>NW_026962011.1:30264325-30889325 GCF_032445375.1 Bacillus rossius redtenbacheri
ACATTGTTTACATTTTTTTCTAACACAACCTAACAAACTGTACAACCTATTTTACCGTGTTATTGATGTAGTTGATCTAAAATAACGAAACGTTCAACGGATTTTACATTGTTTAAATTTAAACTTACCTTAAAATTTATTTTATAGTTTTTTTTTCAATATCTGTAACCTAATCTAACCATGGTAAAATAAAAAATACATAACATGTTGAAACCACGTTGAAACGTATCGCACCTTTGAAAAATAATTCAAAAACGTATTAGGAAGTAGGTAACCAAATGCATTTTGGAATTTTTAGATTAATTTTATGGAAAAGTGGCCTAGCAACATGTTTACTGAGAACAATTCCTTTCAGATAAATAAATAAATGTCAGGAAACAAAATATTTCCTACTTGTCAATGACATACAAGTGTACACAATGACTAATCATTTTTTTTAATGTGTAGGGAAACCATTCTGTGCTTCATACAAAATATTTATACTCTTGCCGCATTCACGATATGTTATGTAAGTCCCAATACTGGTTTGGACAGAAAACTTTTCAATCTCTCTTCAAAATTTGTTGCGACGATTTTCAGTGGAACACCGCCGCCTCTTTTAAACACTTCCAGTATTTATTGATGCTCTTCTTGTGGACAGGTAATTTTATGTTTTCGTATTTTGCTTTTGTGAGCACGATCGCTTATTATTTTTCTACGTGCTTTTAGATTGCTAGCCAGTACGCAGTGCCCCGAGTTGTTTACTACAAGTGACCGGAACATAATCCAACAGCCAATCACAGAGTGATAAGTAACTGCTTTGTTGTCAAGTTTACCATTATGGACAATTGATTGGTGAAACGGAAGAAACAAGATGAGAAACGAACACCCTAAGACAAGCGGTTAGATTTATCTGATGATACTTAACGACTACTTTAAACGGTCAATTTTAAACCGGCCCCTAGGTTAGCTAGGTAGTAATAACTGTGTCGTCAGATTTGCTTGCCATGTTCTTATTAGGGGGGGGGAAGACAGCTTTACCCTGATATGACGCGCGCTGTACAAAGGGCAGTGTGTGTCTTCGGTTAAGCTTTGAAGGTAGAATTTTCGCGGCCAGTCATGGAACACACAGACACCTGGGTTGAGGGCAAGTGAAACGGCCAGTCTTGGAACACATTAAAAGACCGGTAGCCTAAAACTCACGTAGTTTCGGATTCCTACCACGTTCGTGCAACTTCGGATTTCTCTCAAAAATTGAAATTTAAAAAAAAATCGAAGGGTCAGGATAGGTTAGGTCAGTCACAACATGCTTGAACTTATGATTTAGCGGCTGAAGTGGCGTTAATAACAAAACGCAAAACTTCGGAAATCTTCGGAAATTCTTGCAGGGAACCGAAACTACGTGAGTTGTAGGCTTCCCCGATAAAGACACCTGGGTTGGGAACACCACATAACTTAGAAAGTCACAACTTAGAACTGTCATAACTTAGAAAACTTGGAAAAATCCACGTAACTTAGAAACACACAACTTAGAAAGATCATAACTTAGAAACGCATAACTTAGAAACACACAACTTAGAAACACACAACGCAGAAACACACAACTTAGAAACGTCATAACGTAGAAAGTCATAACTTAGAACTATCACAACTTAGAAACACACAACTTAGAACTGTCATAATTTAGAAACACGTGACTTAGAAACACGCAACGCAGAACCACACAACTTAGAAACGTCATAGCACCCCACCTGGGTTGAAGTCAAGCGCACGGAACGCGTGGCGGACGGACAGACAGACAGACAGACCTCCGCGCGCGGCATGTGCTCCTGGTACCGCTGCCGCTACGCTCGGAGCGTGCCGACCCGGAGACGGCACCGACCGGGTGTGTGCGAGCACGCGCCATAGGGCGGCCGGCACATCAGGGAGGGTGCAGCATGCCGGGGTGCACCCGGTAGCTGAAGGCGGCGCTCGTGCGACGAGCGAGCGACAGGCGGCGAGACCGCCGCGCCACCGGCCCGTCCCGCGCTACCAGGAGAACATGAGCAGCGAGGAGGTATCTCTGGCGCGCTGCCTTCCTGCTCGACACTCGGCCGGACATACGTGTGTGTGTCACTTTCGAAACCTTACATCATTGTCTCTATACTTTACTAGTTAGTTGTAAGGCGCCTGAACAAACGTTTTAATTAAATATAAACTAAATATTTATTAAAATTTTAATTTATTTTAAATTTGTGCATATGAAAATCCTTTCTTATATATATCTATGATAACAATATTTTACAAAAAAAAATGGGTGCGTGTACTTAGGTACGCGCGTGAGATGTTATACTTATTTGGCATCATTAAAAAATAGTTTTTAATTGCATGCAAAAATAGTGCGTGGAGTCCCTCCGCGCCGAAGAAGTGAAACTTCGTAATGTGGAAATGAAAATAGGAAGGGGTAGAAATTGATTTTAAGTGCAATCATATTGTATCAAATCAAACTATAAAAAAAAAGGAAATAAATTTGTAACGATTCATAGATTGATTTTCAGAGAGAGAGAGAGAGAGAGAGAGAGAGAGAGAGAGAGAGACCTATTGAATGTCTATAAAACTAACTTTTTTATGAGAGCATAATTATTTTCATGAAATAAATCATGAAATCATTCAACCTCCCTCTCTTTTCTATGCATTCAACGATAAAAGCTGTTTATTTAATTAAGCGGACGGGTTCGCCCCAAGGAGAAAATTGACGCGGCGAGACCTCGTGGACATAGAAAAATGACACACGCTAACTATTTATGTGTCTATGAAACATGATTTTTTTTTCTGCAATTTAAATTGTAATACACAAAAAGGGTATTGAAAATTGAAACAAATATGGCAACACTACAAGCTGTCAGGATCTTTATTTTTTTCTTACTCTCTTCTTAGTTCCTTACAATAGCGCGTTCGAGTGTCACGCATTCACTCTCGCTCTGTCTCTATCTATTCCCCCTCCCCAGGAGCGTTAAACGTTTAACGCAACCTTGTTGGAAGTCGCATTAGAAGTGTAACTTCAAAAAATATTTTTAATGAAGAACGTCTTGAAAAACACCATTGCGTGTTGTCTTTAATAATCGTCCTTGCTGTGGATTCGATTCAATACACACCTTCACTTGACTTGCAACTCTTGATCGTGACAACGCCACATACAGTTAGTTGGCCGTGTGAAAATACTGAGGGTCGCCAAATTGATGACAACGGATCAAATGGACATTAAAATATATGTTTAATATTTAATTTCATGTAAAGGTCATCTCGAGCAATGCTTCTCATTTCATATATGCTAGAAGCGAATTTAATTTGGTCCATTTCTCTCCTTTATTCACCTTCTTTCCCCATCCTCACACACACGCACACACACGCACACACACGCACACACAGTGTTACAGAGTGATTCAGTGAGTCAGCGATGAATATAATTATTTTATTATTTTATTTTTACTTTCAAACATGCAAAATGGTTTGTTTACCACTAAACAACAGTTTTTAAGGACCAGCAACTGAATATTTTGTGTAAATCAAACAATTACTCACCCAAATTTTGTTGAGGCCAAGTCAAAATGTGGTGTTGATTCTAACAAGTTCTTTTCGATTATGAATAAAATTTTTAGATATAACTTCGTGATTAAATATAATGGAAAACGGTAAGATTTTTTAACAATTACTGCAGATAAAAAACAATTTTAATATCTAAATTTGTTGTTTAAAGTCCCACAAGCAACATTAACACTATTAGCTTAAATATTCTTGCAATATGCTCTCTGAATTTTAATTAATAATGTCGACAAGAGAAATAATGCTTATTAAGATATTAGTATTTGATTTCTAAACAGGATGCAAAGTAAGTAAAAAACGTTTTATTCTGAACGACAGAAGAAATAATGTTTATGAAATTGATCACGTATGTTTACTTTAAATGGGTATTTTCACCATCATTTTTAAACATGATCATTTGTGTTCAACATCATTCCACAGATATATGCAGCAGAGCACATGTTTCCCTTCATTATTAGCCTTACGCAGAAAAGAATATTTCGTCACCACCCAAAATACTAAAGAAGTGTGTCGCAAACGACTAGTCTGTAGTTTTGTGACTGATGTGTAGAGACGATGAGAAGTTAAATGTGCACACTATTGTCATCCTTAGAGGTCTCGTACTTTCCTACCTCAAACGTCCAATTATCCTCTAAATAATCTGTTACTGAATGTTCAATTAGTAGCATGCAATAGTTACAAATGATTAGGCCTTAAGCCAAACTATATCACATTTTAATTTTCAGATTACCAGCAATTTTTTCTAGTTCTCACTGATATTTAAATTGTTCGTATTGAGCAAATTTTATTACGTTTCTAAAAATGGTAATATTGGTTAAATAATTACGTTTATTAAATTTGCATATAATAGCCTAACCGGAGGAGTAAATTCTAGTGGAGCGTAAATGAAGTATACAAATGTATACTTGCACGTTCTAGAAGTTCCTGTATATTTATTTTTAAAATGGCCTACCTGAATTTTTTTTCTATAATAGCGTAACAAATGCCAATTTTCAATGGGAAGAGATAATCTTATACATTTTGGCCACAAATTTGTTTTGTCGCTTTTTAAAACAAAACACTTATAACACAAATAACACTGCTAATTTTCTTGAGTGACAAAAAAAATAATCAGGTAACTATTTTATGTTTCATTATTTGCTGATTTCTTTAAACATTTCAAGACATTGCGCTAATAAAACTTACTAACACAAATACTGTCTACGACCAGAAATATAAACACGCTATCTTGGGAAATCTTTGTAAATATTTCCTCTCTCCAATTACCATCTCGCAGTTATTCCGCTCTTAATGTGATGATGTTTGCGGTGTCTCTTGGAAGGCGGTCCTGATAAGGATGCGGCCGAGTGTTTGCCAAACACTCGTCTTCTCTCCACAGCATCCTCTTCCCTCAGCCTTCTTGTTTTTTTTTTTTTTTATCAGAGGCTGGCCCATTACTCACGGCCCCAGACGCGAGCGCGACCCCCTTTAAAGCCATCTCTCATATTTCTGTTCTTCACGACCCGAATAGGAATCAACATTCCATTTTCATCTTAAAAGGAGACCAC
The DNA here is from genome assembly GCF_032445375.1 of Bacillus rossius redtenbacheri. Taxonomy (NCBI): domain Eukaryota; kingdom Metazoa; phylum Arthropoda; class Insecta; order Phasmatodea; family Bacillidae; genus Bacillus; species Bacillus rossius. The sequence continues at coordinate 30,269,434 of NW_026962011.1, forward strand.
GGTTTTGTGAGTTCTAATTTCGCCGCAGCAGTATTTTACCTTATTTCTGCGCCCAGCAGCCCTCCCTCTTCATCTGCTCCCTCTTTGCGTTTCTCGTCTCGCTCTAACAACGGAGCACTTCGAAGTATTCCCCCTCATCCTTCTCTGCGGCGCAAGTGGCCTGCGATATTAATATTTCTCTTTGTCCGCCGAGGGTAAAGGAAAATGTTCAAAACTGTTTCAGCTAAGCCCACGCGACGTTTATGAAACCTTACGCGCGGCCGTTCTTTATTATTACTGTTATGTAACGAAAACCTTTTGTGGAGGTTGAAGAGGGAATTCAGTATTCTGGATTTTTTTATTATTTTTTTTTTCAAGATACCCATCACGAGACATGGGGCAGACAGGCGATTGTCAGGGACGGAAACAACCCGTGTTGCATCTTGCAGTAGGACGCAACCTCAGAAGGATCAAACCAAGGACAACCCTATTAAAAGCTGTCTCAAGTGAGCAGCTAAGTTGTATCTGTCTGACTGCATTATTTACGCAAGCGGTCACATGACCTGGAAATATTTCGAGTTCCTAGCGATTGCCAGGCCTAAAAACGCATCGAATTTTTATTGCGGAATTTTTTAATTTTTTGAAACTGTAATCTGTATTTTTTAAATAATAATTTATATTTCCTTTGTTTTCACTTTGAGTACAATTCAATAAATTAAACAGGAAAGATTAGCACTCACAAAAGAAAGTTTGGGTGTGAGAGCATCTTTTCACTTTAATTTTAATCTACATGCGATATTTTGACTAATGTAAACATTTTAAATGTTATAACAATTGACAATTAAATAAATAAAAATAACTTTCACAAGTTTTTATACGAAAAATATGTATATTTTTTTTCTATATTTGCTTTAAATGGTGGACTTATTTCTTACAGATAAATAAAGTGCAAAATATAAACATAAAATTAAAAAAGATAGATGAACAAGGTTAAAACCATAATTTACAAAACAAATTATATCTTGTGTAAACGAAATAGCATTACTTTAAAAACAAAAAAAAAAACTATTCAGTAATTAAAATAAGTATTAAGTTAACTAACTTATCACATAAAATACATAGGCCATCCATACACACACACTCTCGTACCTGAAGTTGATAAAATAATAATAATAATAATAATGACACAAGCATCACATTCACAACTCATTTCAAGTTACGATAATTTTTTTTTATATATTTATATAACTGACACCTGTAGTAAAAATTGCTAATCATAAATTTGTAATCCAATTTAAAACATTTTATGATTTTCGTGACTATTAAAAAAAATTTAAAATGCAAACACAACTTATCATACAACGTTAAACACAGTTCTTAACCAGCCCTACCAAGTCCGTGGAAAGGGTGAAGTACCAGCTCATTCTCCCGGAGTGAGGGAGGGAAACCACTTTGAGATGGAACCCACGGCTTCCAGACACAGCCATACACGCCTCCATCTGGCCGGCCACGCAAGACATTCGAGGCCCACGGACAGTAGTTTGCCCCAGTAGTCGTAGCAGTACCAAAACTTCACCATAATAGCATATCAAGCTTGCACCAGACCTGGCCCTACAAGACTGCCAGCTTGAATCGAGATTACTAGTTTCCACGCGTCCAACTAGCTGCAAGTATGCTTCCCACAAGCTTCAATCACACTAATATAAACTAACTAATAACACAAGCTTGCATCACTCTTACATAAAATTTTGAATTTAGGTTGCCAATACAAGTTCATTCGTTGAGAGCTTTCGAATGCAAGTATTCCAATATTACTAAAGTCAGAGTGAACTTGATATGTCGAGCTTGCAAAGAAGTGATTAAGTCACTCTGTCTTACCGCAAGCCAAAATGATGAGCGGGTCAGCACCAGCAACTGAGTACAACATGCTAGACCATAGTTCACAAATACTTACACGTGTTACAGGAACAACTTAGCTTATTGTTGTCCCCGTGTTAGCAGACTGCGAGAGCTAAGGTAACTATGGTTATCATCAGTGTTATTCTCGCAGTTCCCAGGTGGCGTGACACGATACCTCCGCCGAGCTATCGCGCAGTGTGAGGCGCAGTCCGCCGCGCGCCTACAGTAGGTACTCGCGGCCCCCTCCCTGGGGGAAGCCATGTTTCTCCCCTACAATTAAATTACAATGCCGCCTGTCCGGAGCGCCTGGTGGCCACGCCGAACGACGGTTTGATAATCCGGTTTAATCCGCCTTAATTACCCTAGCGCACCGCACAAGCCGGCGACCGTCTTCGCCACGGCACGGCTGCTCCGAGCACCCCGGCGGGTCGTCCTGCCCCGGCCACCTCCATGCCCCGCCATGCACCTCCATGCCCCGCCATGCCCTCCATGCCCCGCCATGCCCCGCCATGCCCCGCCATGCCCCGCCATGCCCCGCCATGCCCCGCCATGCCCGCGGCGCCTCGGTCGGCCCCCGCCTTCACGGGGGAACAGGCCTTCCAGCACGAACTGCCAGGGCTGCACCGGGGTCTTCTTGTGAAGTAGCGGGTGTTCGCGTTTTGAATTCACGGTATAGTTATTTCAGTGCGGTTTTTTTGACGTGACAACGTCTAATAAATCGATGAACGCCGGTTGCACGCACGAAAAAGTGTCCCGTTACGCACATTGTTCCACTACGATGTGTCCCGTTACGCTCATTGTCTTCCGCGGAAACCAGGCACTCGTTAATACATATTTTCCTTTGTTTATCGCGAGGGGCGTTATTATTAATGAATTAAATTTCGTGCCCGGGGCCACAATTGCATATCATTTTGAGCACTGGAAGACATAAAAACGTAAAATATTCTCGACGAATTTTAATCTCGGCCCCAACGCACCACTAGCGTCTGTGTTAAAGATTAAAGCCGAAATTCTTTCTTAAACTTACTAATACTTTTTTATTAACTGCAAGGGCATTTTTACTAAATTATACGTTTAATTTCACGACGAACAAACTTCGTCGTTAAATGTGTAATTGCGAAAAAGCGTAAAACATTCACGACGATCTTGAAGTTAGTATAAACATTGCGGCCGACTAGCAGCCGACAATATCTTTTTAATTTCCCGCCTAACACTATAAGAAATAAACATGGCGGACTACATACGTTTTAAAAACTTCCACAACACAAAACAACATTTTTATAAATATATATATATATACAACATCTGAAACTATTATTTCCAATATGGCCTCGTTGCCGTGCGGTTAGCATCGCTGCAATTTTTTTATTTTTTTTAATATAGCTATATTAAACCAAACTACATCCCCGCGATTACGTGTTGTCATGTTACAATGTTTATTTTTATATCTCATTGCACAAATTCACTTGTCTTTACTACTAGCGTGTTGACCAAGAATGAGACAGTGTTCGGCCAGCCACCCTGTTGTAGGTACAGTTTGACTTTAGAAAAGTATGAAATCAGCATTTGGAAATTATGTGATGCCATGTAATAACGTAGCTTTAGTATGTCCCTGTCATTGTGTTAGGTCACGCTAAAAAAAACTTAAAAAATATAGTAAAGCGTAAAATTATTTCAGTCCAACATATCTATACACTAAGGAAGATGTCACCTGTTCTTTGCCTGCTGAATTGAGAGACTTCTCAACTAGGGTGTCTTTGATTCGGCTTCTTGCTTTAGAGTTTCTTGTTGACTCGTAGTCCTCCAGATAAACTGTGTTCTAATCACGTACGTGGTGCCTGTTGCGAAATGAAGTCATGAATTGTTCCGGACTCTACGCGGCTATGCTGAACCTGTTCAATAGCAGAACAACCAACCAACCAAAAATAAGAATGAAATATCCCCAAGCACTTCAACATTCAAATAACTACGTCTCGTTGGCTTTATATTAAAGAATATCAAGTCTGTTGACGTCATACACAATGATATCGCGGTGTGTAAAGTTTTTGGAACCGATTGGCAATTATGTGAAAATATGAAGTCAATATGATGTCAATAAAAACATTTTTTCTCAAGAGTTTTTTTTAATGTTCAAACGGAGATTACTTTACGAATAGCCCTCGCATTAGCAAATACGGCCACCGATGGCTTTAATAAGTCCTTGGAGAAACTGAGTGCTCGAGCTGCAACTTGGGATTGGTCGGAACTGCCCTAGACACTGCCGCTATGTGTATGTAGTGGTGGAAGGGGGGGGGGGGGTAAAGGGAGTGACTCGTAAGAAGGGTTGACACTCCGCGCCCACCTCACATAGTTTATCACTCTCCCTCACTGTGCCCTTCGCCCTGCCAGCGCTGGTCTGATACTTGTGAATTATAAGTGGGTCGGCGCGGGTAATCTGCAGAATTTATGGTCTGCCGCGGCATTAAAACAAAGTCAGCGACGTCTTTAGTGAAGTTGGTCGCAGCTGGGGTTAAGTTTGCCTTTGGTGGAGGGTAGGGGGGGCAACTTAGTGAAAGGTCGGCCAGCCAGTCTTAGGAGTTGAAGGAGATAAAGGGAAGGTTTAGGCTCGCTGACAGTTTTGTGGAGGGGATACGGATCCAAGAAATCTCTGGGGATAACTTTGTGGCACTGAATAAATCACGTGGCCATCCCGCAGTAGTTAGGGAGTTCATTTTTTTTCTCAACCTTTTTTTTATGGCTCTTCTTGGTGATTCACCCCAAATGATCATCAAGTTTCCATCATCCTAAATCTTCATCTGCAACTTTGATATTTCCGTTCGGATATTGTTCACTTTTCACTTATCGAACTGCAATGCGCTGTTCCTCAGTCCTTTCCTCGCGCGCCACTCTTGGTTCTGTTCGAAATTTCATCCAATTTTAAAGAAATGCTGTCTCTAATATTTTTGTAGTTTTTACTTAGCTCTTCAAAACTTTTGTTACGATTTCAAAATTACGAGGTTTTGTATGAGTCTTTGTGAATTGGTTGCAAAATATCTGTTTGACTATGATATCTGGTACATTATTTTTGGCTCTTCTTGCCTCAACATTGCATAAAGCCTTCTTAACGCGTGTCAAACAAAGTGCTGTCAGTGAATAGTTTATAGTCTGATTGTATTATTTATGTTATTTAAATAATTATATTCCACTGCTTTATTATTTTGCAGTCTCCTAACACTATTAAATTTTAATATATTTACTATATTTTATGTCTTCTAATGTTTGTACTTTATTTAAATTCATTGCAATTCATGGTTTACTGTGGTTTTTAAACAATTTTTAATTGAAATAATTTTGATCAATGATGACCAAAGTACCCAACTCTAACTGTTACATTCTTATTCATTGTAAGTTCTACAACTACGAATGCTGTTTTTTTTCAACCTCCGATGGGCTATACAAAAAGACAAATTTACATAAAATTATGATTTTTTACAACAAAGGTTTAGCAAGGTCTCTTACTTTTTATATACTCGCCAAAACTATCGAGGCATTTCTCATATCCTGACACAAGCTTCTCAATGCCTTCTTCGAAGAAGTTAACCGCCAGTGAATAGAGACACAGGGGCCAGCGCCTGGGTCTCCCTCTCCCTCACAACGCCGCTGTGAGGCGGGTGGACTAATCACGCGGCGCACTGGCTCCCGCGTCAAGACTTATCACAAGAGATGCGAATAGTGGGGCAGAATGCGCCGTGCGATTAGACCACTCGCCTCACAGCGGCGTCATGAAGAAGAGAGTCCAGGCGCTGGCCCTGTGTCTCTATTCACTGGCGGCTAACTTCGAAGAAGGCATCGAGAAGCTTGTGTTACGAACAAATGACTCGGTCGTTTTGGTGATTATGTATAAAAATAAGTAATACCCTGCTGAACTTTTTGTAGTAAAATATATATTTTATGTAATTTTTTTTTTATTTTTATAGTCCATCAGAGATTGAAAAAACAGCCCTCGCACGGGTTTTCGGTCATTTTGAATCAGCTTTATTCCATATATATACATACATACAAGACTATTAATTCGGAAACATCATCACTAACGAAGTCTACAAACATAAATATTCTTATTTTCTCGTGGAAGTCAATCAGCATTAAAAAGCCGAAGTTCCCCTCCGTTCTCTTCTTTGAAGGCAGCTCCAGAAGGAAAACTCTCAAGACTTGCATGCCTCCAATTAGAAATTCGTTTCCCCTAAAGTTACTCTTGACAATGATGGTAATGATACACTCAACCGTCGACTTTTGGTAATTTGGCTGCTTGAAACCTAATAAACAAGTCATTCTTTGTTTCTTCCGAGACATGACTGTTTTTAACTAATTTTCGGTATAAATTCTATGTATTTTGGAACTTGATGACTGCAATGTATTAATAAAATTCAGTTCTCGTGGATTTGCTGCATTATTTTGAGATGAACTTTCTTTTTTTAATTGTTACCATGAACTTTTCCAACACTTTAACCTTCCAACTTCAGATTTGCGTGCAATAACGTGATTGCAGTATATATAACAGAAATACCGCTCACTGATTTATTCATCACAAATTCTCCAGAAATATCAGAATTTTAATTTGGCACTTATATTCTTTTGGCTACATAGGTATTCACTAAGAAAATATTTTACCAAAATTAGTACCCAAGGGGTTTTTCAGGGGAATTAAAAATCAAAATTCCCGTTTTTCAAGTATATGTCCTATAGACTTAAAACTTGGCCGTGATGTTCTTTATATTATGGTGTGTTTAGAGTTTAATGTGTGTGTGTGTGTGAGGGCCTTAATTTCTGGATGTCTTATTGTAATAATTCAATCATGATTTAGAAACCACCAGAGTAAACTCTGAAAATAAGGGGAGGGAAAAGGAGGGTATATAAGGTGAGGAAGAAGTTAAGACCGTAGAGGAATTCGGATCTCTGGATCTTCGCACTTGTCTCACCATCTTGTATTTTTCCATATTTTTGCTATAATTCTAATTTTTAACTGTTTGTCCCAATTTTTGTCATGTCAAGGCATTAATTATATCTCCCAGACCTTCTATACCTTATCGTAACCACATATTAACTAACAGGATCTATTCTGTGAGCGCTGCGAGAAAATTCACTTATCATTTCTGACTGGTAACTACAACTGTCATGATAACCACACCAGTACAAAAATGTTGATCTCAACCAGTATCCAAAACTAAGTTCTATACCATGTCAAACTAAAAAAATAATAATAAGTACGGAAGCTTTTTTGTAAGCGGTATCAAAATATTTGAATTTGCAAGCTGGGGAGGCCTAATCCCCATTATGGAATCGCCTTAGTCTCAGGAGTCATGAGCTACACCCAAAACACTTATTCTGTTTCATACACTACGCTGTTCTGCCTTCTACTCCGGTCGCTGAGTGCTCTCATTCTCTCGAGCATCGAACCCGAGACTACGGCGTGTGCAGTTCCACCTAATTATTAACTTTTTTACTGACGCTAAATAAATTCTGTAAATGTCCGGGACATTGATGATGGCAAAAGTTTAAAGAGACTGGAGAATTAAACCAAAATTTTAGTTGACAAAAAAATACTGTCCTTTCCTCCGTCTTCACCCCGTCCAAAGTGAGACTGCATTTTTTTTAACGGGAAAAATTACGACTGTCGTAAAATGTTTTTATTTTCGTCTGTCGTCTTATTATCTGCAAGGCAATTTCGCGCCGTCTTTTGTTTTCTGGAGAGACGGCGAGGCAAGGGCGTCGTGATTCGCGTCGCCCCGCGGAGAGACAAGTGTTGTTCCTCCCCGGGGAGGGAGGAGGTTTAACGATGCGAAGGGGTGGTTAATCTGGCCATCTCGAGTTGTTCCACGGGTCCCGGGGGTGGCGGGGCTAGGGGTGGTTTCTGCAGGGGTCGTCGCGAATAACCGGAGAGCCCTGCCTCCCCCCTCACCGCCGGAGTGGGGTAATCGATAGTGTGGGCCGATATACCGCCCGACGCAGCTAGGTGCTCGGAGATAACCGCAGGGCAGGGCCGTCACAAGCGGGTGTTTAAGATTCCGCGGGCCGCGCTCGAGTTCGAGTGCCGTTCCCTGCATGAACGCGACAACGTGCAAAGCTGCGAAACGTCGGTCAGCTATGTTTTCCAAGGACCACGCATGCGCGATGCGCGATGCGTCATGCGCGATGCGTGATCGCCGCATGCGTGATCACTGACCTGGGTCTGTTTTGTTAGAACGCGGGAAACAAGTCTGCGAGATGGAAGCAGCGATCTCTGCCGTCTTGTTGGAGGAAGATGCTGATGATGATTTATTGCTCTCCTGCTTCCTAGAAGATGACAGCGATATATTTAAAAGGAGAGAAGACGAGGGATGTTATAGTTTGTTGATATTACGTCACTTAATTGATAACGAAACTAAATTTAGAGAATATTTCAGAGTGTCAACTGAGATATTTGATACAATATTAGGCTTTGTTAAAGAAGACATCACGAGATCGCAGTGCAACAGAGTCAAAAGGCCAATATCTGCTGAACAGAAGTTATGTCTTACTCTCAGGTAAACAAATTTAACTAAGCCTCTTTAATGTAATGTTTTTCTTTTTAATGTTTAATATTTATATACACAAAGTACTTAAACGAAAACAAAATATAAAAATATTTACTTAATAATATTGAAATTATAGGTTTAATAAAAATTTAAATGTCCATGTACTCATGAATTTCCTAAAATGTCTTTGACTATGCATTCATCTACTCACTGAACTAATACTGGTTATTTTCTAAATTAGTCTCACGAAGCCACTTTCTTCCACATTAGCATCGTTACCACTAGAATTACAGCTATCTGTTGAATGAATCAAGCTATTACTGCCAGTAGATTCACAAATTTGGGTGGGATCTATGACAGAGACAGGAAAACCGCTGCCAATATCCACATGTTGATAACATTGTTGGTGATTAGGATTAGTCTGGTTCTGATGCTCCATCAACGATCTCAGTTCCATCTGAGACACAACTTGGCACACTTTTAATCTAGTTTCCGCAATGAGGTGGGGGGGGAATTGCTTAACAGTTTCAGACATGCTCTAGAAGAATATGTCTATCGGATGTTGCGAACGATCTTGGCCGCGGTTTTCAAGTAGATCTTTTAATATTTTCCCTCTTTCTTCACGACCTTTTCTTATTTCATCTAACATTTTTTCTTTTACTGTAATTTTTCTTTTTTTAATGGAGCTGTTTAACAATTCTAAAGAACTTGTTTGCTCGCTAGGCCAATTTGTAGATTCTTGAGCGCTTTCTTCTTCTTGAAATTGGTTGCACTCTTCAGAGGGACAGTCATCCACTATTTCTTGTGTTTCTTGATTATTTTCAATTATTTCATTTATGTTGATGCTTGATTTTGATCTGAAAAAAAATTTAAATCAACAGTGCCATCAGCTATGCTATGTTGACACACACTCGTGCGTGAGTAGTTTGATCTGGTGTATTTGGGTTTACACAAACTTTTTTTTTGATAAATTCATAAGAAGTTCTTTCAACTAATAACCATATATTTCATTTGAAACCTACCAAAAAAATTGCAACAGCTCCAATAATTTCAATAAAGAATATATAATTTTTAATAAACATTCAACAATTATTATATTGTTTATACAAATTTTATTTAATATACAAGGTAAAGAGTACTTACGCTCTTTCTTTGAAGGTTTCATCAAGGAATTTCAGGCTTTCTGTGTTGTATTTCGATTTTGAAAATGCCGGTGAACCTGTCTTCGACCCAGTTTTCAGTTTCTTGTTGCTTTTTCTGTAGGAGTCACGATTGGTTCTCCATCTCGTTTTGCAGTCTTCTGCTGTAAAATTCAAAAATCTGTGTAAATAAATGATCAAACCTTTTCTTAAACATATTTCGTGAGGTTTTTATGAGCAGCAAAAAATTAAAAAACGTCAACCTAAGTTCTATAAGAGTCGTGAGTTAGGGTACTGGTATTTTTCACGTCCTTAGGTTTATTGGGTTTTTACGATTCCCCAAAAAGGCCTCCAAAATAAAATAAAATATGTTTAAATAGCTAATGTTTTTACACACAGATATACATCTCACAGATTTACTCTTCTAGTCTAAGGTGACGGGATCACTAAGATAATAGTGGCCTCGAACTTTCTGGGTACCGACTTGGTGCCAAGATAGCCTGAAGCAGTTAAAATAAATAACTACATATATTTTTTTCTCTTTTAGGTTTATTGCCACGGGAGAGAGTTTTCGTTCACTGGCGTTTCAATTCAGAATATGCCCTAGCTGGGTAAGTATTATTATAAAAGAGACATTGCAATCTATTTGTTCAAAAATGTTGAATTCTTCAATACCATCACCTGACCAAGATGTTTTAAAACGTTCTTCCATTGGTTTTCATCGCAAATGGAACTATCCCAACTGCTGTGGGTCGATAGATGGAAAACATATCCGAATAATCAAACCTGAACATTCTGGATCTCTGTTTTATAATTACAAAGACTATTTCTCAGTTGTGTTACTTGCGCTTGTAGACGACAACTACAAGTTTTTAGCAATAGATGTTTGTTCCTATGGAAAAGAAGGTGATGTAGGCATATTTGCTAAATCTGTCTTAGGACAAAGACTTTCAGAAGGAACATTCAGATTTCCTGAACCAGCTATACTTCCTGGAACTGACACTCTAATGCCACACGTTATTTTGGGTGATGAAACTTTTCAGCTGACTTCCTCAGTAATGCGTCCTTACCCAAGGGCACAATCTAAATGTGATGAAGAAAAAGCAATATATAATTATCGCCATTGTAGAGCTAGACGTACGTGTGAAAACGCTTTTGGAATACATTGCCAATATTTTAGAGTATTTTTCACTGCCATCGCCATCAAGCCTGACACAGTGGATCTTCTGGTCATCGCATCATGCATAATACATAATCATCTAAGATCTGCAAGAATTCCATGCCCGGGTGAAGAAGAGGACCGAAATGTGTGTCTCCCTACTGAAAATATGATACCCATGGCAAGACAAGGACGTAATTCTACTCATCTTGCGTATAGCATACGAGACAAATTTAAAAATTACTTTTGCAGCCAAGAAGGACAAGTAAGCTGGCAATTATATCATGTGAGGAAAACAAGTTAAAAAGTATTTTTCACGTGAAGAAAGGGTAAATGCAAATGTTATTCTTTTCTTAAAAAAAATATTCTCTTTTTGCTATAGTAATGCTGTGTATTTTTGTATTTGAGTGTAAAATTTGTAAATATAATATGTCAAAATAGATTATTTATTAGCAAATGTGCCATTATCCTTAGTATTGACATAAAATTAAGTAACTATAAATAGGAAAACATATGATTATAAACTTCAAAAAACATCATTTTTGTTGTGCATTTAGAAGAATAAGACATAATATTATCAAACTTAAAAAAAGATAGAAAACAATTTATTGTGATAACTTGCCCTAGGCTCACCTACTACTTCAAAATGGAACATATTTTATTTCCACATTTCCTGGTGCACGACGACGTAAATTATTTTTGGTTTAGTTTAAACACTGCATAAAATATTTTTTAAACTTGGCCTATTTTTAAATAAGTAACAACTATATAGAACCGTAAGTAGTTTTTTTTAATGCAGTAAGAACTTTTTTTAAGACCACGTTTTATGAGCCTTAGTATTTATTTTATTATTAACACAGATATTAAAATCTCTACTTACCACCTTTGTTTAAAGAAGCTGCAATTTCCTTCCACACATTTTCTCGAATAATACTGTCTTTGTACTTGCAGTGATGCAAATCATATAACACACGATGCTCCCTTACTAAATCAATCAATTTCTCGTCCTGTTCTGCAGTAAAACTCTTTGACTCCATGATAAATCGCATGCGTGATCACGCTGAAGTCGGGGGCCAGGCAACTACTGCGCGATGCCCATCCGCGACACGCAGCCGTGGCGAGCGGTAAAACCCCGCTTGCGCGGCCTTGGAAATCATCCCCGTTTCAACACACAGGTTCAAGTGCTGCGTGGTCACGCAGTGACGCATCACGCATCGCGCATCGCGCATGCGTGGTCCTTGGAAAACGTAGCTTTACGTACCGTGCGCGTGTTCTCACGGGGAAAAGGAAAGATTAAACCGCGCTGATTTTTGTCAACTTATGGACCTAAGTATTTTTTAAATATGGATGCTTGTACTTACGTACGCCCGTTATAAGTTATAGTTACTTATAAAAACTAACTTTAATTTTGCATACAAATAATGAACAGAAATAAAATAAGCCATAATAAAATGGACTGAATTAATATTATAAATAAGGTTGGTAAAGTAAAAATTCATATTAAATTTTTAGATTAATATTTTATAATTTTATTTAGTAAAATAATCAAGATTTATTAAAATTAGTAATAAACCTGCTGAAAACTTATTAATTGTAATTACTTATCTAATATTAATGTAATAAGTTATAATGCAAATAAATTATACATACCGGAACATAACCTCTCTTATATAAATAAACTTTAAAATACAAATGAAAAGTTTATAAACACAATTTATATGACTAATATTCACAATAAATAGATGTTTTAATGATATGGACCAGTATTCAATATCAATCACTTAAGTATGAGATTTAAGAGCACAATAATAATTTTTATTTGTACGTAACTTTTTTTTCCATCCTGTGGCAATTTTGTTTAATGATGGGCGCGCATCGTAAAAATTCACTCTAAACATTATTTCATAGCGCGCCTAAAGAAGTATAGCTTCAAAAAAACCTGCAAGCACTTCGCCGCACTGCGCTTTCCACGCGATGGTCCTTATGGAACCAGCGCGGACCGCTTCAACCCCTGTTCTGATTCCAGTGCACGTAATACATATACACTCCGAGGCAAGTCTCGAGTAAATGGTGCAGCAGTGTACTCGGTCCGTCTTGGGTTTCAGATAATTTACTAGCTCAAATGAAACCAAACGGACCGGAAAAACAGAATAATAAAGACGAATTGAAATTGTAGATGTTGTTATTCAACTTCGGCTGAACCCGTAAACGCCGCTCCGACTGTAACATCCCGTCGAAGAGTACAATTCGGTCTAGCTCCCGCTGTTGAAGCAACTCTTCCTCTCTTTTCGATTTATTCGGCAAGCGCAATTATCATTTTCGTGTTGTTCGGAGCGCACCCTCGCTGCCTGCTTCTTGTTATCTCTCCCTGCTGTCTTCTGGGGCGCGCGCCCTTATCGCAGACCGCCCGCGGAGCGGCGCTGGCCAGGCGGGTCGCCTCAAAGGCGCGGAACAATTGGCTGACCTCGCTCGACCGGCCTCGAAGTGGCCCCCCGGCAGTCTCTAGGAGCTGCGTCCCCTAACCACTCGCTGTTGAAAACTGATGTCGTGTCGTTGTTATAGTCCATCCACGGTAACCTCCTACTTTTCTAAACGAACCTTTGAAAAAACACACCAGGATGCAGCATGTTTGGTTCGTTTGCAAAAATACTTTCCATCATATGCATATTTAACATGCATTAACACTAAATTACCGTATAATGATGTTAAATAAAATTTTACAAAAAAAGTAACTATCTATGTACAATATTATTAATATTAATGATCTCGCATGTGTGTAAATGAAACAGTGAGAGAAGTGGTGTGTTGGCAATGATTAGAACGAAATAGTTCCATAGCCAAAATATATATTTTTTGACTTTCCGCGTGTATTTAAGAATTTGTTTGGGTATTTGTTAAGTTTGGACATTTTTTTAAATCTCTGGTGAAATAAAAACGTTATGTTAACGGTAAAAAAATATTACGTGCCGAAACCGTGGTCGCGCATTAATAATGTTAATAGTCACTTGTTTGTTTTCTCTTTCAGCCGTTTGTCTGCAGTCTGCACGCCATATTGCAGTGTGTTTTAATATATTACTGACCGTGAAATAACGTACAGTTTGTGTTTCAGGATTTTGTGTTAATATTGTGTATTTTAACTTTGTTATATTATTTATTATCTACTATTGTAATGATGGAATTTGTTATCGTTTTGATATTTTGTGTGGTTCTTGTGATTGCTGTAATGGTAATTGGTTCCGGGATGGGGAAAGCTACTTCGTCGCAGCGTCAGATGGACATCATTAACGTCGCTCAGAACTTATATGTTTTAATTAGAAAAGGCGACTTGAAGAAATGTGACGTTACGCAGACGACCGCGTTTCTTCTCAACATCGCAAAGTCAACTGTTCTCAAGTAAGTAGGCTTTTTTCGTATTCATGCACGTAAAAAAAATATCGACTGTGTCCTAAGTATTGTCGGCCTGTGTTTTAACTCACGAGTTTTTTTGTGTTTTATTTCCAATTTATATTTTTTGGTGTGAGACAACACCGCCATGTGGCGTCTCTGTTGAAAAGTTAACCTAAAATCATATTAGGCCTACTCAGGTCCTAACAATAACAATATAGGCACTTTCAAGTATTTTTATGGGTGTGATACACGTTTGTTTATAACGATGTTTATAAACTTTATGATAGGTTTAACTATAACATAAGGGAGTGATTTTATAATTTGCATTTAATTAGTTTTTCATCTGTTTGGGAGATCACAAAATAAATAAAAAAACACTTCATTAATTTCGTGGACAAAGTCTGTCATGTTTCCATTTAGTGACCACAAAGCAAATATTTGTGACAAAATGCCATATTTGGAACACTGCCTAACTGCGTATTGTGAACGGGTCCCCGGAAGTGTTATGACAAATGTTTTTTTTTTTTTTTTGGTTAGGTACTACAAGAAAGACATTGAAGAAGTTTCAACACCAGGAAAAAAGAGGGAAAAAAGGCCACAGGAAGGAAAGTCACTTGACACAGTCGACGATTTCACAGTAAATGCAATCAGGAATGCAATTTACAGGATGTACGCTGAAGGTAAAAATTTGATACTGAAGAGTAGTTTCAATATCACTGGGGTAGGCCCTACTTAATTGTATTCATTTCATATATCCATATGCAGATTGACCGGTTCAGTTTTTTTCCGATATCATCTGTCCTTTAAAAATACTTAACATTTTTGGGTGGTTTGTTAGGTTTCTTTATTGATATGGTATTGATATATAGAATATTGTGCAACATATGAAATAGGTACACGTCCTTTTAAGGTTAGGTTAAAGATAGAAAGAAAATTGTTACATTCTAAAACTACAAGTAATGTTTATATCGTTATACACAGTATACATATTAAATAACCTCAACTTTTATGATGTATCAGAAGGTTAAATAATGACTATTTCCAGTATCAATAATATCCAGTTGTGCGCTTTAGCAGTAATTGGTTACAAATTAGTGAGTTGTGGTCTAAGCAAGCATGGTTATTAAAAAAAAATTGGGATACTTAATTGGCTAAATTGTACTGTGTGGCAGGGTCCAGTACAATATATATTCTATTGCAAAATAGTGTCATGCCCTGCCTAACCCTTTAGAAAATATAGGGGTATTGTTATTTTATAAACAATAGGCCTACTTCATTGTAATGAAGTATCATATGAAAACACAACTTAGCCAGACAAACTGTGTGTTAGTGTATGAAGTAACAGAAGGTTATAAAACAGTAAAAGTTTAGTATCGCGTATCCGATTCGATACATTGATCCTGATCGCATGATCCTGCAAATATTGATCCTGTGATTGATGATGCTTGCTTTTCTAATTTATTACGTTTAAAAATCCTGTACAAAACCAAAACTAAAAACCTGTGATGTAGTAATGAGTTATGATTTAAAGTTGAATAATAATGAAAATATATATGTTTTATTAAACTTATGATAATTATTCTTGCTATACCACAATATTTGATTATGTTCAGGATCTTTGATCTGAATAAATGAAAAAAAGCATGCACCACACGATCAATAGGATGTACAGGTTCATGCATAAAGATCTAGGGATCACATGGGATACACGAAACAAAACATTTACCTACAACACAGTGTAGAGCTTGTAACTTATTGATTGCTAAATTGAATGCTGAAATACTAATGTTTTACACAACTTCAATACAAATGCGCAATATAATCGTCATATCATTGCAGACAAAAATACTGCAATGTAGAATTCCTCTAAGCAAACTACAAAATTTAAATTAATTTAAAAGTATTTTTGAAATGTAAGTTTATTAAAACTATTTAATAAATGTAAATTGTGCACTTAAATTATCTTCTACGGGGTTGTGGTTTCGCTTAGTTTTGTGTACCTCTGTTATTTCTTGTATTGTTAATGTATGCAATAAATTTACAGGTTTGAATGTTACAGTCGACACCATTTTGAAAGAAATCAGGGAAAGACAAATAGATTATTATGGTGGAAGATCAAGTCTTCATAAATTGTTAAAGAAGATGGGATTTTCATGGACAACTGTTGATGGACGAAAAGCTTTGATAGAGAATGAAAACATAGTATTGCAGCGAATAGATTTCTTGAGAAAGTATAAAGAAGAAAAAGAAAGAGGTGCCAATTTCATATTTGTTGATGAAACATGGATTTTCCAGAGAGGCAAGGCATTAATTTATTTGAAAATTTGTTCTCTGGTCCAATACAAAGTATTTCATTTCCATTTCATATATTTTTCAGGAACTGTATCAAAGTCATGGCAGGACAAGAGTCTACAATCTGCGAAGAGACGTACTGTTGGAGATGGTAAAAGGTTTATTGTTGTTAATGCTGGAGGGCGCACTGGCTTTGTGCCAGGAGCAGGATTACTTTTTGTTTCAGGTCAGAAGACTGCAGACTACCATGGCGAGATGAATGGGGAAACTTTCTTGATGTGGTTTGAAGACATGTTGGTGCATCTTGAGGAACCCAGTGTCATCATAATGGACAATGCTTCATATCACAGCACCCAGGTATGTGCAATGGTAAAGCAGTGTCTTTTTATTGCTCAAATTGTAATGTGAAAAATTTACATGTGTTTATTATTGTGTATAAGTACGAATATTCGAGACTAATACATTTTGCCAGCAATAATTGTTATCTTAATAGTATGCCTACACTACATTTTTATAAACTATAATGTTTGAGCTGAAATTGAATACACACACAGATATATATATATATATATATATATATATATAATGTAATTGAATTACATTGTAGTGCAAACTAATTTAGTAGAGGGTTTGAAATACCAAATAAAATTTTTTTATTGCAAACAGCATTTGAAAATGACATAATTACTTGTTTGGTAAAAGGACCCACTTTATGAATGCTCTGTTGCCCTACTTAATAAATTAAAATAATATTTTCAAAAAAATTTCTAGTCACTAAACTAACATGCTTTGTTAAATTTAGAAATTCATTACGACAATATGCCAAAACACATGTTTGCTTTGCATAAGTACAGTAGAACCCTGTTATAATTTGTTTTTAAGGGGCTACAAGAAAAAAAAACATAAGCAGGAAATTCAATTTAGTACTTTTTAGTGTGGATTTATTGCCAATGGACTCAACAAGCTGCATAAAGATATATTTGATGCTCCAATTTGCTTGTAGCAAGCCAAAAACAATTTTTCTTTAACATCATGGTGCTTCCAGCTTCTATCTGCTTTGTCTTTACTTACACATTGTCTCATTGCTGTAAAATTGTCATAATTCACGACAGTGTTTACAGTGGAAATGCTTAAGTCCAGTTCTTTTGCCACTTGAACATGTGATTTAAGTGAATACATTTGAAAACACACAGAATGGCTAAAAATTTATGAATTTATTTGTTTTCCAAGGGTGTCAACAGGCAGTTAACTGCTAACATACACATATACATAGACAGTATAGACAAAGGCTTTTAATTTTTTTCGTCTTCTAAAATTTTATGAAGTGAACATTACAAGCACGAAACGCATAATTTGTGAAACATTATATCCAGGAATTAAAAGCATTGTCCTTATAGGGAAAATATTGGACTTGAAAAATAATACATTATAGGCAGGAAAACTTTATAAGCAGTAAAATTGTAACAGGGTTCTACTGTCATGAATTCTTATCAGCTACTTGAGTATTTAGTTAAATGTTGGCATAACGTAGGTTGAGAAAACACCTACAACGAACTGGACCAAGGCTGCACTGATCGCGTGGCTGGAGAAGAATGGGATAAAACATGAAAATAATTTGTTGAAAGTGGAGCTGCTGAGAATAGCTAAACAAAACAAGCCCCGAATACGGTATATTATTTCGTTTTTTTCACAGCATTTCTTTAAAAGTGAGATAGTTGCAAAAAATTACGTATACACCTTGTTCTAACACACTTTTCAGATATGAGGTAGACGAGTTGGCTCGTAACTATGGCCACGAAATTCTACGACTCCCACCCTATCACTGCCACTATAATGCAATCGAACTAGTTTGGGCTCAATGTAAACACCATTACAATAGTAACGTGGGGCGGGCCAAGAGATTTGACAATGATGCAGTTGCAGCCATCTGGAAAGAGGCTCTTGATGCTTCCACACCAGAGAGGTATTTTCATGTTGCATGACCAATGGGGTATTCCTTTTGAAGTAGAAATTGTTTTATTTTCCTGTAGAACATTCCTCAAGCTTCAGCAAAACCCTTACCATACATTTTTACATAATACGTAAGTATTGTTGCCTAGCAGCCTGGTCCTACCATTCCTTTTGATAACTTTGTGTGCTAGTGTGTGTATAGTGTGATTATCATTTTGTGTATATTCATATACCAGTAATACAGTTTTAAAACAATTGGTAAAAATAAGTGGTTTGAATTTGTGTAGTTGTCGTTTTGAAAATGTGTTGCATGTATGTGTTTGTGTTCGTGTTTGTGTTTGTGTTTGTAATTTTATTCCCATGTGATTCATACATATCTGTGTAGTTTCTAGATCTAACAGTGGTGACTTATTTGCAAGGTTTTTTTTTTTTGTAATTGCAGTCCATTTGCAATTGTTTCATTTCCATAAATAGTTTTGTATTTATTAGTAATTGTGATATTACTTTCTGTTATGCTTAATCTTGTGTCAATGACTTTAAAGTTATGGTGGGTTCAGTGCTGTAGGCAGATTTCAATATTCAGATAAAATTTCAACGTAGAGAATTTTGAATATTTTCATCTAGCGAACTTGAATAGGTATTTACACATATAGTTCTTGCACATTAGTATTTTCAAAAGTTATGTTATTATAGTGAAATACATATACAGTAAATCATCAAAACTATTCAAAAAATTAAATTTTCGCTATATCTCACTGTTTTTGTCTGGGACAAATTTTAACCAAAAACAAACACAAAACTTATGAAATAAATATTTTATCATATGCATTCTAAGCCTTTATTGATAACATATATAATATTTACAGCTTTATTATATCTTGAATAAACCACTATAATTTTTTTTTCAGATAACTTAAAACAAAACATGTTACTTCAAGTATTAAATAATAGCTTTGATAGTTGAGGAAAACACATTAAATGAGTTTTGTTGTGTTTAAAAATAGTTTCTTGTGGAGTGAGTTCAAAATTGTATGTAATAAAGAGCATGCCATGCATTGTTTACTATGCCGTTTTGACAGAAACAAACATATTTTGTTATAGAGTGGTTTTTGCTATAAACAGGTCATTTATATAGAGGTTTTACTGTATACATTAATTTTTTTAGATGGGCGAGGTGTGTGGATCACGTGGAGAAGCTAATTCAAGCAGACTGGGAGAGAGAAGTCCACATAGACAGCGGCACCATTCCTCCACTCATCATCCACCTCGGCGAGGATAGTTCAAGTGAAGACAGTGACAGCGAAGAATTTGAGGTTACGACACAGCAAGTAGATGGAGACAGTGAAGTACTGGCAGTTCCTCTTGATGATTTACCCGGGTGTTCTTATTGAGGTCTGTATGTAATAAACACCTGGGCAACTGTAAGTATTGGGGTTTGAAACATTTTTTTTTCTTTTATGCATTCCCATTAAGTATGTTGATTACTGGAACTTTATGTATTAACTTTATATTACACGTATTATGAAATTAATAATAAATTTCATTTCTGGATTCGTATAGGTGTATGTGAAACATTTTATTTTGTTGTGTGTCTTCATTTTTCAGTGAACTTACTTGGAAAACAAAAAGCCAGTCCCCATCCAGGGCCACAAATAAATAATGCATATAAGTGGTATAGAAATTACTGTCAATTCTTCACCACAATTTTACTGTTCATAAAATTATGATTTTGTCTAATAAGTATACTCAGGAAAATGTATATAACCATATTTTTATTTGTGGCCTTAACCGGCAAAATGGTAGGGGTTTATTAAATAAAAGAAGAAAATTCATTTTTAAATGTTTTCATCTGAATTTGTTAATTTTATTAAACCTTCAATCCTTAGTCTTTTCCAGATTGCTTAGATGGACAGCCATATGTATAATTTACAATACTTTTTTTTTCAGATGCAGAAAACTGTGTTGAACTGTACTAAATGATGATATTTATTGCTTACATAAATGTTGTAAATTTATATATTCTCCTAAAAATTTACTTTAAATTATATGTTATTTCTTTAGCTAACAAACTTATTTTTTAATATTTTTACCATTGGGTATCATAAATAATGTTATGAACATATACATGTATACTTAGATCATATTCAAATTACTTATATATATATATATATATATATATATATATATACATACATACACACATTGTTTTGACAGCTGGTGATTGTAAACAAACCATTTGACATTTGTCACATGGCAATGTTTTTGTTTACATACGGCGGAAGGATACATAGTGACATTAAAGTAGATCCGGTGAAAAGCAGGGCTTCAGAAAAGTAGGAGGTTACCGTGGATGGACTTTAGTCATTTGTACGCATCGATGTTGCTGTCGTCGTCGCTTGGAGAACACTCCGAGGGGTCCCCGCCCTGTTGACGAGTGGAAGTGCTGAGCTACTTAAGCTCGGGTACTAGCCTGCTGAGCTAGTAGAGGTAGGATAGGCCTCAGCTGGATCACGAGCAACTGGGTGACCGAGGGGTCCCAGGGATGTGAGAGGTATGGTTCCGTGACGGCTCTGCTCAGATCCCACAGAGGGGGCTGGCTCTGTTGGAGGTCTGGGGGTTCACGGCGGAGCTGGGGGTGGGTCGGTGGGGCCGAAGTTGGGATGGGTCTCCTCAACCTCTCGACCTAGCCGTGCGCTCTCCAGTAACATGCTGCGATTGGAAATGGCGAATCTATTTCCCTGTTCTCTGAACCCATTTTGGGCACTGGTAACAGTGTCAGGCATGTAAAATACCCATCTTTCTCCTAACCAGGACCACACCCTAACGGGATTATATGCCTGGGGGAGTATTGGTGAATTTATGAGGTGTGAACCTAAGTTACATGTAGTTGTTATTCATTTGTACGTACATGGCGTTTCGATGTTACTGACGGCATCACGCTGAAGCAGAACTTTTCGCTAATGTAAAAGGGCACCCCGCCCAGTCAAGGATGATAAGTGCGACGCTCGCTGGTGCTCCTAGCGCGCGATCGCCTCTGAGCGCATCAAGGCTCTGAACCGACGCGCAGTCTTCTCGTCGTGCACAGGACAACTACGAGAGTCGAGCGGCGACCGTAACGTTGTACGGCGGAGAAATGAAGACAATTTGTGTATGTAAGACCTTTGAGTGCTTAAAAAAAAAAAGAAATATCAATTTTAGCAATCTTCGCTCGTCTAAAAATGCAGTTTGAAAACAAAACATGGAAACATAACTAGGTCTGCTCACCCTACCTCAGAGAACTCTTAAATTGTTTGTTTACAGACACCACTCGGAAATCTTGAGCGGTTTTCAAATCGCACGATGCGCCCAGGTAGGCGGGGTTCTTAAATACTTTAACATTTAATTATGCACTTTTAAACATTCAGTGCATTATTTAAGATATCACCACGATATAAAAAATGTTTGCGTAGAGTCCACATGCGACAAAAGTGAAACTTCTTAGGCACGGATATAAATAAATTATTAGTTTATTTTACAGAACAAGAGCTCATAATTAACAATGGTAAAGATGAGGATATAATTTTAAAAAAACTTTTTCCTCGCATCCAGTTCACTAGAATTTTTGGCGCCTCTTCTGGCGGTTTATTCCCACGTTAGCTTTGATAATACCTCTTATCTGCTTCTGCCTTTTTATTATTTTTACGTGATTTTCTCCAGCTCAATAAAATGAAGAAAAAAACACTCAAATCAAACTTAAATTACACTTATAAAGTCTATCTCGCCTATCTATAAATCATTTTGATATTTCAAATCATAGTGTTCACGTACCAAAAATTAATTACACTTATAAAAATAAAATATTTATACTACACGTATTTTTTTTTACATTTTAAATCACACTATACACATTAAAATGAATGATACTTATAAAATTAATTGCACAAATCAATAACTCTTTTCCACGCGAATAAATAAATTGTAGATACTTTAAATAAAATAAAAGATATATGGTAGCGTCAATCGTTAGCCGTAACGAAAACTGAGAAGTATACAAACACGAGTAGCGTTACGAGAATTCCGTAACATCCCTGCTGCGTCCAATCTACCTTTCCCCTGCCGTCTTCTCGTGCGTCCTATAGCATGCTACGCTACGTACCTATCTCCAGCTGCTTGCTGTCTACCCCTTCGACCGTTAACGCATGCGTTGGAGGCGTTGTAGCTGACACACTCTTCTCCTCTACCGGTTCCCCCACCACCATCTAACTCTTCCCCTCATGCGATCGGAATTCTCGTAACGCTCGAAAATTGTAGCTCCCTCAGCAAAGAGGTTTCCCTTCAAAAATAACATTAACATTTTCGCGTTTTCGTCAAGTTATTATTGCCACATTTATATTAATTTTGCTGTTTGTAGGAAGGATACAGCGCGATCAAAAATACGACTTACTGAAAGGCTTTCTAAAACTTCCAACGACCTCAAAACGACAGGAAAAGCTCATTTTCTAAATGTTATATCCGAAAACTTAGTTGAATATCACATCAACACGCTGGCTACAGGCCGGATTGGTGGCGAGGGGCAGGCGGGGAGCTACAGCGCCCAAAGCCCCGGTCCTGGCAACCACGCAGATAAGCACTAAGTATACGTGCGCCGCGGAGATAACCTGTAATTTTGCGCAATTTCTCCTCCAGCCCCCACCTCCCCCCCCCCCCTTTTCACCGTTGCCCAGTCTTCCGTTATCAAGTGAATGTGTTGATTTACGCGACAGCGGCGGTCGATCGACTTCTTTGAGCGGGGAAGAATGGTGGGGGGAAGGGGGCGCTTATAAATAGCCGGTCGATGCAGGATATCCTTCCTCAAACCAAGCTTGTCATGCTCGGGGCAGTAAAAGTACAAGCTGTATTTGCCCTTCGAACTCTCTCTCTCTCTCTCTCTCTCTCTCACTCACTCTTTCACTGTACAGGATGATTCCCAAATTCAGATAAAAAGATTCCACATGCAATGTAAAGGATTAAAATATAACATGACTCGTTAACCAGGGTGAAAACACAGAAAACCAGTTGCCTAGAAATAGTTTGTACCACTACAAGACAGATATTGTATCCGTTTACAACACATAGCTATGGTTATTTTTGCCTACGTTTTTTTTTTTTTTTTTTTTTAAAGAAAAATACTAATTATTCCTTACGAACACTGGCGCATAATTTTATACTTTAATTGATGTTTCATTCAAAAGTATTTTTTAAAACAATGGAAAAGATAATCAAATATTTAAAAATTGGACTTAATTTGGTTGTATCATGCTTATTAACTGCGCAGTAAACATTGAAAAGCTATATTCAGGGATCGGTTTACAAATAACTTTAACTATTTGAGGTACTGGGACAACACACAGCATAAATGTTCGAGTAAGAATCAGAACCCAGTATTACAGTGAACACTATTTTGTAGTGACATATTTGTTTCCATGTAAATTTACAAATTAACAAATATCTTTAATTTTACGTGAATATTTCAGTTCCATTTCCATAAATCATTATTACAGTGTATTAAGGTGGGTACGTGTTCTTCGAAATACATTTTACAAATTCCTGAAAACTACTTCAGATTTACTATCGTAATTAAGTATAGCGTTTTCTTGAACTGAGTCCTACAATTAACGTTAGGAATCTGATGCTAATGTAACTATGTAATTCCCTTTCATTAAGAGCACAAAATATTCCGATTGTTCCTGGGCAAAATAATGTAAACCTTATGTTTGTTTACCTGCCAGCTATGCATTTTTTTTAGTATTTTTAATGCAATGAATTTTATAATCCGAACAGTGACTGTCGCACCTGAAAAGTAAATGAAAACTTCTGCACGGTAGCCTATTTCAAATAAATATCACGACATGAACCATTATGTTCACTTATTTTCAGTGTTTTGCTGCCTGCTTCATTCTACTTTTTTCGAAAGTCATCAGTTCATATACTAAGCCTTTTTTTTTCTCAATAAAACTGAATATTTTGAAGTCATATTATTTTCCATTGTGTACGCACGTCATTTCCTCAATTTATTTTTTAACTATTATTTTTTAGATTTTAATTCATAACCTTTTTTATTTTATCTCCATTCGATGACGTGTGCAAAAAAAACTGTCGGTTTTTTTTTACGTTGATCATTATTTACCAAAAAAAAACTGGGTTGGGAGTATCAATACGCTTCGTGCTGCAAACGAATTCAGACAGCACAAAGCTGTCATGTTTTAATGAGTTTTTTTTTTTTTGTGAATTCTTCCTGTGTGAAATAAAATATTTCATGGTGCCGGCATCGCAGCGCACTTGGTCGCAACGGAGCGATGTTTCGGCGCAGTTGCCGAGCGCCCTTCAGACATACACGTTCGCAAATATACCCCCCCCCCCCTCCCCACCTCCGCCCCTCTCATCCAGCGCCCCCTTCCAACCCAGTGCTATCTCTTTCCCCTTGTGCGCTTGTTATATAAATTTTTTACCCCGTGGTCATTATTTTTGCTACGGCGCGCGACTTTTCGGGAATGTTCCGCGGGCCGGGGGTCGCCATTTTGCAACTCCTGCCGCTCCGAATGCGAATAATTTTTCTGGCCTAGGGAGATAAAAAAATTGACGAGTTATGACCTTTCCACCCCCCCCCCCCCCACCCCCTCCCCCCCAAAAAATATCTCTTCTTTTTTTTTACTCTCTCCTCCTCGTCTTCCCCAACTTTCATCCCTTCCCCCAACGGATAGGAGAGGAGGGTCGCGGGGTGCGTTTCCGGTTTCCGGTCGCCAGCGAGATATTCAGTACTGTCACTCGCTCTAGCGACGCAACCTCTGAACTACTGCTACAGTTCCGCAACTCTGAAGGCTCGCCCCGCGCTGGCCAGGCCTACAGCTGAACGACTTGAAGGGCCACCTCAGGTGGGCTGTCCAAGTGACCAGCCCACCTTCTCCCCCGCTCGATGGTGGAAGTTATACTTCTATAGGCACGTTATGAAAAAAATGATGAGAGCGAATTTTTACGATGCTCACGCACATTGCAAAGAAATTTTCACAGGATAAAAAAAGGATACATCCAAAAATGGTTATGTACATGTAAAGATTATATATGTGCTTTCAAATCTTATACTTGAGTGATTGATATTAAATGCTGGTCCATATGATTAAAAACATTTATTTATTGTGAATATTAGTTATATAAATTGTGTTCATAAACGTTTTTAACTCTCTTTATGTAAGTGAGGTTATGTTTCGTATGTATAATTTATTTTCATTATAAATTATTACTTTATTATTTAATAAATAATTAACATTAATTAATTAGAATAAACATTCGGTGCATTTATTGATGTTCATTATTAATTCAAATTTACTAAATTAAATAATTAATTTATACACATGTTTAAGTATATTAAAAATAAGTCCGTGTACTTACGTACGCGCGTTGAAAGATATTTTTACTTGGCGTGACAAAAAAAATTTAAGTTTAATTTTGCATGCAAATAATAAATAGAAATAAAATAATAAAATATCTGGAGTGATATAAATACTGTTGGTAAAGTATGAATTCAATATTTTTTTTTTCAAAAAATTATATAAATACTCTGTATTCAATATGAGTACACCCACCCTTTATTTGAAACAAATAATAGTAAAATTAAATTATTGGTGAATAGGTTAAAGATTTTTGTTAAAAAAATTGGTTGTCTGTAAAGTCGGTTTACGGACTATAGTTTAACGTGACAACGTCATAACAAAACATTGGTGAAATGATTGCATACTTTTATGAATAAAATTGAATCATTTTTATTTTAATAATTAAAGAATAAACACTTAAAATTATACTAGTAATCAGATTTTTAAAATGCAAAAATAATTAACCTTTATTGCCGAAATTGTTGTTGTAATAAGCAATGAAAACCACATTAGCTTTTCACTTCACTTTATAAACAGTCGACGAAACAGTTCACGTGTAGATGACTTGTAATTAATTTTAAAAACTGGCGTTTAGCTATAAAGTTTAAATATAATTATGAACAATTTTTCATATAAATAAACTGTAATAAAATATCTATCATCAATAATTTTTTAGTTAATTGTAACATAACCTATTATTACTGCACTCGCCGACAGCGTAACGGAACACAACGCAACGGAATAATGAGTGTAACGGGACACAGCGTAACGGAACAATGAGAGTAATGGGACACAGCGTAACGGAACAATGAGCGTAACGGGACACAGCGTAACGGAACAATGTGCGTAACGGGACACTTTTTCGTGCATGCAGCCGGAGTTCATCGATTTATTAGACGTTGTCACGTCAAAAACATAATATTCTCAGTACGAGTATTTAATAATTCTTCATCCAAAATTTCGCCTCCTTCTCGTTCTTGGCAACGCAATAACCCTCGCTTCATCCACCACGCTTCAACCTGCTCCATGGACTTGTCAGGGAACCAGTCCGCGGTTTCAAGTCTCCGTCAACCTCCAACCACTTCAATGCTCAACTTATTGGAATGCTTGGTTTACAGGCGAAGAAATTTATCTTCCAAAAGTATATTAATTTGAAAATCATATAAGCTGAGCACTTGTAAATAATTTTAAAAAATTTTTGCACTTATTTATTTATGGTAATTAATTGCACTTTCTCGGTCAATTTTTGTTTCAAACATCAAATTTAAAATGTGATCAAACGCAAGTTTAATGAGCGTATTTGAAGCAGCTAAACAAATTCTAAATTCTAAAAACTTTTAAGACGTCATTGTTTTTATCGTTATGATTATTTTCTCGAGAATTAATAATGAGATCAGCAATCATACTGAGGCCGGTTTCACTCAACCCAGACACTCACTGCAAGCATAAAATATATTTATCATAATTTAAGCAACCCTTGTTTGTCCTGAGGAGGTTGACCTGCTTGTTAACTCTCATAGATATACCCTAAAGAAAAATATGAGAATAGCCTTTGTTTTAAATTTTCAAGGGTGGCAGGATATTATAGGCAGAATTTCATATTTCCTGTTTGGTTATTGATTTATATCATATATTTCTTTAAATGCAATAGCATTACACATTACTTTATGTATATATTTTTGTACTAGTACAAAAATAGGTTATTATGTTTGTCCAAAAATAAATATCTTATTTACTCATCATACACAATATCAAAAATAAATATTTAACCATCTGGTAGAATACAAACTATTACTTGTCAAATCTATAGGCCTATTAAAGAAAATCATGCTCTGTGTTGAGATCAAAAGATATAATTTACATAAATAGATACCAAGACACGACAGTATTTTTAGAGTGAAGCATTTCTGAAAGAAATATGACCACAGAAAATAATAAACACAACTCTAGTGCAATTTGTACACAAAGGAGAACATGGTGCGCAAAATACACACATTAACCAACACTATTCGGCTTATTTATGCACCAATGAACAGCCTGAAGATCATAAACATCACAAAAACCAACCACCATTATGCCAAATTAGTGCACCATAGTAAAATTACAACAAACATACTTCTGGCCGTTACAGATAAATCCAAAGTAATACCTAGCATGGGTCATCATGTCTCTCCCTAAACCTACATACCTGGTTGCATTTCTCTACTAGCTATTTTATTTCCTAACCTAACTAAAACTAGGTGTATTATGTAAAGGTTGCTCTGTACCCTAAATAGCCCCCGTCCTTCCCGCATATTGCCACTCAAGTGCTCTTTGAATCCACATTTCCGAGATGCAACTGAAAGTTTGTGGGAGGATCTTCTCTAGTCTGTAATAATCCGGCTACATGGGCGAACAATAGGTATCGATGAAGACTTTTGGCTGAATACCTTTTACCTGGCATGGTCCCATTTCTTCACCTGTCAGGTTTCCACCCATGCATCTGTTCGTAGTGGTGTTCATACCACACCCAGCCTACAACATTTATCATGTCATAATATAATGCCCCCATATAGACGATAGACTTGTGTTTTTCAACCAACTTTGTGTATTAGTATTGTTATACTAGATTAAATTCCCTGAAATTTCATAATATGCTCCATTTGTGATATATCATTTAATTTCAAAACTGTTCAGTCGTAACAATATATATACAGACAAATCTATAGTATCTGGACCCTCTTTATACATCAGCCTTTGTGCCATGACATTGTGTCCTTCTATACTGATGGTTCTCAATCGAGAAAATTTTCGTATTAGGCTCAAACTTTGGTTGTTGGTAAATATTTGCTGGAGATCAAAACAAAACAAAAATTCAATCCATCATTTAAAAATCTATGGTGTTTACGCAAAAAAAAAAAAAGCTGTTAAGTGTGGGTCAGTACAACTCGTTAAGGTAAGAGTTAAAGTCCTTTGTGTTCTGAGTCCATCATCGCTGGCCTCCCATATCGCAGGACTGGTCTGAAGCGAGCGACAGTAGGGCGAGAGGGGAGAGGGGAAGGACTTCCAAGCAGCTGCGGCCTCAGGAATTCAAATTAAGCCTACTCCTTGAGCGGCAGGACTCGCTAAATATTGTGTGACAAATTCCGAACTAACCCCCCCCCCCAACCCCACCCTCCTCTCAACCCTCCAACCACCGTCAGCTTCGAAACTCCGGACCCACGTCCCGGGAACGCGGTGTTTTATTACGGCACCGGAGCGGAAGAGAGTTGGCCGAGAACTTTTCACCAGGACTTCCGGTCTGGTCACAAAAGCCAGTCGTCGTCACACGGTACTTGCTGGAGATATAAAAGGTCTCCTACATCCTACCTCGGTTTGCCGTGAATACTAAGGCGGGTCTGCCGCGATTGCAGAGGTGACTACAGACAGCGAGAGAGAGTTTGTACTGCTCGACACGTCACAGTGAATAAGATACAGGTGAACTTCAAGACAAAGTTTGAGAAATGAAAGTACTTCCAGGTTTGTAGAATATGATTTATTGATGTTTGGTGCTTCTTTTTGTTTGTAATTAAATGTTAATGTACGATGAAACAGTGATATTAAAAGCAGCTTTAACGTGGAGGTTAAGTTGTTTATCTAATGGTCATGTTTCCAAGGAAATTAATGTCCGTTTCTTTCAGTCTTCTATTTTCGACACGGGTCAAGGTCTGTGTGGCGTGTGCTCGAAGGCATGGTAGATGTCGCTACTGCACAGCCTGCACGCACTCTACTCTACTACTACATGTATTCAGTCTACGGCCGCGATTTAAGTGACGTCACGGATCTGGGTTCGAGTCCCGGGTATTTTGAAATATGATATTGCTCTAAATAAAGAGTAAAGACTGTCAATTAAAAGAATAGATTCAAAATTAATTTTTTAATAAAGTAGATTATTCTGATCAAGATTTAATAATCCGCTGGTCGGTTACGTGGCAGTATGGGAGTTTCATCTTTGGTCGTACGCAATATCATATACAAGGTTTCCAATCAGATGACTGGTTGATGATGTAGCTAGAGTCATCGGTGTGTTTTTACATACCAGAAGATTCTCTGTTTTACAAGTAACGTCTATTAACAAAAAAAAATATCTTAAATATTCATTTTTTTTTGTAAATCATAGCTTTTATTCTTATTAATTGTCCTGTTTGTTCAACAATATTTTTTTATGATTAATTTTTTTAAATATTGTTAACAAAATTTTCTGCTGTTAATTATAAAGCAATGCTGCGATCGCCTTAAGTTCACCGTGTGTAAGAAATTCTCGTAAATAAATAATATTTACTACATGAACTCGACAACGCTCACAGAGGAATTGTGCCTTCAGACCCGGACAGCGGTTACGTGGGAAGCTCGTGTCAGAGCATGTACGAGCCCCACTCGCTCGTTCAGCGAGGCCAAGAGCGGAGGTTCAGTGCCAAACCCACGAGTAACTCATGGTGATTCATGAGTGCTGTCTCATTATACTAAGTAGTTCCGAGTCCAATTTTACATTTAGCCTTCTTGAGTCCAACTTTACAACGAGAAATCTTTTATTATTACATAGAGGTAAAAAAATATAATATGTTTGAATAATGTTACGATACTTAAAAAAATGTAAAAAAAAATTGTGGATGAAATAGAATGGTAAGGACAATAAAACCAATTGGTGTGAAACGAGTTAATTTTATTAAATAACTGTCACAATTTATTTCATAATTGAACATAACTTTTCCTCAGTTCACTTAGGTTTCACTGAACAAAATTTCGAAGTGCTAGTGTAACCATTTACCCAACAAAACAAAATATTTTTTCTTGAGGAGAGAACTTAGTTTGATAATCATTTTGATATACGGGTTTTTTTTTAAATAATATTTATAATACAAAATTTTGTTGAAAGTTCCTTCTACATTCACTCTCTGTAAGTAAAAACATTAATTATTGAAACTCGGAAATCACGTAATTTAAAATCCTGTAGGTAATTTGGAGTTATTTCCCGATTTTTACTGTCCCTATCTCATATTAAACTATGGGCTACTACTTCGTTCTGATCCTGGTTCTCCGTCTGTGGTGACTACTAAATTTAGCAAGTTCATTCACGTTATTTCTCCGGGTACTGTTAAACTAGACATCAATCCTTAATGTTGTTTCAGCCTCTCCTAGTCATTAAAAAAAAAATTGGTTGTCTGTAAAGTCGGTTTACGGACGATAGTTTAACGTGACGTCATACCAAAACATTGATGAAATGATTGCATACTTTTATGAATAAAATTGAATCATTTTTATTGCATTATCACTATTTTGTATGGATACAAAGAAAGAGTGAAATGAAATCTACAATTTAATTGATAAATTTACTTTTATTTGCTCTCATTAATTAAATAAGTTTATTACTTTAAGGAAGAAATTATTTTAACTATAACTTTTATACATGTTTTCTATTTAACTTCCTCCAATCTGTGTTATTCTTTTAAAAATAGGACGATGATAGGAAAAGTAGGAAACAAATGGGAGTGTTTCAAGTTTAATGTGCCTCGAAAAAGTCAAATCGATGGTTGTTCCAATCGAGTGGACGAGAGATGGATGCGGCGCAAGCGTACAATGAACGTAACGGAACACAGCGTAGTGGGACAATGTGCGTTACGGGACACTTTTTCGTGCGTGCAGCCGGCGTTCATCGATTTATTAGACGTCGCGTCAAAAAAAATTGTTGGCTGTCTATAGTTGTTGCGTGCGTTGCAGCTGTGTTCCTGTCAGCAAATGGCTTCGACCACCGCGTGTGTGACGACCTCCCCGCCCCGGGGCCGGCCGTCTCTGCCGGCGGCGACAGGCGACAAGCGCTTCTTAGACAGGACAAGGCTGCCAACCCCGGGGTTTGGCGTGTTGAATATTCCCCCGCCCGAGCGGGCTCTGACCCAGGTGGTGAGGGGTGAGGGGCGGGCGTCTTGACGAAGCAGCGCGGCGGAGGAGGCGACATGAAAACTGCATTAACACCGGCGGACTTGCTCCACCCGGTGACCAGGGTTAGGGCGGGGGAAAGGCTGAGAGCAGCGAGCTTGCTGGAGATGAAAAAGGATAAGTTAAAGTCGAGGCTTTCCAATTTCGCCAACTCCTTAAACCAACCCACATACTTCCGTATTCTTTCACCGCCGCACCCCTCCAACCCCTCTTTTGTCGGTCACATCCTTCGCCTGGAAACCGAGAACTCCAAGCGCCACATCCGCGTGGAGAGACTCGGCCCATTATTTCTTCTGAAGGGCCTCTGGCCCTTTTCTTCCTTCCCGCTACTGGCTCGTGGTTTTTTTTTTATATTTCACAAATACTTTTGAAGGTTCATCAAGCTTCGTGACGTTGCAGGCCAAACATTTCTTCCTTTTTCCACCAGGAAAAAAAAAAGGATTCAAAAAAAATGACGAGTGGCTGAGTGATTTTCCGTGTTTCTTCGAGGTTGAGTGACAATGCCAGCTCGAACTGCAGGCTCTTGTTCTAAAAATAAGTGATTGAGATGTGAAGTTTATATCGACTGCCATGCTCATATTTCATACATTTTTACTGGAGGGACTAAAAAACTTTTTTTTTTGTTTGGTGCTGCAGTGATAAAATATATAACATTGTTGGAAGTTAAAAAAAAACTTTCTATTACGATATCTCAGTTGGAGTTTCATGCACCATGAGGGTATTTTTTTTTCTCCTCATTGCCAGCTGTTAGTGGAGGGTTATTTCTGTTAATACCTCTTTGCTTTTTATGTTTGTCATAAATATTTTCAATAGATATTCATTAAGTGCGATATAATTGCTGTAAAAGTGATAACAATCAAAAATAATTATGCAACTATATATACTCTTTATGTAACATTTAGTAAATATCTGTTGAAAGTAGTTGTAACATAACAAATGCGAGAGGTATAACGTTAAATTTACAGAAATAGACCTTTATTAGTAACGACTAGAAAGTAAAAAAATTCAATATTACGTGTGAGACCGACTACAGTTTACCTTATTTTTACAGTGATGAAAATTGAAAACTCGATTGAGCAACATCAAGGGATAAAAAGAAACCAAAAAATTACTTTCAACGCACGTGGCAGCCAATAACAGCTGACTGTACTTTGAGAAAGCTCTCAATAACTATGCAGTATCATTTCGTCGTTCAACTGAACTCAAAACAATGAGGCGTTTAACGCAGTCCCCGATGTCAGGCAGCTAGCGCTCTGGGCAGATAATATTTAGCCACCCCCCTTCCTTAACCAGTTACCATCCTCCCCCCCCCCCCTCCAATCTTAAAACAAGCTTAACAAATTCAAACTTATATATTATCAGTTTTAAAACATAACATGATGTAAAAATATACTAATGTTTTTCAAAGACATGGGTGATTTATCTCTTTTCTTTTTAAAATTTAATAAATTGTTGTTAAACTTTAATACGACTGTTATAACTATCAAAATAAAACAAGAAATATTATGTATACTGCATATTGTTGAACAAGTTTAAAATATTTTTCTAGCGTATTTGGTTTAAGCACCGAAATTTTAAAGCGCGCTGCGTTAGTTAATATAAACAAAAATGTATTGTTAACATGTATCTTTGAAAATCAAACCATTACCGAACCTTCAAAACTTGTTTTTCCCGATCCTCAATTTTTTTTGTCCTTCTGTGTTTTTTTTTTTTTTTTCCCCTCAAATTCTCCCGCACCTCAAACACTGTCGTTCTGGTCAAAAGGCCGGTTGACCCGTTTGTAGATCAGGGGCCTGCGTTTAACTATGGTGCTTCATAGCAAAACTATAGTTCACTGCACTCACCCGCGCAGCAGTTCAGTTCGCCGAGAGCTGTCAGGGTAGTAACCAGCGGCGCAAATCTCTAGGCATCGCAGCGAGGAGGGGGGGAGGGCCGCGCAGCCCGAGAATTTTAACCAACACGAGTCATCGCTGGATGCGGTGCTCGTATTCTGTAAATCGCCCATATTTTGGCCTAAATGCATGCAATAGGCAGAAAACTTTAAAATATACAGAAAGTTTTCCATAAAATATAGTTTTTTTTTTATTGCGAATATGAACTCCGTTTCACAGTCGCGGTTTTTCAAGCGCAAGCGGGTTGCCTCAGTGGAGGGCGTCTTAATTCCATGGGGGCTCCCCCCTGCCGCCCCCCCCCCCTAGAGGGTTCCACGCACATGGCAGTAACTGAAGAAATTACATGTGGGTCGCACAAATAAGTGTGACGTGTAATTACAGTATAATCCTTAAAAAAGAGGTGAAAAAACTGAGAATGATGAATCCTTGCATGATGTAATAATCATAAACCCGGCGCTGCTTTCTGAATTTCCCGTTGGATCCTCCATTCGCCAGTACGGTCCTTGATGAGGGGAAGTTTGGCAGCTCTCCCAATATCTCTCTCTCTCTCTCTCTCTCTCTCTCTCTCTCTCTCTCTCTCTCTCTCTCTCTCTCTCTCTGTCCACTAGTCCTTAATTAATCGCACCGCTGACGGAGTCAGTCATGGAGCTGTTCTACTTTCAGCCCCTCCTCCCCCGCGACCTTTCCCCGCAATCCGACAATCCTTCCTGGAGCAGGGGACGCGGCATAGTGCGGGCTTTGGCCGCGAAGAGCGCGAGAATCGTGTCCCTCCCTCCTGGACCCTTTGTCCTTGTGTATTCATGGCGCGGCGACTGTCCGCCTTGCCCTTCCCGCGAGGTGTCTTCCAAGATGACCCGTGTGCGGAGGCTCCACGTGAGGACAGGCCACGGCGTCCTCTTCGCTGCGGCGCCTCCCGCGAGGTGTCTTTCGAGATGACCCGTGTGCGGAGGCTCCGCGCGAGGACAGGCCACGGCGTCCTTTTCGCTGCGGCGCCTCCCGCGAGGTGTCTTCCGAGATGACCCGTGTCCGGAGGCTCCGCGCGAGGACAGGCCACGGCGTCCTCTTCGCTGCGGCGCCTCCCGCGAGGTGTCTTCCGAGATGACTCATGTCCGGAGGCTCCGCGCGAGGACAGGCCACGGCGTCCTCTTCGCTGCGGCGCCTCCCGCGAGGTGTCTTCCGAGATGACCCGTGTGCGGAGGCTCCGCGCGAGGACAGGCCACGGCGTCCTCTTCGCTGCGGCGCCTCCCGCGAGGTGTCTTCCGAGATGACTCATGTCCGGAGGCTCCGCGCGAGGACAGGCCGCGGCGTCCTCTTCGCTGCGGCGCCTCCCGCGAGGTGTCTTCCGAGATGACTCATGTCCGGAGGCTCCGCGCGAGGACAGGCCACGGCGCTCTCTTCGCTGCGGCGCCTCCCGCGAGGTGTCTTCCGAGATGACCCGTGTGCGGAGGCTCCGCGCGAGGACAGGCCACGGCGTCCTCTTCGCTGCGGCGCCTCCCGCGAGGTGTCTTCCGAGATGACTCATGTCCGGAGTCTCCGCGCGAGGACAGATTTCTCCAATAAATAATAAAGGCATTATTTCTATTGCTTCATTCCTATATGTAATCCCTGTTAGGGTATAATAGGAGATTTATCAATCTAGTAATATTTTATCTTCAAATCATATAATCTTTATATTAACTTATTTTCAAAAGGTTTATCGGGGTTAGTGAGAGATTATATTGACTTGTCCCCATAGTTAATGTTATATGCATATTATATATCTTCATGTAAGATTAATTTCCTCTATCCAAATAAATGTTAAAGTAAACATAATAAATAATATTAAACAAAAATTTTCTTCTTTCTTCAGAATCTTCTGAATATATACCATCACCAAAAATTATAATAAATATTTTCTTCACCTAAAATGGGTTTTAGACTATTATATTTATCACATCTTGAAAGTGAACAAATTTTCCTTCTTGCTTCAAACCTTAATTATATTCCATAACCAGAACTAAGTTTTCTTCATCTATATTTAGAGTTTATCTTCATAATGTTTATCACATAAATCAACTGGAGAGAAATTCCTCTAAAATTTTCTTACAGTCAATCTTCATCGCTGTCCGTTTCCACAGATGCATACCACCGGTCAAATTCTTCTAACCGTTTCCCCATTTCTGTTACTAGGTTTCTCCAAATTTCAAAAGAATTCTTATTATGGATAAGACTTCGAAGATCTTGAAAGTCATATCCTAGTGTCAGTAATTCTTGAGTATAGTTTTCTCTGATATCTTCTGTCTTCTTACATTGATTTAAAACATGCAGTACTGTATCTTCTACTTCACAAATCTGACAAAGAGGTGACTGTACTAATCCAAGTGAATAGAGTTTTGATTTAAAATTTCCGTGGCCACTGAGAAATTGCGATACATAATAGTCCGGTGTGATCCACCGACATTTAAGTCTTGCGTTAATGTCAGGTATAATATTGTACGTATGTCTTCCTGTTGTTGAGGAGTCCCAAGCTTCCTGCCATCTTGATATAACATTCCGCCGAAGTTCCTTCTTCTCTGCCACAGAGATCTTCCTATCCCTATTTAACTGGGATACTTGCCCACGTTCATATATAACTAGGTCAATGGGTATGAGTCCGGCTATAACTAGGAGTGCATCTGTTGAAATTGTTCTATAAGATTTAGTTATAGCAATAAGTACAGTTCGTTGGCTGGATAATAAAGTTCTTCGAGGATGAACTTGACAAGCAATGCGACTCCAAGCACCAGCTGCATATGTTAAAATACTCACATAAACTCCTTTATAAATAATCTCTAGGGTCTTATAGTTTAAGCCCCAATTAACAGGTGTAGTAGATCGTAATCGGTGGAATAATATTGCAGATTTCTTCGTTATGTACTTGATATGCTCGTGGAATCGGAATCCAGTCCCAATCTGTACTCCCAAATATTTAACAAGTTGTTTAATTCTTACAACACGTCCCTCGTAGCGTACTGTGGGAGGTCTATTAACACTAAGTTTACCCTTGAGTAAAATACCTTCCATTTTTTCTGGAGCAATCTTTAGTTTAGAAGCAGTTGCCCATTGGTGAACAATACCTAAAGCCTCTTCAGACTTCTTTTCTAACATGAATCTTGAATTAGCTGGGATTAATAAAAATCCATCATCGGCGTAGCCGTATATGACACAATCTTCTGGTAACTCTTCTCTAAGAAGTGGATCAAATAGCACATTCCAAAGAAGTGGACCAAGGACTGAGCCTTGAGGACAGCCTTTGGTTAATGTCTTATTATATACTACGTGTCCCTGTTGACATGTACATTCTCTATCACATAAGAAATCAAGTATCACTTTATAAATGTTTGAGGGACACCTCAGTTGCTTCAATCGAAACATAATCTGGGGCCACCAAGCATTGTCGAAGGCCCCAGATATGTCGATTGTTATTCCCATTATATATTCATAAGAACTTGATTCAACTGTTGAAAGCACATCCATCAGAGCCAGCTCTGTACTTTTGCCTCTGCGAAATCCATCTTGGCGATTATGTAAACCATGAACTTTCTCCAAGTAAGCATGTAGTCTTTTACTTATTAGGCGCTCATATATTTTACCCAAAATGGGTAACATAGTAAGAGGCCTGTAAGATTTAACCAGCGAAGGGTCCTTCCCATATCCTTTGTATATAACTTTCAATAAACCCTTTTTCCAGGCACTGGGGAAAACTTCTTGGAGCAAGGCCCTATTATACATTTTCAACAATACATCTTCCATTCTAGTATATACTCTCCAGAGCATTTCTACAGTTACATTATCCAGTCCAGGTGCTTTCTTCGGCTTTAGCTCCTTTATAATTTTCCTTAACTCCTGTATTGTAAACTCAGGTATGGGAAGAGTAGCAGGAACTTGATTCATTTCTTCCCTCTTCTGTTTGCATAATTCATCCTCGTCTGCAGAACAATCATCCGGTAGAAGTCCATCCAGAATAATTTTTAAATTCTTTGATATAGAGCATATCTGTAATCCATCAACAACAAGGCCTGGTATTTCTGTAGGAAGCTTATTCTTCTCAGCACATAGTCGATATATTACACCCCAAGGATCTTCATTTCCTTTCTTGGTAACTAAATTAAGCCAAGATGATCTTCTTTTTTCTCTAATTAACATCTTGTATTTTTTCTTCGTATCTTTATAATTTTCTTTAAGTGTGTGCATTACTTCATAAGTCCACATCTGTTTCAATTTTCTTCTTAAATTTTTAAGTTTGATCCTTAGTTTCTCAAGTTCATCATCCCACCAGGTATGTTCAGGGCTTTTGGGGTGCAAAACTTTAGAATATTTTTCAAATAGTTCAATTATTAATGCAGTTACATTATGAACAAATAATTCTATATCGTCAGGAGTATCTTCCAGTAATATTTGCGATCTTCTGCATAAATCCTTATCAAATAACCGCCAGTTAATAGCTCTATGAGAGTATCTTTTCCTATAGGCTTGATATATTACATCTTCAGCATCCAGGTTTATTTGAAATAGAATTAATCGATGATCACTACTACTCTCCTGGCATACAGTCCACTCCGAAATCTTAGGATAAGTCCTTCTGTCGCAAATAGTTACATCAATATAAGTCTCAGTATCCCATGCCGGTGAAACATATGTAGGGAGTGTGCCAACTCTATTTAATACTTCTAGTTCATTTGCAATAAGTAGATTGTTAACTTCTTCTCCCTTATCATCTGTAATAGGAGAGTTCCATAATGCAGATTTGGCATTTAAATCAGCAGAGAATAATACTCTAGATTTCTTAAGTACATCCATTATCTTCTGCCAATGTTCCAGATGTACTGATATATCATCTGAAAATTTAAAATATGAAGAAACCAGATTAATCTTAAAGATTCCACAATCGACTAATAAACATACATGGTATTGAT
The DNA here is from genome assembly GCF_032445375.1 of Bacillus rossius redtenbacheri. Lineage (NCBI taxonomy): Eukaryota > Metazoa > Arthropoda > Insecta > Phasmatodea > Bacillidae > Bacillus > Bacillus rossius. Next base: position 30,307,932 of record NW_026962011.1, read on the forward strand.
TTGTCAGTCCTGCTAATGGCATACAGGTTAATCTTTGATTTCGAATCCAAATAGCAGCTTGAGGATGTTCACCTGCACATATTATCTTGCCAGGTATGCCAACAATCTTCCCACGAACACAATATGGTTCTTGAAGCATTAGAATATCAAGATCCTTGTCTTGAGCAATTTGAATTAATTCATTAGTTACCACAGCAGATCTTTGCATGTTCAACTGTCCAATTTTAATAATTTGTTGTCTATTCATATGTTATCTTTTCTTGTTCTTTTTTGAGAAATCTTTTATATACCGGGCATTCCGTAGAATCTACTCGGTGACAATATTCCCGATTTTCCTTTTTACAATTAATACATTTATCACCATCTTGTTTCTTTCCACATTCCTGATATTTATGCCCCTGTTCGCTGCATATCGAACAGGTTAAATTTCCATGGCATTTAGAGGCTATATGACCATATGATTGGCATTTATAACAGCGAGATACAGATATGAAGTCCTTAAAATGGCATGATGAAAATCCAATATATATAGATGATTTTCTCTTCAGAAGACTTCTTATTTTAGGTGTTATCTCTACTATCATGTGTATTCTGTCTGTCTTATCCTTACGTACACGTTTAGTTCTTACTTGGAAATCTTTGATAAACTCTTCCTTAGAAATATCCATTTCTGAGAGATTTTGTTCATAAAGGTCTTCTGAAAAATTTTTAGAGTCATACTCTTTGGGCACATCAAAAATTATAATTTTTGGACCCCTTGACTTAGGTTTTTCAACCCGAATCCCCGATTTCTTGAATCTTTCATCCTTCAATAATTTCGCAATAGTTTCCTTATCTTCAGATTCTATAAGAATCCCTCCTCTTGAGATCTTCCGAATACTCTGGAACTGCATTTTCTCTTTGATAGGATTAATTATTCTTAGAAGATCCTTTTTTGTACCTTCACTTGTTTGATCTTCCTTTTCAGGAAGAACAAACACAATTTCCTTCTTTGGCTTCAACATAGGCCATTCTGTTGTTTCGTCAATTTTCCCACTTATCAAGGTAGATGAATAAGTTGGTCCAGCAGTAACAGCTCGTGAGGCCATCTGTTGTTGGGTTTCAATAATACCCTTCATTTTTGCATTATCAAGTAATACTCTGTCTACTAATCCTTTTAATTCCACAATTCTTGGAAGCATATAGTTTGTAGCACTCTTGTTTACCTTAGAAATCTCAGTAGTTGAGTAGTAAGTAAGATCTTTAACAAGTTTTTCAGCTTGAAATAACAATTGTTGCTCATCCCAGTTTGTTGAATCTAAAGATTCAAATTGACTAATATCTTTATCAGCATGTTTCTTCTGCATTTCTTCACTCAAAATATCTTTTAGCATTAGTCCTACGACTGCACGATCTTGTCCATGGATAATGGGCCATATATTTACAATCCATTTTCTTTCTTCTCGACCAGGAGTTCCAATACTTGCCAAATTAATATTTGGTTCCAGCAGTTTGTCCACCAATACAGTAATTTTCTTTGCATCCAGATTTTTTCCAATTATGGCATCAGCCATTGCCTTCCGTCTTTCTGACCAATCGCCTTGAAAAGGCGCACTAGGAGGTTCCAATAGGTCTTCGAACCATTTCTTCTGTTCTTGTGTCATTATGTGCCGGACAATGGACTGTACAGTTTATCGGTACTATTGACCGTCAGGTCTCTGCTTACTGCAGTGGGTTTTAAACCCCCGACCTGCTGCCCTCTTAGCCGTTGTTGGAGCTTATGGCGGCAAAGCTCACGCTCTCAACTGGCCGACTTATTGCCAACAATCGTTGCCACCCATTGGCCCAACGATGAGGGGGGGCAGAGTCCACAACCTCTTAATTCAATTCAATTCAATTCAATTCGTAGCCAAACCGTCCGGTACTACGAACGAATCTCCTCAATTTCAGAGATCGCAATAGTCACCAGGCGGTATGGAGGTTTAGCTCGAGGTAATGAACAGTCCAGTGGGAGATACCCGCGCGAGGACAGGCCACGGCGTCCTCTTCGCTGCGGCGCCTCCCGCGAGGTGTCTTCCGAGATGACCCGTGTGCGGAGGCTCCGCGCGAGGACAGGCCACGGCGTCCTCTTCGCTGCGGCGCCTCCCGCGAGGTGTCTTCCGAGATGACTCATGTCCGGAGGCTCCGCGCGAGGACAGGCCACGGAGTCCTCTTCGCTGCGGCGCCTCCCGCGAGGTGTCTTCCGAGATGACCCGTGTGCGGAGGCTCCGCGCGAGGACAGGCCACGGCGTCCTCTTCGCTGCGGCGCCTCCCGCGAGGTGTCTTCCGAGATGACCCGTGTGCGGAGGCTCCGCGCGAGGACAGGCCACGGCGTCCTCTTCGCTGCGGCGCCTCCCGCGAGGTGTCTTCCGAGATGACTCATGTCCGGAGGCTCCGCGCGAGGACAGGCCACGGAGTCCTCTTCGCTGCGGCGCCTCCCGCGAGGTGTCTTCCGAGATGACCCGAGTGCGGAGGCTCCGCGCGAGGACAGGCCACGGCGTCCTCTTCGCTGCGGCGCCTCCAGCGAGGTGTCTTCCGAGATGACCCGTGTGCGGAGGCTCCGCGCGAGGACAGGCCACGGCGTCCTCTTCGCTGCGGCGCCTCCCGCGAGGTGTCTTCCGAGATGACCCGTGTGCGGAGGCTCCGCGCGAGGACAGGCCACGGCGTCCTCTTCGCTGCGGAGCCTCCCGCGAGGTGTCTTCCGAGATGACCCGTGTGCGGAGGCTCCGCGCGAGGACAGGCCACGGCGTCCTCTTCGCTGCGGCGCCTCCCGCGAGGTGTCTTCCGAGATGACCCGTGTGCGGAGGCTCCGCGCGAGGACAGGCCACGGCGTCCTTTTCGCTGCGGCGCCTCCCGCGAGGTGTCTTCCGAGATGACCCGTGTGCGGAGGCTCCGCGCGAGGACAGGCCACGGCGTCCTCTTTGCTGCGGCGCCTCCCGCGAGGTGTCTTCCGAGATGACCCGTGTGCGGAGGCTCCGCGCGAGGACAGGCCACGGCGTCCTCTTCGCTGCGGCGCCTCCCGCGAGGTGTCTTCCGAGATGACCCGTGTGCGGAGGCTCCGCGCGAGGACAGGCCACGGCGTCCTCTTCGCTGCGGCGCCTCCCGCGAGGTGTCTTCCGAGATGACCCGTGTGCGGAGGCTCCGCGCGAGGACAGGCCACGGCGTCCTCTTCGCTGCGGCGCCTCCCGCGAGGTGTCTTCCGAGATGACCCGTGTGCGGAGGCTCCGCGCGAGGACAGGCCACGGCGTCCTCTTCGCTGCGGCGCCTCCCGCGAGGTGTCTTCCGAGATGACCCGTGTGCGGAGGCTCCGCGCGAGGACAGGCCACGGCGTCCTCTTCGCTGCGGCGCCTCCCGCGAGGTGTCTTCCGAGATGACCCGTGTGCGGAGGCTCCGCGCGAGGACAGGCCACGGCGTCCTCTTCGCTGCGGCGCCTCCCGCGAGGTGTCTTCGGAGATGACCCGTGTGCGGAGGCTCCGCGCGAGGACAGGCCACGGCGTCCTCTTCGCTGCGGCGCCTCCCGCGAGGTGTCTTCCGAGAGACCCGTGTGCGGAGGCTCCGCGCGAGGACAGGCCACGGCGTCCTCTTCGCTGCGGCGCCTCCCGCGAGGTGTCTTCCGAGATGACCCGTGTGCGGAGGCTCCGCGCGAGGACAGGCCACGGCGTCCTCTTCGCTGCGGCGCCTCCCGCGAGGTGTCTTCCGAAATGACTCATGTCCGGAGTCTCCGCGCGAGGACAGTCCACGGCGTTATCTTCTCTACTCAGACAGTCCGGCCACATACTCCTGGAGGGCGACTTCCCGCCGCACGCCAGCATGCTGCTGGTAGCCGCACTTGCTGGCGAGAACCTGCGGACTGCTGAGTCCTCGTCTGAAGCTGGTTCCTGTTGCAGAAACTATATTTAACATTTCTAAAACATTGTTACACTTTATCCCATTCTTGTTACAACTTTCAATACAAATTATGTGAACCGTATTCTTTAACAAATAATTAAAATTACAAATCACCTATGGTACCAAAATTAATTTAACCTTTACGACAGATGACAACAAACTGAACATTCAATATGGCTAATAATGTACAGATATTTTTCAAACATGTTTACTAACACAACAACGAGACAATTACGTGAATCGGACTAAAACAACTCGCGAAATTACAATATTTCCGTTACTGTTAAACAAGCCTCGTATATAGTTATAAATTATTCTCATAATTGTACATTTTCTCATTTTTTACTGAATATTATTATTTTTAAATAATATGGCGTAAGGTGATCTGGATCATACAACATGTTTCTGAATGCCAGGTAAAAGCACTGAGTGGTAATACAACATGTAAAATGAGTTGCAAAACCCTATAGGACTTCGGGATTAAAGGAGGTAATTACGTGCTCGTGAAAATCGAGATTCCTAAGTATTTATTTCAAAAGCCATCTAAATGTCTACATATTTGTATATGCAGCTGATATAAATTTGGTAGTTAAAGCAATAGTCAAGTACACAGGTGATGCAATATTATTTCAAAAACATTCATACACAGGACTAATTTTTGTAATTTAATTAGTCTATAAAATACTTTTTTATTTATTTACAAGATTAGATAGTCTGGCTTTGCAAAAGGCGAGTCAAGCAGCTATCCAGTGGTATCATCCGCACAAACGATAAACTTTTCACGTCTAATGTAGAACCAAATAAATACACTTTTTATGACTTATCTACATTTATTATTTGAACACTCTCTGGTTGGAGATGGCTTTATTATGAGAGCAATTATATGATTTTATTTTACTCATGTTGGTAATCATTGAAGTGAGCAATTCTGATACGGCTGTTTGCAACCCAGTTAATTGGAAACGCTTTGAAAGTCGTTGAACCAGAAATGAAGATTTTAACGATGCAAAATGCTGGCTACGCAGTTCACACAAAGATACGAATTTAAACTGCGAAAAAAATTATATGTGTAAATGACCCTTTTTCTTTCTCCATTCTCATCCCAATGACATGAATGCCTTTTCATTTGAACTATCAAACAACCTTTTCGCGATAAGTATATGTATAGGTGATTCCAAATTATCTGAGAAATTTCTTCGTCTAATGTTCATTCATAACAACTCAGTAAAAATCATTTCCTCGAATGTTACAGTTGTTAAAAGAGGGTAAAGAGAGGATGTATTTGTTAATATTGCAAACAGCTCTTCAACATGGCACTAAGTGGCGCAGTGGTTAGACACTAGACCTGCATTACAGAGATCTTGGGGCCGATCACAGAACGGCCAACCTAACTTCGGTTGTCCGAGGATTCTCGGGATATTTCCAGGTAAATGCTGCATGGTTCCTTATTATATGTCATAGTTGATTCCTTCCAGAGTGTCCTTGAACACTATCGATGAGTTTACTGTCGTTAACGAAACGTTACGCTCAAATAATAAGTAACGTTAAAAGATTTATTTTAATTATTTGTGCAGAAACTATGAAGGCCTACTATGTAAGAAGAAGAAAAACGTAATTTTTAATGCTGGTTATTCACTTGTTAGTAAATATGATCTAAAATCATTCAAAATATAAAATTGGACACTCCGTGATCTTTTTGGATTATGCCTACCCGCTAACATTTTTGTTTAGTATAGAGCATGATAGCGTGAAAGGGATCAAGCCTGTGTTGTATGAGACCTCTGAAGATGCCTGCTGCAATGCAGAGCGAAACGTCGGTAACCACTGCCCCTTGGCCACGAGCGAGCACCTGGCAGACTGGCGCGCACAGAGCAGGGGTGACGAGGAGAGGCAACTCAGTGCTATGAATAAATCTCCTATTTTCTTTAGTGATCCGAGAACTGTGCGGGATTTAGAGGCAACCTAGCAACCTTAAAGACGTTCCTTTTAGAAAGTAAATGTTGGCAACCTTGATTTTTGGGGGGTCGTTCGCAGCTGGTAATATTAACATAGCCTATGAAGTTTAAGATTATTCATTTTCAATACGAAACAACCAGAGCATTACGTTAAAATGCTTTATCTTTCGTTTCAAATATTAAAAACTTCAAACCCGTAAATCTTGAGTGCTAAAAATCATAACCTCAATTTATATTGGGGAAAAAAAAATTCACACGAGCACAAGCAAAGCACACACAACATTTAGTTTAGCAGCCGTACTTATTTCATTGCTACCAAAATAATTTTACATTTGCGAAAATTATTCCATTATATTTTTTGCCTTTATAATCAACACGCCACTCCGTTTTTACCACATTCCATAAATTCTGAACCAAGAATGTTCGTCAATATTATTTTGTATTTATGTTACAATTTTCGAGTTGTTTTCTATGCTTTCTTCTATTTAAAACTTAATTTTTGATGTTGGCATTTTTCAACCATACTGTTTTTTTTTATTATTGGCCATATTCCGCGTGTACAGTTGTGCGCCCTGGCTGTCCTGTCTGCTAGACGCCTCCGTCAGCACAGGTTAGCGGGGTGGTTGTCGGTTAGGGGGAGGGGAGGTCACCCGAAGAACGGCTATAAACACTGCATAATTTATCCGGAGCTCAAAAGGAAAGGGTCCTGTTGAGGGGTAGATGGTGGGGGGGGGGGGAAATAGCGTCGCCTCCGGGGCCTGAGGTACATGCGAAATAACAAGCAGGAGGGGGAGCTCGCTAGGCATGCCGGGAATACTGATTACTTTTCCCTCCCCTCCCGCCTCACCCACTCTTGCCGACCCTTCTCCACGGCCTCACCTATCGCTGCTTCGTCAGCAGACGGCGGGGACAAGGAAGACATCTTCGGGAGCCTCAAAGAATAGGAGGTGAACTGGAAAAGAATTGTGCTCGCTGCAAACTTGCGTCCGCCACGGTGACAAAAAAAAATGTCTCTCTCAGTTAAAGTCACAAAGTTTCGTTGTGGTGTGCTGCCTAGCCTGCCAGACGGAGTTCGCAACTTGACGTGAAACAAGTCCTCCGCGGTACACAGCCGGCCTTGTATGCCGTATGTAGTGCGTATTGCCATCTCTTCGGACAATTCGAATTTACCATCTTGCATTTAGCTAGAATAGCTTTACTGAGAGTGTTCCAGCAAGACTTTTTTTTTTTTGTAATTTTGATGAAAGTGGTGGATGTTAATGTTTGGCAAAAATTTCATCACAGCTTAATGTTTTAAAATGTCTTGCGTTAAATTGATGTCAGATACCAGTTTATTAATGGAGAGAAATGATATTACCTACCATGTTTTCAAAGCTGTATGATCTCGGTTATTAGAAACAGTATCTGTCGAATTGTTGCTTAGTTGCGAGTAGTTTCTGATATTTATTCAGGAATATTGTCTGGGATATTATTTTTAAGGGTGGATGACTCCCTTAGCAATCACTTTAAGAGAACATTAGTAATACATATTTTCGTTTTATTTTCTCGTTAAGCCACAACCTGCTGGGCTTGTCGGTGTTCGGAAACTATGCGCGTGGTCTCGCATCCGTGGGAACTGCAATATAAATCAGTAATTATTAAGTGGAGTTGCAAACACCGAGCCTTGGAGGTTGGAGCTGAGAATCAGACGCTGATCTCGCTGTCGTCTGGCCAGACGAGATGGAATTATTCGTCGCCAACACTGTGAGACGTGTGCGCTTGGCGAGTCTTCCGAGTCTCGCTCGAGCACGACGCTGCGATGAGGACTGAAGAGGCCTCGTGACATTCCCCTCCCCCTCCACAACCCACCCCAGCCCCCCCCCCCCCCCCCCCCCCCCCCCGGGGCCAGTGACGAGCTGCCAAATGTCACGGACGGCTCGAAGCTGTCAGCAGTAACGAGCAGTCATTAGACGCGCCGCCGGGCTGACTGCAGAGCGATCTCGCCCGCCGCTCCGCACTGGAAAACAAACAAAAAACAAAAATTAATTGTAATTGTTACAAAAAGTTTTTTTTGTTGTAAAAATACAATATTTTTTTGACGTGACAACGTCTAATAAATCGATGAACGCCGGCTGCACGCACGAAAAAGGATGACACATTGTCCCGTTACGCTCATTGTACGCTTGCGCCGCATCTATCTCTCTTCCACTCGATTGGAACAACCGTCGATTTGACTTTTTCGAAGCACATTAAACTTGAACCACTCCCATTCGTTTCCTACTTTTCCTATCATCGTCCTATCCTTAACAGAATAACACAGATTTCAAGAAGTTAAATAGCAAACATGTATAAAAGTTATAGTTAAAATAATCTGTTCGTTAAAGTAATAAACATATTTGAATTAATGAGTGCAAATAAAAGTAAATTTATCAATTATATATCAATATAATTATATATCAATTAAATTGTAGATTTCATTTCACTCCTTTGTATCCATACAAAATAGTGATAATGCAATAAAAATGATTCAATTTTATTCATAAAACTATGCAATCATTTCATCAATGTTTTTTATGACGTTGTCACGTTAAACTATCGTCCGTGAACCGACTTTACAGACAACCAATTTTTTTTAGTTACAAATATATGTTTTGCAAACCTATGTATTCTGTACAATTATAAGAAAAAGTAACAGTAGTGTTTAAAAACATACATATATGTGAGCGAATTTTTCAGTACTCGCCAGAGATGTGTAAACATATAACCTCCGTAACGAACAAATACATGTGTTCTCGTGTTATTTTCACGTTACAAATGAACCTACGATACAAAACTCAGACACGATAATTAAGGTAACGTAGAATTCTTTAAAATATTTAACAAGTTGGTTATAACCTAAATTAACCGGAGCTAACCTAACCCAACCGAACTCAGGTTAGATTAGGCCAATATTTATTTATTTTTTACAATTTTACTCAAAGTCGTTGCATTTTTAGCGCTTCGGTTATTTTCGTAACAGTTGTAATGATTTTATTTCATAACATTTTTGTAAACAATTATTAAGTCCACTTTCGATTCATAATCCTATTTTCCGTTATTTACCTTTGATCATACATGATAACCAACTGCAAAATAATACAAAATTGAACATAGAATTATTGAAAACGAGTAGGCTTCTTTCGGTTTATTTCTTAAAAACGGTGTTTGTATCGTTTTAATGTCACGCGTTTGGCAATATTGATAATTGCTTCTCATGAGAAGTTCTTTGTCTTACACAACCTAAAAAATACGATAAAGATGTTATCTTTTCGCAAAAAAAAAAATTAACTGATTTTAAATATGTTTGCTCACATTCAATACTTTATTTAATCAGATTTTTATTTTTGGTAAATATGTAGTTGGGCGATATGTGTTAAAAAAATTTAAATATCCGAAAATACTTTTATTTTATGCTCTTTAACTTCCTCTTTTCATTAAACTCGGCGGAGATAAGAAATTCCAAATACTTTAGGAGATATCGAGTTTATTAATTTTCATCACAATACCTGTGCATTCATGCGGCTTTCACATTGTTTCTTGTGTACGAGTATGAATTTTATTTTATTTTATTTTTTCGTGACGGAGGTGAATGACTACATCATTTTCTACTAATGGCAAAGGAATTGTACCCGCCTCTAACATAGGTGAGTTTTTAACGTTTCAAACTTTAATGTTTTATTTGTAATTTGGATATTGTTGCACAAGTAATATGTAGGTAAAAAAAATTGTTTGTCTGTAAAGTCGGTTTACGGACGATAGTTTAACGTGACAACGTCATAACCAAACATTGATGAAATGATTGCATACTTTTATGAATAAAATTGAATCATTTTTATTTTAATAATAAAATAATAAATACTTGAAATTATACTAGTATAATCAGATTTTTAAAATGCAAGAAAAATTAACCTTTATTGCCGAAATTGTTGTTGTAATAAGCAATGAAAACCACATTAACTTTTCACTTCACTTTATAAACAGCGGATAGATAGCGCGATTCATTCGGTTCGCGTCCGTCACCGTAGATGACAGCACGGTAGAGGAATAATATTATTTCGTTTTTATAATACGATTTTATAACAGATACGTATCCCAAATACACCAAACGTATTTATAATGTGTTACAATATTTTTTAAAACATTGTGCAAAAGATCCCGAGTGTAATTTTAATTATTATGTGTAACTGTAAAACACCATTGTTCGTTAAAAACGTAATTAAAAATTCAACATTACTTTTAAATAACCGTACCGATTGTGCTGAAAAACGGTGGACGATCGTTAAATTACATAATATTAATAATTCAAACGACGAAAACATGATTGAAAAGTCAAATCGATGGTTGTTCCATTCGAGTGGAAGAGAGATTCCGCCATTCCGCGCATGCGTACAATGAGCGTAACAAGACACATCCGTAGTGGGACAATGTGCGTTACGGGACACTTTTTCGTGCGTGCAGCCGGCGTTCATCGATTTGTTAGACGTTGTCACGTCAAAAATTACGTGAGTTCCTTCTGTTCATCCTTTGTCCCGGTTTGTTAGGTCAGATCAGTTACATTATAAATACTTTAAAACTAAACAACCATTAAAATTAATTCATATTATTTTTCATTTCCGCTTGGTTTGAAAGTATTTATAATGTAACTGACCTGACCTAATCGACCATTTTAATTAATTAGGCATTCACGATCACACGGCAAAATAAAAAAAAACGGCGGTCGAATGATTGCACAGGTCTTGTATTGCAAAATAAGAACGGTGATATCTCATAAAGTATTTGGAATTTCTTATCTCCGCCGTGTTTAATGAAAAGAGGAAGTTAAAGAGCATAGAATAAAAGTATTTTTGGATTTTTAATTTTTTTTTTTTTTTTTAACAAATATTGCCCAACTACATATTTACCTTATTTTTAACCGAGTTTAGGACCGAGTGTTGAATTTACGTTATACAGATAAGTCTTATGTGTGTTTTTGTGATATCTTTGTGCTTTGTCTGACCAATACAATTACGTTTATCACGTAACGTGGACAGTGATGGCATATAATGTTTTAATAATATATAAATTAGTTTGCCGGAGGTTTTTACTATTTAAAAAAATGGTTTTTCTCGAGGTATCCCGAGGAGTAAAATTATTTTCCCGAAGGTCGGGAATAGTCTATTTCCAGATTTATAACCCGAGTTTCGGAATCCCGTCCACACACACACACACACACACACACACACACACACACACATATATATATATATATGTGTGTATATATATATATATATATGTGTGTGTGTGTGTGTGTGTGTGTGTGTGTGTGTGTGTGTGTAGGTTTATAAAAGAATGAATTCCGCGGGTCCGCCATCTTTTCGAGGTTTCTGAGACTTCTGCGCAGGCGCGCCGTTTTTATGTATTTCCGTCCCGTTAACGAAATTACTCCTACGAAATACCGTACACCAAGACAAACATCAAACATTAATTTTATTAATACAGAACTTCTGCAAGCTCTCATACCATGGTCAATGTACTCAGCAATTGCACTCACTGCGGATAGATGGCACTTAGTGGTAAATACGGCCCATACAATTGTACAGTTATCTATATTTACATGAAGATAATCGCTTCCAGGAGGGACAGTGAGCTCTGGAGCGAACAGCGTGTGACAATACATTATACTGCCTGCGGATCTCAACAGCTAACAGAGGGCTGAACAGTTACTTTCGAATTACATGTTCCTATGTTCCAGTTTCAAGTGATAAAAGTTTATGAAACATTATACAAACAACTTTTGTAGTAATGTAGAATTTTATTTTTCCCACAATTATTTTCCGCAATAATATGCTGTAGAATTTACAGCATGTTTCTTGTACTTTTGCAAAAATATTTCTTGGCAACCGGTTTCCAGAAAAAAAATTGCATAATTAAAAAATACTTTTTACAGTACGGCGATTAGGCGATCAGGCCGGAGACCTCCAGCTGACGTCACTCGCACCAGGCCCGGCCGGGGGAGGGGGGGGGACCATCCACCTCGACACTGTCTTCCCGGTGTGAGATAGTCGGAGCCAGCCTGTTTGTTCCAATGCGTCTATGAGAAACACTTATAAGCAGGTTTTTTTCAAAAGTATTGGAAAAGTGGTGCACTTCAAGATCCAAGTTATTGTTTTATCACATGCAACGATACCCAATCCTTGTGCAGTCGAATGACTTGCTAACTTTACACGCCAATATAATCCTCACGTAAATAGCACGACCGTGCAATTCTGGTAGAAGGTAAAATGCGTGTACAAAACCGTGTATCTTTTTTTTTTTTTTTTTTTTTTTTAAGGATTTGCCGCATTGTGGTGAGGACTGTCGTCGTAAGGTCGTGTGGAGAGGGTTGCTGGCGGGCGAAGGGGCAACAACACTCCTTCAACCCCCGACCCCTCCAGCAGCGAGGCATTAAGCGTCCGGAAGCGGTTCGGCCGCGCGCGCAGGCGAGCAGTTTTAACGCCCGGCTCGTTAACTTCCGGCCCGTTCTCGTCGGCGTTCCGTGCCACTTCGCAGCTCCTCGGACCCGAGTGCCGCGATCCCGCGGCCCTGCATCCTCAATTACAGTCGGCGATAACGAGAATTAGCCCGCGGAGAGCTTCGCCCCCCCCCCCCCCTCCCTCCGCGTGCTGCGTCGAGGACCTGCGAGCCGACACGCCCTCCGGGCTCCGCTGTGATTGGTGCCGACAGCGCACGAAGATATCGCTGGCACTCGCCTCCTCGCGCGCACACCGCCTGCAGCGACGTTTGATCGGCGTGTCTGGCCCGCACCCCGGTCTCTCTTCCACCCGGGGCTAAGCCCAGGGCCAGTGCAAGGTAAATTGGTGCCCTAGGCGAAAAACCTTAATGCCCGCCACACCCCCTCCCCCCCTCCCCCCTCCCCCGGCCCGACACCCGAAAAAAAATTTTTCTTGCCTCAAAATACATCACGTAAGCCTAAGATTTTGTCAACAATCAAATGTAAGCAGGCTTGTGTTTTTTTTTACTTTTTTTACTTATTACGAATCATAAACAGGTCACCGTGGACTTTAAATAATTACTTATATCAATATAAACATTCGAAACTGTTACAAAAATCCATTTTCATCTAGTTTCAATAATCGTTAAACATATCGTATGAGCTGTTATGTGTCATGCTGCGCCGCCCCCAGCTACTTGACGCCCTAGGCGGTTGCCTTGTTCGCCTGTATGGACGCGCCGGCCCTGGCTGAGCCCCTCCTACAAGTTACTTGATCGCCTCACGTTCGTGGTTGCGAGCGCGTGGCTGGAGGAGTTGAACTGAACTAAACTTGAAAGATCTAGCAGGGTTATGCATATTGCCCCACCTCACCGTGGTCCAATGGGTGGCAAAGCTCACAGGTATCAAGTCTGCCATTGTAGTCAATTATAAATGAGAGGCCGTACAATTTTATTCTTTAAGGCAATGTTAAGATGTTTATTAACAAATTCCGACGAAATGATATTGACGTTTTATTTTTTTTTAAGTTACTACCCCTGTTTTTACGGTAATAGTTCGTTTCATCGAAAATTGTTTTAGACATACGTGCCAGCAAAGAGGACAAGTAGATCTGGGTTCTGATCCCCCACTGGACATGGTAATCTACCGGGAAATAGCTCCAATCAACATAGACAGCCCATTGTCTCAACATAACAACATGACAGACAAGACGAATTGTTTTAATGAATACATAGAAGAACAGAAGAACATCTTTACTGTAAATTGGACTGAGAGGCGAAGCATGCTGTCTGGCCTAACTTCAGACAAGACTCTTGTTCTAAAGAGAATATGCTCACTTATATAGACTAAATGCTGGATAAGAGAACAGCTTGGACAAGCGTTGCCACACCCAGTGGACAGGAGAGAAAATGGATGACATCAATATACCATATCATCTTTGGAAAGAACCTATATTGGTTAGAAAGATGATCCTGCTCATCTATGCAACAAAAAAAAAGAGATGTTTCAAAGAAAGGGGACAGTGAGAGCCGCACAGCGCAGATTGAAGTCCCACAAGAGTGGACAGAATCAGAGATACTGGCAAATGCAGAAAAGATGCTCAAAGAAATAACTTCTTACACCACGACCGAGTTATCACAGGTGAATAAATCTGCAGCTAATTACATCTTTCCAAAGGTTGTTCAACTAAAGGGCCTTGTTGACAAGGTTCTTCTTGACAATGGCAAGATATAAGGTGCGCCAGAAGCCCAGAGGACGTTAGATTGGCCAGAAAGAGCAAAGCCTTCTTACTCGTGTTGGAATGTGCTGAAAGAATAGATAAAATAATTAAAAAATTATGTAGATCGGGTGCGATGTTGTTATTTTCTGAGGCATATCTCTGCATCGGAAAGTCAAGGTAGCCGGTTATAAATGGGTGTCACTCTTTGCTCTTTCGATTCACTCTATTTTTTTATATTGGGCATTATTCCATGTTGCTTGCGTTAAAAATATTGCCCACGAAATATTGAAGTATATCTTAACTAAACCCAGTTTTCACTCTAGCGTAAATAATAAAAGTTGTTTGGAGCTAATCGACCAAGTACTTCCGTTGCTAGCTCGCTTGCGACCGAGTGCTAGCCACGAGGTGACGTCATTGTGGAGGTGACCCGGGGGGGGGGGGGGGGGGAAGCGTTGCTGTCAGAGCGGACTTTACGGTGGCGTGGTTATTATTAGCCTCGAGTGTGTAGTTTGGCCGTAGTGGGCGTTTCTAAGTATCATATTTTCGTGTCGTCAAGATTCTGTCATGACCGCCCGTACGAAACACAAGACATTCATCGAATTCACGTCAAAATCACAAATGATCCAAACGGAGGTGATCCTCCGGGTTCGATTCCCCGTGAGGAGACACACGAATGTTTTTTCGAGAGTGGGAATCGTGGCGGACGTTGCCGTCAATGCTGTATTTTCGCCCCCCCCCCCCCCCCACCATCCCTCGTCGACGAGACGTAAGGCTCGACCTCAACCGCCGTCCTGAATTTTTTCATTTTCTCGTCATTGCTATTATCTAAGCACTGGACCTGGAATTTTAACACGATACCTCCCTTGCATATATTGTTCTCTTAAAATATTTTCAACAAATATTCACTAAGTATGATGATATAATAGATGCAATTATGACTTGCGTGACTTTTTTTTATATTGTTGACGATATTAGTGACGAAACAACAGAAGCGACGATGTAGTGTGTTAATTTTTTTTTATAAATAGCCTTTAAATAATGGTGAATGCAATAAAATGAAACATAAATCAAGGTGGCGTGAGAGACCCAACCTGAGAGACCTTGAAGTTGCCAGACGGCCAGCGAAGCAGCAAGGGGTGTCCACGGGGAAGGGACGATGCCTGGCCTCAACTAGTGCAGCACCGCGCAAGCTGTGCCGACGAGGGTTACTGGCCGTAAAAGAGAGTGAGGGGCTATAACGGGGCCGGAGGGAGGGGAGGACCTGGCAGGCGTGAGAACTTGAGGATTTAGAGCCAGAGCTTGAACAATTGGAGGGAGAGGCATCCCCTTATTAGAGCCGGATTACAGCTCGGGCGAATTAGCCGGGGTTGTAAAATCCTTCGTTTGACGGCGCTTTTTAGCGCGCGGGGCTTTCCCTCCTCTTTCCCCCGTCCCGACCCCCAGGGGCTGTGAAACTGATTGTGTTGCGCCCTCCGTGGGCCAGGCGCTCTAACCCTGCCCCGGGCCATTCCGAGCGACGATCGGCGTTTTCATCAGGAGGCCGTGGTTCGAGCCCCTGGGAGGCGCGCGGGTCGTAGCTCGCGTCTCTGTGGCCAATGTCTAATCAGTAGACGTCAGTCACCGAAGTGGAAGTACCAATGATACATTAATTACCTGTGTAATGTTCTATATACCAAGGAACAAAGTGATTTTCCTTCGTTTGTACCAGCCAATGACGTAATATTATACATACATATTTTCTACAATATCTTAGTTATAAAGACATAAGTTTATTTTTTTTTTTACTTATTTACAAAAATTTTAAAACAAGATATTTTTATCAGTGTATCAATGTTATGTTACTTTTAGAAATTACAGTAAATTCACGGACTTTTCAACGAAGAATTCAACTAAAACAAGCGAAGGATTCTTTGCAATTTCAAATAAATGAATCTTCGAGAGAAAAAAAAATACTACGCCGTATTTGACTTCCCCGGTGCACATTTTGCTCTGAACAAAGGCAAGCACACAAGTTGGACAAAAAAAATGTTTTTTTTTTTTTTTAAACTTAACAGTTTTTTTTTTAATGTTTCGCTATTGCTAATATACCATTAATATTATTTTGGATTCAAGTTCAAAGTGTCCGTAAATTTATGAATATTCCTGGATGATTTGTAACCAGTGTAAACTGAAGGTGAAACTTTACAACAGTGTAGTTACGTGGTTTGTTGACCTGTGTAACGCTGGCAGCGGTACGAGAGGCAAGGCGTGTCTAAGGCGGCAGCGGGCCGTTAGTCGCCCCAGAAGGCAGTCCCTGTCGACGGCACCTCCGAGCAGGCGTCGCGGCGCCCCCTGAGGACCGCTGGGGCCTTCAGCGTCGCGCGGCGAGCCGAGCGCGTGTTGGTAATTTCACGCGCCGAGGGACAGTTACGGGCCGCCGGGCGCCTCATTGTTTCATGGTACGGGTAAGGGTGAGGAGGGGGGGGAGAGCCTTGCATAAACAATGGCGCTGCGAGGCCGAGAGGGAGGCGTCGCTGTGTTTACCGTCGAGTAATTATGTTTGCTTGGTGCCGGGGAGCGACGCGAGACCGCGCCTCGACACGTCGCGGCTGCTAATGGCTGGGGCGGTATCGGCGGTCTTCTGGGGAGGGGGGGGGTGGGGGGCGCTCCTTCGGGGAGCACGAGCGTGGACACTTCTTCCGGCAGCTGTCGTGTGTGTGTGCGTGTCCTCAAGCTATCTTTAACTAAGTTAACAGATCCGTGTTTGCAAATGTTTATCTATACGTTTGGGCAGGTAACGTAAGCAAGTCCAACGCGATGGCACCCTGTTGTAAGCTTACCCTAATGCATGACTGACAAATGAAAGAACAATATCGTTTAATATACATAGATGTACTACCACACCTCTGCATGCACTGTCACGCGAAAAGACTACACTCCCTCTCCTGCCTGTACAGTTTGTCCATAATCATCATAGACACGCATACCCAAACACACCCTAAAAATATGCCTTCCAGAAATATGATTATGTATACATTTCTGTTATGGATGTGTCTACCAGAAGTGTTACCAAGAATCCCATAAAAGTCGGCGTGTCTTAAAAAGTAAACGGGTTTACACATTTAAAAAGTTTACCTAGTCCCAACCTTGTACAGATTTGTGCTTAATTATAAACTGAGCAAATTTGGAAATTCATATATAAAAAGGTTTCTGCTGCTTTTACACATTTAATTAAATTGAAGTTCATGATCTATCTGTGATTATTCTCCACCTTATAAACTAGACTATAAAGAGTAGTGCCTGGCTTGCAGTACCTACTGTAATCGCCGACTCGCTTTTCCGGAACTTACCTGCGGGGTACTCTTACACTGCTGTGTCACTTTCCAGCTCTATTTCCAGCCAGTTAAAATACCGCTACAGGCTTGAGCCAGCAGTCTTATTCCATCACAGGTTAGGATCAAACCAGGCTCAAGTACACACGACCAGAGGGTTAGTGTGGTTCGCTAACCCTCGCAGCTAGCATAGCAGCATCTGGGTCTATGGCAATGGTAATGGTGAATTAATTCCATAAAGGTGTGCCTGCTGTCGCTTGATGACCATCTCTGTTGTTGAACGATAGGAGCACAACTTGTTGCCCGCGTCCTGCGTGACCTCAAACCTGTGCGGAGCAGCGTGGTGTGTGGAGAGGACAGTGCCTCTGGTTGTAAACACGACCCAGCGCTGCACAAAGCGACTATGGACCTCCTGTGATGTTAAAGCTCTGGAGCAAGGGCTGTATGGGGAGGGAAGGTGCGGGGGAGTTGATCGCCACGCGCTTGTAAGAAAGTCCGACGACGAGCCTCGCTCAAACTTTGCTCTCAAGGAAAATCGGCGAAGTTGCAGGGCGGGAACTTCCGCCGGAACATTATCTGGAATTATGGGACCGCGGGGGGGAGGGGAGGGGCTGCTTTAGAATCTTCGCCTTGCGGCGAGCCGACGTGTTAACGGACCCTCCAGAGGGGAGGCTGGTTGGTGGCCTGCAAGACGCGGTTTTAGTTGAGTTTTACTTTATAATGGAGCGTCGTGGGGAGAAAGAGAGATGGGCCATTTTAACGGAACAGGCAACTCGCTCGGGGCCCCCCCGACCGACTGCGAACACCACGTGATAGCTCTCCGGATGAAGAGAAGCGAACTGACGCGTGTGTAACACGCTTCAAATAACCGCGAGTACAAAGGGGATGCGTTTGACTCTATCGAATACTCGTTCTGTTTTCCTGCACCAGGTTTTGAGTGCTGACCGAAAAATTGTTTGACACAAAATACTGACCATCGCTGTGGAAGAACGTTAATTCACGCAAAAGTAGAGATGGAAAATCAGTTTTTTTTTTTTTTAATAACACCCTTTCCCTGGCTTTCCATAGTGCAGATGCCCGGATCGTGATGAGAGCTTCAAGTTTTGTATTTCTGATTTCGGTCCTGTTAGAGTAGTCACTGTACTTTTACTGTAAGTTCGGTGCAAATTCTGTAAAAGGCATCCCATTCGCCGATAGCAGGTGCCTTAAGCAACGAACGCAACATTCAGGCGCCTTCAGTCGGCGCTTGGTTCATCCTTAGCTCCAGATCTTCTTACCAAAGTGAGCCAATTTTCGCTTGAGATTTGTCTCCAGCTACATGGAAGTGATATTATAAGTGGGCACAAGGTACCATCTTCAATATTTCGCTATGAAACACTCGTAGTTCCTCAAAGAATCGTTGCTTTGTGCGTATTGGCTTTACTCGGCACCACCCTTCTTGATATATGCTCGGAAATCAGTAGGTTACAACTCTGCCTTGATCTTAGCAGAAGACAAATATAAAGAGTTAAATCGCAGGAAACAGTGTTTTGATACAGTGAAACAAGGACGAAGAGAAACACAAGGATGACGTAAGCCACCCAGAACATCTCTTGAGGCATTCTGTTCTATGAGTCCGATGCAGCCCACATAACACCCGCACTCCAGGTTCAAAAGCCTTACGTGAAAAGGTGTAATTATTTTTGATGCACTATCTAGTAAGGCTCTTCTAGGCTTCATAACTCATAATAATTTACGAGTCCCGATATGGTGTATGTGATTTGGAACCCACAATAATTTCGGATATATCGTCACTTTATAACTTTTTTGAAGTGAAACTTCTTTTTTGAAGGGGCTACAATCTTCGAGCGTTACGAAAATTCCGATCTCATGAGGGGGAATAGTTAGGTATGTGGTGGGGGAACCGGTAGAAGAGGAGAGTGCGTCAGCGGCGACGCCACTCCAACGCATGCGCTAGCGGTCGCATGGGTAGAAAAAAAAGAAGGGGGGGAGGTACGTAGTAGAGCATGCTATATGCTAGTTGCTACGGCCGTAAGGAGAGACGGCAGGGGAGAGGTAGTAATGACGCAGCAGTGATGCTACGGAATCCCCGTAACGCTGCTTGTGTTTGTCTACGCCTCATAGTTTTCGTAACGGCTAACGATTTACGTTACCATAATTCTTTTATTTTATTTAAAGTGTTGACAAATTATTTATTCATGTGAAAAATATTTTTTGATTTGTGCAATTAACTTTTTAAGTATCATTCATTTTCATGTGAATAGTGGGTTTAAAATGTAAAAAAAGAGGTATATATAGACTTAAGAGGTGAGCTTTATAAGTATAATTTATTTTTTCGTATGTAAAAATTGTTATTAGAGTCGTCAAAGGACTTATATACATGTGAGAGAGACTTTATAAGTGTAATATATGTTCACTTTGGTTGTTTTTTTTTTCATTTTGTTCACCTGTAGATAGTGATTTATCATCATGTCTGAAAATAATAAAAAGGTAGAAGCATATAAAAGGTATTATAAAAGGCCACGTTGGAATAAACCACCAAAAGAGGCGCTAAAAGTGCGGATGTGAGCCTTTTTTCTATTCTTACTACTCTCGATTATTATATATTGTTCAATAAAATATGCTAATAATATATCTATCTATACCTAATAAGAAAGAAGTTTCACTTCTGTCGCACGTGGACTTCACAAACATTTTTTTTTCCATGACCATGTGACATAACACCTCAGTTATTTTTATTTTGTCTTATTATATGGGTAATATGTATACTAAAGAGGTTGACTATTATTTAATTATGTTTAGTTTTAATTGCTACGGTCAATCATTACTAAAAATGTTATTCTCAACTGTAGTTATCTTCAAATGATTCGTGCAATTGGGAATTTTGATTAAATACAATTTTTTGGACATACGCCACTGCAGTTTTTCACTTTGTAAAAAAAATTCAAGAAGGCATAATAATAAATAAAAAGTTAAAACATAAACCCACAGAGTACTCCTGAATCAGCTGATGTCGAACACATGGACCCTGCGATGAAACTACTCAGCTATCATGGACAACACAACAAGTGGTGTGGTAGATTGTGCGTGTACATAAACCATAAACATTGTGCGACGATAATGAACCAGTATTGCTGTCAGTAATGTTCGCGCCCGTGTTTGAGTAGTCTCGGGCACATGGCCAGCAATAGGCCCGCCTGGACGGGCGTTCGACAGAGAAGTATTGTCGTGTGTCAGCCATCTTTGTTTGCATGTGTAGAGTAATTTCTCAGTACAAACTGTTGTTGCGAAGCCATGAATTCTCACAGAAATATTGATGAAATACAATAGTTTATAATTTTTCGCCTATATATTACTGCACGGTGATTATTTTTCAATTTAGAATTTTATATTTTTGTAAAAATATTTTTCTTCATTACATGTCACATACAGTATATATTGGTTATCCTACA
This sequence comes from Bacillus rossius redtenbacheri, assembly GCF_032445375.1. NCBI lineage: Eukaryota > Metazoa > Arthropoda > Insecta > Phasmatodea > Bacillidae > Bacillus > Bacillus rossius. The sequence continues at coordinate 30,328,763 of NW_026962011.1, forward strand.
GAATGATAAAACATTAAAAAATTGTGGTACAAAATTTAATATTTATTCGGATTAATTTTCAAATCAGCCATCACTGGTCCAGACAACAGGGAGCAGGCACGATATCCTAACGCAGCCTCGTGCGGTGAAATGCCATCCCTAACAACAAATGGATCTTAAATTAGCTCATTGTTCCATTTATGTATCATTAACAATGCAGTATCATGTTTAATGGGCGAGCGTTAATTGGCTGGCAAAGCAATTAGGTCGGGCATTACCTCGCCCGCGCACCCGCCACGCGACTTAAAGGATCAAGGGCACCCTTTGTTGTGCCGGCCCGCAACCACCCATTACTGGCCTGAAATTATTAATGAAGCATATTGTCCCAGTTTCCCCGCGAAGCACGAGCCGTTTGCATTCGTCCTTGTTAGCAACTCGGCTGTAAACACGCGTATTGTGATTTAGCAGTAGAATGCGCCCTGCCTTGAATCACAATGAAACCACGTAAACCAAAAGTAACTGCGATATTGCTGGCTATCTGTGCTTGGAGAAAAAAAATGGGTGCGTGTACTTATGAACGCGCTTTAGAAGTTATACTTACTTGGCGTAAAAAAAAACCTAGCTTTAATTTTGTATGCAAATAATTAATAGAAATCAAATAATAAACGGAATGGATGATATAAATACAATTGGTAAATAATGAATTCAGTCAAATTAAAAAATTTAAATAAATACTCAGAAATATAAACATGTGTACAAAATTAATTATATAATTTAGTTAAATAATCGAGATGGATTTAAATTAATAAGGAAAATCAATAACTATGCTGAATGTTTATTCTAATTGATTAATTTTAATCATTTAATAAATAAAAATGTAATAGTTTATAATGCAAATGAATTATACAAACGGGAAAATAACCTCACAAACCGTCCCATGAAAACGGCCAGGAGACTACTAAATCCTCCACAGACACTCCCTGCCAGCGACAATGGAAGCTTAAAAGCAACCTGACATCGTTTTACTTAATGGAACATGACCTCACTTACATAAATACATTTTAAAAAGTTTTTAAACACAATTTCTGTTTCAAATATTCACAATAAATATTTTTTATGGGCCAGTATTCAATATCAATCACTAACGTATAAGATTTAACAGCAAATTGTATTTTTTATCTGTAGGTAGCCATTTTTTTTATTCTATGAAAATTTCTTTGCATTGTGCAAGCGCATCGTAAAACTTCACTTTCATAATTTTTTTCATAATGCTCCTAAAGAAGTAGGTATAATTTAAAAAAAAAATTGCACTATTAACACATTCATAATCATAGGCAACAGTTAAATTGTACCGTACATTAATTTTAAACAATATAATTAATAGGCTGTGTTTAAATTATTATAATATAAAAAAGCAAAAATTTAGGGAACAGTTCTAAGGTATTCTTCATTTTTTCACTAATCAAGTAATCCAAAATTTCTCACACAAAATCCTTCCACAGCACAACACAAAAACAAACTATTATTTCAAAAGAAAAAATCCAACTAACCATACAGTCTGTATCACATTTCCTTAAATATATACAACCGCCGAAGTACCCGATGTTGCCCGCACTTTACGCATCGTAAAGTTTTTTTTTTTTTTTTTTTTTTTTTTAAAGTGGGATAATGATGAGGCGAGAGGTGATTTCGAATCCTCCTGTCCAAAATAGATTGTATTTAGGCAAGAAACAACAAACCAAACAACGATTATTTTATTTTATTATATATTTTGAAGCAAAGCTTGAATAATGTCATTCGTTCTCCATCGGGAGCTAAACAGACAAACAATCCAGCGTGCCAACTCATGAGAAAGCCATGTATAATAGTCCCATGCGAACAACATGAAGTTCCCAAGTCAACACCTGCCACACAGAGAGATAACCCCGCGCCTTACTAACACCCACAGCGAATACTAGTCGGGTGGGAAACAGCACTCTTTTGTTTGAAATATAAGGGCAACAATGCAATAGCAATTGCCATGGTGATGAACAAAGCATCAACGATGCATAAGCGAATTTTCATCAAAAAGTATCAAATTCTTCTTTAAGGGGTGGAGTTCTCGAAATCTTACCTAGGCAGTGACGTTCCTCGTCTTTCTAAGGTCAAATGTGCAAAATTAGATTAGGATCAGAGAAAAATTTCAATATAAAGTTGGCAACTCTGCTTGGTAACTGTAGTGTTCGAGATAGTTTCACGCACTCAAAAATTAAACAAACAGCAGGGCCGTGTTAGTGAGTGTTGTTTCGGCAAACCATGTTGTTTGTGAACTGTTTGATGCAAGGATTACTGCAGCATCGTTTTAAATATGAAAATAACCTGACATTACATTACGGTATCGTTATTGATGCGGTTCAAACCTCGTAACTGGGAAGTTTTCACTTTTTATAAAAAAAATTACAGGATTATAAAAATTTGGTTTTAAGCAAATATGTATTAATCCATTTTCTTTGTGTAGACCTATCTAATTGTTATAATACTATTAAATACATAACTTGGTCCTGTGGCTTGATTATTTCATTATTTCATTTTCATACATTTTACAGGAGTCACAAGAAAAGCTTTATAGCCACATACCTATAATGGATCAGATTTTAATTAAATTTTATTGGGGAGGGAGGTCTCCAAGAATTTAAGACACTCTTTGAGTATTTTAGTATTTCTATGTTACTTATATGTTTTTCGAAGCAATGGATGTGAATATTTTTTTGTGAATAAGTTGAAAAACTCTCAGTTTACTTGCCCAAGACATTTTTAATGCCCCAAACATTGCAATATACTTGATTTGGATTGTTTTAAAATATATTTTATATTGCTAAAAATATTTAATTATTTAGGTTAATAAATTTCAATGATGTTTATCAGGTTGGTATTATCAATATGTTAACTCTATATTGGAAATTCTATGGCCAAATTTCCATACGCAGGGTTTTGTCAATATTGTACCATGTTTTAGGAAATAAGTCCCTGACTTGCATATCTGGTAAAAGAAAAAATTTTGTGATTAGCTGAAAGGCACCGGTTCCCCCCTCCCCCAAGATTCATTACTGGATCCACCCCTGATCTATTGGTTATCTTTGGTTATTTGCGGCCCTTGGCAGTATCTAAATCCCGATTCCCAGGCTCCGGCATGTCGGAGCGCACCTGCTGGCAATACCACCAGTGTCGACAATAGTGTAGTGTGTGCTGTATAGTTTTCATCCATTTCGTTGCAGGCGCTTGTGTGAACAGGATTTTTCTGCAGGCAATTCAGAGCGTCTAGAGGCTGGTTACTACAGCTACAATTTCACAGAATAATTTTTTTTTAAATGTTAATGTATATAACCCAATCTAGGGAAGATAAATTTGTTAATAAATGTGGGCAGTAAGTAACAGCATTCCTTGCATTGATACCTTCTTTCAGTCTAGAAAAGGTAGCAACCCTGACACTGTAGGTTCAACTTCATTAAATCCGCAAGTAAACATTGCACCCCCCAGTGTCACCCACAACAGCACAATAAAGCAACAATACACCCAGATCACTGTGAGTACTTATTTTTACTAACAACATCATTCCTGTCAGTGCCGGGATTGAATGTAACAGTGTAACATGGAGGGTGAAGGCATGCTTACAGACCTAAACACATGAGCCATTTATCTGACCTCGATCCTCAGCCAGGGTTCGTTTTCGTAATCGGCATCCACAATTGAAAACGCATGCTGAATGATTCATGCACTCGCCTCATTGCGTGAGGCTGCTCCTAGAACTGGAACCGGCAACTTAAAACCATTTTTTTTTTTTAATTTTACCGGGAGACATCCACTTCATTTCTGCAAAGAGCGGGAATGCAGCCACATCATCCTAAATAATAATACGACATTAAAACATTGTTGTACAAAATTTTATATATAATTCACCTGTGTCTGGCTCTCAGATAAGTTCCAAAACTGATATATATCCCTCGACGAGAGTAAAGTTGACCATTATTAATATAGAGTTACCCTGATTTTTACAACAGAATATATATATATATATATATAATATATTGATGTCGTCCCGACGATGGCCTCTAAGCCCGTGCTCCGCACCGCTAGTACCAAATCCCGTTTTTGGAGCACACCCCTAGCCCAGCGGGAATTAGTCAGGCGAGCGCCTCGGGCGTGACCCCACTAGACTCAAATAAATAGGGCACGAAACCCCGGGGGCTCGACCCCATAAAACCTTAAGGAACAAGACATTAGGACACAATTATTAATTAACAGGCATTAAACAAGTGCATCGTAGCTACTCCGTGTGAACACCGCACGCACGGAGTAGACAACGAACCTCATTACCAGTCACTGCGGCCACTGGCCTTAATTGAAGTGCCCGTGACAATGATCGAGTCAGATTAGGAGAAATCCCACTAGAACAGTTCACAGTGAGACACAATGTTAATTTACAGTTGCCAACTTGATGCTTCAATTCAAATAATTAAATACTATAAAACAGTTGTTAAGCATTAAGCACCCAATTACTAGGTGCTACCCTTTAATTGAGCACGTGGGACGTGTTTTTAGCTTATAATAGAGCAAATTAAGTTGCTATTAATTTTTGGCACCGACTCACAAAGAAGGAGAAAGTTTCCCTCCCTTGCGAGGCGACCATGTTCGGCAGTCTCCAACCACTCCACGCCGGGTCAAGACGTGTGTCCGTGAGCAGCCTTCAATTTTGTTCCAGCGATCGTTCACTCTGCACTTGATTTAATAACCAAACCTTTTTAATTCATTGCTGCTCACATATACATTTGACAGGCGCGCGGCAGTGGAGCAACACATGTCGCTGCCCACCGAAATCATACAAACCGGTAGCTGATAATCACACAGAAGAGAAGCCAGGCGAAGTCATGCGGATGGTGAAGTGCGAGTCAGGGATACCAACCCCATTGCAACCAACTCGACTACAGACCTGTAAACCCAGAGTGGACACAACAGCAGGTGCGACACTCGTGGAACTGACAGCAGAACCGTGTGTAAACTGTGCACAGCATGCAACGCATCCAGAACACACACAGATCCTAGCTGCAACAGCTGAGACGACCAAGGGGGGAAGCGTGGTGGAAACGCTGGCTATGCCACGGCTGGTGCTACCAGAGTTCCACGGACTCGGGCACGAGGATCCGAGAGCATTTCTAATCCAATGCGAAGCGTGTCTCGCCAGGGCCGGCCTACCTAGAGATGAGTGGGCAGGTCAGGCGAGTGAACAGCTGCGCAGTGCGGCCCGCCAGTGGTGGGCCCTGTGGGGGCGTTTCGCGTTACCATGGTTGGAGTTCGGTGAGATGTTCATGCAGCGTTCCAATCACGGGCAAGCGGTGGTACAGTGCACTTCAGCGTTCTACGGTGAGACACAACAAAAAGAGCCCATAGATCGGTTCGTCGCACACAAAATGCAACTGTTCCGGCGCATATTCCCAGAAACAGAGCTGACAGCTGCACTACCGACGGTCACTATGCTACTTCGAAACAACTTATAGCCATTCATGTGCTGCTGCCGACCCGCCTCAGTGGAGAAGTTCGTGCGGATAGCGGTCGACACAGAGGAAAACCTGAGCAGGGTGGGGCAGCGGGAGCCTGCCAGCGCTCGGCGATTTCCCACCACTCCACCACTCAGTCGCCTCCGAGACACGATGCACATCGCAGACACGCCGGGGCCTGCCCGAACCACCAAGAAGGCAACACGCCATCAAGGATGTAAACGCCGCCCAGACCGGCTCGCGAGCGCAGGATCGTCGCGAAGAGAGATGGGACGGTCGATGCGCCGATGGCGAGGTGCGATCACCATGCTGCAAATACTGTCCCACCATCGAGCACCACTGGCACAACGTGTGCCCGACTAGAGCAGCGTGACTGGAAGAACAGAGGGGGACATCTGGCACATCGGGAAATGGACGCTAGGGGGTGTTGACACCACCGGCCACCACCCCCTGCTGCCGAGACCGGAAAACCACCACCCCGACACAGCTGATGCCGTGACGGGCACCGAGGGCAGTCCAACCCCACACACCCGAGCTCCTTCCATCCGCCGAGAGTGCGGCACCTTCATGCCGCCACCGGCCCCCTCGGCCGCACTGCCAGCGGTCAAACTACGCCACTCGCATGCCCCCGAAGGTGCCGCGCCGCCAGCTGACCCGGCGACCTTGGCCATGGCCACGGCCACTCAGGAGACAGCACATCTGGGACAGCTGGGTCAGGGTAGCAGCGAGCTGCTCCGCATCCTGGTGGAGCTGGACGGGCAGCGTCTGGTGGCACTATACAACACGGCAGCGAGCCATACTTACGTGGCGACTCACCTCATTCGGCCGGAGCAGTTAGCGCTGGAGTCCAGGGACGTCCAGCTGGCAACACGCAGGACCAGACGCCCACGACCGTGCGTGCCCAGGTATGCGTCTCAATCAGAGATTATGTCAGCCACACCGAAGCCCTAGTAGTACAGGGCCTGAGGGATGACCTGATCCTCGGGGTGCCACGGCTCAGACAAGTCGATGCCACCATCGAGGTCCGGGCGGGATGCCTCCACATAGGCACACGAGGGCATTGGACCGTATACGGGCTTAACCAGCCGATACCCCGCCCACCAGAAACTGTGGTGACCCTGAGGGACCTGCCCAATCACATTCCGGCAGAGCACGTGGCCTTGGTAGATGACGTCCTGCACAATCATCCTGCTGTGTTCGCCGTCGCACACATGTTGCGGAGAACCAACATCACGGAACATGTCATACCCATGGTGCCCCACGTCATACCCATGGTGCCCCACCGGCCCCCGTTCGAGAAGGTCCTGGGGTTTGGGACTCACGAGCAGGCGGCTACTTTAAGGCAGGTAGAGGAGATGCTGCGGAACGGCGTTATTGAGCCGAGCACATCCTCGTATAACTGTCGCATCGTGATGGCGAATAATAAGGTAGGGACCCTTCGGTTTTGTTTAAATTTTAAACCAATAAACAAGCTCACCATCCCATCACCACCTCCACTCATCAACATCACCGACGCGTTGGCGGGGCTGAGGAACGCCAAGATTTTCACCACGCTAGACCTAGTCAGGTTACTGGCAGCCCAGCCGACTGTCCCAAGACAGCTTTCACTGCCCCTGACGAGCAGTGCTTCCAGTTCTGTTTGATGCCGTTCGGGCTGATGGATGCCCCCGCGATGTTTCAGGCCATGATGGTCCACGTCCTGGATGGCTATATCGCCGAATTCGCGGTAGCCTACCTGGACGACGTGGTCGTCTGGTCCCAGACGTGGGAGGACCATGCCCATCATTTGGCGCTGGTCCTCGAACGGCTCGCCAGACACGGCCTTAACTGTGCCACCCACAAGTGCCACATCAGTGCCCAGGAGATCCAGTTCCTGGGGCACTTGGTGAACTCGGAGGGTTGCCGCCCCCTCCCAGAACAGTTGACGCTCATTGAAGGCAAGCAGGCTCCGCGGACGAGGAAGCAGCTACAGCGGCTGCTAGGTCTGCTGAACTGGCTGTGATCCTTCGTCCCTTATTTCGCTACCGTCACTGCGCCCATGACGGCCTACTGTCCCCCAAATCAAAGTTCCGGTGGACAGAGGCCGCAGATAAAGCTCTAGCTCAGGTGAAGCGGAGCTTCAGGAAGTGTCATACCCTGTCGTGCCTGCGACCGGACGAGCCCCTGTATGTCCAAACAGACACCAGCCAGGAGGGCATGGGCACAGTTCTCTCGCAGCTTGGGAAGGATGGACAGCACCGTGTCGTCGAGTACGCGTGTGCCAAGTGTGGCCAGGTGGAAAGACGATACCACGTGAACGAGCAGTAGCATCTCGCGGTGGTGTGGGCCCTAAAAAGGTACTGGCACCACCTCGAGGGGAGGCCTTTCACTCTGCACACGGACATTCAGTGCCTGCGGTGGCTGAACTCAGTGCAGGAACGTAAGTCCAAGTTCACCCGCTGGGCGCTGCTACTCCAGGGCTTTGCATTCACGGTGGAACACGTTCCGGGGAGCGAGAACCAGCTGGCCGGCGAGCTGTCCTGTCATCCCGACCCAAGTAACACATTCACGGACAATCAGAGCTAGGAGGAGCTTTTACCTCCGTCACCATCACAACCCATCACATCAGTGACATCACAAACACCGGTCCTGTATGCCGCACGGGCGCGGGAGTATCCTGAACCAACCCGACACCATGACACGTTACCCGACCTGGTGGCGCACGTCCGCTGCGCCCAGCAATGTAATGTTATGTCCCGAAGCAAGCTGGACGATTGCGATGATCGCATGGTGGCAAACCTGTGCAGCTGGGAGGGAATCTTGCAGTCTCCAGTGCCAGGTGACGGACATCCCTGGAAGACCTATGTACCACCAGACGCACGTGTCGCCGTCATCAGCTTCTTTCACGACCACGAGCTGGCGGGCCATCCGGGAGCCGAGCAGTCACTGCGAGGTATCCAGAGGATTTTTTTATTGGCCGGGCATGGCCGCTGACACTCGGAGACACGTGCGGGCGTGTCAGCGCTGTCAGCAGCAGAAGTCTCGCTGTTCGGACGGGGTCGAACAGCAGGTACCACAGTGTCCGGAGCAGCCGTTCCACACAGTGGCTCTGGACATTATGGGACCTTACCACCGCACGGCCCGCGGATGGAGGTTTGTGGTCATGGTGACAGGTGTGTTCACCAGGTAGGCGGAAGCCTTCACAGTTGCGAACATCAAGTCTGGGACCGTCGTCGCCCTCCTGGACCGGGAGGTGTTTCCCAGGTATGGTTTTTCCCGGGTGCTGCTCACCGACAATGGAGTACAGTTCACGGGGAGACACTGGAGAGGCCCTTGCCTCCACTGGGGACTGCAGCACCACACCACCTCTACCTACCAACCCCGCGAAAAGGCGCAACCAGGATATGTAACACAGTTGTGCCTCCGGCTTGATGCTGATCACACTAAATTGGACATCCATTTGTCCCATACTTTACTGCTTACGTCGCCGCACTTATGTCGTCACGGGACGTAAACCCGCTGACCTCCTCTAGGGGAAAAACCTGCCCCTGCCGGGGGAGCTGCAGGTTGCTGGCGAGCAGTACACTCTACCCATCGAAGAGCAGCGGGCGGAAGCACGGCGCCACCAGGCCAGGTTCCTGGCGAATCATACGCCACAAACACATAGGCCCACACCCCAGCTACAACCAGGTCAGTGGGTCTACGTGAGGTGCTACCATCTATCCGCCAGCAGCAACAATTCTGTGCAGGTCTGGCCCCCAAGTGGTCCAGTCCGAGAGATATTGTCACCCAGATGGGCACGTTGAAGTACCTGGTAAGGCAGGAGGACCGCAAGTTAGTCAAGGTCCACAGGGATGATGTACGGTTGGCGGAAACTCTGTCACACGCCCCCCATCGCACAGGGATGCCTGACTCTCCCACTCCACCACCCTCACTTCATCCGCCGATGTTGTAAACACCGACCCGAGCAGGAGACCTTTCCGCCCATGGTGGTGAGACAGCGGGTGCGACAGACCTGTCGGCCGAGGACTCAGTGTCAGACGTCAGCCGAGTTAGGAGTAGTCCGACAACCTCAGTGCTGCTGACCGACACCTGTAGCGAACAAACACAAGGTGGAGAAGGCGATCTACAGGGAAATGGGGCCCCAGGGGCACTGATACCAACACACGGTGCGACCATGAGGGATCTGTAGAGGGTGATGGCCCTACTCCCGGACGAACTCCTGATTGGTCCAGAGATTGTACAGCTAGATGAGAGGGAAGTCATCGAGGTTCCGGACGGCCAGCCGTAACCGAAGGTCATGGCCCTGGATGAGCCCCCAGGGTGCTCCCCGAGCAGAGGCGACTACGAAGGCGGAAAGAGAGGCGTGGAGACAGAAGCTAGGTCCATAGGGGTCCGGCGGGCGTCAGTACGGCACTGTTGCCCGGTGACTCACGAAGCGGTGACCATCTCACTCCTCAGTGGGGAAGCGGAAGTGGACCACGCACGTCCAGTAGTGATAGACTTAGGCCCACGGGACTTACCCGACCCAGGGACCCCGATGGTCTGCACATCACAGAGTCGCCCCAGCTCGCTTCCGAGACTTCGTCCAGGCAGGCCCACGGACTACCAGGGGCAACGCTAACACCCGTGTCGGGCAGCAACCCGCCCACACATTACCGGCCATGACACCGCAGTGTAGCACCATGCGGTTACTCCAATTTTTAGTATCACACAGGGAAAAGGACCAACACAAATCCCTCCAACCCCACTACACAGACACTCTCACATCAGCCCAGGTGCTACGACTGTGTGTGTAGTCTGAGAGACGTTGGTGCACAGAATAGCCTCGCGGGAGGGGGGGAATTTGACGTCGGCCCAAGTGTCGTCCTAATTTCCGCAGTCCGATATGTTGTGCCAACACCTTCTCATGCCCGTGGCAGAGGCGTGTAGTGTAGCGCGAACAAAGTGCAGTGCCAGTGCAAGGTGATACGCGACAATCGGCCGCGAGCCGGAAGTGCAATAGCCGCCCATGCGGCATGTGGGAGTTATGGAATCTGTGTATCTTCCCCTCCTGGGAACAATTAATTACGTCAAACCATTAATTATATTATATTTATAATACATTTTATAAACCTTCCTTCATGTAATGTTTGATAAGTCATTTTGTTTAATTCTTGTTCACCGCGCGACAAAGCCGCAGTTCGAGCCCAGACTGTCTGCCGCACTCCGCACGTTTTCACGTGCGAAGTTCCGGCGGGGAGAGGGAATTTCTCGCGACGAGGCTCTTGGGGTTGGACGCGCTGTGCAACACGAGACCATCATCCCTCAACCATTGGGGATCCATCATTAACTTTCATTACGTTCGAAATAGTTAACATTGTCGTTGAAGTCCGCCCAGAATTTCGGTGATATCAAATCTGCCGTGTAATGGAGTAGTAAAAGAGTTCACCGCGTCCGCGTGATCGGTGCGAGGGAGCGAAACTCTAAATATTCAGGGTTTCAGTGTATCTCTATTCGTAACCCGTGTCGACCACTGATTGGTCAGTAATTGTACTGTGTGATATGTGTTGTGCAGGCTAGTCTGTAAACACCTCTAAGTTCGTGCTCATGTAAACCGGGCGCCCCGCACTGGGAATACTATCGTTGTGTACCGGATCACCGATTGGTCAGGAAATATACTGTGTGACACATGTTGTGTAGGCCAGACTGCAAACATCTGTGAGTTCGGAAACAACCAGAAAACGACCACTAGTGTGTTAGAGCCGTGCCCATGCACTCGCAGACGGAAAGGGCTAGGATTGTGACAGCGCCATGTACTAAGGGGAAGGTGTGATTAAATCACAACAAAGTTAACCCATAAACTCTTCATTTCGTCGCTACTGTCTCCTGCAGCATGGCCAGGAACCCGTTCGGAGGTAGTCGGACCTTATAAACCATACAGGAGATAGTTCAGGTGACAACAATGTATATCTCAGTAAGGTGCTCAGTAAACTGTATGTCGCTCCAAAATTAAACAGCATTTTTGTTGATGGAACACTCGACAACTTGTGTCATTATGAACATAATTGACATATTGTTGAAGTTATACAAAATCTCGCAGTGTTTTGTATTGCCGTCACCCGACCTCTGTGAAAGGCCCGGGGGGTACCTGACGGGCGCTACGGGCGTCGCGATGCTCTTGCTGTCCGGAGGGGCGCTAGGCTAGCGGGCTGCTAGGCCATTGATGTTGGGTCGTGGGTACTATGCCCCCCCCCCCCCCCCCCCGTGCCCCGCCAGGTACACGGCTTGAATCTAACCTGAATGGTTCTCCCTTGGTTGTGAAGGCCGCTCGGCCGTGTGGAGGACGGGAGATTATGGAAAATGATTGTATACGAGTTGGTGAGAATACATTTAATTTAGGAGTTTCACTGGGGGTCCACGTGGGTACACGGTACACTCTACAAGTCCGCTCCGCGGTTCAGTCCCGCTACTAAAATTCTCACCAACACTTGGCGACGTCTAGCGGTTACACAATTAACAAGAAAAAAACACAACTCTACTGACACTGAAAGGGTTACCGCGGCAGTCTCGCGGGACGTGGGTCGAAGCTCGCTGGAGACGGCCAGCGCCGAAAGTTAATGGGTGCAGGGGGGGCTCGATGAGCGGGCTAGTAAGTTCGGAGAAACACTTACGTGAGTGCAGCCGGCAGGCACATGCACGGCGTCCTTAATTAAAAATACTCTCACTGGAGTCGGCCAGTACCGTAAGTTCCGTGATACGATACGCAGCGCGGTATCACAATGAAGACGGTCGGGATAGGCTAGGTTCCGCAAAATATGCGCCGAGTCGACGTGGGCAGCGGTGAATTAATAAAAGGATTTAAATTTGAAGATGTAGTGCAGAATAAAAATAATCAATGAAACTAACTTGAATGCTACCCACGGACACACGTCTGTTCCTGGCGCGGAGTGGTTGGAGACTGCCGAACATGGCTGCCTCGCAAGGAAGAGAAACTTTCTCTTCTTTGTGAGTCGGCACCAAAAACTTATATAATTTAATTTGTTATATGATGAGGTAAAAAAACATACTCCAGGTGCTTGATTAAAACTTTGCACCTGGTAAATAGTTGCTTAAGGCTTAACATATGTTATAATTGATTTATTAATTTAAAAAGCGGCACCAAGTTGGCGACTGTAAATTTAACTACAAATTGTCTCAATGAGCACTGTTTGGGTTTGAATTCCCTTAGTTTGGCCAGTAGCCGCTGTGGCTAGTAACGAGGATTGTTTTCTGTTCCGTGCGTGCGCGGCACGCACGGAGTCACTACGACGCACTTGCTCACTGCTTGTGATTCATTAATTTCGTCCTTGTGCCTCATTTGGGAATTGTTTTCCGTAGTCGAGCCCCCGGTGTTTCATGTCCTGATGTTTAATTCAGTTAATTGAGGTCAAGCCCGGGGCGCTCACTTGACTATCCGGCTGGGCAAGGGGCGCGCTCCGAAAACGAGATACCGTACTGGCGGTGCAGAGCACGGGCTTAACGGCCATGATCGGTACGACATCAGTATGTTTTGTATACTAGGGTGTCCATGTGTAATATTTTTAATAGAAGGGTTGTCTGAGGGCGTACAACTTTTGAACGAACGTAGTTGTATTATTATTGATAATTATTGAATTTTAAATGCTCCAAGCTCTGCTTGAAGCTGATTTCGCTTTTGGCTTCAAACATTTAATATACATCGATATAAGTTTTGAAACTATTGGAGAATTTGTAATAGTAATAAAAGTTAGTAATAAATGAACATTTTTAATTCGTACAAATTATTGCTCTGTGAAGTGTGTTAAATAATTATTTCAAACTTTTTTTTTTTGCACTGAATTAGAGACACATAAAATAAATAAAGGGATAATAAAATTATAAAAAGAAAATTGATCATGTGCAAGAGAATATATGTCAACAGCAGTTGGTGTTACTGATTCGTTTTCAATTATTGAACAATGAATTGTTTTAATGGCGCGAGACTTGTAAGTAGGTTTCTTGGTTGTTTTCTGAAATCGTAATTTAAATATAATTATGGTGCGATGTATTAAGGAGAATTGTGTTTTGCTTTGTTGTTTATTTTTCATAATAACGTAATTTTTTTGTATATTTTTCTTTCATTATTTTTTGGTGACACTTGAATTGAAAAGGGAACTCAAGAAAAATTTCTTTTTCGCTTGTTGAATATCATTCTAAAAGAGGGCATTGTAATACGTAAATTAGGTTACCAGTTGTTAACCATTTTTAAGGTTTGATTAGGTTAGGTTTCTGTAACACAAATACTATATCATGAGAATGGTTTGTTGTGTTAGACCAGTTGCATTAAAAATATTTTTAATGGCGTATACATTTGGTTATTTGGTAAATATTTACCGGTTATTTTAGGCTAGATACATAAGAAATATTTTTAAGTTATGTAGACAGGTCAGGTTAACTATGCAACAAATATTGTGCTTTGAAAATAGATGGTTAGGTTAGCTACATGTTAAATTTGTAGTTTAACGGAATTTTTTGTTTATAAAATCATAGTGTTTCGAAAATTGTGTTTTTTAACATTTCAGACATTCCTCTTCTTAATCCTAAAATATATACATGATTAGGTAAAATCTTATGTCGCTGCTGTACCGTAAATAAAATAATAAAAATCTGAAAATTGGTTTTTCAGTACTACAGATGTTCCTCTGTTTAGCTTTAAAACAGCATTTATAAATTCTTTCTGGTTTCAGAAAAAATACCATTTATAGGGTACATTAGGTAGTCTGTGCAGTGATGCGGCCATGCCATTATGCTTTAGTGTAGCAACTTGGAAAACCCAAGATTCACACCATTCCATTCCGAGGCCCAAACATTTCTGAAGTTCACCAATGTTTGCCACTCGCTTTTGCAATTTGGTAGCACATAATACAGGATAAAAATGTGCAGGACATGTCAATATCATCTTTCAAAGAATTTAGTAATGAGAAATGAGAGAATTGTTAAGCTACAGTAAAAATACTTTATAATAGTGTGGCCTGTTGTTTAGTTTAGGTTAGGTACATTACAAATACTATAAAACAATGTAGCTATACTCACAGAAACAATCAACCATTGTTTTAAAAAACTTTAAATGCAGCTGACCTTACCTAACCAAGTGTCCACAATATTTTTAAGTATTTATAACAGGGTTGGCTGATTTAAACTACAATGGTTTTAATAATAGTTTAAATCAAGTTTGATTAAACTGAAGGTTTATTTAAATGTATTTTTAAATAGAAATAGAATATCTTAATAAATTTTAATAAAAGGTCTAATTCAACTCTAATAACAACTATAGTGTGCTCATTAATGTTTCTTGCGATGTACTGAAACAAATAATTACATACTAATCAAGATCTTATCAATTAAATTATCTCCATAAATTGTATTATATGAATACTAAATACTTTCTAAAATTTAATTAATTAGTAAATTGTAGGCAAAAGTGTAAAGAAAAAGAAATAATTTATTGTTAAAAAAATTCCTATTTTGTGTGAAATCCCTGATTGTACTATAAATCCCCATTCTGTGGGAAATACCCAATCTATGGAGAATCCTCCTCCTATGGGTAAATATCCTTTCTGTAATTAAGTCCCAGTGAGATGTGTAAATTTGCTGAACTTCAGTTCTTTGATGTCATAACTTTCTGGTTCAACATGAGTGGCAGAAAGCGGATGTTGTACGGCTTTTATTTGAACATGCTGAAAACCAGAATAACTAATGTAATAAAAAATACCTGGCATCAACCAAAAAAAAAAAAGTTTTAACTTTTAACCAAAAATACAGGTTGGTTTATTTTTTTTTTAAAAAAAAAAAAAATGTTATTTTCCCCAACCCTGATTTATAATGTAGCTAACCTAACCTAACTGACCATTGTAATATTTACACCAAACCTTAAAATGATAAACTATTATTTTTTATTTTATTTTTTAGAAATGTCGCTTTCCTTCAAAATTACCAATGTTTTTACCAATAAGCATAAAACTGCTAATCAAATACCCTGTAAATGGAATTTAAAATTCAAATCCTCAACTTGCTGATTTTAGGTAAAGAGATAGAGAAAAAACCAAGTAGAAAAAACTGAACATATCAGAACGTTGCCTTGGAACTTTGAATATATATACTGTATAGAAGTCGCCAGCCCAGGTTAAAATTTCTAATACGGTTTGAGGTAGTTGGTTAATTCACCGCCGCAATCGCCACCATCTCTAGGGCATCGACTTGTGGTGGTCCCTAGCGGACAAGTGTCAAACTCTTCAAACACCCCTTCCCCACCTTCCCTCAAACATGCGTTGTCCTCCACCCACCCTCTACCCTACCTCTCATCCCTACAGTTTTGTGACACACAAACTCCCGTTGAACGACCTTGAGCTGCAGTGAATGATTGGTGGGGGGTGCGGGGAATGACAGCGGGTGACAGTGCTGCACCCTAACGTGTAAATAACAATTAAGACGATACAGGGCGTTACGGCAGCGCACTGCAGCGGTGAAGTTCCCTAGCTGCTCATCATACGCTCCTGAAAAACGTAGAGTAAATCCTATCCACTCACGACTTCTATACAGTATATATATTCAAAGCTTGGAATGAACTGATGTGAATTTTTGGTTTCCCGTGTGAGTCTGTGTGTGTGTGTGTGTGTGTGTATGTATGTTGTGAAATACTTTAGTCAAAGGTATATTAATAATGAAAATAGTATTGCGTGCTATTGCACATCGCAAGTTGGCGCTCTGTGCCTCCATTCGCTCAAATATATCGCTGTCCAGGGGTTAGTGCTTGGTTTTGAATGCACAGTAGGGACTAACAATTTTTGTTTTTATTTACTTCCACTGTGTCTGAAATACAAATACTTATATATGTTTTATATATGGAGTGTCATAGGATCAGTCGAGTCCAATGTGATCCGCCAACATTCACTTCTCTGCCCGCCTGCAACACCTGAATTTCCCGCCAACCTATCTGTGTGTTTAGGTACTAACTTGTGCCCTCGGTGCTTTGTTCCAGTGAATCTTCTATTAATTCTAATTTTAATATTTTCAACAATTTTTGTTCATTACCGTTTTAAGTTAACCTATGTGTTTCTTTTTCAGTTTATAAATTAATAAAGATGGCACTGTGCTATGCACTGGAATTTCGAAACACATATTATGCCAAAATACATTTCATAAACTTTTAAAACCTTAGTAATTAAATTACTAAGTAATATTCATATAAAATGGCATATGTTAAGTTTTTAACGTTTTATTGAATTCTTCTTTTGTTTCGCTCTCTGCATGCATTTGAAATCAACCAGTCATTTTAGTTCAGCTATGGAACGCTTCGTGTAGCCATTATGTGCTGTGCACCCCCTGTCTCCCCAGTTTCTTGAGATCAGCTGTCGAGGAAGAATTCTTGCCACAACTCTAAGACTTCAACTTTGTCTCAACTGATTTATTTCCATCCACCACTTATATTGATATTTTTAACAAAATTTTGGTTTTCTTTGGAGCCTACCTTAGGTAATAGAATATTTAACTCAAGTATTTATTTTCCATTTACGAGTTTTGCATTTATTAATAATGAACGCTGATTTTAGTTTAGACCACAAGGTGACCTGGACCGCAAAGTAATCTGATTCTGTGCCTTCGTGCCTTTTTAAACTGTTTCAAATATTCTGTAATATAACTTGTAAAGTGTAATTTTACTCTTTAGCTTTAAGTATCTCTTTGAATGACCACGTGTTTAACGCTGCTGAGACTTAGGCGTGTGGGTCGCCTTATGAGCCCACTTAAACATTATTCATAACCATAAGTAGCATGCCCAATGCATAGAGCAGGCCAGGTCCTGTGGTTTGGCGATTAGATGGGGAACTTCTAGTCTTGCATTTGCACGGGTTACGTCACGGCCCTGTTACATAGAGTCTCCGCCAGGTCCGCGTGTCCTATGTGGTGGTGCCCAAGGTAACAAAACCCCTTAATCCTTTGGGACTTTATATGTATAAATATAAATTCCTGAAATTTTTTAATGCATTATTATAACCTGACATGCAAGATAGCAGAACGTGCATATCTCGGGGATGCATGAAACTTGAGGCCAGGTGCTAGGATCTGTTCGTGTCAAACACACGAGCGTAGCACTTCAGTGCACATTTACACAATATACTGGGGAATGACTGGGCCATTATTTATGTGGGAGAGTATGAAGGACTTCATTGTGTACTTGTATGTTTCATATCTTACTTTCTAATCAGCGGTGCACTATAAATACCTAATTTTCTGTGCAAGTGTGCTGTACAATAGTTTGTTTATTAATTCTTTTACATTAACAATCGGTTTTGGTATCTTTCTTACATAATTGCTTATTTACTAAAACCATGGTGTCATTTTAAAGTAAATAAAAAGCTTGCCTCTTCAATTAGTGTACAGTGTTGTAGTGTATTTAAAAACCCAAACAGAAACTCTTAAATTGAAGTATAATTATTAAGTATTGCAAAGGGTGTTTATCAATTGTTGGTTTACGTAATAATGGTGGGAAATAATATATATATAAATTCAGTTTGTAATTTTACTGTAAGGAGTTGAACTATTATAAAGTCCTTATTTCCCACCATTATTACATAAACCAACAATTGATAAACACCCTTTTCAATACTTAATAATTATACTTCAATTTAAGAGTTACTGTTTGGGTTTTTAAATACACTACAACACTGTACACTAATTGAAGAGGCAAGCTTTTTATTTACTTTAAAATGACACCATGGTTTTAGTAAATAAGCAATTATGTAAGAAAGATACCAAAACCCATTGTTAATGTAAAAGAATTAATAAACAAACTATATATATATATAGACACACACACACACACACATAAAATGTAATGGATTTATGAAAATGCAATAAAACAAAATGTGTGCAAGTTTCACATTATTATAAAAATGGTGATAACTACATATAAAGAAGCTACTTTTAAGGTCTTGCAAGATAATCCCCTTGTAGACGGTAAGAAAGTTAGTGAAAAAAATACTCCCAAGAACTTGGATTCAGTACTAAACAATTTAAAGTTGCAAATCAATAAAGAAAGTAAACTGTGAGAATTATAAACATTTGCATTAGGAGAAAAATTCTTTACAAATATTTCTTTACAAGTATAGTATTTACCAGCATAATATTAATAAAAACTTATGAAAATATTTGCAACATAGCGCTAAACATGTAAACCCCACTTGTTGCCTGTACTACTTTGCTGAACAAGTTAAAAGAACTGAGGATGCATAAACTAAAAACAGGCTTTTTTTTTTTTCTTGTTGGTTGTAAGATGATTCTTGCGAAGTTAGTAGAGATTCTTGGTGCTGTACATGCAACAGTGTGGACTAATTACTTATAGCCATTATGATATTTATTGATATAATTTAGAATCATTGGTTTTAATAATATTTAAGTTTGGGTTTTTTTGCTCAACTTTTCATTGTAACATTCATTAATTAAGGAATGCCTATTTTGATTTTTTCGAACTCTAAGGATATTGCTAGTTCTTTGATACATTTTGTACTTTATCACAATGGGTAATTGTAAACTGTAGCATCAATTAATGAGGGTTTTTTTTTAATTGGAAAAAAAAATTCTGAAAATAGCATTTTTGTATACTTATCTAAAGAAGTAAATTTTATCCTAAATTAATTTTATAGTCGGAAAGGTTAAAAATAACAGGAAAATATGCTTTAAATATGTGTTGTTATAACCATCTTCACTTGTGAGGGCCAGCCTCACTCTTTTGCAGGGCCTATCCGAGGGCTTGACATGTATGTAAAGGCAAACTATGCCTGCTTCACATTACTCACCTTGCTTGCCGAGTTTGTGAGCGAAACCCTATTTTCGTGACTTGACCTGTAGAGCACCGAGTGCAAGAGCTCGTAACCTTTATGTTGCAGGAAGTCTCTCATCCTAGTTGAGTTTCCTTTGCTCAGCACTCCACTGGCGAGTGCAAGGCATTGGCTGGCATCAACATCCTGCCGGTACGAGTGGCGCTGTCCTGACTGCGGCTGAGCGCTCCTAGCTGTGGACGTGCAAGGCGATTGCTTCCTACCTACCAGGACAGACGTGTGAGCATGTACAAAATCTTTGAATTCAAATTGCAAGCCTTAAGATTAGACGATAATGATAATCTAGCCACTGCAATACAATATACCATTCTATGCTCAACAGCAATTGGATCAAACATACTTTTACCGAATTCTAAATACATACTGAAATGCAAACTATGCAGCTACAATCTCCCAACGGACATCGATGAACTAAAACAGCTGGGAAAATGAAATAAAATACATTGACTGGAAACAAGAGACAAGATATTTGATAAAAAATTGGGATGACTTACACATACATACGACAGAACATCGAGAGGACAAGATGGTGAGAGACTAGGGTACCTAGTAGAACCATGAAACCATAAGATAAGGCATGTCAACAAATAAATAAAATAAGGAAAGATTTATAATTTGCAGGATTGGCAGCGGCACCAACCACCAACCACAGAAGAGAACAAAATAGAATATTTCCGCCCCCGGACCGAGCAGGAGTAAAATACAAACCTGCACTCGAATTATAGATTGTGACTTATAGTTAGGGAGTAGTATAGAGTAGAGTAGTAGGAGTGTAGAGTGAAAGCAGTAAAAATGATAAGTGGAAGAAATATCAAAAAAAATTCTGTACTCCATCTCAGGGTAGAGGAAGGAAGGATTCAGTTCAGCAACATCATCATTGTGAACGCAGAGCGAGGGGATGGAGAAATTCCAGTACCCAAAGAAGGAAAGGGCCAGAGAAAGGAAAAAAAAAACCACCAAAATAATGAATAGCAAAACATTTGGACACCATAATAAATTTCTTTGAGAAAATAAAAGAATTAAAAATTAATCAAATATATGAGGAAGATCCTTTGGGAACAATTTAATGGAATGAGGGACATCATTGTGCAACAGGAACACAAAATTATCCAATTACAAGGAAAATTGGAAATAATGGAAAGAAAAAAATTTTGACGCCAACAAAAAAAAGCCCGAACAGACCAAAAACAACTAAACCAATTAAAATCATCTTTGAACCAAAACAAAAAACACGTGTAGGAAGCAGTAAAACAACAAAAAACACACTCATCAGTAAAATAAAACTTGCATAACAAAACATAAAGTTAAACAACATTTTCAAGACAAACAGCGAAGTCATTAAAACAGAAGTCCCAATAACAGACCAAGCAGACAAAATTAAAGTACTGATAAGAAATCTTGAAATAGAAATGAACTGTAGGCAAATTGAGAAGAAACCCCCCAAAATAATCATATATTGAAGTACCAGACACATACACATAAGAAGAACTAACTACATTAAACGATCTATCAATAAAATTTTGCAGATGACATGACCCAGGAGGAATACAAGAAATTTGTAATTTTTGAAACAAAACCAAAAAACCAATGAAAGAACTTAATTCTAGAGCTAACACCTGGATTCTATCACAATGTTATGAATAAAACCAGATTGTACTTTGAATTTAAGTCATTTAGGATTGAAAAATTTATATCAGGAGGTGTGATAGGTTTGGGCTACAGTGAATAGGTTTAGAAAAGTACAAGTTTATGATCAGAATGTGAAAACCAAAGACATTAACAAAAATAATGTAGGAATCATGAAACAAAATGCTAAAGCTTTGTATCAGAAACAAGAGGAAAGATGGGGAATGCATAAATAGCATAAAATACAACAGCTGCTTCTTAGCCGTCCAAGCCAGGGGATAGAATTAAAAGAAACACAAATTATGAATAAAATTTAAAAATAACTTAGGACCTTCTACAAAATTCAAGAACTGTGACTTTAGATCTTAATGTTAAAATTTTAGAACAGACAAGATATAGTTATTATTCAAGAGCCCTAACAAGTACATGAATCTGAATGCCAACTGAAGTTTGAAGGTAGACGAACGTTAAGGCGCCCGCCTACCTAGACTATGAACAACGTTGCAATGTGTTTGAAATGCATGTTTTTATAGAAAAGTAAAGACAATTATCTAAATCTGTTTACGTACGAAAATAACACACAATTCAGGTGATAGCTTAATTAACTTTTCAAAATGAATCACCCCAAAAACAATATTTTAGAACCCCTCAACATAGCCAAAATTGGGTTTTCAGGCTGCCCTTTTCTAACAAACTGTTCACGGGATCAGTGGCGTAGCGTGGGTGGGGCGGAGGGGGCGGCCCGCCCCGGGCGGCAGCCCGCGGGGGCGGGTCGCTGGTGAAGCGGGTTGTGACCTGATCTATGATTCATTCATTACATGTGTCAGACACACTATAATGTTCCATTTTTATCTAAAATTTTGCGCACCAACTATTTTTTAATATTTATTTAAAAGAAAAACTGCGAAATCACTGACAGAGCTCTTTATAACGTTTGTTTGTTTACATACGAACGGCAACATCGCATCACGCCGAGCCGCCCGGCGCGCGCGAGCCGAGTTGAGCGGCCCTCCTTATTATGTTAATTACTCATACAAAATTTTTTGTTTCACGCGTCGGCCCGTGTCAATGCCTCTCTTTCGCACTCATTGAATTTAGTACTACGTATTGTACTGTAAAGTTTGACATTATCAAAGGTAGCAGCTGTAGCACACATGCTACAGTACTGATCTTTGTTTGTTTTAGTGCATCGTGAAGTACCGTTATGCAATCACACTTTACTCGTATGTTTGTTTCGCGAGAGTTTCGGATACGGAACGAAAGTCATTTTGATTGTGTTTCGATCTTTTAAATACTGTTGAATCTTCTAAAACTAAACATTTAGAACTTTACCCAATCTTTGAACTAGTTTTTGAAAATGAAAAGGAGTCAAAGAAAGCGGTGCGGAATTCCGCAAAAAAAAAGGCTAAGAAAGAATCAAATGCGAAGAAGTCTCAAGGTGCATTACTGAAATATTTTAGTTCCAGTTCTGGTTCGAAAGCCACGTTAACGTCTTCGGTGGCATCCTGCAGCAGCGGAAGTGATTCCAGTGTAAGTAGGTATATGATTCCTCCATCTAGAATCATGCATGGCCTAGAATTACTCCAGTTATTTATAATTATTTATTTATTTATTTATTGTTTACAAAAGTTACAATATTTCTTACATTAGTCTCGCAAAACCTATTCACCTAGGTTTGTCTGCGAGTACGGAGTCACACTCGTTCATTAAATCTTATTTTATAATACACTTAAAATTGCTCTAATAGCTGTTTGAACATTGATTATTGTTTAAAAAGTATGGAGTATATTAACATAAATTACATTGAGTTAAGGTACATCTTTTTAAGTTTAAGACTGAATTTTGTCCTGCTACTTGAATTTAAAACTTCAATAGGGGATGTTTTGTAAATCTAGTAGTAGTCTAGGAATTTTGTTGTTTTTGTTTTTGGATAACTTGATTATTTATGGTACCTGTCACAAAGAAAACATAATTTTTCATTTAGCTCAAAAATGGCGCCAACGATTTTTTCTCAAATTTCTCGTCATTTTATCTTTTAATAACATCTATAACATGGCTTACTCAGTCAGTTTTTACCGGGAAACTCTAAAAAAGGTAGCTGTCATACAAAATCAATTTTGTTTGTAAATTTTCCTATAAGCCCGGCAAACCGCGCCGTCACCAAAACCACTTTTGTTTTGTGATAGATAAAATACTTATTTGAAATTCTAACGTGTCCTCCGGCCAATATTCATGGGAATACATAACTTATTTTACAGGTACAAAAAGAAGACGTACCTGCCGTCGCAGTTGGAAGTAGTTCTGGTCCCACCACAGAGCAGGGTCAAGACGAAGTCGACTCATCAAAAGTACCTCAAGCATCTAGTCATAAGCCTGCATAAAAAGTGAATGTTGCCAAAGAAGACATAATTGAAATCGTGCCTTCTGCTCCTGCCGAAATCAAAGATGTGAATCTCGACGATGTAGGTTGCTGGCCTTCTCCTATGACCGACGAAGTAAGAACGCTTCTAGTACGTCGCGGATCTGACTCAGTACAGCACATCGATTCCAAATTTGCCGATGTTGTTCGCTCAGGGACTTCAACGAAAGGCGGTACCCGAAAACTAACCAAAGAGTGGTTCTACAAACCATTATCTAACGGCGAAAAGGTTCTCCGAACATGAATGGTGTACTCGCCTTTGAAGCAATCCTTGTATTGTTTTTCTTGCAAGCTGTTTGGCAATTCCGGCTCTAACTTCGCATCTGAAGAAGGATTCAACAAATGGTGGAAGCTAAATTCAAGAATAGGAGACCATGAAAATAGCCTGGGCCATGAACAGAGCTTCTTGAAATGGAAGGAGTTGGAAGTTCGCCTGAACTGTAAAGCAACCATCGATCAGAAACAACAAGAAGTTTTCGAAAGTGAGGAGAAGAAGTGAAGGGATGTACTGTACAGGTTGCTGAATATTATCCAGTTCTTAGCCAAACAGAATCTGGCCTTCAGAGGACATCGAGAAGACATTCGAGGAGATGATAGTGGCAATCGCGGGAACTTTCTGGAGTTAGTGCACCTCCTAGCTAAATGCGACCCTCTTCTAATGGAACACCTGACAAAGATAAAGCTGGGAGCAAGAGTCTCAGTTTCGTATCTATCTCCAGAAACCCAGAATGAATTTATAAACTTACTGGGACAACAAGTTCGATCCACCATCATCCGTCGTATTCAAGAAGCTAAATATTATTGCGTAATCTTCGACAGTACACCAGACATCTCTCACAATGACCAAATGAGCCAAGTTCTGCGATATGTACATATCGAAGGAGAAAAAGTCGCCGTGGTAGAATCTTTCATTGACTTCTTTGAACCAAAAGGAAAAAATGCAGAAGATCTCAGCAACGATATAATTGCGAAGATAACATCAGACGGACTGGACATACAGAATCTGAGAGGACAGGCTTATGACAATGCTGCCACAATGTCAGGGATCCACAATGGAGTTCAAGCCCGGACTAAAACACTGAATCCGAAAGCTATATTCGTTGCATGCACAAACCACTCACTAAACTTGGCTGGGGTACACACTGCTTCTGAATCAGTGGATTCCGTGACGTTTTTTGTAACTCTGGAGAAGCTGTTTGCCTTCTTTTCCGCATCAACTGTTCGATGTAACGCTTTGGTTGCCATCACAGGTCAAGCAGTAAAACGAGTCACTGAAACGCGCTGGAGCGCTAGACATGTAGCTGTCAAGATGCTTAAAAATAAGTTTGAGGTAGTTCTTGAGGTACTGGAACAATTAACAGATTTATCTGAAACTTCCAAAACAAGATCGGTAGCCAGTCTTCTCCTGACAGCCATGCAGTCATTTAACTTCCTAACTTTTCTTGGCTTTTGGGCTGCAGTGCTACCTGAAGTAGATGACGCACAGATTTACCTGCAGCAACGAGGACTAAGTGTGGATAAGTGTGCTCAGAAACTCTGCGCTTTGAAAACCCTCTTAGTGGAAAGTAGAGACCGTTTCGTGCAAGAAGCAATTGACTTTGCTAAGAATCTCTGCGAAAAACTCGGAATCGAACTCAAAACGAGAATTCGCAGGAAAAAACGCATGCATGGCGATGAATCTTCTGAAGATGCAGCTTTGTCTCACGAACAGGAAATCCGTCGAGAGATTATCGCATCATTCGACAAGATCATTCAAGAAATGACGACTCGATTCAAGCAAATTCAAGAAATATCTGACAAGTTCGGATTTTTGATGCCAGCGAAACTTTTGGACAGCAAGTTCGAGTGTGATCTTTCCCATGTATTAGAAGACATCGACAAGGACGAGTTTCAGATGGAGCGGAAGCGTCTTCAGCAGTTTGTTGTTTTTGCCTGTTCTGAATCAGAGGAAGATATAAGTGGTAAAGGACCACTGGAGCTCCTCCAGTTCATTCAAAAACTGAATCTCGGAATTTCGGTTCCAAATATAGTCATCTTGATTCGTATATAAGTATTTGACTTTGGCGATTAGTGTTGCAAGTTGTGAGAGAAGTTTTTCGAAGTTGAAGCTAATAAAAAATTACCTCAGATCTACTATGAGCTCCGCTAGACTATCAAACTTGGCTATATTGTCGATTGAACAAGAATTGGCTGCTAATATTGATTTTGACAAAGTTATTTCTGACTTCGCTGTTCATAAGGCCCGTAGAATCCGCTTGTAAAACCGCTCATCCTATTTTAACTTCAATAAAAGGTACCTCATTGCATGTGAAATTTAATTTTAATTAAGCACCTATAGAATGGGGGCGGCAAAATTGGTCTCCCGCCCCAGGCGCCGAGATGGCACGCTACGCCACTGCACGGGATGAATGTGGCATCTGTATAATGCTATGCGCTGGACCTTGCTACAAACTTTACACCAATAAAATTATAGGATCACCTCATTGAATTCCGAGAGAAACTTGTATTTGTGCGGCATGTTTTGCACTTGTTGGTTGTCCGTCAGGTGGCGCGCTCTCAGCCACGGACCGACCCACGCCTTGTCCCCGTAGGGCGAGGGGAAGATGAGTCAGGTTGGCTTGCCTGGCCCCCCTTCTACTCTCGACACAGAGCGTGCAGTAAGCAACCGTAGTTGGGAGGAATCGCTGGACTTGGCCGGAGTGTTTTGGTTCTTTCTTACGTAATCAATTCAGCTGTTTACTGTGAAAATATATTTTTTTTATTTTTAAGAATGAAATCTGACGACGAACGAAGAAGAGGAAAGAAGACAAAGTTTGAGGTTACATGCAGTTCGCAAGAAACGAATCTGGAATAAAGGAAAAGTTGGATATTTCGACGGCACGAGGTATAATTTGACCTCATTACTATTAATATTTTTGTTTAAATTTAGAATCATCATTACTACATTTGTTTTCACAGACTGTCTCCTATAGCGTAGTCGGTAACGGCGCGGAAGCAATAGGCTCTGGATTCGATTCCAGCTAAGAGTAGATGTTATAATAAGTTCAGTTTTAGTAAATAGTATAAGCCTCTCCCCAGCGAATAATTTAGGCCCGTTCTACAATGACACGTAAACGGAACAGATGGAAATGGAGACGAAAACGAAGGGTTGTTCCGTTCCGTCCGTATGTTTCTCGTTCTACAATAGACAGACCCGTAAGATATTTCTGAGCTCTTGTAATCAATTTTTGAGCTCAGGATTCGAGAGATTAAAACTAAACAAAACCCACGTGCACAATTCAATATTCATACAAAACTCTTATTTAGTTGTTTCGGTACAAAAAAAAGCAGTCAACTAATACGGACACCAAAATTAGTCAAAACTAATACTTTTAGTAACATGAACGAGCAACTGTAGCTTGACAACTGCAGTGAAAAAATAACGTGCTCTTATTGGTCTAACGGAGTAACGTAAACGGAAGACCTCCGCACTGCGGAGCAGGTTCGTCTCCATTTGTGTGCTATTTTAGAAGCTCTGTTCCGTGAGATCAGTCTTCGTTTCCGTGATCTGTTTCCGTGTCATTGTAGAACAGGCCTTAGCGTAACGCAGGAATTTCAATAAGTCAGAATTACAATGGGTTATGTTAACCGTGTCACGTATGATGGAATTACATGCTGTGTTAACTTGTAAGAGTAGATACTGGTAGTAAAATTGTGACTTTTTCTGCCTGTACTATACATAATATGTCAATACAATTCACAATGCTGATACGACAATAGCACGAAAGGCAAAAACGAGATGAAAGTAGCGCAAAACTAAACAATCGCGTAGTTGTGACAATAAAGCTTCACCGCGACACAAAGAAATAAACAACTGAAACCAATTTACATTACAATTTTTCGTAGCTATTATTTACTTTTTTTCCAGTTCAAAGGTCGATAGTTATAGTTTTTGTGGATCAGTAAATTAATACAAAGCATTTATTTACTTTTACATGTAAATTCATTTTCATTTAAAATACCTATATGCCTACACTACATATTCTAATTAATGTGCCCTAAATCCTAAGAAAATTTACGACTACATTAATTTAAATTTTAGCAGTAATATAACTCTACCTTTTACTTGGTGCAGAACGAAATTAATTAACCCAGAAGATCTCAAGAGGATTAAGGACACTAATGAAGCCACAAAAACAGTTTTGGAAAATCTCATCACTTGCACTGATGATCTGCCATTCGTTAAATCCCATGACAACAGTTATGCGAATACGTGTGATCGGTAAGTAAACATATTTTTATATTTCCTGGAGATTATTTATATTTATATTAAATTTTATTCAATATGCATGGGTAAGAATTAGCTGGGGAAATTACGGGCAGAACAGTCAGCGTTTCTAAAGATCCTATTATAATATTTCGTTATTTGAAATAAAAGATTTTATTTTGTTTTTATTTGAATTTTACTGTCCAAAAGAAGAAACAACTGAATCCAATCACTTTCAATATTTTGTTCATTCATTCAACATGTATATCCGCCTGTCGAGAAATGCTCGCAGCTCGGGCGATGAAAATTAAAGAAAACAGACGTAGCTTAAGTCCTTCAGTAAAATCTTACTGTAAGTAACAGAAATCAGTGCGACCTCAAACAGGGCCGCACCCAGCGAAACCGAATTTCGCTACGAGCCAAACGCCGACGAAGGTGATCACAATTTCTAATTAGAATGGCAGAATGTAAATGCAAAAACAATTAGGTTAACTTAAAACTCAACATGGCTCTGACCACCAACGCTAAATTTTCTATACCGCAATTCTCCTACATATTTGGCGAGAAGCCACCGAACGCACCCTCGTTGTGCAGCGATCGACGGACGACTGATGAAGTCATGCCACCGTTTCCTCCACGCAGGGAGGAGAAGTCACGTGACCTCACCGACCAATCACACGCACGCTTCATTCACACTACACATCACAAGCCAATAAGAACACACGACATACATTGAAAACAGTTTTCTATCCATAGAGCCAGGGACTTTACATTCTCTTTCTCTCTCCCACACCGTGAGACAGCAGTTATCACACAGTTCCCATGACCAGTGGAGAATCCCAGCTTTTATCTCTGTTGTCAGGGAATCTCTGTTTCTTTCTCACTTGCACTTACAGGCCTCTTATGCCTCTCTCTAATACATCCCAAACCAAATCCATTGTTCTGGAACCTTATGTACCAGCAATCATAATACAAATTACTTTACAAAATTAAACTTATTTAGAAAAACCTAAAAAAAAGTAGGCCAAAACAGGCAAAAATCTAGTACAGCGACTTATTTGTGAATAATTAAAAATAGCAACGATTGAAAATGTCTGTTAGAATACAAGGTACATTCTTAAAACATACAGCAAGTGAAATATCATCCCTTGAATACATAAAAACGGTAAAATATCATTAGAAAGACTTTTTAAGAAATATTTACATGCATAAAAATAGTTTAAAAGAAAAAATATTTAGCTAGGAGGGCAGGGGTCTTGTAACGTTACACTATGAATTAATCAAAATAATTTGACGCAAAGTGAATGAAACATTCTTTAGGAAAACAAAATTAATGTATTGTTTTAATCTGGTGCTATAAAATTGTAACTCAATTTACTAAGTATTTAATAACTCTTAAAATCGCCATTGCTAAAAATCTGAATGTATATGCAGTATGCTGCGGTTGTAGTAGTTAAGTCTAATTAATCTACCTATTGGAATACTATTTTTCTAAAAGAAACTTATAACTATTCCACGAGCAGTTACTGTGTCGAATAAATTAATAATGCACAAAAAAAAATTAAAAGTCCACACACAATAATTTCAGACATCATAACTCTCTAAATGCCTTTATATGTCATATAACAAATCTAAATCAAAATGTTTTTAGTCTCAATTTAATCACGTGCATGAATATGGAAAGGATATAAGACTTAACATCATTAAGGCTGACAATTCAGCATCAATGCATCTTTGCCACTGAATACAGTCACTGAAAAATTTATAAAACATGATTTTCTATGCTGTACATAATGATATGATAACATAATAGCTTCCAAGTAAATTTTTTTGTGTGTAAATAACTTCCTTACTGGTAACTACACTAATTAGGTATGATTTTTGAACCCTATTTGCAAATTATTTACTCATAAGAAAATTGGGAAAACGCAAGTAAACTTGACTTGATTTTAAGTAAATGAAACCCTTTTAGCTTTAAGGCGTATCCTTGTCGTAATATAGATAATAATTAAGCTAGGTTTACAAATGAGAAGTTAATTGGGAGGAGGGGGGGTGGCTAAAATTATGCAGTAGTCATGGAACATGTACCTGATAAAAACTTCCATATTTATGGTGTACAAACAACGTTTTAATAAATTCCTGTCAATAAAGTCGGCCTACAATAATAGCATATTTATATTAGTTGCTAGAAGCTTTTTTCCTGAGATAAATGTGTTTAATTTATGCCTTATATCAGCACTGTTTCTTCGCATACTTTCGCAAAATAAACATTTCTATATTTTTTTATTCAGGTTTATTAATACACTCTACAAGTAAACCCAAATGCATTGATTCTCTACTGGATATCTCAAAACATTTTTAAGATATTTATTTTAGGTCCTATGTTTTCAATACAACCAAAACCATAGATGGCCAGCTTAATCACATACATCTCGTTATTAATAATTTGGTTTAGTTTATCTATTATAATGAAGTACTCATAGCCCCGCCATACGAGTGTCTCTAACTGTAGCCACTTTTTCGCACATTTCTTCTGCATGCATCATGTTTCTAAAGTAAATTCAATTTTTTTTTTTTGCAAACTCTTTGTAATCCTGAAGTCATTAAGGCCCATTTGCATAGTTATGATTTGAGGCAAAGGAAAGTATAATTCCATTTCTTTGACCTACAAAATTCTTGCTTGAATTTTTCTTACCTAACTGTGCAAGCCCACCTAAGTTACTCAATTGTATTTCAATACGATAACTTTTTTAATTGACTTTAAGTTAAATCCATTTTACTCGTGAAGAAATATGTAAATTTTTGTTACTTTGAATGTATGCCTACTTTGATTTAATTTCACAGCAGGTAGTAGTCATGTGTTTTTATCAGCAGAGAAGAGCACTTGTGGCTCCTCCAGGCTCCACTATCCTCATACTTAACTGTAATTTACGAAAAGTGACGATGAAATAACTGCCATGTTATGAGTGTTACTGTTTATATGCAATGATTTTGCCCAAAATATTTACTCAAAAGTTGCTCTTTACTTAGTATCCCATTGCTTTCGTTATGATACCACCAAAAATTCATCTAGTGCCCATATTCTTTCTTTTTGTATATTGACCAACTTTGCTAACGACTTGCGAGTTAGTTCACTAGTCATAAATATTATAGTTATTTGTCCTTCAAAAGTTTGATACGGTTGTTAAATCTTTTTGCAATATATACTGGAATTAAAAATTGTGCATCTGATATACTTGGCATATAAAATTAGTTATTTATTTAAGAATAAAATCATGTAATATTCCACTATACAGTACTCAAAGAAGTAAAAGGAATTCAATCTTAATTATAACTTTCATCCTAGCAGTGGTTCAAAATAAGGATATTGTTTCAGTTTTTAGGGACTAATGTGGTCAAAATAAAGAAAGGACCAATTGCATGTATGTTCCATTTTAAGAAAGGACCAATTGCATATATGTTCCATTTTATCATGATTTTATTGTGGAATATTTGTTTCTATCTAACATTAGCACTCAAGTATTCAAAGCAGAACTACCTTCAAACATTTTATCTATTGAATTCACTTTTGTGTTCCTTTTAGCTCAGTGAGTTTTTAATAAATATTGACTAATTCCAGGTATTGAACTAAATAACATGAATAACTTTCGACTTTTCAAAGAGAAACAGAGACTAGTCCCCCAAAATCTTTTTTGTAACATGAAAAAATGCATATTGACAGAACTGCCACGGTTGCAGCTGATTTTCTTTTTCCTGTGCTTCTATACCAGTACATTGTGCTGTTACGTAAAACTGAATTTACAGCCCAGAATTTAATGTTGAATAATTTAAATAAGTCTTTGTTGTACACATTTGTTTATTTATGAAATAATAATCTGTGGATGTCTGAGAGTTAGATCTATATAACCTACACTCTATGCAAAGTAAAATCTTTCAAACTGCAACAATACAACAGACCACTCTAGAGATAATTGAGATCCTAACTTTTCATTTTTCATGTATAATTTATTTATGTGAAGTCTTATTGTTATAATTTTTAATTTAACGTATATTTCCGTATGTAATTCCATTGTTAGCAGTCCTGCGCAGCTGATCTAGTGAAAAATCAAGATAGCAATTCAAGTTCCCGGCCAATCAGAGGCCAGCTTACACATTTTAACCGTTTTAAGATGTAATTAAATTAAGAACTAAATTGAAGAATGTATGTTCGGATGGCGTCATATCATGACGTGTGAAATGTCTAGCTTATGAATTTTTATTACAAAAATCATCTGGAAGTACCATCACACGCTTAAAGATAAATTTTTGCGTCATATTGTAAACATGTTTTTATAATTGAGGGCTTACCCAGAAGGGTAACGAAATTAGGTGTGTTTATTGAGGTATGTGTGTAATCCACTGATTGTTCATTAACACGTATTACCATTTCGGATATTGACTCAGAAGTAACGGATATTAAATGTGGTGCAGAAGTAATAATATAATTTCGAGACTTATACATACAAATAAACTAATTTATTATCATTGTATTATAATTTAAACTTATATTGATAATCCCCAGAGGTGAACTGGGATAAGACTCTCAAACTCTACCGCAACTTTGTAACCTAGCTACGCCAAGGCATATATAAATATATATAAATCACAAATTTTACCAATATTTCTTTAAATGAATATTATTTTATGTGTGCTCATGTGCGTGAAATTAACTATAAACTGAACAGACTTTTGGATTTTTCCCAATTCCTGAGTTTATTGACAATCTATATTATAACGAACCAACTAAGTAGTAGAGTATATTCTTTAAACTGTAATAAATTTTGAATTGACTAATAGTGAGGCGTTTGACACGCCTCCGTTGGTATTTACCTTTTTGCTTGCTTAAATTTATTTATTTTTGAAATCTCCTTTATCTGGTTTGTTGATTTTGTTAATAATACGTCTTTTTTTTGTCTTGCTTATGACGCCCTGTAATGTGCCTCAACGGAACAAACTCTAGCGCTCAGCTGTTTTTGTTTCTACGCGGGATTACCGCACAGCGTGCTGGTCGGCCTGACATCACGAGAGACGTGCTAAAGCCAGCGACTGCGGCCCGTGGGGCATTACAAAGCGAGCGGCTGACGGCGTGCACTACTACTTGCTGAAGGAAGAATGTTTAGCTGGATCTCAGCTATGGAGAGGCAGTCTTTTTCGCCAACGCCTCAAGGAGAGGGCAGGACGGACGGCACGTGGCGAAATTGCACTCTACAAGTAAGTCTCGACGCACCAATAATAGCAACCGAGCACCAGGTTGATTTTGTGGAACTAACTGAGTGACAAACAGTGGGTGCCTCCGCGATGTTTCTTTTAGACTGATACTCTAAAATACTATAAATAGTTAACGCCACGAACTTAATGTTTACGTAACCTTTTTTTTTTTTTTTGTATAAAGAAGTACTAACTAAATGTTTACGTGAATTTTGTTGGGAAAGAAGTGAGTTTTAAACTGTTTACGGTGTGGGTCCTGTCTGTTGAACGAAGCTGACACGGGGGCGGGCCTACCACAACGCCTATTCAGACCCAATTTGACAAGCTTAGCTCTATGAAACGGGAGGTGCGGAGCAATTTAAAGACAGCTTAATAATGCGTGGTCTACGGCGACGTTTCACAGCATCTAGGAGGAAATAATGAAAAAATTAATAAAAAAGATAACGGACTGGGTTACTCTAGTAGGCTAGTATGACGAGTATGCCTGTTTCAATATTGTGAAAATATTGTTAATTGGGTTCTTATCACTTGTAAAATCTTTACTTGTTAAAAGATTGGTTATTATCATTATTATAATTATATTACATATTTGTATTTTGCTTTAAAAAAAGGTCACGACCTGCCATTAATTTAAACTTGTGTGTCGGAAATCAGTACCCAGCTTATGCCATGTTGCGAATTCGGAGAGATTAAATATGAGCAAGCTAGTAATACGTTACTTTATTTTTAACATCATCCTGTCCTGGTTAGGGAACGTAGTTTTTGCTGGTTTTATAGTTTCTTGGCGATTGCGTACTTTGGCTCGTAATTCGAGTGCCTCAAGTAAGGCCTCAATAGGTATCAAGGTATCATCATTTTTGCATTGTCTTTTGCTAACATCCTTGTGTGGGTGAAGAATAAATATCTAACATTGCAATTAATATTGTTATTATGTGTTTATGTAATTTAAATGTAGTATTTAAATTACCATGCACATAACTATTTCTATAAAGTAATTGTCGTGAATGTTAAAGGGTTATAATTTCTGAATGAGATCAAACATTTATATGTATTATGTATGAAAACCTATTAGGACAAAGAAAAAACTCCAAAGAATATAAGGGAAGAGTAGTAACAGTCATATAGTAACACATGTATGTCAAACTGACATAATTATTTATTTTCATTGCAAAGGTATCCATTATGATAAACTTTCAGTGTGATTTTGATGGTAACAACTCACATAAACCCCATGTGACACTTCATATTTCCGTATTTTAACTATATTTTAATTTCTTACAACTATTATGCAAACGCGAATCAGTTGATACCACTGTCTTCAATTGTTAAATAATCTGAGTACTATGGATTTCAGCTCATATAATTGGACTCAAATTGTTGTTGGGTTCCCTGCCAGGCGAAAAAAAAAATATTTATGCCCTTAATTTTGTTTTACTAAGCACTATATCAGTGAAGTAAAATGCATATAATCGTTAACCTAACTCTAAGGATCTTGAAAATATAAAAACTCTAATGATATTGAAAATATAAAATTTCGATTTGACATTGGGAAGTAAACCTATATAATATTTAAATATACATTTTTTCAATGTTACATTCATTACAAATATAGCTAAACACATACCATTTTAGTCGCTGACTAGCAGGTTAAGAATGACCAAAAATAGGGACAATGTGTCTTATAATATTACTGCTGTCTGGATACATACACAGTATGCTTGTTTTTCTGTGCAGGTGATGGTGACAGTAGCGTTATGAAGCAGCTCGTCGCATGCCAGCCATACGGACCAAACTTTTACATTCAAAAAATTGAATTTAAAAATCACGTAATAAGAAACTACAACAAAAGGCTTAGAGAAATTGTATCTAAAACCAAAAATGCATCTGGTACTGTACCTCTAGTAACGAGACGTATTATGGATTCGGACCACCAATTGCATCTTTGTGTGGCGGTAACAAATTATTTTTTTTCTTTTTTTTTTTCCTAGCCTAAATTATTCTAAGTGTGTAAGGGGAGGGTCCAGGTTAGGGGAGGACCTAAGTGTGTCTCAGGCCGAAGCCTATACACTCTACCATGCTGGTTTTTAACCATGCAGGACAAGGGCGCGTGCATCATGTGCTTATTGGGGTTTACTGGCCAGCCATGGCTGCAATTGGCGCCATGACTGACGCCTCATTGGTCGTCTAGCTTAAAAGCTAACTAATGTGACCCAGGTAAAACCTGCATAGACACAGGGAAAACCCTGGGCCGGGTCATGCGGGGATCAATTAACATGCATTAAGCAAGCAGGTAACTACTGGACAAGATGGAAGAAGGGTCCAGGTAAGAAGAGTTGGAGGGCCTGAAAAATCAACCATGCTGGAGTTGGGTGCTTGGGCCTTGCGGCCCGCATTTAAATGTTGGGAACTCCTGGGTTATTATTAACCAGGGGCGCATGAGCCCCTAGGGGCGGGCGACTTCACTCGTCAGCCCAGCCCAGCTGCCCAGGCAGCCACAGTTAAAACAGAAGTGGGCAGACGAGCCACTAAACCGGCTCGAACTGCGGGCGCACGGAGCGAAAGGCAGCCTGACGTTGCGCCATCTTCATCTTCCTTCTTCAGGACAACAGAAGTGTACCTTTCAAGCCAGGGTGGGGGAAGGGAACCAACCTCGCCACCCAAAATCCCCGAGACGGTTGAAGGTCGCGCCGCTCGAGGCTACTACTGCCAGACCTACAGTAGCCCCAGCCGAAGGTCCCTGACGTCTTCCTTCAGAGTTCCAATGCATTTCAGTTCTGTTGCGCGCGCAGCAGTCCACAGCTCCGCAAGTTCCAGCCAGCAGTTCGTCTACACTTCGCTACTATGGCACATGGAGCTCCGCTGCGGTGCCTTCGCCGACAGAACTGCTTCCTGCCACGCGCAGAGCTACATTCAGGCTACCTTTCACCCTGATAGCCGTGATAACGACTCCACAGGCAGGCCATTGGTCCGCGGACTGCTATTGGTTATTCAGTCACCCCAGCGAATTGCAACTCTCGAGCTGGGATCCCGTATCCGCCACCCGCGGGACGCGGTCGGTAGCAGTTGGCACTGCTAGGCCGCCTCCCGTACGCCCACAAATCCCTCACACACTGCCAGCCTTTGGTTACTCAATAGGGCGCAGGGAACTCCCAGCCAACAGCCCGCGAGAGAGATGCACGCGCCCCGAGAGACGACCACCGACCGCGGTAACAAGTTTTATTAAGTGCAGAAGTACTGAAAATGTGCCTTTGCAAGAAAGGATCAATGAATTAATAAAGGATATCCATAATGGGCCTTCTCGTGTGTTTGGCGACCATGGGAGATGTCACGAAAGGGGTTATTTTTGCAAAGGGCCAAAGGATGGTGAAGTGTGTGTAGTAGAGGACCTCAAATCTGTTGGTATGAGGGATGAAATAATGGCAGCAAAGAATCTCGTCGCTCACCATGCCAGTAGCCTCATTCACGATGTTTCTACCAATGACGTGGAAAGGTTTAACTCTGTTCTCTGCAAATTTGTCGGAGGAAAAAGAGTACACTTTTCGCTACGCGTTGGGTACGAAACAAGACGTAATCTGTGTGTTATAGAACACAATACTAAAGGAGATACACAAAAACTTATAACCAAACAAATGACAAGTAAAAGCTCAGGTTTTTTCTGTACAAGTAATACGTATACGAAACAAAGATCCGCAGAAAAAAGGCGAAAGCGCCTCCAAAAAAAAACTGAAAAAACTGAAATGAAGGCGATTAGTAATGACGGGTCAAGATTGTCACTATGGCAATGTTAATGTAGAAAATGAGATGAATGAAGAAGAATTCAAAGCGCAAAAGCAAAGCTTCTTGATGAAAATTAGCCTTGATGAATGCGAAAGAAATTCTCTTCAAGCCAACACTACAGCTCAAGTTAACTCGCAGCTTTGGTTGGAAGAATGCTCTAAACGGTTAACAGCATCTTCTTTCGGCCGTATTTGTAAAATGAAATTATCAACACCAAGATCAAAAACTCTGATATCTTTAATTTACAGAAGATTTCAAGGAACAGTTGTCACAAAATACGGATTGGTAAAAGAACCTTTAGCCCTAGAACAGCTAATAAAACACTCGTCAAAACAATTACAGCATCGGGATTATTTGTTGACCAAGAGATGCCTTGGTTAGCAGCTACCCCGGATGGTCTGATTGGTGACAATTCAGTTGTAGAAGTGAAGATGACCTGTATATGTATCAAGTGCAGGGCCAATTGCACATTGCTCAAAGACAGGCGTGTTATTTCGTAGTGTGGACTCCCTTAGGCATGCTGGAGCTCGGCTCGACAGTGACTCTCCATACCTCGCACCTCTGTCCCAGCACACTGCCTCGCACTTCTCACTCGTCCACCGCACACAGCACAGTCCCGATGCACCAGTCTCCACACACGAGGTCCGTCGCTCGTCGACCGCCTTCGCTCGTCAAGGGGTCACTCACCCTCCTCACTTCACTGCCTCGGAGGCTGGCACCACCATTTTTATACCCCTCAGCCCCTTCAGGAATGAATTCACACCCCACTGAAGTGCCACATCATCATGGACACCCGACACAGTGAGGTGCCAAGGCTATTTGGAAAGGCTCGTGGGAAGGGGGATAGATGGGCATTACCTGGGTTACAGCAAGGTTTCCCCAGAGAAAAAAAAACTGTCACACATCTTGCAATAGTTCAGCTGTTATCGAGATTGAAATATGGAAGCTAGCCGAGCGAGTGCTGCCATCGAGCTACCACAGCTGTGTTGTATTGAGATGCTTAGGGCTATTTTTTTGCCAAATGATTGTAACTCATGTGGATGTGCATTTACTGGGTGCGTTTATTTAAAATCTTGCATTTTATCCTGCATGAAGGGTGACAATGTGCATATTAGTTAAAGGCATAAATGTACCGCAAACGTACACATCAAGAACCTGCATGATTATAGTGAATGGCTTTTGAATTGAATATTATTTACTGCTAGAATTTAAAATTAATTTTCAGTGTATTTCGGTATTTCCATCACTAAGTGATTTCCATTATAAATTGATTTGTATTTTTTATAATTATATCCATGTTAAACGCCTTGTTTTATCACTTTGCATATCTACCGGTAGTTAAAATTATTGTTTTAACAATTATTTATTACAATGGTACAACTTTCATTTCATTTCTACGCAAACATCGTCTGGGCCAGTGCGCCTTCAAAGTTATGGAATTATGTGGTTTTCTCAGGTTATGTTTGCATTTTAACGAAAAGATTGCGCCCTAATTCTTTAAAATTATGAGACATTTTAATGGGGCTAAATTAAAAATGACAGTTAATATTCCTAATATGTACTATGAGAACAATTAAAGTGGAAGGATAGGTTTACATTTCTTAGTTTGGTTTATTCTTGTTTTGTTTTTATATAATTTCATATTTTAATTAAAACTTTTGTATCAAAAGTTATAATTTTATCCATGTTTTGTATGATTTTGTACGAATTTGTCTTATTGGAAATTGTAATAAAATAAAAATGTTCATTTTTTTTTTTAATTTGGTACAGAAATATGTACTTAATGTTTGTATTTTCAAGCAACTGTATTCGTCTTTAAGTGTGTACTTATAAAAGATAAGTGACATGCGAATACACTTAATAAATGTCTTAAATTACTTGATAGATTACACTTCATGTTTATATAAATAAAATATATAAAATTATTACAAGAGAAATTTTTACATGGTGAATATAATGTAAACTAACTGCACAAACAACTAATATAATCAGGTGTAGATACACCTCCCGCAGTTTACTCCTTTATTATGTATTTCGAAATGTTGTATGAAATGTTAAACAAGTCCTATCGGTCAATCTCATATATTATGTGATAAAATAGTAACTGACCTCTAGCGTTCCTGAACTGGAACACCCAAGGCAGGTTAGAAGATCACTGGGTTAATCTTCAAAATAAAGGGTACGTGATTTGACCCGAACGTTTGGTAGGGCTGTTTGAGCCAGTTATAAAACTTTTATATTTGCTGTCGTGGAGCAAACACGGAGTACAGATTTAGACACATTGTTTAAGTTATTTGATGTAATGTATACATTACTGATATACGTTTGAGCAGTGATTTTCAGGGCAAAAGTTTCGAAATTAATTTTATTATGAGAATTGCATTTCACTTTTTTTTTTCTTGTGAGTCGGTTAGGTCTCTAGTGAGAGCGATGACCTGGCCTGCAGGTTGAGAAAAAAACACTGCTTAGAACAGCAATAGTGGGAGTTTTAGAAACACCCTGTT
The DNA here is from genome assembly GCF_032445375.1 of Bacillus rossius redtenbacheri. Taxonomy (NCBI): domain Eukaryota; kingdom Metazoa; phylum Arthropoda; class Insecta; order Phasmatodea; family Bacillidae; genus Bacillus; species Bacillus rossius. The sequence goes on from NW_026962011.1 coordinate 30,367,945, forward strand.
TTGGGTTGTGACTCTAATTGGAAGGCTGGAACCCCTGCGGTGCGACCACAGCTGCAGGCTAGTTCCAGCCTCGGCCACTGCCGTCCGCCACGACTACCTGGCCAACGAGCAAAATGTCGGGGTGCGCTCCCAGCTAGGCGGGCGCCTTAACAGCCATCTTCACTCACAGAATCATTGAAATACTACAGGGAGAAGACATTATTTTAAAAGAACTAACCATAATTACTACTTAAATCAATAACCATCATACCAAAATACCTACCTACCTACCTACCTACCTACCTCCAAAACAATAAATGAAACTCATTTTGGAAATTTCATAAAATATCCTGTTTCATCGCATAATTATCGCACACGCATAATCGTCACACCAATATTTTTGGGGGGTCAACATTTTGATAAAAAAAAACCTCTCGCGTAAACGTTGCATGATGTTTTTGGTCCCGCTATTAGATTCCGAGCCCTCTGTGTAAGTATGTTTTCCGTATAAACGGTGTATTTTAAAGTATAAAACTAATATTTATTCTGAAATTAACTATTTAATGGAAATACGAAGCTGTCTGAAGTGTAAATTTTCTTTTAAAGACTTTTTAATAGTTAAAAAATTTCCGCATAATCGTCGCATCCCTACTTTTCAAACTTGATTTTAGTATAAAATGTGTGACAATTATGTGAAAAAACACTGTAATATTTATTCTGACATTGCCATTTACTTATTGAATTAACGAAATATGAAGTCTGATGCGTAAATTTTCTTTTAATGAGGTTTTTAAACTTTATAACGTTGTCGGTTCGTCTTGCGTTGCCACGGTGTACTGCTTATAAAAATGTAGCCAGCGCTAGTTGGCATCATTCATGTTTGGTTATGTTGCTTCCCGTATAGAGCGCGCACAGGTAGTTTATTTCGGAGACTGGAACATGTTTTTCCAGGGGTTCGGAGGTAACTCTGACAATTTCATTCTAAATTTTTTACTGGTTGCATTTTTCAGTTAGAAGTGAGTCTGCTGCAGTACTTTCCAGCTATTGTGAACATTTTGTAATTTGCTTCTGACATTGTCATGTCAACTGACAACATACGTGTTCCAGCTCCTCGTCATCTCAAAGAAGACGCTCGTAGCTCAGCAATAGTTGTTCAGAAGAGCTCATGTAAGCCGGCACGCACTGATACCCTCGGTGTTCACCAGGAGCCTGCAAGAATATGCACGCGTGCACACTAGCAGCCACGGCTTTGTAATCTTCCCTTATCATAACAGTAACAAGAAAATTTGCCTAACAACCACTTTAAATATGAGGTTACACAATGGTCTTGAACCTACACGGCTTATTTTCCAAGTATCATTTTTGCACACAAGTCTTGTTGTACTGTACTCTGGCCATCAAAACAAGCTACACTTTAAAAACCTGCAGACAAATTGGAGTGACCAATAAAATTTACAAGCAAAAAAAAAAAAAAATACATGAAATATCCACTTCAAATTCAAAACGGGGTTCACTCATTTTATGTTTAATTTAATTAATAAAGTTAACATTGCTTAACATGCCACTATATGCATGTTCAGTACCTCTTTTTTAATTCACATGGAAAACTATACAAATTATAATTCCAATATAAAATCCCTGCATAAAATATATAATGAATTGGGTTAGAAAAGTATGATACAAATACAAAATATTACTTATTTAAAAGAAACTATTTACTTCCCAACACATTTGAATCATCAACTGGCCACAATATTTATTTACATTAATCATCTTGATAAACGGTCAATACGAAATATCCAGTGGGCAAAAATACATACGTTAATTCTTTGGAGTTCAAAAGATTAAGAAAAGTTAACCACCGCCTATTCTTGCGGTAGTGATGGCAGCCATTACTCGCCTTGTCTTTTTTGCTGTTGATGGTGACAATCTATTCGTGTTGCGTGGCGTGTGCTCTCACAGCTCGGCTGGGAAGACTCGACTATGGTAGCTCCTCCATTCCACAAGTACTGCAATTTAAAAACGTCTAGCGAGTAACTATCCCTAATTAATCGTAGACTTGAACCGTTTATTCGCACTCGACAACAGGAGATTGGCAATGACTAACACTGGTTGCAAAAATGTTGCAACTCAAACTGTTACATTCAGCAGTGATAAACAAGTCTTAATGCATGAAGACCATGTTTGGCGACCACAACTATGCTACAGGTTGATGAGAAGTGTCTTAGAACAGTTGAGGACAAAGGTATGGTGAACAGAAAGTTATACTAACATGGCACTAGCACACTAGCAGACGAAAACAAGATGGCGGCCTCCAGCGGACGAAGACAAGGCGGGCATGACGTCATACCAGTTGATATATACCTTGTTATTGGTGGTGGTAGGTCAGTATGTAGGTGGCTTCTGTGGAGGAAGGATATGTCGTGTTTTTTTTTATTTTTTGCTCTTACCAGTTTCGAACCAAGGACGGGAATCGATCTAATCAATCAGTATTCTAATAAGTTAATTTTTTGGTGAATTTTGAACTTTTTTTTTCATTAAAAACGGATAATAAATAAAGATTTTCAAGTAGTCGTCCGTAACGATCATTTATACAGTGGTGTCATAATACAAAAAGTCGCGTGTGGTGTAAAACTATTCCTTTTTATTTAGATTTTTTTAATATATTAATAAATTACTGGTTTACTCTCGCCGGAAATCTAACCGAGGACTGAAATCGTTTAAATAACTAAACATTTGAAGTAGGCAATTTTTTAAATATTTTTTTGGAATTACTAGCATTAAAATTTCGGATTTTCAAGATGGTGGCCGTAACGAAACATGCAACATTAATAGGATTCAATATGGTGGTCGTAACATAACGTGTAACGATGACATTGTACTCAACCAAGATGATGAGTCGTAACGAAACATACAACATTTATATAATCCAAGATGGCGACCGTAACGATAAGTTCAACAGTGGTTTTCATGTCATATTTTATTCATTTCGATTAATTTTTAAAAAATTTCCCGAATTTATATCATTAAAATTACGGATTTTCAATATGGCGGACATGATGTCATACTAGGTGACTGTAATTATATACTTTGACATAAGTGGTGGGGGGGAGTCAGTCTGCCAGCAGCCACCATGGAGCCTGTCGCCTTTTTTTTTTTTTGCACTCGTTGGGTTCGAACCGGGGACTTTTTTTTGTGTCTTTTATATAAAAAATTATTAAAATGTTATTTAATAATTTTTTGTTATTTTTAAAAAATTCCCAAATGTTTTGTTAATAAATAAAAAAGTTAAAGATGGGGGACGTAACAAAAAGTGCAACGGCAAATTTCAAAATGGCGGAACATAAAATGGCTGCATTGATTTCATAAAACAAAATGGCGCCCAAATCCAAAACGGCCGTCAAGATCAAGGCCATCCAAGATGGCCGCCCTGACGTCACAATCCAAATTCGCGGTCGGCTCACGGCTCCACGCACCAGGGCCAGGAGCCCCTTTTACATACTAATTATATAGCGGTTCAAACTCGTAACTTATTGATCAAATTTTCATCAATTGTTATGGCACAGTTGACGTAAAGAAATCTTTTCAGGAAGAGTATGTACGAAAACAAAGACAAAATTGTATAGTGCAAAAAAAGGCCAATTTCTTAACAAGACAGAAAGTAGTTTTTCTTAAGTGTCATATATTATACATACATTTTCATTAATATAAAATGCGATTGAGTTACATGTCTTCTTGATGATTTCTGAAGAAAAATAAGTACAGAACGTACTTTTTACTTTCATCACATCAAAACATTAACAAATAAAATGATAACTATATGAAATGTGATGTGTTAAGCTAAACATCCAAAACTAGTTCAAAAATGTCTATAACTGGTGGGTGACGGAAACACTGGTTAACCAATATTCAAAAATAATTTTATGTCCCTCTTTTACCACAGAAAGCATTCTCACACGTTTCACAACGTTACGAACGTCTAATATCAAGTAGGTCTGGCTCGAAGCTTTCGTTTTTTCTCGCCCAAAACACTTCTCACGACGGGGAGTCCAGCCCCGCTGTCCACCTACCTCCCACGGCATTCTGTATGCCTGATACAGAGTTTCTCTGAGAACTAATTTAGTTGAAAGGATATTGAACCGTGTTTCCCGTATTTTTTATTTATATATATATAAGTGTATTTTGCAATATGAGAACCAATGCTCGTTACCGAGGTTGGAAGTTACACATCTCTAGCGAATACTGAAAGACTCCCGCACTTTTTTTTTCAAATCACTTTCGGCCAGCCAATGGAGGAAGGAGTGTTTACCATAGCCAACTAGAACAGTGACGTTCCAGTAGGCCTTGATAACTGTGGAAGGGGGAGGGGGATCATAACGGCTCGTGATCAGGGCAATTCACTCCACAATTTGGTTCCTAACTTTTACGATAGCGGCATTTTGTGAAGTCGACGTTCCTGTTTAACTGCCTGCATTTCCGTTGGAGTCTTTCTTGCGTCACGTCTTTGTGCAGAACTTTAAGTTAATTTCGGTTATAGTCGACCTATGGATATAGATGTGTAAATTCTCTGGTATTTAGCATGCGAGCGGTGTAGGTTTTCCACCTCATCTAAAGCTTGTTTCAGGCTTTGTAGTTTGATATCAATATCAGGGGCGTATCCTGACAAATTTGGTAACGCATGCAATATAGAATACATCCAACCCCCCCCCCCCCCCCCCCCCCCCCGAAGAACGGTAGGCCGGGGCCCCTCTCCCGGAAAATTTTGGTTTTCAGGGAGCAAAATGGTGCTGTTTAGGCAGTTTTTTTAAAAAATAATTAAACATAAAACTGGTAACAACATTAAATTTTTTGTGGTAAACTTAGAGAGAAGAATTAACAAAGATATCAAATTGTCACTCGCCATGTATTTACTTATAATGGAACTCGGCTCTGCGGTTTTTCCTGCAGAACTGCTCCGTGACTTCGTCGAAAAACGAGTATTTCCCGATTCTGTTTTACAGTTTCATTGTGTTTTAAAATGCTTGCACGTTTCTGTGAATCCAGTTGCAAGACATCCCTACTTTTGTCGAATGTACCGAGCGATATCCACGCATGTATATGAGAGACTGACTTTTCATGCCTTGAAATTGCCGTGTGCAAATTATTAAGATCTGAATAACCCCGGTCTTTACTGTTCCAGGGTGATTTTTCATTTGCAAGCAACAAACATGGCCAACAGAAGAGTTTTGTTAATGTTTCACTGCCACATAACCACACAATTTTGTTATAAAGCTCAGGATTAAATGTCCGTACAAAATTTTTAGTTTTGTTATCTGTTTTTAGATTGCTAAGCGCTGGCGTCGGGCGCCCGTTTTTAACGATTTCTAACTTTTCATCAAATGAACATGATTGAAAAGGTTTATTAAAAATAGTCTCTACGACGTCATTTTTACAGTTATTCATCTTGCAAAACTACAATTTTACAACAAACTTTATTGTAAACTTATAACTAAAAATCACTAACCATCACACAATCTACTCCTGTTCATGCTGAATAAAATGTCACCTTCAACCTCCCACGTGACACATAAGCTTAACACAAGCTGCGAAAAGCACCCACGCCGCACGCGTTAAGATTGCAGTGAAAAGGAAAAATAGTAATATTAAGAGTTGAATTACAACTAAATGTGTCAACGAATGTTATATAATTCTAACCCAAACATTTAATTTAAAAAAAAAAAAAAACCGACTGAATGGACTCGTTCACGGCCGCGCTGTGTTACTGATCAGTGAATGCAGAAGCAACTAGTGCATGCATGCGACCCCGTCTTCGCGAGAGTTGGTAGTGACGTCACATCTGGAGAGTGGCTGTTGAGAACACCACAGCGCCGTACCGCGACAATCTGAGGAACTATTACAAGTATCATTCACGCTGTAGTAAATAGGTAGCGCTAATGCATTTGTTTGCCACACGTCGCACAAATCGTGAACGGAACGAGATTAGCTATAAAGAAAAGGGAATAACTTAAGGGGATTGGTGCACCAGCATCGTATTAAAAAAACAATATATTTGTTAATGATTCAGCTACTAGAGAAGATTTGAACCATTCTGGTGTAAAATTATTTTTTAAATTTTTTTATTTTAATTAAGTTATTGCTGATTTTCGGGAATTTTTTAAATTCAAGCTTTATTAATAAACTATAAAGAATTCAGTGGTAAAACTTTCGCAGATAAATTTTCAGACACGGGAGATATGACTGTGACCATTATTTTATCTGTAATCATTATTAATTTAACGTATTTACAATTTGAATTTTAATAAATGAGCTGCTACGAAATTGCGTGATATTCATTTGCGAATTTAATAACATTCGCGTTTTCATTTGTAATTCAAACGCCAATATATCTGTCGGCTGAATGATTGACTTTATTTTAGTCTTTAGCTTATTGCAGTCGGACCTAAAGTAAAAACGTAGCTGTAGAAGTTTGAGCAGCGTGCAAGCTCGGATACGAGAAATTATGGAGCGCGCTGGACAGTAGTGACACCTTGCGACAGTTTCCCGAACTGTTTGCAGCCAGTGTTTTCTCTCGTTCCCACCCTGCCTCAGCTGTCTGCTGTTTACGAAGGGGAGACGGGATTTCGCGCGAAACTGATATGAAGGTCAACGTACTCATTTTCAGTAGATAAGAGAACGTGTTTGGTCTAGCTCGGCGTATAATTGAATGGTTATTCTCTGTTATTATTGAGCACAGTGATTTAGCTAGATGTTTTTTGTTGTAAGCGTGAGATTTATTCAGGAATAAAATGCCGAAGAAACCTCCACCAAGCATAGTACACAAAAGAACAAAACTATCGAAAGCCATTAGAGCGCTTAGAAAAAAAGAATAAAGAAAGATAAGAGATTATTTTATTATAGCTTTTTTACCATACATTTATTTTTCAGAGTTGCGTATGTACAACGCGATGGACGCGATGCGACAACATAAAGATGTGTAAAATTGTAAACATGCTTTTTTTTTTCAGCAATGCGTGAACCATTCATAAACTATACTCAACATGTATCCGTATGATTACGTTTGAATTTTTTTTATTACAGGCATCAATGTTAACAAGTTTATTAAGCCACAATATACTTTTTTTCAGAAAAATAAGTGTAGCAGAAAACACTCAACATAGTCTCACACAAAATCAGTTTACATGAATGCAGTTTTAAGAAGTAAGCTTCGTAAATAATAGTTAAACATTATTTAATATATGCTGGTAACGTTTCCAAAGTATCAGCTTCGCCTTCATTCACGAACAATATTCGTGGCCTTATTTATTTATTTTGCTGGCGTTTCGTTGGTGACTGTTAGGACTGCAAAATTAGTAAACATTTTTCACCCTATCCTGAGTTAAATCTAAGTGTGCGCGGTTAGATGAGGACCAGATGTGTATCATGCTTACGCCTTTACACTCTACTCAGGGGTGCCCACAAGGGGGGGGTAACGACGCAGACTGCGTCATTAAAATTTTTAAGGGGGGGGGTGGTTAAAAGACGAGAAAAATGTATATATTATTTACATAATTATAGCTTCTAATGTGAAAATACGATTCTGGTGCTTTGATAAATGAAAGGGATCTTGTAAATCAAATTGGCAACCCCGCACTTTCCTCAACAAAAGCAGTTTGGCATCTGTCGGTTCAGGATGGAAATATTACCTGATATTACCAAAATTATTATTAGAAAATCAGTTTTAATTAATGCAAAATGTGATAAAATATAATACTAAAAAAGTATAATATTATAAAATAATTGAGTAAATCATTTAGAAAATGGCATAAAAAAATTCGGGGGGGGGGGGGCATAATAAGTTTAGGGGGGGGGGGGAGTCATAGTGTTTGGGGGGGGGGGGGGAGGTGGGCACCTCTGCTCTACTCATGCGGGTATTAACCATGCGCGTAAGGGCGTGTTGCCAATGACCTGTACGATAGTCAATCCTCTACGGACTCGAAAAATGCCACCTGCTCATTGGCTACTTGACTTGTGACAACTGTTTGTTGTAATGCCTGTGATTCATCGTTGATTTTGTTGAGGAGTTTTCAGGGATTCAGAGCCTCCCATTTAACTGTGGCCGAATTGAAGAAGCAGTACAAATGTTACATGCTTGAATTCATAGCGAATGGAAACCACAAATATTTACTGATGTAGTGGTTGGTAAAAAAAAATATTATTCGTATCGCGTCCATCGCTTCGCGCCATGGTGGCTCCTATATTATATGGATTTACAAAATATAACGATTCATTTACGACACTTAAGATAACGTGTGTAGGATTTTAAGAATTCACTTGAATTAATATTTAAGAACATATTTCAGGATAACTTGTGAAGACGCTCGTACAGACGGCACCGGTTGTGATGACTCATTGTTAGGGACACCTGTATTTCGAGAATACATTTCGTGTCAAGGTATTTCACAAAATACTGTAGCTTTTCTCCTGTGGTTATTGGCTGAGGTCGGTGAGAGGTGTCGTCCCGCTCTTGACGAGGCCAATGAGAATGTGGTCACCGTACTGCTGCACCCTCACAATTTGCCTTTCCTCTTATAAAAAGCTACAGTATTTTGTGAAATACCTTGACACGAAATGTATTCGCGAAATACAGGTGTCCCTACTCATTGTTACCAGAGCAGGGGCCATCTCGTGTACACGAAGTGGCATGCGAAACCTCAACACAACTCGAAAATCAGTGAGTGTTACATTGAAATGTGTCCGCTACAAATGTTCAGGAATTATAATTTTTAAATCGAGTAGAAATATTCCTGCAATTAGCATTAGGTATATTTTAATAGACATTGAAAGCGAATCATTAAGTAGCTTCAAAATCCAAATACCGGAATACAGATAGTCTGTAACAATACAGACCTCACCGACTAGATATGGTCCGGATTGTTAATACTAACACATTTGAAAAAAAACTGACTAGTTAATGAATATGTTGAAATTTTGTAAACCTGTTACTTAAGATGATTGGTGATGTAATAATGTCTCTTGGAAACTACATAAGATTTTAACAACTTTTATTTCTCCATAAATTCGCAAATCACCATGGCGGCCAATTTACGATCACGATTTAGTTCTTAAATTTTAAATTAGTTTATTTGTTGAGAGCCTGGTACAATGTATCTGACCACTAAAGCGATCCGAGCCGCGTAGTGTATACTACTGCGAGGTTGCAGAAGTAGGCTCGGGTCGGGACGAATTTTGCTGTGAAGAAACAAAGGTTTTTAATACATATAAAATTATCCCAAAGCCGAAATTTGTACAGTAGTAGAATGAACATTTCTTAGTAACACGTCAAAAGTGTAAGTACTGCCGCAAACCTTGTGTGTCACACCGAAAACGAGTAGTTAAGTCCAAAATTAAATTTTTTTGCAACGATCCACAATAATGGATATTGCAAATGCAGTTTATGGAGTAGACCTCAGTATGGAACCCAAAATAATCTAGAAACATTGCCCTATCTGAGGATAGTGATAAAAAGCACAAAGTTTAACATGTTTCTATAAAATAGACCTTTTAAATCATTAAAGTTAACGAATTCACTTTCATTCAATTTTAAGGAAATATAAATACATATTTCATAAACTTAAAGAGCCCAATTTGGAAATCGCTTAAAGTAATCGTTGTTGCAAATTTATTCATCTTTAAATTGGTATATTTTTTAAGTGTCTCATACAATTAGTCTGACCACTAAAGCGATCCGAGCCGCGTAGTGTATACTACTGCGAGGTTGTCGAAGTAGGTTCGGGTCGAGACGAATTTCGCTGTTAAGAAACAAAAAATTTTAATACATGGAAAATTATCCCAAAGGAAAAATTTTGTACAGTAGTAGAATGAACATTTCTTAGTAACACGTCAAAAGTTTACCGATGAAACCTTGTGATCACACCAATAAATGAGCAGTTGAGTCCTTAATGATAATTTCTACAATGATCCACAAAAATGTTTCGTAAATTTAATAACTTTAATACTTTTTTAAGTCGGTTCTCATTATGGCACCAAAGTAATATAAAATAATGTCCTACATGGTAACTGTGATAAACACCTCAAAGTTAAAATGTCCTATTATTAAATTGGTAATTTTAATCATAAAAGGTAAGAAAAAAAAATATATTTTTTTATAGAAATTTGACTACATGTTACATAAATATGTTGAGCGTAACGTCAAAATCACTTCATAAATATTGTCTGTGTTTTTTTTTTTTTTTAAGGTTTAAATGTGTATATTTTGAGTGTCTGGTACAATAGTCTGACCACTGATGTATTTCAAGCTGCGTAGTGTGTGGTGCAGCAGTGTTAAAGTCGCTCGTGCTGGAACGTTTTTTGCTCCAGAAAACTAAGGTTTTTAATGTATGGTAATTCCAGACTGAATTTTACTCTGAAAGAATAAAAATTTCCTAACTGCAAGTGATTTTTTCTGCAAACGTAGATAAAAATCTTCCAGGATGCAATTTGCTTAGGTAAAAATGTTAGTATGATCGACTCTTTAATTTCTAAATTATAAATAAATAACAACAATAGAACTTCCCGGAAAGTTGTGATAAACTGACGATATTGCGCGAGTAGCAGACCCGTACGTGACTACAGAGAAAGGATATTTTCCTTGACCGTTAGGATTTCTGGGACGAACACCCTCTCACAGCTGGGGTCATAAAATACGGTCAAACTCTTGCAAAAACATCCACCACCGCTCTTTGCCACTAGCAATTCAACGAAGTAAGCTAGGCGCAGCACTCCAATGAATTAACTTAGAAAAAAAATTACTAAATATGTAATTCTATCAATACATTTTACAACACAACTTATGTATTATTTATTTTCTGGAAAAAAATAATATTATCACCCGAATTATGTTATAAAAGTGACAAAACTCAATAAGCACATTAACGGTGTATCGTTTTCTTCAATTGTTATATAGTAAAATAATTTCATACAATTAAATATATATATATATATATAATTATATAGGCTACATTAAAATTTTGCACAGTTCTGATCTAAAATAATATAATGTATTAGAAATAAAAAATAATTATATTTTTTAGTATTAAAATAATTTTTAATAATAAAATTTTTGTAACAAAATACGAACACACATATATAAAACCAGAGGTCCTCTAGAATTTTGATTTACAAGTTCCAAGCAGAAATTGTTTATTGTTAATTTTATTGTATCAAAAATCATTCATATATAAAAAAATAATATGTATATCTCAATAGATGTAACATGAATACACCCTATTATATGCATTAAATATATTTTAAGTAATCCATAAATAAGACCAAGTTTATTGAGTGTCGCAGTACGCAGCGTGTTTCAAAGCCCGCCGGCCGTGAAAGATCAGTACGGCCGCAGTACACTGCAACGCTCGGGCAGCTTTAATGAGGCAAATAATTATGCTAGACTCTTTATAAATATACTATCTTAAAGCTAAAAGTATAATTAAAAACATTTATTTAGACATTTTTTCGCATTGGGCTCTTCAAATCGGTGTAAATCGTATTTTTATCTGGGTGGCAAAGATAAAAAAAAAATATGTCGTGAATTAATCGCTTTATATCATATATATTAAAAATTTAAATTTTTTCTAACATTAATGGGTGTATTAAAGTTTCTAGATTATTTTGGTAAGTTTATGGACAGTCTAAATTAAAAACTGTATAAATGGGTAGCATTTTAATGGACTGATGCAAGTTGCTGTCACCTAGGACTTAAATGCAAATTTTCGGTGATAACGCACAAGGTCTACAGCGGTAAACTTTCGGTATGTTATTAAGCATAGTCAATTCTACCACAGTACAAAAATTCAGCTTTGGACAAATTGTTCACAGGTTGTCTTGGTTTCCTGGAGTAACACGAAAGTCTACGCGGGGAAGGGCGGCTACCTGATCCGAGAATGAAGGATAAGGCGAGATGGGAAGCGATAAGAGCTGGTTGGGTGTCCGTGTTGGAGAGAGAGATAGAGAGAGAGAGAGAAAGGCGATATTGTGGAAGACCTTCGAAAGATTCCCGCTAGATGGCAGGCCTCAGAGCTGCAACATTCGACAACCTCCCCTCACAGAAGCTCTCTCGCCACTAACTTGCCAAATCTCACCCGCTAGCTTATATACGTGCTGGCTGGCCATACAGTAGTAATAAACAAGCATTTATGAAACACTTAAGCTCATTTCCAACAAATTCTGACGAATGACTGTTTTTTGTCCTGCACCAATCCCCTTAAGCAGAAAACAATTACAGAACTAAACAGCGAGGTAGTGATCAATGCCACAATGCCCATAAAATATTAGTTTCATTTAGAGCATGCACTGCATGCATTGCATTCATGGAGAATACGCCCCTGATCAATATTAACTGAGATGTAATTTTGACGTCGTTAATTCAGACCACTGCTCATAATTTGACTTGTAGCTGTTAAAATTTGTAACTTAAGAATTTAAGTACATATTCTGTGTTACTTGTATTTGAAGATTTCAAGTTATTGGATCCCAGCCTACTTATATTAGTGAACGCATTAAATATATGGTTGTCTTTGTTATGACTGTAACGAAACTTTGCCAGTTACGTTAATAAGAAGCTATCAGATTAAAACATACTTAGGTTCACGAATGGCTTGAAGGATATTATTTACTGTCTTAAGTATGATTGTAACGTAATGTTGCCCGTTACATTACTGAAAAGAATATGTTACACTTTTTGATATGATCTCGCCTCTTTGTCTCCAGACTTTATACACACGTTTACGAGCCATGTTGCTGACCTTCTTTTTCATCTCTTTATTAAAAACTTAAATTTATGTCGTAGAGGGATTCGAGCCAATGACTGTAGGCTCCTATTCATGCTTTGTTATCTGACAGATATTTCATTTTTGTTCCTTATCCCTTAGACAACGCAATGTAACTACAAATAAAATTACTTATGGGTAACAATGACTTAAGCTATATATTAGTAGGTACCTACGCTTAGAGTATTAAATTTGTTCACATTTAACAAAATACAAAGAATCAAATCATTTTTTAGATTCTTAATTCAAAGACTATAGTATTGATTTTACTTATCGATGTGAAATTGTTTGGTTTTTTTTTTTTTTTAATTACAATATACAAGAGTCAATCAAAGAAAAGCAAACAATGGAACTTTCTCGAATTTTTCACAGCAGTTATCCTCGCGACTAGAGCCCACAATTTGTTCCATTTAGAGATCAGATTCAACCACTGCACTCGTTACTGAGAGTTGAGGTGGAGGAAGACGATCCATCTTTATCAGCGTGTCGGTGTTCTGTTGAGAAACGCCTTCCAACATGACCACACAACCTTAGGGTTCGACAAACAATAACCACTGAGACTGAGTGACTATTCTCGGAGCAAAATAGAAACTTCCCGACACAAAACAAAAGTTTCAAATATCACTACAAAATGTGTGAAGCTATATAAAAACAAAATACGTACAATAGATATACAAAAGTACTAATATAACGAATGAGGATAAAGTAAAAATTAGGAGGCAAATAAGACAGTCTTTAGCTTACAATTCTGTGCATACGAATAGTTGGTCTTCGTAAAATTTTAAATTTAATGAGAGTCGGAAGGCATATATTGTATAAATACATTGGAAAAAGGGAATTATAAAAATAAATATATAAATTTGTTTAGTATGTTTGTTATAAATACGTTTTAAATATATTTTCTATCTGAATTGTTCAAATAACGAAATTGGTTTATGTGATAAAACGGATATATTATTTCAAAATATAAATTAATTTTGATTCGGTATTCGGTTGGTTTTTTCTTCTTCTTTTTACCACTTATTAAATTTGAAAATGTGGGAACAATTTATTTTAATTTAATAAAACATGTTTTCTTTAAAAACTATAAAGCATAGTCAACAGTGCATTAAGTGTCATATAAATGCTGTAATTTTAGTAAGGTAAATTTGAATATTAGGCACACTTGTTTCATCCAAGTACAAGGTAACTATAGTATATAGTAATATTTTTACTGTTAAATTTTTATACAGCAATTAGTTTGGCCACACCGATAATTTGGTCGGTATAGTTCATACATCAATTGTTACATCAGGATAATAACACGACAGAAATCTTTAAAAATTATTATTTATGATAAAAGTTTTTAATAATTTTAAAACTATTGGGATTGCCTTAAAAATACATGACATCCGAATCTCCGTGGCTTGTTTGAAGCATATTGGCTTTCAGTGAGACGTATTACGGTTTCATGTCCATATTACAGCAAATATTCGCCGTGTTTTCAAGGCACATAAATAAATGTGTAAATTATAAAAGCTATATCCAAAAAAAAAGTATGCTAAGTTTCCAAAATAAATTATTGTCGTCATTTTGATTAAAAACTATATTTTTCCTGAAACTAATATATTTTTGTAATCACAATCATGTATTTTGGGACATTTTATTTACTGGAGTCGGGACCGTGAGGTATGCCAGTGGGTCTGCAATTGGTCAGCTGGCTCGTTGGACCCTGCAAGTGGGGGGGGGGGTTTATCCACGCGGCTCATACCTTCAAATATTAGCAGCCCAGCCTCGATACCCTTCTTCCCGCGCTCCCTCCTTCTTCGCGCTTTGCCATCGGTCCCTCAGTCCATCTGGAGTGTTCTGCAGGCTCCCAGAGCCCGCCGCGTGGAGTGGCGTAACTAGAACGCCATGGTTCTGGGAGCTTCGGGCATCGACCCTGATGACGCGACACGTGACAGGTGATTGGTGGATATAAACACGGCGACGCCAGCCTCCGAGGCAGTGCAGCGAAGAGGGCGAGTGTTCTCTTGACGAGCGGTAATCGGACGACAAGCGAAGGGGCTCCCCGTGCGCAGACTGTTGTATCGGAGACAGTGTCGCGGCGTGGGCGAGTGAGTGGTGAAAGGCAGTGTGTCGGAACAGAGGTGCGAGGTAAGGGACGAGCAGTAGGGAAATCCACTGACGGGCTCAACTCCAGTGGGGAGACTGAACTGTGAACTGAACCAAGTAGTGATTAACTTGTGAACATATATTTTAAGTGGTTTGATTTAATTAATAATGTAAATTTTAGAAATAAAAAAAAAATCACTTTTAGCTCAGCCTACAGGCGTAGGTAGATTTCGAAGTAGCCTACATATTATTCTGGAAATGTTCTGGAAACATCTTTTAACTTCTGGAACATATTAAGAACTTGAAATGTACATGGATACTTCTTATATGTTGTCCAATATTCCACAATGATCGTTAAAACATTGTCTCGTATTCCATGCAGCGAGAATGTTTCGATTTTTTTTTAAATTAATGCATTCAGCATTGAATTTATTAGAACGAATGTCATATTACGCCTACTAAAGTAGTTATGAATTTTTTGACAATCAAACACTATTTTTCATCCCTTGCATTATACGCAGTGGTATAAAACTTTGCTTTGGATCAGGGTATAAGATAATATTAATATGGTTTGAAATATATTCGAACGAAAATGATAATAAGGAAGTTTATTTTTGTTTCAACTCCTCTTTTAACGGTAATAGTTCGTTTCACCAAAACGTTTGTATATAATGTTTAAAAAAAATTACAAAAAATTGTAACACTTTTGATGGTATAATTACTAAACAATTTATGATTTTTGTCTTTAAACCCTTGTTATTTTTAATCCTTGCAGTAATGGTCGGTTACATAAAAATTTACTTAAGGGAAACATCTCAGAAAATATTAGAAAGTTAAAAAAAAAATAATAATTATACGTAATTATGACCGTTTATGTGGCACAGAAGTTTTTTTTTATTCCAACCCCTGTTTGTTTAAACCCATTGTAGTAATGGCTCATCTTATTAAAAATTCTTCTTGTTATATAGGGGGTAGTGGTGTCTCGGGAGGGAAAAAATACATGTTAAATATTATAGCCAGGGACGAGAGAATTCTCTCGGCGATCGAGGCCTCCACACCCCGCGAAAGTTTTGGCACTCGGACTCTGTGTATTCCTCTCGAGACAGGCCTGCGGGACTTTGAAAAATTTTTGCAGACCACTCCTGTGGTCTACTACACACTACTGATGTGGTCGCTACATACTACTGATGTGGTCTACTACACACACAATAGATAGTACTTACTTTGCCTGTCTTAAACACAATAATGTGATCCAATTTATGAATTACCTGTTGAACAAAATTTGTGACAAAACATAAAACAGAAGAGATGCATTATGAGAAATTTTACATGAACCATGTATGGGCCGTGTATATGGTGTGCTGCAATATACACATACCTTACATATTTAATTAATGTCTGTTCTCAGTCTCATCAAAACTATGTGAACTCTACTCAAGGCATAGTATTAAACATTATTCAATAAGCATATGAAATTTATTGCAATATTGATCTAGTATAGTATGACACATTCAACTATGCAATAATATAACCATATTATTTCATTATATAAACACAATTTTCATGCACAAATACACTTGAAATAACTTATCTCATTTACTAAAATTGTGATGATTCAAACTGTAACTGTTTTATTATCATTATCCACACACATGTGTAAAAGTTACGTTTAATAGGCAACAACACACGGCAGCGAATTCTAGTGGTGGGTGCGGCAACTACGTGTGTTTCGCGTTCAGAAATGTAGTTAAAAACACAATTTCCGGACATCTCTCACGTTTGGCAATATTTTAAAGAATTTTACGTTAAATTTCGTGTCCGAGTTTCGTACTATACAAGTGCATTGGCAACATGAGAACACTTGAATTTGCTCGTTACTGAAGTTAGATGTTACACATCACTGGCGAGTTTCTGGGAGGGTTAATTTTCGCTCTTATAAAATGAAAGGTTAGTTAGGTTAGGTCAAATACACTTAAAACAGTCGACAATCGTTAAAGTGTTAATATACAAGCGAGCGGCTAACCAAGGATATGTTCGGGGACTGATCGGGGTTCAATGAAACGATGGGTTTCCCCCCTTATTCGACAAAAACTACAGAAAAACAGCATTAATATACGTAAACAATTACCCTAAAAAAATATTTCATTAAAATTTAAAATATTAAAACTTTATTCTTCTTTAAGCAATCATTTGAGATATATTGATCAGTTTGAAAGGATCGATTTTACTACAAATATAGTTGTCATTACCACTACAGCAGCTTATTAATTTTCCAGTTCTGAGTGTTGGGTTATACTTCTACATTTGTGGTTGGGAATCTTTAGGGATGTATGCTCGATCATTTTACAATAGTAACGCAAAGAGAGAAAATTTTAAAAAGGAATCATACATCTAAATCTTAACGCCTATATTTTAATTATTGTGTGTTATGATGAAATCATAGATTTAATAAATTTAGAAACTGATAATTTTTACAAAATATTTCAAAAAACATTTAAAGAAAGTATAATTCTTTTAGTTTATATATTTCCTGGACGATTTCAGCTTTTATTCTTAATGGAATTTTAAACCACGGAGCAGAATCCTAATTTTGATGTAACTAATTCACCGAATAAACAAAATCGTCAGCTATGTAAGGATTTTTGGTGATAATAGAGATATTTGTTTATATGTAGGAGATATTTATTAATTAATACAAATATATAATGAAAATAGATGTTATGAAGTCGAAGAATAATATATAATACTTACAAAATATCAAAGTTTTAAAATGCTCACTAAAAACTTCTGACAAAGAGAAATTGTGGAGAATAAATAACCTTAACAATTTTAAGTACGTTTATAACTGTAGAATCTCGTAACTTTATTACCCTTTGTTTTCGTCAAGTTACAGCGCTGGTAGTCAGTGTACATTCAAAACAGTTTCATGTAAAAGCAATTACATAAGGATAGATACAATTTACTATTTAAAGAACACTAATATTTGGTACAAAAAAAATGCAAATTATACAAAAAATATTTTTTAACACATCACCATTTTTAAGCGTAATGCCGTGGATATTATTTTAATAGCAATGTCTTTATAATTTCTAAAGCAATATACGTATATTAAATGCTTTGATACTTGCTCCTAAGAAATAATTTCTCTATTCAAATTAATGGGAGAAAAACTCATTAAAAGTATAGAAATGTCATTTAGTAAAACCAAATATAAGAAATTCAGTCGTCATGTGCTCTGTTAAACACACAAAAATAATCTCGAGAAATGCTGATAGACGACGGGAGAGTGAATCGCTGACTAACCAGTAACATATTCTTTTTTTAAAAAAACATATCAATGCATTTGTAATACTGCAGAAAACTTTCCCACACCTCCCACACAGTTATGAGCGCCTAATACCCAGTTCGCGTGAGCGCTCCCTAGTCAGTGCCGCCGCGCGGGAGGTCCTTCCTCCTCACCCCTCAAGGGTCCCGGGGCTACTTCTTCCCGTGACTGGGGTAGCTAGCCAGTGAGAGAGAATAGACCACTGCCAATGCGAACAGAGAGCGCAGGGCATGCAGCCCGCTGAAACTTTCTCCACTGGGATTCGAACCCACGAACCCAAATCACACTAACACACATTCTCCCACCGTGCTCCTCAGCACAGCACGGGTTCGAGTCCTTGCTGCAACCCCGCCAAACCACCCAACTCACAACACCTCAGGGCTACCAAACATCCGTTATCTACATCGCCATTAAAACCTAATATCTATTTACACAACTAGAGGTAGAGGGCGGCAATCCGTGGCCTGAAGCTCTACGCGGGCCCGCGGTTTGATGCCCGGATCTTGCATTCGGACCTCGAGGCCCGCAATGATGACAGTACAGTTGCAGCTTACCCTCTTGGAGGGAGGTCAAAGCAGTGCAGGAGAAGTGCTCGACGACTTGTCCAGGTCGTGGAACTTGTCCATTCCCCGTTTCAATAGTATAGTAATTCACTAACAACATCTATTTATGATGATGGTCGAACACATACTAAAATGTTCTGAAAAAGAACAAACTCCAAACTTTTTATACAACACAATTTTCTTTTAGAAATAAAATTTTGTTACTTCTTAAAACAAAAGATTTAAAATGAAATTACTGCCATGAAGTTATAAACATTAAATTATGGAGAATACATGGTCATGGGATGATATAAATTTGTGGATGAAAATAATATTATTCTATGAACAAAGTTAATTTATCTTACATTTCGTATTCTTTAAAACTTAACTCTACAGTAACAATGAAAACTTGATGTACTGAACTTGTCCATTTAGGTAATTGAGAAGTTGGAGAGGTAATGTAATATGTAGGCCCTTGTCTTCCCGACTTATCAAATGTTGAAAATTCATTATGCTTTATGATCAGGTATGATACTTGATTAGATTTATTGTATAATGTAAATAAATGATTTTTATCAGTTAGTTTTGGATTTGTTGGTGTTTTAGTAATGTGTTTGTATGATCATGTTTCACTTTAGTTCATGTTTTCGAATAGTTATGATAATTTATTTTGTTTAATTTGGTAAAGCTGCTGAATGTGTATTGTTTTTACCTATTTTTAGTCTAGTGATCAAGTTTTACTGTATTCACTTGTTTTTTTTTTTGGGTACAGGTTATTCGGGAAGCAGGATGATAACATAATTTGGTTAGTTACTTCAGAGTTAGAGTGAAACAGAAAGAGGCAGGAATCCTTGCCCTGAAAAAGAAAAATGGAAAGTGCCATACAAACATTAACATTAAACCCCTCGCCCCTCAGCTGCCTTGAAAAACACCTTGAAACTGGAGCCACTGGTCATCTGGCAGAATCCATCATTTCCTCATAATCTTGTTCAACATGAAACATATTCACACTACCTATGTATGTGTTAAACAGCAGTTTGTTCTCTCCTTGAGAATAAACAATCAAGTATCTTGAAAAATATTCAGTCTAGAAAATCTTTATTTTTGTTTAACATTTTAACCCAAACTAAGATTTCTTTTGGTTAGTATGACAGACATTTGATTCTTAGTGTCAGAAAAAACATAAGTAAATCAACTTCTTTCATTTTGTATGCTATAAAATATATCCAGATAATTTAATTCTTCAAAAAAATGAAATATTTAAGTTTACATAATGCCTTTCTCTCTGACATAATACACAAAAACTATGTAGAATCAAAAAATATAAATTTATCTTATACTCAAAAATTAAGTAAAGAAAATATTAACTCTAATAATCAAATATTTTATTCATTGCTAAATAAATTTTAAACACTCCTTGATACCATAGAAAAAACATCATAGCCTAACACACGTGTAGTTAATGTATATAAATAAAAATGTAAATTTTTGTTTGTACAAAATAGCTAATCTCGGAAAGTTCTTCACCGATTGCTTTGAAATTTTAATACAACGTTGCATTCGAATAAGCGTGTTTTTATATATCTATGTCACAGGTAAAAAGATAGATAAAAATATAGATAGGTAAAATATAAATGAGTGTTCATCTTGTGTTTTGTAAAAATCTAGATATAAACATTTATACATTGGCATAGATGGAGTGATAAAGAGATGTGGATAGAGATAGAGAGATATAAAGGTATTTTTATGTGTGTACCTACTTCAAACAAAAAAAATGAAAGAAGCATAGCAACGCATGCAAGGCATTAGCTAGTTCAGAATAAAATTAACTTAAAAAAATTGCAATTTTAAAAAATTATTTAACTATTAAGTATTTACTGTTGAAATTAGTTGGGTTGCAGACAAGACATTGCTCATCTCTCTCTCTCACTCTCTCTCTCTCACACACACACATGCACACACACACCTTCCTCCTCCTTCGCTCAACCAACCAACAAAATAGTTACAAGCCACAAAATGTAATCCATCAACATCACGCAAATTAAAATTATTATTATCCATTAATTGGCCCACGGGCTGAAAAACATTTCAATACAAAAATATAACAAAGAAGCTAAATTAATTGTGTAAGTGTAAACACCATATTAAATAAAATTATTTATATCAACCAAAATTTATTTATTACCATACTCATAAAAATTGTGAATTAAGATTACTCAGCTAGCGAAGGTAGGGAGGGACGCTCTACTCAAATCCCTTTTGAGCCGCTAGTCGACTTCGGCTAACCATTGGAAAAACAATCACATCAGATTGATACTCTTGACAAAGTACAAATAACTTTTTTTTCCCTGCTATCTCTTGGTAACGTGAACTAAGTTTGTGTTTATTCTGATATTTTGAGACTGCTTTCACATTCGCTGAACTGTAGGCTCTTCAAAATAGCCAGAGATCTTTGCAAAAAAAAAAGAAAAGGGATTTAAAATAAAGTTTAAAACTTTTATGAAATAAATTTCTGGTTTGGATGCTAAAATACTGTTTTAGTAAAAATGTTGTTTTAGTAATTAAGTAGCTAGTACTAAAGATTTTTCCACTGGGAACTTAGTAAGATGAATAGCCTATATCTATCATTTTTAGAACTGAATTTTACAACACAATGTTTTTTGCAAAACTTAATATTGACCACTTTTCAATTGAAATTATTTTTAATTTTGATATATTTATACATACACCATCGCTATACATGTCATTGAATATTACTTAGTTATACACGTGCTTATTCCTGCCAATAATGGCCAGTTGGTTTATCTATAGTTTCCTACGAGTGGAATTGTAGTGGTAGGCCTACTGTTTTACGAAGTGTTTTTTATGACTAATTCATGAGTGTGAGATACTATTTTAAACTTTATTTCTTTGATACTGTATTTGTATTTATGACCACATCTCTCAAAAGAAAAAGACTTCCTGAAAAAGAATTACAAAAAAATTATCACTAACTGGGAATCAGGAAGGGATGTAAGTGTGAATGATATAGACTCTTCCCAACAGCGATGGTGCTGTGGATGCCACTACAGAGACAGAGGTAAGCTTAAATGATCTAATAAAACAGGAAATTCTTTCCATTGTGAAAAATATGAAATATGAAAATTTCCTATCATGTAAATTACATTTTGACTACTATAATTCACGGCTCACAGATGATTTCGAGTTGCCTGAAAATTTCAAAATTTTGTTTGACAGAGATTTAGTCCAGCACCTAGTTTATGAATCGGATAAGTACCGCACTAAAGTTACAGTGAGATTTGAAATCACAAAAAAATCAAAACTAAAACAATGGGTAAAATCAACGGTTTCAGAATTTTATACATTTTTAGTTGTAGTTATTCTTAAGCCCCACGCAACTAAAAACTGTATCAAAGATTATTGGACCTCCGACTGAATTCTGTCTACTATATTCAGAAAATTACTTCCATAGGATTGTATTTGCTCCTATTCCACTATTAAATTTTCTGAGAGCTACAACCAGCCACAAGGAGATTGTACAAAATCAGTATTTTTTTGGAAACTACCAAAATTAAGTTAAAAACTGTTTAAGCCGCATCAGAATTTATGTATTGACGAGAGCATTATGATTTGGTCTTTAAACAATAGAGTCCATCCGGGTGGCATAGATTTGGTGTAAGTTGTTCATCTTGTGTGACTGCAAGACAGAATGTATGTATTGTTGATTTTTTTGTTTACACTGGCAGTCAAACAAACACTGACAAAATCAGTGATCTCTGCATTTCAGGTTCTGTTGTCACTACATTTCTGGAGCCCTGCCTATACAAAGAACACATTTTGCATACAGACAATTGGTAAACAAGCCCAAAACTGTTGGGATTTCTTTTTAAACATAAGACTACAACTGCATGCAGAACGATGTGGCCAAACAGGAAAGAAATGCTGAGATTTCCACAAAAAGGAAAATAATAAAAAAGCCAGTGTGCAGTCTCGCACACAGAATGCATTCTAACTGAAAAGAGGCATGACTAAAGGGAGGTTTGCGTTCTTATTACTATTCATAGCCACAAATTTGTCAAAACCGACAGAAAATACTGAACTTCGAGGGGTTAAAGTGGATAAAGCTGGCATGCAGATTAGTTGTGTCTATAGTATTAAGGAGGTGATAAAATGGTACAAGAATTTTTTTTCAATATTTTAAACATGATAATTTTGAGCGCATGTATAATGCACAATATCAGAAGTAACAAGGACATTAGGCTGGTGCAGTTCTGACTCAATCTGGTTCGGCAACTACTGCCTACATGCAACCCTTCAAAATGTGGGCAGCGCTCATCTGTAATCACCCCAGTGCTGTGGCGGCAGACTTCTCTACGCTTCCCATCTCTAGTGCCATCAACAGCAGCAAGTGCCAAACCACAAAGGCAGTGTTACTTGTGTAAGCACAGCTCAAAGGCAAAACCAAAGTGATGTGATGTAGGACTTTGTGTACATCTGTGCTTCACCACATTCCAAAGAATTTTTTTTTTTTAATTTTTTCAAATAATTTTGTTATTTAATGTAGAATTTTGTACCAAAATAATTTCAACTTGAAAATTGTAATATTTTTAAGCATTCTTTTTCATGTCAAAATACACCTGAAAGTAATTATTCAAATTTTATTTTTATTAAAAATTTACATTGAAAACAGTGAAATTGATTTTTATAATATTTGATGGGGTGTGTATAATTTGTATATGCAATTATTATCTATGTATTTTATAAAGTAAGTAATTATAAAATGTGAGTCTCTTCATGTTTTAAAGGTTCACAACTAAAGTTAATAATTGCCTTTGCAAAAAAACTATCCATTTCTGTGAGAAATAAAAATGTAATTAATTTAAAAAAAAACCATTTGGAAACCTTCCTCTAGAGTGTAGATAAAAATTATTTTCTTCCTTACCAACCAAATGGATTAGATACAAATTTGGCGCAATGTTTGCAAGTAATAGTTAATCAGTATTTACTTGCAAAGAATTTGTGTTAATTAAAGCTGCCTTTTTCCAATGATTTGATTACTTTTTTTTTTTACTTAGTTGGGAATGAATGCATATAGGTATACCTATCCTCCCTCCCTTTTCACTATTTCTCCCTCTTCTTACATATTCTCATATAGCCTATTTGTTATGTCGTCTGCTGGGCTGTCCCGTGCGTGTAGTTAGTGAAGTTTATGCCCGGTGAGTTCTCAAAGAAGGTTCCTGGCCACGTGGCAAGAGACGGAAATTACGAAATTAAGAACATAAGATACAGAACGACGTTGTTTTAATGCAGAAAATACACTTTTCAATCTGCTACCGCAGTGCTCAGCCTGTTGTGTTTCGGTGTCGGAGCATGGCCCTGCGTACGTTTATAAAACATGAGCGTTACGGTTAGTAATCGGTACTGGAAATTGGCAGTTTTAAGATGTCTAGGAGTGGAGGTCCGCGTGAGAGAGTACGTGGTTAAAGATTAATTTGACACGCGAATTTCGTGACGTAGTACATGATGAACACTTTAGCACGGCAGAGCACTATAGGATGACAAAACTCGAACTACTTACCATTACAAAACGCTAGAAGAGCATATGGACCGAGTCCCAAGGAAGGTACGCGGACAACGGACGTCTGCTACGTCTCGCGGGGAACAGAGTTCAGTTCGTTTACATATGAATAAACACGGCAACGATGTTGCATAGGCTACTAAGCGTATCGACGGTTAAGCATGGGCGAAGGCTCCCACGTTCACGTTCCTCACGTGTTGACGCGGCCTGCAGAAAAAAAGTCTCACGAAAGAATTAATACGAGTTACATTACGTTAGGAAAGCGTCCACACGTGTCGTCCGTGGACGGCCCGGTGCGGGCGAAAGTCAAACAGTTTACGAATGCAGCTTCTTGCCCGAGGATAGGCTCGCACGCGGCCAGTCGACTGCAAGAGTAGCGAAGCTAAAATTCGGGATGAAAGTGTGCTTGCGAAAGAAAACGTGTATGTTAAGCTGCACCGAGGTGAGGCCGGCCGCGGAGCCGATGAAAGATTGGGATGTACTCACACTATTGCAACCAAGTCAGGCGCACAAAGCGATGAGGACCCTGTGGTGCGCGCGGACACAACGAGCCTCCTGCGTTTCCCGCGCGAAGTACGCAGAGCGCGGGGACGATCAATTTGAGTTATGTTGCCTGATCGCACAGTGAATAAACTTCAGTTGATTAAGAAAGGCAAATGATGAGATTTAAATCAATAATTAACAATTAAAGAAAACATAACAAGGTTCGTGCACTACGTTTAGCGGATTGATATCCGCAACTGGCACGGCGGAGGAACACATAGACATTGGATGGCCGGTCGCGGGCCGTTCTCCTCGCTGCACTACGTTGCACCAGACTGCCCCGGGGCGCGTTTGTGGCACTCACGCGTTATAGGGCTGGCGTCAATGAGGCATAACGGCCTGTGCGACAGAGGTACTGGCGTCAGGTACTTCCAGTAAAGTTGTTAGAAATTTTAAAATAAATTTATGAAAATGGATAGATAAGGTGGTAATACCTTTATTTTTTTAAGTTTGCAGCTTTCAATTTCAGTAGCCAATAAGTAATTGTTTACTGCTGCCCAGAAAGATGTTCAAGTGTAAACAGAGTTGCTCTCCATTGAATTAAGTCTTCTGTTAGTGGCTTGTTAAACACTTACCAAGCTCTTCCCCTAGGATGAATCAAAGATTGGTTTATTTGCAGAAGTATTTCATACTGACGTAAATGTACTTTAAGTATTAACATGGTAGAAGGTAGATTTTAAACACTTATGATGTTTTAACATGATTGGAACACACACCACTGCAGTCATGAACCTGGGAGAATCCCTACTATGTATAGCTAAAGGCCTGATAACTGTGAATTTACAGCCTGGCTTCAAATTAATCGACAAATTTTTGAATTCTTTTTTAAAGAAAACCTTTGTGCCTTCCCAACCCCCGAACATTGCCCTCGCCGCTGCCTGTGCGTGCAAATACCTATATCCAGCCCTACACGAAGTTATCACTGTATTTCTTCACCTGGCTTGGCTTTAAACATCTGCTCGATCTTTGTGTACTAGTATCGATGTGACGCAAGTAGATCCAACAACAAAACATATTTTATCAGTTGAGCTCATTTAAGCAGGGGCGTACACAATATATCATTCCACCAACGAAAGTAAAGAATTTGAAAGTGGTTCTATCCTCCCCCTTCCCCCTTACACTCTACACCCTTTTCAAAGTGATTTTTTTTGTATGCTACTGCTTTCAGGTGGTCAAGCCAAACTTTTGATTGCTTTCGAGAGAAGCTGTATATAATGAACATACTACTGGTTCTAGAATATGTCTAATACCAGTGAGTATAACCTTGTTGCAGATATAGGGTTAAAAGTAAATTTTTTTAAAGTTGCAGAACGAAGCAGATAAAGTCATAAAAGAAGACAAAAGGAGGTATTTATAACCTGTTTTCATAAAGTAGGTCAACATACCTGTAGCTCTACATGTTTTTAACAGAGCTTTATCGTATAGTTAAAGTATCGAGGTAAAGTCTTTATAAAATGTTGGTTATGTCATTATTCATTTAAGGACTTTATATCTTTAGCGAAAGCATTAAAAAAATACTTAAATCAAATGTTTTAGTTTGGCAATGAATAAGTGTGTGAATTTGATTTGATGTCATTGTTAAATTTCCTTCTCGTTCTGATTGGGAATGCTGACATGGCATCCAATCAAATTAATTAATGCAACAGAATGTTTTTTACAATTTAAATCAACATAATCATAAACCAAACATACAACAGAAAAAAAACTAGAAAACAACAGACCCCAGCAGAGTGACCTGCAACTGAAACCAACATAATTAAATCTAAAACACTATAAAACAACCAAAACCAATACAATGCCTTAAACAACAACAAAGTGCCTTACAACAGAAACCAACAGGATACAATGGAAAACACTAGAAAACAGAAGAAGCCAACAATGCTTTACAACAGAAACCAACGAAAGCCAAACGAATACAATTAAACCCACTGAAATATGAAATACACTGAGAATCACTATAGAAACCAACAGAAAGTGGCAAATTCTAGCATTGAATACAACAGAAAATATTGTTTCCTAATGTAGTTCTGTTGGTTTCTGTTATATACTGTTGTATTTTCTGTAGTATATGTTTAGTCAGGTAACACTGTGTGATTTATTGACAGGGGCATGAATTATTTTGCAAAAAAAAAAAAAAAGAACAAATTCTGATACCTTATTATACTACAATGAGGTGTGCCTGCGCTGACGATGGTTTCCTAGTAATTGGCGGCCGTCTGCAAGAGAAGCCATTGCTCTGTACGGCCCGGACCAATCAGGACGTGTTTACTTCCGCACTGGATGTCGTGATTAGTGTGTTTACAGTTGACATTTACCTGAAACATTGACTATATATTCAATGCCTGAAATAAACTCAGCCAACCACAAAGCAGGCGATGCTACAAAGTTTCAACGTAGAGAAGGTCTGGAAATCTTTTCATGAAAAATACATGGTCCTAGATATTGAGTATATAAAAATATACATTACCCTTTCGCCCCGAAATTCAAATTTTCGGTACTAGGTTTGGAATTTAAAATCGACTGCTAGAAATAAATTTTGACAAAACGAGTTAATGAGTTATACAGGGGCAGGCATTTTTCGCGAAAAAATCTGAATGCCTATTAGACTGCAACAAGTTATACACGCACCAGCTGTTTCTGCCTTGTGATTGGCGGCCGTCTGCGAGAGAAGTCGTTGCCTTGTTTGACCGAGCCACTCAGTACGCGTTTGCTTTCGCACTGAATCACTGTGATTGGTGTTATTACAATCGATATGTACCTGGGAGAAACTCACCCAATCATGAAACACAGACGATGGTACAGTGTTTTAACTTTCATCTAGTCTCCAAATCTTTTCGCGAAACCTGCATGCCCCTAGTTATCACAGGTTTGTTGCGCAGGGCGTAGCTGAGTATGAATCAAGGTTGGCATCGAACCACTGACTCGGTGTGGTGCCTGAGCGAGACTGCCTCGGGGAAAACTAACCTACAACGTGACATGGCAAGGGTTCCGCGTGCGAGATAATAAATCAGTGGTCATGCGATCCGTGGCGCTTCGGGGCTGTTAAGAAAGGAGGCGGGGAAAACAATGACGCTGGACTAGTTTGCCAGATTGCTGACGGATTGATAGGTGACATTGAGCGTCGGACAGGAAGAAGCGCATGCCAACACTTCCTCTTTCCCGTGCCCGCAGAGAGAGAGATACAACACCGCCGTTGCCAGCGCGCGGGCCGGAAGCTCTCACAGTTGCGGCTCTCGCCATTTTTTGCGGACAGTTATAATATCGCGACCATCGGCCAACCGTGTGAAGGCTGGTCACAGCGCCTGCTTTGTTGCCCGCGCGCGTGCGTGCCGGATGGTCCGCGGCGGGGTCGGGAACTTCCTGCGGCGAGGGGCGTATATAGCGGCGGTCGCCGTCCGAGCTCTGCATCAGCGTCCGTCTGCCCGACCAACGACGACATGAAGTCCATCATTGCAGCCGTCGGTGTCCTGTTCATCGCGGTGAGCCGTCAACTTGCCTCTGTGTCCTTGTTTCCACCCGGGGCGGAGCGGGTTCAGACGAGCACTCTGCCCGCTCCAAGACCAGAATACCCTCAGGCCCTAGCGGGAGCATGCCCTTCCAGAATGTTTAACAGGGATTCGTTATGTATATATAAAGTCGGGGGGTGTTTGACTTATTAGCTTACAAAGTCTAAATTTTGACGATTTTGGGACGTAAAAAAGGAAAACTAAATTGATTACGGTAGGCGCAATATATATTAAAACTCGATGAATCACCTTATAATAAAGGAAATGTGATATATTCTAATTTACAACTGTTTATTTTTTAAATGTTTGAAGTTTCATATCAGTTATGCAGAGAAAAACACTAACCTGTAATAACATTTTTTTTTTTTTGTTCTTTTGGATGCCCCACGTCTATTTTTCAGAACGTATCCTTCTTCAGGTTTAAAGTCGATACTGTCAGCTATTGCATGATACAAGTGAAATTGTAACGAAGACTAGCCCCATGGGAAGCTGACGCTACTGTACACAGCTGTGTGTCTGTTGCAGATGACAGTGAACGGTCGCTTCTTCACTGCAGATCAGGATGGTGCTGGTAAATATTCTCCAGCCAATTTTTCGATTATTTTTGAAGCGCATTTTACATTTTAGTATTTCAATATATGTCCGCGCATAACAGAAGGTTGCAGTGGTTGTTTATTCGTGCCGGGAACACTATGTTACTAGTTTGTATATACTGTAGGTAATAGCTATAGCAAAACCTTAGAGCATAGACTTTAAAAAATCATTGGTATATAAGATACATGCATGCTGGACTTAAAGATTTATTACAGCATGTTTTGTTTAAAAAAAATCACTTTTTTTTACAAATGACTGACAAGTAGTATGCAATATTTAGCTATAAAATATGCAGAAACTGAAACCAAGAAATTTGTAAGCTATAAATAAATAGAAATTACAAAATAAAATGTCTGTAAAAGTAAGTATATATTACTAAACCGAATTTTAAGTTAGGCGTTAGAAGGTCGTGCCTAGGCTGTTCCAAGTTCGTGTGTGTACAGGAAGTTGCATATCACGAGGCGGTCAGCCACGTATTTTTGCGAGAAAACAATGAAAAAAGATTCTTCAAAAGTTAGGATAGAATGCTTGATAGTGTATAATATGTTCAGCGTGTTTAAGTGTATGTCGGATATGCTAGGTTTTGAGGAGATGACAAAAATAGCGCATGATAAGAGGAATTACTTGCACGACAATAACCATGTGGAGTCAGGTTCATTTGAATTTCATGTTGGAGACTGAATCACGTCTGGTTATTTTTTGTTTTGTTAGGTTCCTTCGAGTCTGCGGACGCGGTGGACTCAGTAGAAGCCCCCGGGGCAGAAGCCAGTGAGGTGAGTCACCGCATGCATGCGGTACGTGTATTCGCTATTAAAAAAAAGAGGATCATATTAATTAACGTGTATAGTGATCCGTAGGCTAGGTTGGAAATTTTCTTGTCCACTGGTTGAAGTCGCCGTGGGAAAGCTGTTGGGTTCTGAACTGGATCGCTCACGACTGAATGTGAGCCTCTTCGTTGCTTATTGCTGGCTCCGAGTACTCCAGGGTCCGTCTGATAAAGCTTGATCCAGCCTGATGACAATAACCCCATGCATCAAGCATATCTGTAACGATATGCTCAGACACTGCGGTACCAGAAATGTTTCATAGTATTGTTACGATTCCCAGTCACTCAGTTTCCACATACACCGCACACCTCGCTGGGCCGCACCTCTGGCGCAACTCTCGCCGCAGCAGCCCTCGTGGATGTCCGCCGCGGGACTCCGCCGCACTCCGCCGCCGCCGACGCACTTGCCTTCGCCGAGGATCTGCTCGACGCCTCGCTCGGAACTTCGCTCGGGACTCCGCCGCGCCCGCGACACTATCGCCCCGGAACTAAATTATCCACCCTGGAACCTTCGTCCAGGGACTTCGCCACTCTATCGCCCGGAAAATCCGCCGCGGGAAAACTCCCGCCTGGACTCTCTCTCCAACCTCCAACTCTCCTGCTGAGGCCGACGTCCTCTTTTCATATATCAGCCGCCATTTCTGGAACTCACGAGCGCGGCTGGGATCAGTCGCGTCATTTCGCGCCGACACGATGGCAGAAATCTCTCGAAACACGTGTCGGCGGCTCGCGTAACTCCGCAGCTGTCAGGTGTCAGTTACGTGTCAAAGGCAGGGCACCGCGTGGAGAGGGGTGGGAAGGAGGGGGGGAAAGCGACAATCCTTGTAATGTTCCAGGCGCGCGCGGCGCATATCATGTTGCGGCAGCCGCCAGCCAGCTCTGCACCTGCACGTGTCGCGGCCTTGCTCACGTTCGTAACAGTATGAACTGAATGCTGGTCCCATACATGCAATTGAGGATGAACTGCGACAGGGTTACGCCCGGCATGGTTCTCTTCAGTTAAGGCGAGGCTATGACTAGAGGCTAAGGCTACTCATCCCAACTTAGTCAACACCATCGCTCCCAGCAGCGGTGACCACGAGGGGGCAGAGGATTGCCACTTGGTGCGGAGAGGCTATATATTCGCTTCCTTGCACCCATTCTGTGAACCTGTTGTATCATGTCTCGGATAACTAAAGCCGGCAACAGCTCCGACACATCAAACAACAAGGTTTCACAGTGGGCGTAGGTGAGCTCTGTAGGATACTAGGACGAAGAGAATTACCTCGAGAAGAACCACAACCTCAAAGCAACATCCGCCACGTTTCCAATCTGTGCTTGACCCCGCCGGGACAGGCCTGCTGACCGCACTGTGTGTTTCCGAAATAATAAATTTGCATGATAACTAATCATATATTCATTGTAAATGAGCTCGCATGTGTATTTATGAGAACTTAAACCAATCCTGTGGTTGATCGAGAACTGTTAATCGATTCATTGTTTATTTGACTTTATTCTACGATATCTTGTCACACAACCGTTTTGACAGCAATCTGTGGTCGTTATCTGAACGTCATTAATTTTATTTTCCAATATTCCATGTTAATACACTGTCAGTGATTGGCACAGCTGACCATCAAGCGAGCTTCTGTCTTTTGCTAATGTTACTTTTCAGATTACTTATGAATCTAAAAATGAAATTTCATAAATTTAAACATTCTACTTCTGTTAAATATATTTCAAGGACACAATCTCTCACACAATATTAGTAAGTTAAAACAGAAATATGAATAATTCGACAGTTTAATTAAGGAATATTAATAAAATTAACAACATGGTACTGAGTTCTCCTGCCAGTACATCAACAACAAACATTCCAAGTTTCACATTTATTCAGAATGTCTCATGAGATCTTAATGGTCAAACTCTAGAAACCAATTTTAAAATTCAAAAGCAGCAAAACTTTCCTTGTAAAAAAATTTCTAAAAATTCTTTATTCAGAAGGTACTTCACATTTAATTTTTTTTTAACCCTTCACTACCTTACTGAATAAAAATCCTTATAATTACAGCTAAGAATACAACAATTCAGATTGCATCATTCGAAAGAGTGTTAGATTTCTTAACAGTACTAAACTTTACCACTTTAAATTTAGCTCTTATTATTAGTACTTTAACTTTTCTTTTAATCATAGCGATATACATTTTTTTCTCTTAATATAATGTTCAGAGCCTGTTAAAACAATTGGCCAGTAACATTTCAATCAAATAGAAAATTTCAAACATTATAATTGTGAAAATTTTTGTACATTTACTATATTTAAAAATAATACCTATAACTCGTTAAAATTCACAACACCATAATCTGATGTACTTTACATTAATATACCTAGGTACGGAAAGAACGTTTTAGTAAGGTTGGAAAATCATGATCGAATTTTATGAAACGTAGTTCAAAATGAAAATTTTTTAGGGAGGGAAAAAATATTATGAAATTTTACGAGTTATGTTTGTTTTTTTAATCCAGGAAATTCACAAAATATTTTAAAGAATTAATTTTTGAAATTTCAAAATGTTTTACATATAATTACCATTTTTTAAACTGAATCCAAACATCAAAAACAATATTTGCCGACGGTAAATCTAACGCTCTTTCAAATGATGCAAATGGAATTAAATGTGTTATATATATATATATATATATATATATATATATATAACACATTTGGTATTTATTTTATTTATGTATATATAAACACGCTAAACAAAGTATTTTTTTGAAAAAGTTTTATGATGCAATTTTTTATTTATTTTAAGTGTAGAATTGATTTCACGAGTTTTTCCGTTAATAACTGAGATATCCTGCATATTGGTAGGATAATTTGCTTATAGTTATTCGGTTGTTTCACATTTCACAGAGGACGAGGCGTGAGGCACAAGATCCTATGCAAAATATGATGAAAATGGGGCAAGCTTTAGCACAACAAAGTGGATTCAACACTACCAACATGACACTACCTAGCAACATGAAAGGCATGATGGGTAATATGCAAAATATGATGAAGTCGGGATGAGAAATCTGCTGCTATCACAGGTACGTCATAGTCAATATTTCTCTTAACTGCGGGTGAACTTGTATAACACCGGTGTTTTGTACATGTATGAGCATGATTTACAGGGAGCTGCTCCCATACTTAATAAACTCATTTCTGGAGTACTTTGAACAAACAATTGTTGGCCATACAACCAGAGTCAAATCATCAGCAGTCAGACAAGCTGGATTAAAATTATTGGAAGAAATTTTGTAGTATGTTTAATTTTCCCTTTGTTTTAATGGTAAGGAAAATAATAAATAAGTAAAACGTTCCTAACCGAATCATTAACTTTTTATCAAGTGTGCTTCTTAGTCGGTCGAAGTGGATGGTAAAAGTTGTGGAAATTGTTTGTAAATTTTTTTAAGATGATGCAAAATTGTAAAGTTAAGATCAATGAGCTCAATTGGTGTTTATTATAACCAGTTCTCCAAATTGCTTTAGAAGAATATGACATGTGGACTATTTATGTATGTATATATTTTCTCTATCAAGCAGTCAGAATAGTTCTCACAAAATTTTCAGCTTCAGAATATTACACAATCACACAACTAAAGGATTATTTCGGAACGTTTAATTTACATTCAGGCTTCAAATTATTGAAGCTGTGCAACTACATTGTGACAACTGGTACAGGTTCCTTGCTAACAATGCCTCCAGTAGCGAGACCCGGGTCGCAGGTAGCTCTTCACGTATCCGACTCTGAGCCCGCCTCGCATTTGAGAGACGCGTGTGCATGTATCCTTTTTTTCCCCGCAGTTTCCGTGGAGATGTTTCTATTAATCACTGCATTTTGGTTCAAATATACGTACAAAAAATGCTTTGTTTGTTAGATTGTGCATCATTTTTACCTATCGGTAATAAAGGGCTAATTTTTGTAAAGTATGCAAAACCATTCTACCTTATTTGTGATCTATGACCGAGGTGAAAATATGTAGGATTCACAAACGGAGGCGGGGGGTGTTTATGCGTAAGATTGTGGGTTTAACTGACACAATTCATTTCTGGATAGGGTGCATGTACGTGCATACTGTTCATATGTTGGCCTTTATGCATGATGTAAGTAGTACAGACCAGATTTTGCAAGTGCTCTCCCCCCTTTCCCTCCCCGGTTATCTATGCTCACTTTCTATGGTATTCGATTCTTTTTTGGTCCATTACCACCTATACTGCTGCTTACAGTGGACGTAGCGATGTTCTTTTAATGGGGAAATTTAAAAATAATTGTGGAACAAGAGGCCACGGAAAGTGGCGTCAAACCTGTTCAAACCAGTCTGCAACATGATATTGATCTATAACCTCTTACGTTTTCAGGGATGAAGAACCACAGTCAGTATACTTTATGCACCTACAAGTTTTTTTTTTTTGCTTTCAGTCAGCTGTCTCCGCACGTCCAGAAGAATAGAAAAGCCACAATACAGGGGTATGCTGCCTTTCTTCACACAACACATGCAACATTTACTTTTCTACGAACATTTAACGAGATATTTTCGCTAATGTAAACAAACATATGTGCGTGCCTTTGGTTGGTTGAGAGGATTGTTGTTTATTAACCATTTGCCTAAAAATAAAGGTTTTGAAACTCGGTTTTTTATTTTTTTTTAATGTGTTGACATTTGTGCTCGAAGCATGTCCCATGCTTTTTTTTTTGTTAAGTGTGAGATTTAAATTCGTTTTGAATTTAAACTATCACTGACACCCCTAAACGATAAACAAAAAGGAAGATTTATACATTGAAAGTAGATCCAGACTGGGATAATAAATAATAAAACTAAATTTTTCTTCATGGTTCATCTCTGGATCTTATACGGCCAAATATGCATGCTATATGGAAAACATTATATTACATAATCCATGTTTCCGTTTAATAATGACAATCTTTGTCAAGCAATTTAGTATGTGCGTGTATTCATATTTGTTACTTTATCGAACCAGGGATTAACAAGAGTTTTATAAATCAAGAAACTCATATTATTTTCAAATATTAATCTCAACTGGGTTTATAAAAATTATACATTAAAACCTTTATTCCAAAATATAAGTCTTTCTTTTGTTTTCTTAAGATATAACATGATTTTTATAGCCTGCAGATAAACTAAGGCCAACAATCATTAGTTTTTGAAATGAAACTTATTGGCAGCCGTACGGGTAAGTTGAGGCGACGATTCATAGAGCGTAACAGAAAGTTCAACTTTCAGGAGAGTGGGGCGTTCGACAGTAAGGGAGAGGGAGGGGAATACTTTATGGTTTTTTTTTTTATCGTACAAGAGAATCATCGAATATTTTGTAACGTTGAAGTGTGAAGTTTCACTTCTAACGAGCGTGGTGGCGACACACCTTTTTTTTTTTTTCATTGATATCGAAGCTCACGTCCTGCCTGTCAGAACGTAAGAAGTCTGCGAGTGAGCGAGGGATAACACTGGTTCAGACGTCACACATTTGCCAACATGTTGAATAACTTCAGCTTGATCCGTGATCCTTGTACTACGGAGCTTGTTTCTCTCCAAGGATTTTTCAGAGTTGGTTGTTCACGAGATAAAAACGAGCCTGCATTATTTTATGACAGGCTTTGAGCTACCATTTTTTTTCTAAGTTTTTTGTAGTTTTAATGTTACTAAAAGAAAACATCGACATTCTGTCACAGTAGGAACGCTTAATGCTTATGATCTACTGAATAAATAAACGACGGTCTCCAGAACAGGTCAGGAATTTTGCAGATTTGACTTTTACACGCCTCATAATGATCTGAACGTTTCAGAGGTGAAATAAGTGACTAACTCAAAGGTACAAAATTTTTGACACACACCACTTTGTTAAGTCCTCAAATATAGCAGTTAATAAAAGCATAATTTTAAAGGCAAATTCTTTAACACGTCTTGAATTTTATTCTTACTTGACACAGAGAAACATTCCCCACTTCGGAGAATTGTTTACTTCCAGAGTTGTTTATGAGCTCTCGAGACTTTTTTTTTTTTGAGTCTTGGCTTCCGCGCTAAAGCTGCTTGTTAATGGTCGCCCTAACTTAAAGTGGAACACATCCTGAAGATGCCACCTGAAAGGCACGGCGAAACTTCGGTTAGAGAGCGACCACCAATAAACTGCTCTATACCGGAAATTAAGACACCATGGTTTAATTTCAGCATTTAACCGAGTCGTAGGTAGGCCTGACCGTAAAACTCATCCCCATTGTGGTCCAAACCTATTGGTCGGCGGGCAGCTGTCTGCCGTGGTTCTTTTCTAATTTCACCCGTATTGCGATTGTAAGGGGCTGGAGGGAGAGGGGAGAAAAAGGGGAAACACCCAGGACCGCAGCGTTTATCATCGCCCGTGAGATCTTTCACGCCGAGGTGTTGCGCCCCACGCTGCGGTGTCCTTCGACAAAGGAGACCGCCCGCAAACTCCACTCGCCAATAAATCCTCATTACCGAGGGAATTTTGAAATCCACGGGGACTTTTTTTTTGTGTGTGTTTGTTCTTCTGAAGTGTCCCCTGTCGGGGTGATGCGGCAACACGGCGGGTTCTTCTCCGGGCGGGTCCCTTGAATAGCCCGCGGGCCCGCGCCCAGGGACTCTTCCACTGCGGGCGGTCTGGCCGTATCCGCGCGCCAAGGGGGGGAGGTCGTTCCGTTCCCTGCATCAAAACCATTAACATAACAACTCGCGAGAATTTGTTTTGTTGCTTAAAGTGCACGCGTGGAATAATTGTACGGCGACTTGAAAAAAAAAATGAAAAAAAAAAAAAATTTGGTTGTCTGTAAAGTCGGTTTACGGACGATAGTTTAACGTGACAACGTCATAACAAAACATTGATAAAATGATTGCATACTTTTATTAGTAAAATTGAATAATTTTTATTGAATTATCACTATTTTGTATGGATACAGAGAAGGAGTGAAATGAAATCTACAATTTAATTAATAAAGTTACTTGTATTTGAACTCATTAATTCAAATATGTTTATTACTTTAACGAAGAGATTATTTTAACTATTATACATGTTTGCTATTTAACTTCTTCCAATCTGTGTTATTCTGTTAAGGATAGGACGATGATAGGAAAAGTAGGAAACGAATGGGAGTGTTTCAAGTTGAATGTGCCTCGAAAAAGTCAAATCGATGGTTGTTCCAATCGAGTGGAAGAGAGATAGATGCGGCGCAAGCGTACAATGAGCGTAACGGGACACATCATAACGGGACAATGTGCGTTACGGGACACTTTTTCGTGCGTGCAGCCGGCGTTCATCGATTTATTAGACGTTGTGACGTCAAAAAAAAAAATTGAGAACGAACGCATTTCATAAATAAAGTCCCAAAGTGGTGTTCTTAAGTTGCATTTAGGACCGTCAATAAACTACGTAATAGCACAAAGTATTTTTAAGATATGAAGCCTGGGAGAGCACGCTATAATTACGAACTCATAAATTAGCCACGTAGGTACCTAAATATGTCCGCTATGCTGTTCACATTCGCAGACATGAAAAACAAGTTATGTATTTTCAATTTAAATTTTAAATAAAAAAATTAATGACAATAGAAAACTACAAATTAAATGTTACAATTAACATAGTAGCTAAGTAAGCCAGTTAATAATCATTTATTTTGTTCCATAATAAGTTGATTAACATGTTTAAAGTTCACGGTTATCTTACTACTAAAGTGAAGAAGGTGCAATCTTTGGAACTGTATACCAATTTAGGTATATTTGGTGCTACTTTCGGAAATTTGTTATAAAGTTTTTCGTTTCATGGTTCATAGACCTCAAAACCAATGTCACCTCTATAACTTCCAAACTGATACATAAACTGTAGTAGTGAAAAATCTCGGCCGTGTTCGTTAATGGGTAATATCCGACCAAATGTGTAGAAATGTTTGTCTTTTTAACAGAAAATTCGCTGTAACTCCCATAATATGTAATATATCACATCCGTTTGAACATATTATTTCTTGTAGACGTAATACCTAAATCTTTTGTCTAAATAAGTGTTTGATACGACAAATCATAACTGCAAGGGATTGAAAAAAAAGTTTAAGTGGACAAAAAAAAATTCTAAAACTCCCTTCGTAGGCACAGCATAGAATGTTTACTAATTTTGTATTAATCTTATAATTTTTATCTGAAACGTTTTTCTTAAACAATTTTTGATTAGACGAACCATTGCTACAAGGGGACAAAAAAATATACCTAGGGTAGAATTACAAAAAAATTCAGAACTCTCTTAGTAGGTATTACACTATCAAATCTGTTCAAATTATTTGTAAATCTTAAAATTCTTATCTAAAACATTTTTGGATAAAACGAATCATTGATGAAGGGGGTTGAAAAAATAAAGGGGTAGAATTTAAAATAAATATTAATTTATGTACCACCATGGATACAGTTAAATCCGTTCTGTTTTATTATAAAACTTTTAACTTATATCTACAACTTTTGACAAATAAATTTTTATATGACCGTCCATTACTGCAAGCGGTAAAATAAACAATGGTTGGATAACGAAAAAAAATCATAGGTACATCGATATGAAACAAATTTTAATAGTTAAAACCATTACTGCAAGAGGTGGAAATTACAAGGGTAGAAAGACAAAATGTCAATACAGTTACTATAAAATCCTTTATAATTTATTGTACAACGCCTTAAGTTTATCTAAAACCTTTGGCTAGAACAATTTTTGATGAAACGTCCTACCTACTATTGCCGTAAACACAGGAGTTGAAATTTGAAAAAAAAATTAAAGCTTCTTAGTATCAAAAGGGTTTTATTAATAACCACCTTAATGTTATCTTAAACTTTTGTCCAAAAAATTATATGACCACGTATTTGTTCAAGGGATGAAAAATAGTGTCTGAAGACCAAAAATATTTGCATAGCTACCTTAGTAGGCATAATTTGAAATTCATTAAAACAATCAATGATTAATGCATTAAGTTAAAAACATTTACAATACTTACTGTACTTTCGTTGCATCGAATATGAAAACATGTTAAATAGATCTTTTTTTTTAATTGGCGAACTTATATGATGTTATTTAGAATACATTAAGTTCTTAAAATGTTCCAATAGTTATAGTTTATAGAAGTTTCCAAAATATTTCCAATAGAAATGATGTAGTACTTCGAAATCTGCCTACACCTTTAAGCTGTGCCGAAAGGATTTTTAGTTAAACTACTATTCTGCGTTTAAACTTGACAGAACAGTAATAGCCTATCAAATAGGTTAAGGGCGTGTTGGAGTTTGCCGTTGAAGTGCTCTCACGCCCTCTTTCGTCGTAGTTGACGTTAAGAGTGTGCTCTCAGTTCGAGCCAATTTTTGATAATCAAAAATGATAGACAATTATTGTCTCTACACAACGGTTGAAACCAAGATGGCGTTTCATGGCTCCTATCTCTTCCCATTAAATGATCTCTAGCCATTTTACAAATGTCTGACATCTAGCGCCTGATGTACGAACTAACAAGAAGCGCGCAGACACTGCGTGTATCGTGCTGCCATCTCTAACGAATTGACAAAAAAACAGGACTCTCAAAAGATATTGTGAGTGCTCTTTTACATAATTTCGCGAGACAACTATCAACTTCATGTTTTTTGCGTTTTATTTTAATAAAATAATATATTACGTAGAGGTTTGTGATGTACTAAAACTTATTAGGCAATGGAACTATCCTCTTTACTCGAAATCACTGAAATATTTACAATTTATAGAGCAAAAAACCATATAGGCCTACTTGAAAATGAGACGTTAAAATTTAAATTTTTTTGTGGCCGAGCATATGAGGTAACGGCGGCCTCAAATAATTATAAAGTTAGCCAATAAATAAGTTCAGAATTAAATCGTTTGAAGTCAATTTTTTTTAGGGCCAAATGGGAACGATAACAAAAAGTAATCTTTAACACTTAATTATTTTTTTATATGTATTTCTTTTTACGTATGTTTTAAATGTTTTGATGTTCCCTGCGTTTCGCTTGTTTTTCTGTATGTTTGCACATTTTTCTTTTTTGTCAAATATATTGAGGTTTCTTAAGAAATACATGATAATCAGCACTGGTGTATGTCCTAAATTATATATATATATAATCAATCTCCCCAATTGCAAGAACCATTAAAAAAAGAAAGAAAATAAGTATATATATGGTAGGTAATTGAAACCCGTACCTACGTTTACAAAAAAAAGTATTTAAAATAAAATTATCAGTGGCGTCTCGTCAAGGCGATGTGCACAAATATTAAATAAATATTTTCTGTAGTTGTGTACTCAAAGAAGTTCATTTTTAATAATCCCGATGATTTAATTAAGTTTCTGAGGGTTTCATTGTATGACTCACCCCCCCCCCCCCCCCCCCCGAAATTTTTTATGCAATTTTCTCAATGATTTACTCAATTATTTTATAATATTATACTTTTTTAGTATTATATTTTATCACATTTTGCATTTATTAAAACTGATTTTCTGATAATAATTTTGGTCATATAAGGTAATATTTCCATCCTGAACCGACAGATGCCAAACTGCTTTTGTTGAGGAAAGTGCGAGGTTGCCAATTTGATTTACAAGCTCCCTTTCTATTATCAAAGCACCAAAAACGTATTTTCACATTAGAAGCTATAATTATGTAAATGATATATACATTTTTCTCGTCTTTTAACCACCCCCCCCCCCCCCCCCTGAAATTTTAATGACGCAGTCTGCGTCGTTAACCCCCCCCCCCCTCCCTTGTGGGCACCCCTGATTTATGCTCCTGCTTAGCCCTGATGCAAGCTATTACCAAGAATTCTGTACTCAGAGTACTGCAAGTTCTAATAAAATATAGTTGTATTCAAATAATGTGAATATTTCTCAATAAGTAAGCAAATCTCACAAAACTAGTGTCATCTAAATTCTTAGTCTTCAGAAACTGATCGATTTAAGGTCAGTACTATCATTACCTAAAATTCCGGCAATGTCAGTATCTTTTAATTTGACATCTCCAACAGTATCATTGATTTAGTACTTAATTTAAGAATTGAACATGCCTATTTGCAAACAGTTGTTTGAATAGCTTTCCAGTATTAGCTGCGCAAGTTAAGCACGGTAAAAAAAAAAAAAAGTAATATAAAAAAGTTGACTTTTATGTGGCTTGTAAACCAAATAAATAAAATGTGTAAATAATAACTAAATGCTTGTAAGCACACACATATTTTAACTAAACACACTATTTTAATATCTAACATTTATTTTAAAATAACTGTATCATCGACAGTGCAAGCTCTTTACATATTTTTTTTACTAGTCTATAGTTCTATATAATTATTGTACAGCGGGACTGTAAGTTTGTTAGCAGGAAAACAACTAAAAAAAAGCCAGACTAGTTATACAAATTATTATATTTCACTGTTATGAAATTAAATAATTCATTAAATTCGTTAAATAACATCATGTCAGTGTTAAGAAGACTGCAAGTATGCGCTCTACCACTCTGGTTCTGGGGTAGAGCGCCTGCCTTGTGACTTGTAGGACCCGGGTTCGCGCCCCGGCTCCTCCAATGCGGATTGCCCAGACAAAATGGTGGCATTTTCTCTGGTAGGAATACAATCCCTTGTAACAAGTCAGGCTACCAAAGAAACGGTGGGTGGAACAGAAAAAAAAACCTTCCAGGTGGCTTCCAAATGGGGAGCCGTTTCTTTTCTTGGGCTCCCCATGCGGTGGCCATTCCGGGGGTTTCTCCGGGGGAACGGAGTTTTGCAAAAAAAAAAAAATTTTAGTTTTGTAGCGTTTTAGTTTTTAATAACTGTAGCATTATCATTCCAACATGTTATAAATAAAGCTCAAACAAATATTTAAAACATTAAAAAAAAAAATTTGCTTTTGTACATAAAATATTTGAATTAAGTGTATATCAGTCAGTGAGTTGTTGTATTTATCGGTATATATTTTCTTGAAGTATTATTGATGGTTAAATTTTAGTCACAAACTATTGACCAATAGACCTACCTCTGTTTTGTAGTATTTTAGGCGTTTTTGACAAAAAAAATATTTATTGGCACATTAATTTTATTCCGAAAAATATTATTTCTGAAAAACAACGTAGTTTTCAATCAGGAAGATCGTCTTTAACACACACAGTATTATGTGTATGTCTATAGCCTATATAGATTTCAATTTCATGATATTCGGTATTCCGAAAGTAGTAGTTTATCTCAACTACTCTTTAATATTTAATAAATGATATTCCAACTGTAATCGGAATATATATATATATATATATATATATATATATATTACAGTTGGAATATCATTTATTAAGTATTAAATAGTAGTTGAGATAAACTACTACTTTGCGGAATACCGAATATCATGAAATTGAAATGTATATATAGACATACACACAGGGCTCGATTTTAGCGCCTGTCCGCCTGCCTGGGACAGGCAAAATAAAAAAGGCAACTGTCCGGTGGACAGGTGCAACGTGTGACGCCGAGGTTATTCGCACGCACTAATGCAGCAGAGGTGATTAATAACATTTATGCGACCACGACCGCAAATAAAACGTCTTTGACAATATCTATAAATAAACAATAATGGCTGCTATTTTGTGACGGACGACTCTGGCTATTGTATACCGCGGGAAAAAAAGTAGGTTATGTACAAACCGTGCTGAAATCTTCTGAATCATAATTCTTAAAATCTTACGTTCACGTCATGATTCACGTAACATAGTCGTATTCGTATACTAGTGATGCAAAACGTCTCACACCGATGATGTTTGTTTTGGTTGCCATGTTTTAATATTAATTTTGTTGCAGTGCAGCCAACAATTACGTAATTTACCGTTGTATACTTTCAAAATATAATTTTTTTAAATTTATTGTCTTTATAAATCGTGACTTTACTAATTCCTTGCTCTACTTTAACATAGTTTGTTAACAGAAAATCGTTTTCGCGTGGTTAACATTTCACGGCGTACTCCAGATGCAGCTGACAGTGGCCGCAGTGACTGCGACTGCTTGAAAATTCGCCTGTCAACTATTGCATCAAAAAATAAACATTACTTGTTTACAGAGGACACGGTAATCTTTTACAGTTTATCTTGTAACGGCGATTGTTTAAGTATTTAATTAACTGCGTTACACAATGTGGAAATTCATTACTGGTGCTTCAAAACCACCAGAAAAGAAAAGAAAAACGGACGTGGACAAGTCAGAATATAATGTTAAATATGACAAAATCGCCCGGTCCTGTACCTTTTTAACGTCTTGGTGTTCCGAGTTTCTTTGGCTTCGTTACGACACAGAAACAATACAAATGTTTTGCAAAGTCTACGAAACGCATTCAAAATCATCTGGATCAGTTTTTGTTACGGGCTGCTCAAGTCTGTAAAGACTGAAGTCTATAAAGACAGACTGGCGAAACTGTCTAAATGATGATACACTGTCTGCCCTCATGCGTGTTCAAATACAGTCACCTTCTGAAAGTGAGTTTGATCCAGCACCAGCAATAAATTTCTGGTGTCATAATGTTCAGAGAAAACGTCGACCCTTTCAGCCTCCTTATCGAAGATGTTCAAGAGAGAATCAGCAAAGTAATTCGTGCACTGACTCAGACAGAGACTCGTCTGAAAATGATGATTAAATAAGGATGTTAAGTGTGTGATAAAAATAGGTGCAAAATATAGCAAAAATCCTTTTTTCTCACTTTTTCAGCGACTTTGAAATTTTTTTTTTTATTTGGGTAAAACAGCGGACAGGCAAATTGAATGGCGGACAGGCAAATTTTCAATTACACCTGTCCGTTGGGCAGGTTAAAATATTCCTTAAAATCTAGCCCTGCATACACATAATACTGTGTGTGTATATATATATCTGTGTGTGTGTGTGTGTGCGCGCGCCAGTATAACCTCCAGATATAAATAAAATATTATATTTATTTCAACATGAGCAAAGCATTTTACATTTTCCAACCCAATCTATTGAAAAATTATCAATTTTAGGCCTCGTCAAACAATGCGTGGTATATATCTGTTTTAATTGTCTTACAAATAGACGCTTTGCAGTCAGATTTGCAAATGCAATTTCACGGTATTAGATGTTCCGCAAAGTAGTAGTTTATCTCAACTACTCTATAATATTTAGAAAATGATATTCAAACTGTAATCGGACTTGATCAAGAAAAGATCCCGAAGAAAAAAAAAAAAAGGAAATATGTTTGTGAAACTATTCAGCAAGATATTTCAGCTGTTTAGATCTGGTTTT
The DNA here is from genome assembly GCF_032445375.1 of Bacillus rossius redtenbacheri. Taxonomy (NCBI): domain Eukaryota; kingdom Metazoa; phylum Arthropoda; class Insecta; order Phasmatodea; family Bacillidae; genus Bacillus; species Bacillus rossius. The sequence continues at coordinate 30,412,034 of NW_026962011.1, forward strand.
CAAGTTAACAAACGTCTCTGAATTACGATAGCATTTATTGTATAACATTTAGTAAAAATATATTCAATTAATTAGAATTATTATAGTAAGAAATTACATTAATACCTTCGAGTTACAGTGGACGCCAATTTTTTATTTTTCACCAACATGTAGATTTTAGGTCTTATTAAATTTATAACTTTCTCTGCATCAATACCTGATTGTATGCTTTGTTCTTCAAATTGATTAGCTATGAAATAGAATATTGTATCGTAATTTGTAATTAAATAAATAATTTTGATTGTAATAGAATTGAACGTATACAGAAAACAAATTCTTAAATTAATATTGTCAATTTCAGGCTTTTGAATTCCTTTTAAATATGCTTTTTAATGTGCATGTTCTATTTACTAGACGTTCAATCAGCGATATACGTTTTATTAACATTTTTGATGCTTCAGACATAATATCTCGGTTTGGATTAAGAATTTCAACTTGAAATTATAGAATTAGAGACACTTTTAAAACCAATAGTAACTATAAAATTTGTAAAAAATTTAACTCTTTTTGAATAATCTAGAAACATTAATTGGTAAAAAAACTTAAGGAAAAAGTTATTTAAAACTTTTATAATCTTCATATTTATTTTGTATACTCCATTTTAGTTTCTGTTTAAGATTTTTTTGAAAACCAAAGTAACCAATAAGTTAATATGAACTTTATCAATCTTTATTTATCTGTGTGCTGTGTTGTTTTGTGTTTTGTCGTAAAGTTATTGATATGTATCAGTGTATGTCATGTGTTTTTGGTGGTTATTCTATGTGCTTATATGGTACCTATTTTTTTTTATGTATGTGTCATAATTCGTTTATAAGTGTGGTAAGGCACGAAAAACTGAATTTCAATTTTATCTGACAGTTTTAAAGAAGCAGAATAATATGCTACGCATAGTAACTTTTTATTTCCTAATAGAAAAAAAAATACTTAAATTTCAGCAGAGTTTATTTTGGAAAGACTGCAATCTTGTGCAAAGCCCACCAACATTCCATGTCTATGTCTATGCCTATGTCTCCCCTAGAACGCCTGTGCTGCTTGCCCTGTGCCAACAAACTACACTACACAAAAATATTTCCCTCGCATTTCAGTATCTTAAAAACACATTTTGTAGAGTTTAAATCATTTAATATGGACATTAAAATTTTTGTATCTGATTTTCTTGTGTTGTCACCCTAAAAATTAAAACATTACATAAGAAAACCCTTAAATATTTGCGTTGGATTTGCACTAATTAAATAATGATCTACAATTACTTCAAGTATTCCAGTGTGCAAGTGTAGTTAGTTACATTACGATTTTACGAGTAAGGCCGTTTTCCTCATTCCGTAGAATGTATAAGAAATTTTGGCAGAATTCTCCTTCGTGCATGGAAAACTACCATATGTATTTTTTTTTTTAATCCGTCGTAATAAGAATACAGTGCTACTCCCTATAAGATATTTTTGTAAACAATTCTTTCTTCTCGTCCGCGATCTGGACGTTATTTGTAATTGCAACTATCACCGACAGAAGCGCTATCTGTAAGCTTTAAAGTTAACCTTGAGAAACAGCTAGAGGGTTGACAGCGCTACCTACCGAGTATTCTATACACTACTTCGAGGGCAATGCCGCTGTACTCTTTCCATGGAGTGTATACGGAAATATGGCATAATTCCGTCTCTCGTCTTTTGAACGTATCGCAGATTTACGTTATTGTACTTTTCCGCCTTTTTCGAAGAGGCCAGGCGGAATACTGCCATTATGGTAGTCTTCCAGTATGGTAGTCTTCCGCGCCCCCAGCTGAAGCAGCGGAAATACAGAATGTGTTGCTGTTTTTCCAGGTTCGGCAATACGGCACCTCGACAGCAGCAGCTGTCGCAGATGCAGGGCGAGTCCCAGGCCTAGCAACGCCGCGTCCCGGCAGCTGCAGCTGCAGCAGCAGTGAGTCACGGCCGAGCGGGCTCCCAGCGCGGACCCGCACACACGCGTGTGGCCGGCCGGCGCGCCCCTGCGCCCAGGAGGTCGACGACATCCACTCCCCCCCCCCCCCCCCCCCCGTCCACTCCTCAGGCCTTTATCTGCTGCCAGCCTCTCGAGAGGCCGTGTCCTTTTTTACTTCTCGCCGGGCCCACGGCAGGGCGCGTCCGCGCTAGCACGGGCCGGAGGTGCCTCGCTGCCTGGCACCTCGGGACTCCTTTGTTCAGCCTCTTATTTGCCATGATTTACATTTACAAAAGAGAGAGAGAGAGAGAGAGAGAGTTTGTCTGCGTGTCTCTCTCTCTCTCTTTGTGTGAAATTTGATACGTGAATTCTCCAAGTGGGTCCGTTTGCTTCTCGAATTATTTCTTTAGAATGATTTTGGACCATGTTTTTTTTTTATGTTCTCCATGGGAACGGCCGTTGCATTGTTGATGCTTCCTTCGTCTCCATGGCAACGTCGTTCGCATTATTGATGTTCTCTTTGTCTCTACGACATTTTCTTGTAATAATTCATCAAGAGAATCATTTAATAATAAATTTATACTTCTAAGTAGACGTAACTGAAAAAACACCATATTGTTTTGAACCGTTATATCACTTCATATTTTAAAATAATTGGCTCTGTTCAAGAGGTTAGGAAAGCTCTCACCTCCCATGAATGACGAGAATATAAAAACAATAACAGAATCTGAACGACTTTGGCAGAATTCGATGTTGTTGGTTTTGTCGGTTAGATATTTTCATTGTGGGGATACGAATGTACATAAAGAGTCAATACAGTGTCTAGTCATAAAAATGCAAACTGTTTTACATAAAAAAATAAGGGATTGAAACCAAAAAATAAGCAAACATGAAACAATTAGGCTGTAAAATTATTAAAATCACATAAGGAAAACGTAGATGATAAACAAATCGTAGAAACGAATCATATTTCAATATTAAGCTCATTTAAACATTATATTATGAGATTTTAAAAGAAAATAATTACGATTGGCCATGTGCAGGAATCGCTGACTTGAGCCTGGCACCCCCCCCCCCCCCCCCCTAGTGGTCGAGCGAGAGAGGTCATTCACCGACTAACTTCCTTACCGTGAAGACTAGCAGTTGGACGTCTGCAGAGAGAGTTATGCTTTAAAGAGAGCTGGAATAATGATAGTTGCACCGAGAAGCGCGTAAGATTAACTTGTACATATAGTAGAATGAAAGTTATCAGCGAGTATAGCGGGTTGCATGTCCGAAATTTAGAGAATGTAAAAATTCCCGCAATAGGATAAAATCCCAATATGTATACTTCTAAGCTCCTTTTACTATTGGCACATAGCTTTGCCAATGAGAAACCTTCAACTAAAGAACTATGGAACCACAGCCTACCAAGTTGAGATGTCTCATCAGTAGGCAACCAACGAACAGATGACATTTTCCCGAGTACACAGAGGACTGTGGAGTCCATCGTAGAGGTCATTAATACGCTAATTTTTTTTTCCCCGGTCCCTTCCGGTAGTCGCAGGAGGCACTGCACTCGGGTAGCGCACCTGGAGGTCTCGGGTTCGATGCTAGGAAGAGAGTGAGAGAATCCAGCGACCGGATCTGAACAAGACATCCGTGAAGTGCGTGTGTGTGTGTGTGTGTGGACCAGAACATGCACGGACTGGTTTTTGAGTGTAGCTAGTGACTCTTCAGAACAAGTGCGAAGATCCAGATATCCGAATCCCGCCCATTACGGCTCTGACCTCCCTCTAGCCTCATCCCATCCCATCCCTTACTGAGTTTACTCGGGTGGTGTCAGACATAAAGAGTAGAGACCTTCATCCCCAAAAAGACCAGTTACAATGTGGTTCCATTACATTTTTGATGTTAACAATACGGGTAGCTTCAATCCGGCATCAGTGGGTGCCATTCACTGTGTGCTGCAGACTAAGAGTCACTCAAAATAATTTTCAAACCTACTGCTTTTTGACTGAAAACGCTCTTTTTTCTTTGTTTTCCTCTTCTACGTGCAACCAGAAGTACTGCGAGACGGATCTCACGGCAACCTGGATACAGCGCGGCTCTCCATAACTCGCCCACGGCTGTCCGCGTGATCGAATGTGATTTTAGCGCCGGGGCTGTAATTGGAAGTTCCTGACCGAACCGCAGGCGTCCGAGGTCGCGGCCAATCACTATCGCCGTGCGACTTCCGGCGGCTTTGACAGGCTGGCCGTCGCCCGCCGCGCGGTCACGTGACATCGGCTCGGCACCAGGGCCGGTGCAAGGTAAATTGGCGCCCTAGGCGAAAACCTTAATGCCCTCCCCCCCATCCCGGCCAGACACCCCAAAAAAATTTCCTTGCCTCAAAATACATCACGTAAGCCTAAGATTTTGTCAACAATCAAATGTAAGCAGGCTTGTGTGTTTTTTTTTTACTTTTTTACTTATTACAAATCATAAACAGGTCACCGTGGACTTTAAATAATTACTTATATCAATATAAACATTCCAAACTGTTACAAAAATCCATTTTCATCTAGTTTCAATAATCGTTAAACATATTGTATCAGGTGTTATGTGTCGTGCTTCGCCGCCCCCAGCTACTTGGCGCCCTAGGCGGTTGCCTAGTTCGCCTGTGTGGACGCGCCGGCGTCCATATAGGCGAACTAGGCAACCGGGTCCTCGAGGCACCAGGGGCTGACCCGGCGCCCAGACCAGTCGGTACAGTCTTGAGCCTGCATCACGAGATGAAGGTCTCACGCAGGCTCCACCAGAAGCTTCTGGCAAAACTGCTCGCGAAGCCTCAACGGCGGCGTGCGTGTACATTTGCTTTGTGATTAGATGATCATTTATTATTATGATTCCACTGTCTTGACACAAGCCGTAAACTAAATATAATTTTTTTTTTTAAATGTGTGTGTGTAACTATGTACTCGCGTTTGGAGTTATACTTATCTGGCGTAATATAAAACTTAGGTAGGCCTACTTTAATTTTGCTATATATATATATATATATATATATATATATATATATATATATATATATATATATATATAAGGATTGGAGTTATTTTATAAATACGGTAAGTAAAGTACAAGTTCAGTCAAATTAAAAATCTAAAAAAAGTAGTCTGAATTCAATATTAATATGAACACGTGTTTAAAAGTAATCGTTTAAATTAGTAAAATATTCGAAATTAATTTTAATTAATAATGAAAATCAATACGTATACTGAATATATATTTTATTAATTGTAATTAATTACTAAATAATAATGTAATAAATTATACATACATGAACATAACCTCACTTATATAAATACGCTTGCAAAAGTTTATAAGCAAAATTTCTATCACTGATATTCACTTTAAATATATATTTATAAATGATTTGGACCAGTTTTCAATATCAAACACTAAAGTAAATGATTTAATTGATATACCTAGACCAGTTATAAATATCAATCTCTAAAGTAAATGATTTAAAAGCACATACATAATTTTTATTTAAAAGTAGCTTTTTTTTTTACCATTTTGTCAGTTTTTATTGCATGTTACATGCGCATCATAAAAATTAATTAGCATAATTTTTTTTCATCACGTGGCTAAAAAAAGTATAACCTAACCTCACTCATATTAATATAGATTGATGATCCGTTCAAAATTACATTGTAAGAATTGAAAATATTATATTTGTAAACAGTGGCGTAGCCAGGATTTTTGTATGGGGGGTGCTAAGAAGCATGCACCCCCCCCCCCCCCCCCGCCGGTATTAAAGAGGGAAAATTTGGATTTTAAGCTGTAAAATAGTGCTATTTGTGCAGTTTTCGGTTCTTAAATTTAAATATTGTAATGGTAAAAAAATTATTAATGTTAATATGAAATTTGTTTGAGTGATGAATAATAAATTAATTAAAGATTTGGTGCTATGGGGGGAGGGGGATTGGAACCCCTAAACCCCCCCCCCCCTGGCTACGCCCCTGTTTGTAAAAAGGTTGCATGCAATTTCGTGTACACGTCTATTATTTTGAAACCAGGCTCTTTGTCGCGGATGTCACAACACAGTAGTTATGGTGGACACGCGCACGAGACGGAAACACGGCTGATGCGCGAGTCGAGGCGCTCCTGGCGGCCGCGGGCGGAACCGCGCGGTCACGACTCTGCGGCGTGAACCACGCTCTGCCCACACGACGAGCGCTTCCGCGGCTCGTTCCAGCCCTCGCGACACGAGCGTTTTATTGGCGGGCGACATCCGTCACGGACACTCCCGCTCCTGGGTTGATGCCACTTTCCTTCTCAGAGCATTGTCTCGCTAGACACACTACCCTTTCCACACATGCGCCGTGGGGGGGAGTAGAATCACTTTGCCCGCTGTTTCTTTCCTTTAGTTGGTGGGAATGAAAGAGGCGTACGCCTCCAAGGGACATGCATAGGGACTGGAAAAATTCGCGGGGTTTCAATGACCACTAGGTAGTAGACTCCACGATTCTCTATGTACTCGGGCAACTCTCACCTGGTCATTGGCTACCGACTCGGGACACCTGTTTGCTGCAATTCTTATGATTCGATACACTTCTTTTGTTGAGTGTTCGCCATTGGCTCAGAGTCCTTCAGGTAAATTGCGGTCACATCACTGACGCAGCATTAAGCTAAACGTGTTTGGATTCCAGCCTGTCTCGAAAGGAATCCGCGAATTTTTCCGGTCTCTAGACATGCAGCATGCTCCATACTGTAGTCTTTCTTACCGCAGCAATATAATTAAAACTATATATGTAGTTATAATGTAATTTTACTCGTTGTAAGTCATGACCGAATGAAATAAATAATAAATGACTTTAGATTCAAAATATAAACATAATAGGTGGGATGGTTGAGGGGACTAAAATAACCTCATTGATTAAAGAACCGATGATAGTGCAAATTAATTTTAGATTTTTACCACCCTAATAATTACACGAATCAAAGTTGAGAAACAAAACAATTAACATATGTACATCTTGGATCTGCGAAGTTGCATTTGACCTTACATACCTTAGAATATAGTCCGTTTGTTAAACAAATCATAAATATAGACCTGGAAATTTCGCAGATTCGTCTGGTTTCAGAGTAGAATCTAAGGTAATAGGTGTGCTCAACCCATGTTCGCTTTCCCATTGGTTGATTTCTTAGCGAGGGCATGTTTATCCTTGTTAATCGGCACTACCCGATTCGCCTACTTCTCTCCTAGCTGGGCGTCGTTGGCTCACGGTCTCGGAGGGGCGTGTTCAAATAACTGCGGTCCAATCATGTACACTGTGCGAGAGTGTGAAGGTTTGCATTCTAACTTGCGACTAAATGAATGCGCGAAATTTCCGTGTCTCTAATCATAAACAATGAGTAGAGACCTGCAAAATTCGCGGATTCATTGACCTCTAGGATAGACTCCACAGTCCTTTAAATACTCGCGGAAATGACACCTGTTTATTGGCTACTGACGCGTGAGACGTCTCAACTAGACTGTCTGTAATTAGGCACTTTCTTGGTTTAGTGTTTCCCATTGGCTCACAGTTCCCCGGATAAAATGTGGGCCAATCGCAGAAGCGGTAAGAAGGTATAGTTGTTTTGATGCTAGCCTATCGCGAAATGAATCCGCGAATTTTGCATGTCTCTAACAATGAGACAATGACAATGAGTTACGTGGAGCATAAGAAACAAGAGGTCTGATTGGAGGATCAGTGGCGGTGGGTCTGCGGGTCCCAGGCTGTTTTCATTCACGGAGCCCCTCCCCCGGACAGTATAAGTAAACGCTTACAAACAAAATTCCAAGCCAACCGGGAACTAACATTTGGTCGATGGTTTTGCTAATTTTAGTTTAAAGAAATGTTGATTTTTATTTTACGTTAAATTAATTTCTGGTTAGTTTTATAAATACTTATGATCAAATTCCGGCGGAATCGCGAAACTTGGCAATAAAATATTAGAAAGATTTTCAAATTCGAAATAATGAATTGAAATTTGTATTGACCAGCACTTTAATTTAGAGAGCACTATATTTTTTCCTTTTCCCTTTAATGCCTATATTTTGAAAATAACACTAGATAATCAACTAGAATGAAAATTAAAGTCACAGGCGCGGAGTCTGGGCGATTGCCCGGCTCGCCTGCTCCTGTGGCGGATAGTCAAAAAAGAAAAAAATATGTCTTTAAATGATTCACGAAAATTATTAGGTAATTGTTGTTTATATATATCTCCGTTTATGAATTATAGTTCGACAATCACAAGCTGCTGCCACGGATCGAAGTCGCACGTAGGTAAAACGAACATGAACGGACAGCACGTAGAGTCGGTGAGGCCTCGATTTGACCGCGACTGTCGCCCTTATCGCTGCCACGCTCTGTACGTGAAACACGCACCTCCGACCAAGCAATCGCATGTCCTGTAACTTGCCCGTGCCCTGGGCGTTAGTGAAGTCAAATATCGCAATTGGAAGAGACCGGAAAAATTCGCGGATTCATTTCACGTTAGCCTGAAATTCAAATAGTTAAAGCTCAGTGCTGCCTCTGCTATTGGCTCACAACCAAATACTGTAGAGGGAGAATACAGGACAGCTCTATACTAATAGCACAGCCGCGCGGGCGAAGAGCGTCAGTGCTGCTACCTAGCGGCTCGGCGTGATAACAGCACCCACGGCCATGCATTCCAAGCCTAAAATGTATTAAATTCAACTCGTCATTGCACCTAGACTAATCAACAGATTCTTTTGAAAAAAATTGTGTTGACCCTCGTATTCTTTGCGGCCATGCAGATGTAAATTTATTTGCCGAAAAGTTAGTTGCTTTCGATGTAAAAAATAGTTAACAATGAACAGCATATTTTCAAGGAAAATTGAAGTAAAAATTTTCAAAGCATTCTTTGCTAATCATCGTTCATTTAGGGAATTATCTAATGAATTAATTAAATTATCCAAATTTTTCAGCCATTAAATACTATTGATTTGCTATCGTTCAACAGCCTATTGGTTAAAAGTTTTTGTTTATGAATATATGCAATATAATGAGTACAGTTGTTCATATAGTTTATAATACGTATATAATAATTATATTCACAGTTAACAGAGATTTGAGCACGATATTATGAAATTAAATAACATGGGCATTCAAATAATATTGAAAATTAAAGGGAGATGAAAAAATACATAATTTCAGTATGACATAAATATGTAGAAGTACATAGCGTTTGACACAATGTAAATAAACAATATAATACTTAAATTAGAACTTACAATTGCACCATCTTAAGCTACCATAAATATTAAATATGTATTAATACCTCGTTACTTTAAAATAATAATATTTAAATAAATACATTATAACAATGGTACCAGAGCTAGAACATTTTACAAGATTCAACCTTCCATTGTAAATGAAAAAGGCAAATAATATACAAGAGACGAATATGCTTGTAAAATTTTATCCAGCTGCACCTAAATAGGTAGCAAGAAGTTTATTTTCCCCGATCATACCTTATAACCACTGCTATGCTAGATATTCCATACAATTTACATGTGCATTACTTTTTTTGCTTTTTTGTTTTCTTTACTCCGGGTTCTCCCACATTCATCGTTTACACCTTTTATAAAACAATTGATTATGACATTAAAATATTTGTTAACAAAAATTTTGAAGCATTCGTCACACATTTCGATTTCAGTGGGTTTCTCAATCAATCTAATCATTTTTAATTTGACATTCCTGCAAGAAATATTCAAAATATTTACAAAACATTCATCAAAAATCGCACATATTCTTGTCGACAACAACTGAATAGGCTTTTTAGGGTACAAAAATTTTGCATTATCATACTGTTTCATAGCTATATGAACGTCCTCTAGAGAGTAAGAATTTTCGTTCGATGAAATTTTGTTTCTGGCATTCAGTATGTGCGGGAAATGGGAAATATTACAACTCACGATAGTATGTTTTTCTAAGAGAAATATTTTGACTTGGGGAAAATTTTTACGTTCTATAAGTCAATAAATTTAAAAAAAAAATATTTAATAATAATTCCTTTCAATTCTGACGGTTACTCTTTGTACTTCAGCGAGTTTAGTTTCAGAGGTTTTCGTATGGCGCGGCCGTGGTCGCGGCAGCTAGGGGCAGTCATCACGCCGAGCCGCGAGAGCGCAGCACCGTCGGTTTCTCGCGAAAACGAGCGAGCTGTCCTGTATTCTCCCTCTACAGTATTTGTCACAACTCACCTGGACGACTCTGGGCCAGTGAGAAACACTCAACCGAAGCTGTATCGAATCACAGGCCACTACGTTGGGATACCTTCACAAGACCAAAGCCAATGAGAGGGTGACATTTGACCGAGTGTACGCAGAACTATAAAGTTCATCCTAGAGGTAATTGAAACCGAAAATTATTCCGGTCCCTAGCAATTGGACAATGCGGGAAAATCTGTCCAATTAGCGTTGGCGAAGCCCGAGACACTATACTGCATTGCTTTCTAGCTGTTTTACGCTCCGCGCCGCTAAATGCCACTACTGTATATAATAGTTTCACGCATTCAAAAACGTATACGCCATAGGCGTGCGCACGGTAGGTGCCACAGGTGCCTTGGCACCACCATTAGGGTTAACGTTATTTTGTTTTTTACAAGCAGAAATAATACATACAAAAATCCGTATTATTTCCAAAAAAATAAGTTTTCCAATCTTGTCGAGTTACAGATATGTGCTCATAACACTATCAGTATATCAATTATCAATCGAACCAACTATACACACGGAAACAAGCCAGTTGCAATTACTTGTGTTGTACACGCGGGCCGCGGCTACGAAACTTCTGAAATGTAAATACTTCTCCTAGTTCTCCTCGAATTACATAGAATGCGCGCTCGGTGTCCACTGTTCACTCGGTAGGCGCACGGAATAATAGCCGCCGTCCGCCAGGGTTTATTTAAAAAAAGAGAGAGTTTAGTTAGTTAAAAGGATAGGCTTACTCAATGACTTATATGCAGTCGCCGACAAAACATTTTTGTTGTATTCCAAAAGTTAAAACGTTTGCCCACTCTTATTTGTGTATTTTTATTATTTTAATATTTTACATATTTAAGGTATGTTACGAAAACTCCCTTGATTTTTTTATTTTAAAACTTAACATTTGAGAATGTTTTTTCTAGCATTTATTTGGCGTCTTCAGAAAACATGTAAGTACGGTTTTTCAAAGCCACCAGCATGAATTCCGTGCAAACAATTTGTGCAATTTACTTTATGGATCAACAAAGCTTAAAACTGTAAATAGTTTAGTAGTTTTCCTGGTGATTATAACGTTCAAAGCCATAATTTGTCATAACAAATGTTAAAATGTTTAAATCTGTGATTTAATGTTTTTGTTCGGAAACACCTTAAATGGCACCATTTTGCGCTTTCAAATCCAAATTTTTCCGGGCTCGGGGTCCATGAATGACAGGGCTGTTGTGTAATCTGGCACCACCAATACTGAAGTCCTGCGCACGCCTATGATACACACTACACACCTCCGACGTCAATTGTCTCGTGTATTTCTTACCAGTTTCCCATGTTGTCTTCACTACAATATTTGGTGATGTTCGTGAACTCTTCGCCGAGAAGGGGCGACCACGGCGTCTTCCAGAAGAGATAGCGGCGCGGGGGATGATACGACAGAGAGCTGGTTTGGTGCGCGGTGTTTGAGGAGGGAAGGGGAGGGGGGGGATAAGAGCCCTGATCTTGATAAATCGCCCTCGCGGCGGCGGCATGAATCATGACCTACCTAAGAGGCGTCGCGTCTGCCCACGAGGCTCGTATATCTCCCCGCTGACCCCCGCAGCCCGTCATTACCCCCTAAACAACCCCCCCACCCCCTCCTCGTAGCGCGGGCATGCGGGTGGTGATCCTGTCTCCCCTGCGGGCCGGGGCGAGAAGTCAACTCTCTGATTTACTGGCGCTTTTTCCAGCGGGACCACACTGACGAGTCACGCTCTTCGGCCACGATTCTACTGTGCTTAACAACATACGGTAAGTTTACCGCTGCAGACCTTGTGCGCATCACCGAAAACGTGCAGTTAAGTCCTAAATGACAGCGACATGCTTCCAATTTACGCAGTTTTTAACGTAGACTCTCCATATACCTATAGATAATCTAGAAACGCTGTTACACACATTCATGTTTAATAATGTTCCTAATGTTAATAGGTATTAAAGGTAATATATAACTAGATTAAAAAATGAAATATTTTTTTTAATCTCATTCAAAGATATAAAAACCCGATAAAAATAAAAATAAAAGGTCCGACGTAAAAAAAAAAACACTTTAAAAAATTGTTGCCTATTTCTTAAGATTTAAAGTGATATATTTATCAAGATACTAGCTTAATTAACTGCATCGCAATAGCGTTCCGAGCGTAGCAGTGTTGTGTACAAATTCGACGTTTATTAGTCTCTGGAAAATTTGACCAAACTAAAATTCAGTGCAGTGGAAATTTCAAAGTTTTCTAGTAGCAAGTGAATAGATGCCTCCACAACCCTTGTGCCTCACGCCGAAAACGTGCAGTCGAGTCCTAAATAATAGCTTCTTGAACGCTCCACAATAATTCATTCCGTAAACATTATTTTAGTAGACCTTCAGTAAACCAAACAATAATTGACTAAAATATTTTTCTACACAATAAAATTGAAATAAGTTTCAGTATATTTTGCTAAATATGGACTAGGTATATTCAATAATAAAATGAAAAGGAATTTATTCAAATTTACGAGAAATGAAATTATATATTATATAAGCACTAGCTGCAGTACCCGGCTTTGCCCGGGCTGAACACCGGGTGATATATTGTCCGCGGGTTACAGCACAATGGATAGCGATATGTCCAGTGTGGTGGACATTAAGAAATGACACATAATTACTGTTTGTGTATCTGTGACCTATGGTATTCTGTTTACCCATGGCGATTGGTTGAAAGGTTTAGAAGTTGATGCGCTACAGCGCCATCTAGCGGCGAGTTACAAAAAACTGGTTAGCATATAAACCTTCTCCATGATAAAGACACTTCGATGTGCCAACTTTCATGGCGATCGGTCAAACGGTGTAAGAGTTTATCGACGTCATACATGCCAACATCCAATTATATATATTCTAATATTTCGAAATTTTAGGGCTTTCACTTTTGCGGAAACTGGATGTTCAGGACCTCGAATGGTTTGGAACACTCCATCTCGAAAGAATAGATATTTGAAATTTCTGAAATTGTCGAAATTTTGGGGATTTGTTCCCAGAGGGGGGCGGGGGGTTCGAGGACCCTGAATGGCTCGAAAACACTTAAAATCGAAAGAGATAGATTTTTAAAATTTTTTAAACTTTCGAAATTTTGGGGCTTTAAGCACCTAGGGGGGGGGGGGGGGGGTGATGTTGAGGACCCCAAATGGCTCGGAAACACTCCAAATCGAAAGAGATATAAAGGAATTTAAGAATGTAGGCATTTACTGTATACTCCTATCTACCATAATAACAATATTGACAAATAGAAAGCTTATTACCTACCTATGAATAATTATCTAAATTAATTAATAAATAACTGTATGTTTAAGAATTTACGTACATACATAATATTAAACTTCAAACTATACACACCAAAAAAAACTAAGGATGTTTGTGAAACTATTTTTTATTTGTCATAATGTTTAAAACATTTGTAGGATTTGTTTATATGTAAAACTGTGGTGGCAATATTCCGCTTATCCAAAGGAGTATAGAAATTAATAGAGATATCACTCCCTGTACACACCACAAATCTTTGAATTAAGTAAAAAAAAACATAGTCCAAAATGAAACAAAAAGTATAAATAACAACTAATTTGACAAAAAAAAAAATTTATACAACTGGAATGACAATGTTAACATCCGCCTGCAATTTAATAGAAGTAGGTAGGTAAGAATATATGTATATATATATATATATATATATATATATATATATATATATATATATAAGAAATTAAAACATACATAAATAAAATTATCTCACACTCAACCAAACATAATGTTTAATATGAAATAAAGGAAGATGGCAATGGTACGTAACTATTCTAATTAATAAAAAAAATCAACTTTCCTGAAATAGTAAAATTCAAATTTTTCAACAATATATTACATAATTTTTTTTTAGTATCTGGTCTTCGGTCTCAGCAGCCCTAAGACTCTTGACGCTCAGCAGATAAATTATAAACACTAAACCAAACTCCTTGCAAATAAGTATATACTGTAAAAAAATAACAATATTGACAAATAGAAAATATTAGTAGGCCCTACCAACCTATGAATAAATTTCGAAGAAATTTATAAGTTTAAGAATTTATGTACCTACATAATAATAAACTTGAAACTATCAACACAATAAAAACCTAAGAATGTTAGTGAAACTAATTTTTTTTATTTGTCATAATACCTAAAATACGTATGTTTCCAAAATGAAACAAAGTATAAATAATGACCAATTTGACAAAAAAAATTGTAGAACTTGAATGACATTGAAAACATACACGTGAAATTTAAAAGAATTTTGAGTGCCCTAGGTAGGAAGAAAAAATATATATAGAAGAAATTAAATAAAAAAAATGGGAGCGTGTACTTAGGTACGCGCATGAGAAGTTATACTTCTTTGGCATCATTAAAAAATAGTTTTTAATTGCATGCAAAAATATTGCGTGGAGTCCCTCCGCGCGGAAGAAGTGAAACTTCGTAATGTGGAAATGAAAATAGGAAGGGGTAGAAATTGATTTTTAGTGAAATCATACTGTATCAAATCAAACTAAAAAAATAAAGGAAATAAATTTGTAACGATTCATAGATTGATCTTCAGAGAGAGAGAGAGAGCGACACCTATTGAATGTCTATAAAACTAACTTTCTTATGAGAGCAGATTTTCATGAAATAAATCATGAAATCATTCAACGATAAAAGCTGTTTATTTAATCAAGCGGACGGGTTCGCCCCAAGGAGAAAATTGACGCGGCGAGACCTCGTGGACATAGTGAAATGACACACACTCACTATTTATGTGTCTATGAAACATGATTTTTTTTTGCAATTTAAAAAACGGCATTGAAAATTGAAACAAATATGGCGACACTACAAACTGTCAAGATCTTTATTTTTTTTTCTTTCTCTCTACTTAGTTCCTTACAATAGCAAAACGTAACGTAATGGCTTGAAAGCTATTGCTCGGCAGACATAGAGGAATGACACTAACAGTTTGTATATCTATGACACACATTACATAAAATGAAGATATATTTTTTTAACATGTTTAAAATTAATTTTTTTAGACAAAAGATAGCCTATGTCCATCCCCAGGATATAATCTATCTCCTTGCCAAATTTCATTACGATCCGTTCAGCCGTTCAGCCGGGAAAAGGTAACAAACAGACAGACAGAGTTACTTTCGCATTTATAATATTAGTAAGGAGTAAGGATGAAGCGCCCCACGTGAGAATCGCTGAAATAAACGTTTTTGCATATTTCGTAAGCATTAATTGGTATATTTTTTGAGAGTCTGGTACAATTGTTCTGACCGCTGAATGTTTATACAATAATTTGTTTTTATTTTCATATATTTGAAAAAAAAATGTTTCCTAACTTTATTGATTTGGATTGTCTATAAACGATAAGATATTCAAACTTAATAACTTTTTTCAATAAAACCATATAAGTATTGTTTCCATATTAATGTGTTGTTTCTACTTAGAGTCTACCTTACAAAATATAGTCTTTACGAAATGGATTTTTGTGGATCGTTGTAAGAAACTATCATTTAGTACTTAAATGCACTTTTTGGTGTGACGCACAAGTTTTTCGGCGGTAAACTTTTGATATGTTACTGAGAAACGTTGAGTTTGCCATTGTACGAAAGTTCATCTTTTGGATAGTTTTCCATATAATGAAAATCTTTGTTTCCTAGGAGCGGAAATCGTCCCAGCCCGAGCGTCTTTCAGCATCGCCGAAGCACGGTGCGCACTCCGCAAATGGGAAGGCTTCAGCGGGAAGGATAATTGTATCAGACTGTCTTTAGAAAACAATGAGAGATGTGTAACACAATTATGCTTAATGATGCAAAGTTTCAGGTTACATTGCTGTCCTTTCAGACCATCTAATACAATAATGTACTGTTGGTTTCTGATTTTTTTTTTGTGTGTGTGTGTGTTTCACACTGGATTCTGTTTCCATTTAATTATGTGGTTATCGTTCGTTTCTGCTGTAAGCCAGTCTGTTTGTTTCTGTTGTATTTCAGTGTGTTACTTCGCTTTAAAGGTGTGCAAGTATTTCGCGCTCATACGGAATATGAGCTGACAGGCCTGCGCGCTGCCAAGGCGACGCGACGGTGTTCCCAGAGGGCAGTGAGGTCAGAGGCCGGGCCTAACCGCATCCCCCGCACAGTGGTGCGGACCGCGGCCCTGGGAGGCCCTCACCCCCACGTGCAGCCCTTCACGTCACAGGGCTCAACATCGGCCAGCCCTAGAGAGTCTCTCTCAACAGGCATCTGGAAGATGATCCTCTTTGTCGCTTCATGCAGTACAACATCGGGTCTTCGGACAGCACTGCGGCGAGGAAACACCCTTGGATACGGTGACCTCTGGGATAAACTCCACAGTACGTCTGTGCGTACTCGCCTGTTCGTTCGGCGCTGACTCGCGAGCTGGTTTCCGAGTCGATGCTTCCTCAAATCATTATTTGTCATTGGCAAAAAGTATTTCGAAACAAACCGTTCATCAACACGTGAGAAAAACCACGGGTAAAATGTTTGAACTATAACATGTCGCGAATAGGATCGGATAATTTTTCTGGTCTCTAGACAAGCTGCAGCAGAAGGTAGAGTAGAGTTATTAGTTGAATTCCAGGCACCAAAAAGCTTGCACCAGTCTGCATCAAGGTAGTCGAGGCCACAGAAACCAAACTCTTCCAGTATCTTCAATTGCCACAAACACAGCTTCTTCGCCCGACGCCAGCGACTGGACTTCGGGACTCGGGGGTGCATGACGGCGCCACGCACTCGCGGAGTGTACACTTTCAGGAGACCGAGCCGGGGCAGAGCGGCGGAGGACGTGAATAATGCCCTAGTTCCTCCCATTGTGTCGACGGGAGACGGGATTACATGTTAGCGACGAGTCTGTAACCACCCTTGTTAACATGGGTATCTATTTCCACCCGGAGGAAGTGGTTATACCATGTAGACGCCTGGTGATGGAAAGGGGGGGGGGTGGTGAGGTACTAGCTTCCCCTGTTATGTAAATATCGCCACTCCTTTGTCCTCGGTATGTGCCCCTCCCCCACTCCGCTAGTCCCTCTAACTGCTGCCCCATTTAAAACGGGACCGGGCGAGACAGACTCGATGAACGTGCCATACATTCGCTATAAGGGCTTGCGCGTGGCGTCCAATTACACGGCTTCTCCCCGATGACGCAGCGAGCCGCCTCGTGCTGCCCGGAGACTAGCGCGTGACTCACCAAACCCCCGATCACCCTCGAATTTTTTTTTCCCTAACCTAACTTATTCCAAGTGTACTGGGTTGGGAGGGATCCGGGTTAGGCCGAAGCCTGTAAGCTTGATCATGCTGGGTTACAACCATGCAAGCATCGCGGGATTGGCCAGCCATGGCAGCGATTGATGCCATGACTAGGGTTACCAGACACTGATAACAGAAAAGGAGGACATTCACCTCGCAAAAGGAGGACATTTCACTAAAAAGGAGGACAATATTTTATTTTTTTTAAAAAGCCATGAATTAATTACAATGGAGTACGATATTTTACAATGTTTTGGAATTTAATACAGTTTCAGTATAAAGAATCAAAAAACTACGCATATACAGCATATTAAAAACACGTGCTTCTGCATGTGCTGCTACCTGTCAAGCTGTCATAGAACTACTTACTAGTGGGGTGACTCTGCGGACAGCGCATTAACGCGCACCGCGCGCTTTACTCAGAGTGTAACTGCAGGAATTATCTCACTTCATAAAAAAGCCGGACATTTTGGAGAATTAAGAAAAATCCGGCCGGACGCAAAAAAATACATAAAAAGGAGGACATGTCCTCCTTTTGCCGGACGTCTGGTAACCCTAGCCATGACTAACTCTGGACTATGAGCGGTTAAGGCGGACCCAGGTGAAGCCCTGCACAGACACAGGGATAACCCTGGGCGCAGACATGCGGGGAGCAATGTGGACAAGAGGGTGGTTCAGGAAGCTCGTGAAGGACTTGACCTCGCCCTTGGAGGGCCACTCTCTCGGGCCCGGATCACTCCGCGGCTGAACCAGCCCCATCGCCGGTGTCACAGTCAACGAGTTGCTCGACGGGGCGGCAGTCGGCCTGCTCGCGACCTTGTGACCTCCCTGTGGGCACCAGACCTCTCGTGTCCTGTGACAAGAGACATGTTCTGAGCAGTCGCCAGCATTTACTACGTCTTCAGTTGTGCCACGGTTGTTTCTGAAATCCCGAGGAAGTCTAATCACATAACGACCAACAGCAGCAGAAATGTTTATCACGACAGAGTACTGTATTTGGTGAAATAAATACCTAGAGTTACTTCAAACAAATGTTCTTTTATAGTTATCCAAGAATTGGTTAATCAATAAATTATTTCATCAACAGAAAGATATATAGTTTTTTAGATATAAAATCAATGTTGTAACGCGGGAAATTTGGTAAGGCCAACAAAATATTATGTTTGAGTCACGTAAATATTGGTTTTGTAAACTCAAGGTCGTATTAGTGAGATGACTATGTATGCTAAGTAACAACACCACACTTGCGTCTCCGATGCTAATAGCTTCGAAGTTATTAAGGCGAATCAATATAGACGTGTCTCTATTTCTCTCTCATGGCCTACCTGTATGTTTCGGCCCGGTTTTGAAGACTTTTACATAAATAAAATTCGGGGCCACCACAAAACATTTTTGTCGGTACATACCCCTCCAAAATTATGTGTTAAAAAATATTTTTTTTTGTCGCCAATGAATGGTTTTGCTGAGGCTAGACAATTATTTTTTTTGAAGCCACAAAATACTTGGCTCAGAACTTGCCATGAAAAGGGACATTCACTAAAACAATGACATCTATAAAATATCAGTACGCCGTTTAGTTTATAATAATTTTGAAATAACCTTAAATAAGGTGCATTAATGGTATAAAAATAAATAAATCACATAGAAAGAAAATTTAGTGTGAATATAGCTAGGTAAAACAATAAACACATTTGTGTGATTAAATATAAGTAAAGGTTTAAAGCAATCGAGCTATTCTTCTACCAGTATATACTTCACTCTTTAAATATTTTTAAGTTTGTTCAAACTGTTTGCATGAACACGCATAGTCGAAAACAGTCGCTTGGTCAAACATAGCATCATAAAGGAAAGATAAAGACTACCAAGATAAAAAAAAAACAGAGAAAGGCGAAATTTGAGTCCGCACCGTAGATTTTCCGTGAATAAGTCGGAATAAAATCATAAAAAGTGTTTCGTATTGATATGGAATCTCTCTAATACCTTTGAATATATATACTGTATAGAAGTCGCGAGTGGATAGGATTTACTCTACGTTTTTCAAGAGCGTAAAATGAGCAGCTTGGGAACTTCACCGCTGCAGTGCGCTGCCGTAACGCCCTGTATCGTCTTAGTTGTTGTGTACACGTTAGAATGCAGCACTGTCGCCCGCTGTCATTCCCCGCACCCCTCATCCATCATTCACTGCAGCTCAAGGTCGTTCAACGGGAGGGTGGGGAAGGGGTGTTTGAAGAGTTAGACACTTGTCCGCTAGGGACCACCACAAGTCGATGCCCTAGAGATGGTGGCGATTGCGGCGGTGAATTAACCAACTACCTCAAAACCGTATTAGAAATTTTAACCTGGGCTGGCGACTTCTATACAGTATATATATTCAAAGCTAATACATTGGTTGCACAGAGTAATATAACGCTTACAGAACAGATAGAAAGTGTCTGTAGTAGCTAAAGTAACACACGCACACTTCACGCTGCATCTCATTCAAGTGTCTAGTGAAAGTCCAGTCGATGTTGGTGTTGCCCAGTTTTGCAGGGGCAGGGATCGTCACGGGCATCATGCCGCATTGCGCGAGCATGAAGGCATTCAGCACTGTTTTATCGCTGTCGGCATTTACATTTAAGTCTGCTAGGACTTCCAGTGACGACATGATGTTATGAATGCGCCTACACTGGTACGATGACGTCGCAGACAAAAACAAACACGCACAGACATGATCCACCCATAGTGAGCTCAACCGTTGTTGAATCATTATTAGTCTCGTAAGTTATTAGTGATTCAAATCTGAAGAACTTAGGACCGACCGACCGACCATTACTGTAACGATCGAATAGAAGTTTTCACATAAAAACAGGCAATGGCGGCTCCAGGAAGACCTATCGGGCAGGGCTCTCACACACAGGAGGATGCAGTTAATAATCATTACATTTGCCCTTGGGATATTCACAAAATATATGGTCTCAAATACTGAAAATTAGTATTTTCGTACAAATTTTTATTGAAAGAAGAGTTTAGCACATTAACGAAAGTATTTCAATTAACATTAATATTCCCTACAAAGAAATAAGAAGTAAAATTTGGGCTCATAACGGGCTATCGCCCCCTGCGCCCTTCCTCTGGAGCCGCTCTTGAAAACAGGTCGATTAACACTACCAACAGATGAAATTTCATCGGCTGAAATGAACAATAAGATTTCAATTGTGAACCGATTCCGCACAGGTCGTGTGCTCAGCCTTGCTGTGCACTCGCGACTCGCGTATGAACCCAGCTTCACGAGGAAAGTAGGAGTGTACATCAGCTTCTCTCTTTATCACAGAACACAACCCTCGGTCCCACGGCGGCGCCGTGACTTGACGGCAGATGTCGCGCTGAAACCTGAGAGTCCCCCCAGGTATCTCGTTCCCGTGCAGGGCCGCCACGAGGCGAGGAGAATAAGTCTAAGTTACCGGTTGTTCCGATGTCATTACTTTCGTTGTATGCGAAGGGACGTCCGCCGACAAATGGGCGGAGTCTTTTTTTGAAATACGAAGCCGAAGAGCACGGCAGATGTATAGTCGGAAGAGGGGAGGCAAAGAGGGATGAGAGCTCTAAGAAAGGAGAGACAACGGTGGGAGGAATTGTGAGTGAAATTTCACCGTGATAAACAGCTGCAGATTAATAAAAAAAAAAAAAATGTGATCGAATCTTTCAGTACTCGTCAGTGATGTGTAAAATCTATCCTCGGTAACGAGAAAATTCATGAGTTCTCATGTTGCAAATACATTTAAATAAGAAACTCGGGCACGAAATGTAACGTAAGAGTTCTTTAAAATAATGCTGAGTGTGATTAATTGTGTTCTCAACTACATTACTGGACGCGTATCACTCGTAGTTTCCGTTCCCACCGCTAGAATTCGCTGCCAGAGCCGCTACGTTGACTATTGAATCATTTTATTAGTAGACCGAAATTTTAAACTATATAATTAAATGTATCCGATAAAAGTGTAAACGTCTTGAAAAATACTTAACCCCAGCTTTGGGCCTGATTTTCCATTATAATTTTTTATTAAAATACTGCCTATCTTGTTAAAATTAATTAAACAGTTAATACTATAAAGTTTCCCTTCAAGTTTGTGAACTTTGGTTCGCGCAATCGGCCATAGATGGCAGCGCTGTAGTTGTTACACACTTCGGTCGAATTCTCGAAATTACTCCCACTAAATGCTGTATACCGAGAGCTAAGATATCACGCATAAAAATATTCTTTAATAAGTAATTTGTAATCCACTTCCGCGTCACCCTGAGAAACTATGGATGAAAATAGTATTTTATTTTGCTTTTGCTTTTATTTCAATGAATCAAAATTTTTATGGAAACCTTATAACTTTTTGTAAATTAATTGAGATATTTCTTGTAATTTAAATGTTTTGTAATGAATAACAGTATATCCCTTAACCCCATAATATTGCATCTGACACTAAATCGCAGAACGTGGCAGTCCGAATTAAAAACATGATATCGAACTTACAAAGTCTAACAACTCTAATTTAGACTTAGATTCAAATTAAAACTTCAAATTAAAAATATTTTGACAATTTATACATTTTTTAATTTACTGTGGTTACCAACATGATCGACGTTCATGATGAAATCAAAATGTTTCAGAAGGACTTAAAAAATGGACATATTGCGCCAAAGCAAAGAAATATTAAGATAGGACCACCAATGTTTGAACTGTATTTGTAGAGATGACATACGTGGCAGATACGTATTCAAATCAATTTATAATGTCTGAAACAGCACTAAATGAGGTAAAACCCTTAGTTTTAAATTTGGAAGAGACTATTCCTAGTTTAATGATATGCTGAAGAACGGTGTGACGGGTTGTGAAGGAGGGGGGGGGGGGTTCCTTCTAGAAATCTCGCTGCCCCAGATGTTGGCAATCCTCGACACACCAGATACGCAGAATCTCCAAGATTCACAGATGAATGTTGGACACGAAAACGCGCCCCCTCCAGAGTTCTCCAGAGTCTTCCAGAGATCGGGACGTCCCGCAGACGAGTGTGGGTGCAGCGTTATGAAGGTCTCGGGATGTGGGGCGTCCTTTCATCCCCGGGGTTTCTCCCGGGAGCTCCCTGGGTACACACTTGAACTTCACTTCGAGGGCGAGCAATCCTTTCTCAAACAAACTTCTGCTCCCTTCGCTCTCAACCTTCACTCTTTCTTTATTTATCGGGACCCTTCGCGGTCCCTGCTCCATACCTTTCACGTCGGGAATTCCGAACTCTGCTGCCTCCTAGGAGACCTGTGATCTGTAGAGCTTCCACCTAGTGTCGCTGGAGACTATCACACACACGGACGAGAATGAGCAGATGTGGGACAACAGAGAAGTTTCTGTCGTAGGTTCAAAAGGAAGCAGTCTGATCCGTCTAAACTATAGTTTAGACAGTCACGTGTGTCAAAAGAGCAGGTCATGGTATAGTGCGAGTCAGACGTCGTGCCAGTCGAGCTCCACAGTTGGTTGGAACGGCCCGGCAGAGACAAATAGTGGGCGGGGAGCCCTACGGAACCAAATAGTGTCGGAGTGCTGTCATAACTTAGAAACACATAACTTAGAAACACACAACATAGAATTTTCTACGTTAAGCCAGTTCTAATTTGTATGTTTCTAAGTTATGATGTTACTAACTAACGTAGTTCGGCGTTTTTTTTCTAAATTACACAGAGAAAAAGGTTTGTTTGAATCAAACAAATATTTTTTTTTTATATATATGGCGAAATAAATATTTACTTGGTGGAACAAAATATTTTGTTAGTTTAACCAAACTCTGTAAGTAACAAAAATAATTTGTTACACCTAACCAAATATATATTTGAGTTGACAAAATCATTTTGTTGGGTCAACAGTCAAAATATTTGTTTGAATTAACAAAATATGTTTATTTCGCCATATATAAACAAATATTTTGTTGAGGTAAACAAACATTTCTCTCAGTGTACATATTTAAAAATATGTCAGTTATAAGGGCCGCTTGCAGATTCAGCTTAATAAAATCTAAGCAAAAAACTTTGCAGTTTAATCAAATGGAAAAAAAAAACTTTACTTTTCCTCAAGTAACGACTGTGCAAGCTGGCCTAAGTAGTGTGCTTATAAGTAGTAATAGTTATAAGTGACATGAAAAATGAAAACATAAATCCACAGAGAGCAAGCCTAAATCAGCTGATGTCAAACAGATGGATACAAAAGCGAACCTGAACAGGGATTATGGACAACACGACGACGGCAGCACAGACGAACACAATTAAACTTAAATTCAAACTGCACTAGAATTCCGTGTAAGTAATTTAGTCATGACAAACATTAATAGAATCACAGACGAACACAACGGGCTAACAACGACGAGACAGTTTCAACAATAAGAGTAAATGCAGATCTGTCTGCCAGGACCCGATTTAGGGGAGGGCAACCGGGGCGAAAGCCCCGGGGCCTCCACAAACGGAGGGCCCCCACAATAATTTCATATAATTCTTGTCTCCGATTATATTTATGTATTTTTTTTAAAATACTAAGAGAATCTACTTGATTTCACAATAAATTATTTATTGGAAAACTCGACAGAAAAAAATTGTTCATTTTATTTGGAAAATAATTTGGGGCCATGGGGGCCTCCGCTCCTCTGTTGCCCCGAGGCCTCCAGACCTCTAAATCCGGCCCTGCAGACAGACAACAAAACCTGGAAAACGCAGCAAATATACGAACACAACGATGAAGATAAACAGATATTATGGACAGCACAACGACGACGACACCGACGAACACAGTATAGGTTTCTCATGACGAAACATTTGCGACGTTTCGGTAACTGGCATCCGTTCCCGTCATCAGGCACAGGCAGACTGGTATCGGACACACTAGATGAGCAAATGGCAGGCGAGGGCTCCCCTTGAAGTGGCGCATGACCAAGGAATTGCGTTAAGACCAAAAAAATTTCCCCATTGCACGAATCATTTAAGGAACGTGTGTAAAGAACTGCCTCGCCTCAAGTCACCTCGAGGATGTTCCACCACGACTTTGCCAGCGGGAACAACCGCTCTGGCGGTAGTAGGTATTTGGGGAGTTCGCTCGGCGGGGTCCGGCCACCAGGGGGCTCACACACGTGCGCGCGCCGCGACGCGGAAGGCGGCGGGGAACCACGGCGAGGCTCGGTAATGACGCACCGGCGCGCGGGGGTATTACAGGCCGAGGCGAGACAAGGGGCTCGGGGCCTCCAAAAGGACCCGCACCTGGCGTCGGCCGAGAGTGCGCGCTCGTGACCACGTCGCCCGAGAATTGGAGTGTTCTATGTCCATTGAAGTAGGAACTGAGATATGAGCATTTGAAAGTTCAAATAACTATGAATAGCATGACATAGAACAAAATAATATTGGTCTTAAATTAAGAACAAACATTTTTATGTGCGTAGACGTGTGTGGATATAGTACAAATGAATACTAATATTAATTTCGTGTCCATAGCATAAAAAAACCTAAAAAGTGGACATAGAACACTCCAATACTCAGGCGGCGACCAGCCGCCCACGTGACGGCGCGGCCCATTCATTCCTGGAGTCGCGCTGCCCCATCCCCCGACGCAAGCAACAATACACGCATTGTGCGAGTGTTTCAGAAACACACAAAACCACGCGAATTTAAAAACCGGCTCAAGATATCCGAAAGTGCCTGTTCAAGAAAAGACTTTTTAAGAATCTTCTGAGGGCAGATGAGAAGATCTGTTTCCGTGTTTTTGTTTTAAAAATGAATTTTATGGGGAGAACTCAAAAGGGCTAAAAACGCGGGGTTTTTCAAAATAATTTTTAGTCGTGAAACACCCAGTGAATAATCTTGAAAGAACTCGAAGGACTTTAATTACGCCAATGTCTTCATTTATCCGCCATGTAATGTTATGTTTACTGCTCAGATCTCGCAGTTGCGCTGTGCACGACGAGAAGACTGCTAGCCATTGCCGCGACGCCTGACCGGTGACCGGGGAGGGGGGTGGGGGGTGGTCCATGGCAGCGACAAGAGGAAGAGCTGCGTCACTGCGCAGACAGCGCGAGGTGACTGACGGCGCAGCGCCTGTCCGCGGGTCCCGGGGTGAACGACCAGCAGGCCTCGACGACCCTCTGACCGCACCGGACACTGTGCGAGCGGAGAGCTGGGCTGGAGGGTGAGTGGCACTTGCCGGCCTCACTTCGTGACGGGCTAACAGAAACATCAAGTAATACGTAGGAAAAGAAGCATTTTTGAAAATACACTTCATTAAGCGCGTTATGGGGAAAAAAATTATGAGAGTGGGTTTTGTACGATTCGCGCGCACCATGCAACGAAATTTCCACAGGATGAAAACAAAGTTACATACAAATAAAAATTATATATGAGCTTTTAAATCTTAAATTTTAGTGATCGATATTGACTACTAAACCATATCATCAAAAACAAATATTTATTGGAAAATAAGTGATAGAACACTGTATCTATAAATTTCTTAAGTTTATTGATATAATAACATTTATTGTTACCGTATTGTTACGAATTATTATTCAAATGAAAATAATTCGTCGTGTGGGAAAACTACTGGGTTCGTAAATGGATACCTCAATTAAAGATTTTACTACACAGTTTTATTGATTTCCAAAATTTGTATCACTAACAAATAATCTTCTAAAAATGCCAAATAATCAATTACACTTAAAATTTTCACTCCCCGGTCACTCGGTTTTTACACACTGCACGCCTCGCTGGGCCGCACCTCTGGCGCAACTCTTGCCGCAGCACCCCTCGTGGACCTCCGTCGCGGGACTCCGTCGCCACACTCCGCCGCTGCCGTCGCACTTCCTTTCACCGAGCCCCGGCTCGATGCTTTGCTCGGAACTTCGCTCGGGACTCTCGTCGCACCCGCGACACTATCGCGATTCAACTGCACTCACCGAGAAACTCCGACACACCTGCGACACTATCGCCCCGAAACTCTGCCGCACCAGCGACACTATCGCCCGGATTAACTCTTCTCCCAACTGAACTGCCCGCCCTGGAACCTTCGTCCAGGGACTTCGCCGCTGCACCGCGGAAAAACTCCCAACTCCACCTGAACTCTGAGGCCGGCATCCCGGGCTTATATAGGCCCAGGCACCACTTCTAGAAGTGACGAGCTCGGCTGGGGCCTGTCGCGTCATTCCGCGCCGACCCGACGGCAGAATTCTCGAGACACGCGTCGGCGGCTCCCGTAAATCCGCAGCTGTCAGGTGTCAGATAACGTGTCAAAGGCAGAGCGTCGATAGGAGAATGGTGGGAAGGAGGGGGGAAGCGACAATCCTTGTAATCTACCAGGCGCGCGTGGCACGTCTCACATTGCGACACGTCTCACGTTGCGGCGGCCACATGACGTCAGTGGCCGTGCGGGGCCGCCAGCCAGCTCCGTACCTGCACGCGCCGCTGCCCTGCTCACGTTCGTAACATTATGTATATAATTTATATTCATTATAAATTATTACATTATTACTGAATAAATAATTAAAATAATTGATATAAATATTGATTAATTTCGTTATAAATTAAATTTATATATTTTATTTTATTAAATTTAATTATTAAGATTATAAACACATTTATATTAATATTGAGTACTATATTTTTTTTTAAATTTAATTGAATTTATTCTTTACAACCTTATTTATAATATCACTCTAGTAAATTTATTATTTAATTTGTATTAATTATTTGCATAGATAATTAAAGTTTTTTTTACTAGGTACGCCAAATAAGTCTAACTTCTAACGCGCATACATAAATACATGCACATTTTTTTTTAAAATTAGTAGTACTTTATCATGAATATTAATGCCAATTCGTGTTAAATGTTTAATATCTTACTTTTGTACGAAATACATTTTATATCCAAATTCTCCAAAAATAATTATTTTTAAGGCCGTGCAAGTCGGAATTTTCTTTGATTTATATCCTACGTAGGCAAAATATCTTCTTAACAGTCTTTCGTTTCGGAGAGGATATTGTTTATAAACAACACCCATAATCATTGCCGTCCCATTCTCGAATTTTGAAACGAATTATATTAAAATTTTCAAGTTATTTAGCAGCAAAACCACGGAAGTATACACGTGCGTAAGACTATTACCATCTGCTACAAAAGCAAACTCAAGAGTGACAGTGCAACCAAACTTTAGAGTAGTTATTATATATACATATACATACATATATATATATATATGTGTGTGTGTGTGTGTGTGTGTGTGTTTTGTGAGTGTGCGTTCACAATAACGGTAATCATTTCGAAAATTTAAGATTGAATAGCATTATAGCCACTTAATATTTTAAGATGCTAAAGAACAATATTTAGGTTATAGAAAAACAATTAGTATCGCTGAATACAAATCACACCTTTAAATCATACTATAGTTGGTGCTTTATTTCCATATTGGTAATGGCTGAGACACTTCGGGTGTCTCATGTGATTATGTTTAGTGTTTATTATGTTTTATTATAGTTTTAACGTAATTTTTTTAAGTAATGTTTTCATATTTATTTTTATATAAGTCTTTACTAGTTTTAGTTAATATTTAATCAAGTACTGTGGTTTACCGTGCGGCCATTGACCCCTACTGAATGGACTTGTCCACGCATGAGAGAGGGGGAAATTAGCGGTGGGAGGTGGATGACGTCACGGGAGTCTGACGTATGCGGCGAGCGGACTTTTTGGACTCTAGGCTGTGCGAGTCGAGTCGAAGAAGCTTGCGGGCGATTGACCGACGGCGGGTCAGTTGTGAATATGAGATCCCAGGGTAACTCCGTGCTCGGGAGTCGGGACGCGACCCACACTTCGGTATGAACAGTTAACCATGGAGACTGCTACGCGGAGTTATCGTCGCCGCGGCCCGCATCAGCTGCATTATATTTTGGATAACCTGTAATGTACGGCAACGTATTTCGCGTCAACGATTTTAAACTTTTTCGCAAGTCGCGAGTGTTAATCCACCACGCCCCGAAGTGCGTCGACCGGCGCCATTTGACTGTGCAACATGGTCGTCTACGCCCAGTCTACAGCCCGGGTACCCGAGGCGCTACAGTTTGGTAAATGTCTACGGCACGGCGAGCACCAATGTAAGTAAAACCTTAATTTTATTAATGGTGAAAGAAGAGGTTGTTTTTGGGACGGTAGCCAAGATTTCGTGTGGACTCTCCCCCCACCCCACCCTCGCGCGGCGATGGACAGACTTTGACTCATGCGATGGCAAGGTTTTTTGTGCCGCAGCTAACGTGATCGCTACGGCCGGGCGTCACGTATAGCATTTGTAAATTTAATGTCGTTTTTCACATATTTTTTTTTTACTTGTCTGTAGTTCATGTATTCTAATTTATCGGGAATAAATTTAAATGTTTGTATATAATGTAATTGTTTTGAACGCTGCAATAACCTACTGCACACCCAATCAAACTTGTAATTTAGTTTTGCGTCTCTACTGCGTTTACGCAAGTGACCTTGGCGAAGTCAAGGTTAGCGGGGTTGAAAAATAATGCTTGTAACTGGCGGTGCAGGTAGAGATGGACGTGGGCTGTTTGCCCCCGCACGGGGTAATTTTTTACACCCCACATGGCATAGTAACTAACTTCAGATAAGTGCTTCGTAACCCCGGTCTAGTGTCATCTCACACCTCCCAACCCCCAAACGCCACTGGTCCTGGGATCCAATCAGCCACCCTGTGACTGCGATCTGTAAACACCTTCCCCCTCTTCATCCATAACCCTTTCAGGCAAACACTTCGATAGGATAAAATATATAGAAATGTCTCGTGAGCGTAAATCATAATGTTACCAAAACGTTTAAAGAATCAACAGTCCATACTGCATGAAATAGTTTCATATTTTTTACAACCTTGAATGTGCATTATTTATAATTTATCTTGAAGTGTATTTCGCATTAAAAAAATTAATATTGCTAACAATAAACAGTGTTAAAAACCATCTCTATCGATTTTTCGGTTAAAAAACAAAAAAAAAAATCCCTCACAATTTTCGCGACTGCTATCAATCAGTTAGAAAGTGCCAACTTAAACTGTGTTTCCAATTCAACATTTATATTTTTCTATTTTTTTTTTTCGCTGACGTAACCGGGTGCGCCTCACGCCGGATGGCTTCGTGGAGGAAGCTCCCGAAACAACCCTAGCTGCGCCCATGCCTGAAGGGGGATTCCAACCCGCAAGATTTCGGCTTCTTCGACCACTATAGCTCTGCTCATGTCGATTCGTGTGCGCGAACAAAAAAAATTAAAATATATTAAGTTTAAAGTTTCGATTTTATGTTTTCCAGCGTTGATGTGTGTCTAACGTTTAGACAATTTAACTTCCTATTCTGTTCGACACCAACTGATGATATGAGAATGGTGCACAACGGAATGAACGTATTGGGGGGGGGGGGGGGGAGGTAGTCTCTAGAGAAACCCACCGTATCACGGTAACGTCCGTCACGTTTCCCACGTGCGGGAATATAACCAGGACCACACCTGACATTCAACTCCTTGTCGCGGGTTTGAAGATGTGGACTCCGGAGGAAAATTCTTGCGAGAGGAAAGAGTCGGAGCTTTGAGGTATCCCCGCGGCTACCTGAGGGGCCATAATGCCAAATTCGAATGCTGAGGTGGGTCCCCTGCATCCTCCAGCCACGATCCTCCCACAAACGCATTCCTGAGCGGCTTGTTCGGGCACCCCAGGGTTCCCCGGCTGTTGTGAAGAAGAAGTTGGGTAGGGGGGGGATGAAGATTTACCGTGCGAACCAGCATCTCACGACCTCGCGACGAGAGAAGAGCGTGATGCGCATTCCAGGGCCTAGCCGCGGACCGACACCCTCCATTCTCGCTCGCGCGGAAGGCATCAGACCCCCGCGGACGCAGTGAATGGTGGGTGTAAGGGGTGGAGCGGAGGGTGTGGAGAAAGGTCAGGGTCGCCGCGCGATGCAAGAGTGAAAGCCACCCCTCTCCCGCGCGCTTTGTCCGGGGGGTGGGTTCGCGATTGTGCCCTGTCCCGGAAGGGGTAAAGGGGCGGCTGGAGCCCGCGGCGTGGAGGGGGAAGGGTGCGATCCAGGGAGAAGTAGGGGAGGTGGCGCGGGAGGCGCGCGACACGCAGTGTTGGCCGGGCCGCCTCTGGGAGCGCTGGTGTTTCGCGCCGTCGCCGTCGGTCCCTCGCGCGGCCTTGGCTGTCGGCACGTGGCCTCTGGCCGGACCCGCCCCGCCCCCCCCGCCGGTTCCGCGAGCCGCGGCACGCCCTGTCCCGGGAAGGGTCGGGCGATACCAGGAGAACACAGTCTGGTGACCTTGACATTGGGTGATAGCGCAGTGCGGGTCTTGGAAGTGTCCGGGTGTCGCAAGATGCCGTGGTTAAACGCGTGCCTCTGCCACCAAGAGAAGAAGAGGCCCAGCATCAGCCCGCCGATACATCTCTTGCTGAAGGTGCGTGACGACAACCTTGACTCCGCCGCTGTGATTGGCCGGACACAATCAACACAGTATTGCCACACTGCGCAACCCAAACTGGAGCAGCGGCCTGGCTACAACGGACCTAAACTTAACGCCTATTCATTTGTTTTATTTTTGGTCCCTTTAGCCTTCGAAAAATCAATGCTGCTACGGTTGGTAGTGTTGATTATTATTTTAAAAAAATATATTGACAGAATGAAATCCATTATAGCACAAGTTGCAAAAACAAAAGAAAAAAATGTTATGCTTCGGAAATTGGGCCATGTTGTTTATAGCTTAACTCCATCGTGCGAATTTAATACACAAAATAAATGATTTGTGCACATTATAGTCAACACTATAAGTTTATTATTTATTAAAGTTCTGAAATGACGTAGTAGAAAGTTAATAGTTTTTGTTTGGCCGAAAACATATCACGATTTCAGCAATGGTATAAGGCGAGAGTTAAACTTAAAGCAAACACTACTTAATACTAATACCAGGCTTGTGTAAATGCTTATCGATATGTAAGATTGTAGCTAACCAGGTTGAATTACACGGAGTTTCAATTATTATGAATAATTCTGTGGCTGATTGTGACAGGACGAGTGTTCTAACAGAGGCCAGAGGCTTCATGTGGTAGTAGGCTCATCACTTCCTCCGACAATGATCGCTGCAGGAGTCCCTTATCTACATATTGACCGGCTTCGTGTTGTAGTGGTAGCGTGCTGTCTCGCAGTACGCGTGATCAAGCTGCAAGACATCCCGCAGTTCAGCTGAGTTCTGATACGCCGTGTATTTACGGTCTGTTGTTTTGGGGATGTGGCGTCACACGTTACGCTGAGAACTAGAGGCTTACTTCCAATATTTTAATTTCTTTTAGGACGTGGTTATTTCTAGGGACGTAACTAGAGGGAGCAGACAAGGTTTATGGCCTGGGGGTAAGGGGTGCCAACCATGCTGAGTCATTTTTACCATAGATATTTACGTAAATATCGTAGCGTTTAGAACACCAAAATTGTTGGAGGGCAGATGAACTGAATTATTTTTTGTATTGAAGGATACTTACCTGTATATCTTCAAATATTTAAAAACTTTTTTTTAGCGTACTATCCAACTAACGATGTATTAAAAATAGTTAAAAATGAAATACCTGCAAATAAATCTTTTTATCAACCATCTAAGTGAAATAAGAAAAATTTGGAATAGTGGAATTGATATGAGGTGTTGACGGGAAAGGTTTTGGTTTCGTTAGTTTTTAAAAAAAATGGGGGGGGGGGGGGCGGAAGCCGCCAAGATGTGTTCTTGCTCCGGGCGGAAACTAGTTTAGTTTCGTTCCTGCTTATATCTCTACGTTATCACTGCTGTAGCAACGGGAGAAATAAAACTCGTTGGTATTGTCTACAAGTAGGCCTAGTTTTCATTTTGATCTTTTTTTGAAATTCTTTATTCTTGACGAGTTAGGCAAAAAAATAATAAAAGTAAACGCTGATGACCTAATTGGGTTATATGGAGAGTTGATGTGCTCTCCCACCTCCGTAAATTAAGATCCTAACTCTTTGAGGCCCTTAATTCGCACTTGTGGTAAGGCACTTCCCGCTCCAAATGATTTTTTTTCTATGGATGCGGTTGTGCATAATTGT
Organism: Bacillus rossius redtenbacheri; assembly: GCF_032445375.1. Classification (NCBI taxonomy): domain Eukaryota; kingdom Metazoa; phylum Arthropoda; class Insecta; order Phasmatodea; family Bacillidae; genus Bacillus; species Bacillus rossius. The sequence goes on from NW_026962011.1 coordinate 30,444,672, forward strand.
CATACGCTGTTCATTACTGGATCGATCACGACACTCAAACATTTGTACACAACTGATGCACGTGTCATTAATGATCTCAAATCTAACCTTTCCCCAGACAATTTCGCGAATTTTCCGGATCTCTAATAGTCATCTGATTGCCCAGGCTATGCCTTTGACCCTTTGATTTTACTTTTCATTTTATTTTATTGCTCAAATATATTTCTCTACTTGAGCTATATATATTTTTTTTGAAATCTCTTAACACATAAACTTCTTGCTACTTCATGAAAATTTTATTTCTGCATTGATATTTTCAAATCATAATTAAAAAATGCAGACAATGGCCGTGAAGGCCTGCGATCGTCGTTCTTTCAAACAAAAGTACAAGCCAACCTGGAACGTCAATTTCGATGATGGTTTTGCTAATTTATGCTAAGAAATTTTGATATCCTTACCTGATAAATTATCCTCGATTTATTTTCATAAATACTTACAATCAAAATCTGTTAGAATTGTGTAATCACACCTTGCAATAAACACTTAAGTTTTTTATACGAAATCATGAATTGAAATTTGTATCGTCCAGCACTATACCTACGTGCTAATAAAATTTTAATTTGGCCATTAATGTCCATATTTAAGCAGGACACTAGACAAAAAAAAAAGTGAAAAGCACCGCCGCGGGCGCTATTGCCCTGCTTGTCATGTCCTGGAGCCGTCCGCGTACACACTGCGACATTTGAGCTGCAGCCACAGCATTATTTTTGACGGACAAACGAGGATGAAGATGTAATGTACGGCCTTTTGAGTGCTTTCAAGAATCTCTGCCGGGCGTTTCATGTCCAAAAAAAAATTTTTCCTGAAAAAAAAAAACACATTCTAACCATGTTCACTCTTCGAAAAAAATACCGTAATTAAACAAAATACTGAAAAAAAAATCACTACGCATCCGCCCCCAACGTTTTATTAAATCCTTTTTTCGTAAACAGACTCCACTCTGATATCCTTAAATGACTTGGTTCTTGATGAAGCTCTGCAGGGCCGGAACTAGGAGAATCGTTAGGGGGGGCAAAGCTTAATTTGCCGCCCCCTCCTTACCAACATTATAAAATACCCTTTTTCGTTAGAAGCGGTGGTTGAAATGATACCATTCACTTATACATAATTTAGAACTTTTATTTATCAAGTACACTAATTGGAGAACTAATACAATTAAATTTTTTATTATAATGAAGTAGACTGTTATCAAACTATTGTTTATTGTGTGCACAACAGTGAAAATTAATGTCTTACCAATAAGTTTATTAAGTACTAAAATTACATAAGGAACATGTGGTTCTGAATTAAGTATAATATTGTATTGATAACCATACAAAGGAATTCATTTAAAAATTTAATTTTTCGAGCATGATTAGCTGCAAAAGTGTTAATAATATCATCAAAATTGATCAAAGCAGCTCGTTTGTGTTCAATAGATATAATACTTAGATTTGTTAATCTCTGCTGGCACATCGTGCTTCTCAAATAGCTTTTAATAAGTTTAAGTTTGCTAAAACTTCTTTCACCTGACGCAATTGTAATTGGAAGGGCGAAAAACATTCTCAGAGCAGTAGTAATGTTAGGATGTGCCTCCTCCAGTTTATTTCTGTAGATAAGGCTCAACATTGTTGATGCTGTAGCATCTTTTAATTCATAGTCTACTGTTAATGCATGGTGCTTAAAACTTTCAATTTCAAATACGAATTCTTCTTTGTTAAGATCGGCACTGTGTTTCCTAATTCTGCTGCTTTGACTTTTAAATCCTCTACTTCCATTTTATGAATTTAAACAACACTAAAAAATCCAAACTTATTGTTAATGTTCTCCAAAGCCTTAAACCTGTTACTCAGTTCCATAATTAATCTGTCAGTGACTTCCAACATTACTTGATGTAAGTTTTTTGGACATACGCCATTGCTAAGCACTTTTTCTGTAGAAGAAAACTAAAAAATAAAATAAATAAGTAAAAATAACCAAAAGACAAAAGGCACAAATTAAGCAAAAAATTGCTGTTGTCAACAGAATATAAACACCACAAAATATTCCGTAACAGGAATATGGTCAACAAACAAAGAAAATCAAAGAAAAATGTACTAAGAGAACGAAAAAAAACCACAAATCATGACGACACAAAAATATTAAACCCAAATAAATTCAGCACAACAGTTGAAACGAGAAAAAACACGACAAAACAAAAAGACGAAACAAACACAATAGTTTTCCAAAACAGAATAGAACGATAAAAACCCCACAAATGATGACAGCACAAAAATATTGAACCCAAATAAATTCAGCACAACAGTTGAAACGAGACAATAACACGACAAAACGAAAGACGAAACAAACACAATAGTTTTTCCCAAACAGAAACAAGCGACGTTTCGGGAACTTCTATCTGCTCCCGTCCTCAGGCAGAGACGCACATGGTACGAAAACACAGGAGCGACTGAGTAGGGGCTGGAAAAATGAGCGTATTTATCAGAGAAAGGGCTACATCTTGCTCAGCCAAGTGATCACCCGCGCAACGGGTCCTTGAGATGCCAACTCTCATCGCAGTGGTTTTACTCACTCCAGACCACGAATTATGGTAATACGTGTTTCTTAGAGTGAAGTAACGCATTTGAAGTACGAATATATTTACAAATTATGCATAATCAAGTTAAATAGAATTTCTTAATTTCTCGGCTAACTTATTGGTTGCGATATGTACAATTTCAAAACTTTTTTTAATGACTAGTTTCAACTTGTTTTAGTGAACCACTCTTAATTTTTTGCCGCCCCCTGATATTTGCCGCCCGGGGCACATGCCCCCCATGCCCCCCCCCCCCCCCCCCCTTAGTTCCGGCCCTGAAGCTCTGCACAACACGGTATGTGTGTGCACGGAAGGTTAATAGCTGAAGCTCAGAACACGAGTGTGATTGGCGAGCGAGTGTTCCCCCCCCCCCTCCACCACCCCCGGGGTAGACGGCGAGGCACACGCCAGCTCTTGACCCGGACTCCCGCTATTCCTCGCTCACGCAATTAGCAAGTCGCCGACACTTCCAGTGGAGCTACAAGCGGCCAACCGCCGCGTGAACACCCCCTCCCCCCCCCCCCCCTTTTTCCACCTCCTGCAAGCAGGTTCTAACTAGACTAGTTTACACCAAACCAAAACCTTTCCCGACAACATCTCATGTCGTCACCAAATATTCATTCCGTTACACAATTCCGAATTTGTCATATACCTAACTTAGATGGTAAATAAATAGATTTACATCACGTGTGACTTCTCTCATTCAATAATCTTTAATTCCGACATACTCACGTAATTAAAATTTGTTTTACAGCGTTAAATTGAATATTTACTTACTTTGCGAAGGTAATAAATCAAATTCGAAAAGTAAAAGAATGATTTAAAAAAATCACAAATTTAAAAAAAAGCTTTTCTTTAACTTATAGAACAATCTTATGTGAAAAATTCAAACCCATTCCTTAACAAATAAAAAAAAAAATTATATATTTGAAAATGTTGCTGTGTGTGAAACAAGTGCGGCTACTGCAGAGTGCCGGCCTCAGACCCCTGGTGGGCGAATTCCCTTCACACGCTGGCATTCTGAAGGCAGGCGCTATCTTGTCAGACACGCAATCTCGTACACCAATTGTAGCGTGAATAGAGTGATACAGCAGTGTCGCGAGATTCACCAAGAAATGTCGCGACACTATTGACCTTGAAGCGAGTGTCACGTGTAGACGGCCGGGGCACACTCGCAGACACAGCTCTCACAACTTTCCGGCAGGTTGGATTTAGTGTCTGGTGTCGCTGCCTGCCAGGATGTCTAGCAATGCGTCAGCCACGCAAACCGCGCCGAAATAATGGTCGAAAGAAGAAACTATCCGATTAATTGAGTACATTGAATCGTATCCTGATATGGAATGTACAGTTCAAAGATTACAGAAATCGAATAAAAAAGGAATCGGGTTATCAGGACATTTTTCACGCATTTTTTTTCTCACTTTGTTTTCATACCTTCAAACACTCAGCTTTAAGTTCATTGTATATGGCTTCACAGCATTCAGGTACAATTTTAGCAATTTGAGACTTGGAGACTCTGAAAAGATGCGATTGTGATGGGTAATTCATACCTAGGGTAAAATAAAAACAAGTTTATATTCTGCGGAATATGTTGGTGTATAGTCACATCAAATAAATAATTATATACACAATTACCTGTAGCAAGGAAACGTAAAGTGATGGCCAGTCTTACTGCGGGTGGAACAGCCTATTTCATGCATGAATCTTGTTTAGCGATGACTGTAGATACTTTATCAAGTTAGTACTGAAAATCTGATCTGTTCATTCGGAAAATGGTTGTCGTCGTCTGCGTAATAGAATTAAAGATGCTGCTGTTGCTGCTGCTGCCAACTGGGAAGACATTATGTTCCCTCGTGAGCTACCAAGTGTCGCGATTGTGCCGTTACCTCTCGGGACTCGAGTGTCTGCCTAGGTCCGTTAGGACGCTTGCAAAACTGCTCTAGCTAGAGTCTATGTCGCGACACTATTTAAGGAGTGTCGCGAACTGTGAGAGCGCCTGTGTATGGACGCTAGTGTCTGATGTCGCGACACTATTGTCGCGCCATCAGTCTCACGTTAAGACGCAGCTTTTACAGAGTCAGCGAGTCAGTGATGAGCGTCATTGTATGATATGTGTATTTCAGTTAGATTTATACGCAGTAACTCCACTCGTGGCTCAAACCACGGTCACCTCCTGTGCTCCAAGCCCGCGAAATAATTGCATGGCTGAGCCAAATCCCGAACAAAGCACACGAAGCATGGCTGAAACCCGGCATGATTAGCCGTCAAAGGCTTCGGCCTGGGACGCACCTAGTCTTGTCCAAACCCAGACCGCTCCCAGACAAATACACTTAATTTTAGTTGGGTTAGGAAAATTTTAAAAATTGCGGGGCCTGTCACCCTCCCTCCTGCCCGCTAAATCCCTTCCGGAGATAAAGCGCGGCGGCCCCCAGGAACCCCGCCGACTGAATGGAGCGGCTGCTACCTGGCCGTGGACCGCGTGTCTCCGAGATGTTATCAATGCCCGCTGGCCTACCTGCTCCTCTTTCATGCCGAGCTGTAGTCTGGCCCGCCCGTCGGGGGCGTGAAGTACCTGGAACCTGGAACCAGGCCGCTGCTGCTCCGTCTGCACTGGCCGTAAACCACGTGCTTCAGGGGCGTCTCCGTATGCTGGACACCGCCTTCATGCGTGCAATAAGCATAACACTTATAAAACATACTGAATGTTTTCCATAAGACATAGTTATCACTAGGGATACCTGTATTTCGCGAATACGTTTCGTGTCAAGGTGTTTCACAAAATACTGCAGCTTTCCTCCTGTGGTTATTTGGCTGAGGTCGGTGAGAGGTGTCGTTCCGCTATTGACGGGGCCAAGTCACCGTACTGCTGCACCCTCACAATTTGCCATGACTCTTAGAAAAAAGCTACAGTGTTTTGTGAAATACCTTGACAAGAAATGAAATCGCGAAATACAGGTGTCCCTAGATCACATTAAACCCGTTTCATAGTCACGCCTTTGAAAATGCATGCTGTTGAGGGGCTTCTTAGTTACAAACCTTCCCCTCCCCTTCAAGTATTAGCGCCAATGATTTGCTTCAAATAAATCCACTGCTTTCCATCATGTTACGGTTTACCTTCTTCTATATATCAACCTATAGTCACACTTACGTTATTACCACTGCATTTTACGGGTCATGTTTAGAAAAAAAAATTGGTTGTCTGTGAAGTCGGTTTACGGACGATAGATTTAACGTGACGTCATAACAAAACATTAATGAAATGATTGCATACTTTTATGAATAAAATTGAATCATTTTATTGAATTATCATTATTTTGTATGGATACAAAGAAGGAGTGAAATGAAATCTACAATTTAATTGATAAATTTACTTTTATTTGCACTCATTAATTCAAATATGTTTATTACTTTAACGAAGAGATTATTTTAACTATAACTTTTATACATGTTTGCTATTTAACTTCTTCCAATCTGTGTTATTCTGTTAAGGATAGGACGATGATAGGAAAAGTAGGAAACGTATGGGAGTGTTTCAAGTTTAATGTGCCTCAAAAAAGTCAAATCGATGGTTGTTCCAATCGAGTGGAAGAGAGATATATGCGGCGCAAGCGTACAATGAGCGTAACGGGACAATGAGCGTAACGGGACAATTTTTCGTGCGTGCAGCCGGTGTTCATCGATTTATTAGACGTTGTCACGTCAAAATGTAATCAACCTCCCTTTTGCTAAAGTCTTGTTGGCCGACGGTTCCATGTTTACCTCGTGTGTGAATCTCGCCTTTTCCCACGCGTCTGCACGTGCAGACCAGATGCCGACACGTTCACGATGGGCGACAGCAGCGCTGTCAGGATACGTGCTTCAATTGTGTTTCGCACACTCCTCGCGTCTTACGTCTTTCGTCGAGAACCAACTTCAACCATACGCAGGAATCGGAGTTGTTTGATTTTCTACGTGATGTTGACTTTTTTTTCTCCTTTCAATAGTATCCATGAAATTGTTTGAGTTAAAGTTAGGCAGATGTATATCACACATTTCTTCGGCGACAAGCCAAACTTGAAACTGGAATGTTTGTGCAGCTGCGCCACAGTTTACAACACCGGGAGCAGCGAGCGAGAAGAGGTGTTGCCAACTTTGTACTTCGCTGGCGTCACGGAGCTCACTTTAATTACACTATTTTAAGTAATATTCTAGGTACGAACAAAAATAAAAGTTTTTTTTTTTTAATTCCATCGTGGGTTTATTTTCCAATACATAGTTTCAGATATTATAGTAACCTAATACTTAATTCTCTAGCTAAATATTTTTAAGATTTTTTTTTCAACCCCGTCTTAAACGGTTTTAAAAAAATAAACAAATTAACTCTAATTTAGATAAATTAATTCTTGGCACTCATTTTTCGTGCTTTTTACTTTAGTTCTGAAAATTTAGAAGGTTTTCCGTCGTACTCAAAACTAGGATGTAGTATTTATTTATTTTTTAAACTTTTTTTTACACTAATCGTAACTTATTGACAGAAAAACACGTTTTACATAATTCTTTATTTATTCCTACTTGGTTTCAATACAATATCTATAAATGAAGAATTTAAAAAAAAAAATGGTTGTCTGTGAAGTCAGTTTACGGACGATAGTTGAACGTGACGTCATGACAAAACATTGATGAAATGATTGCATAGTTTTATGAATAAAATTTAATCATTTTGATTGAATTATCACTATTTTGTAAGGATACAAATAAGGAGTGAAATGAAATCTACAATCAATTTAATTGATAAATTTACTTTTATTTGCACTCATTAATTCAAATATGTTTATTACTTTAACTAAGAGATTATTTTAACTATAACTTTTATACATGTTTGCTATTTAACTCATTTAAATCTGTGTTATTCTGTTAAGGATAGGACGCTGATAGGAAAAGTAGGAAACGAATGGGAGTGTTTCAAGTTTAATGTGCCTCAAAAAATTCAAATCGATGTTTGTTGCAATCGAGTGGAAGAGAGATAGATGCGGCGCAAACGTACTTTGAGCGTAACGGGACATAGAGTAACGTGACAATAAGCGTAACGGGACTCTTTTTCGTGCGTGCAGCCGGCGTTCATCGATTTATTAGACGTTGTCACGTCAAAAAAGCGTTACTACAAACTTTACAACATTATTGTAACTAGACCGTCTGCATAGATTTCGAGAACTCTTGTAAGGTAGGTTTTTCAGAAGAGCTTTGTAACGACATACTAACCGCACTCAACGTTTTCACGTCGCCCTCGCTGTGTTCGCGATGGCCACGGCGGCAGTGGACAGGTCCCCTACCTCCGTCGACTGCTTCTCTGATTGGACGGCCGTAATTCGAGAGCCTTCGACTGATAGAGATCGTTACTGCCCTCTTGTCGCTTTCTCTTACCCCGTCCCTTCCTATTTGTGTCGCGCTCTTCTCCCTGGAGACACGAACCTAAAACAAATAAAATCCAGACAATCAGAAACTCGTTAAACCGTGTTATTTGTACGAATATTAATTATTTACGTATTGGGTATGCTAAAATTCATAAAACTATTCGATTCGTTTATTGCTCCCTTGAAAACTATTTTCTTTAAATTTTTTCGTATTCCATAATATTTGTAAATGCTATAGTATTTCACGACGAAAAATTGGTATCCATTCAGTCGAAGGATTGGGGGAAAACAGCACCCGTCCACCACACCAAATGTGTCGCAATTACTGCCCACAGTTTAGTCGCTCTTTTCGTTTTTCTAAGTCAAACCGCACACGCTAGAACTCTTACAGGACAACTCTGCCGTTTTTGTAACTTCAGATCCACAGATGACAGGATATACTTGCAGTATTAACAGTATTTGTTTACATGATACCACACCAACACTATAATAACAACAAGGCAGGCAGGCGGTGAGCGCGCTGCAGTGGAGCGCCTAGTGAAGTGTTGCATATGCAACTGTGTGCACAGCGGTGTGCCTGGCGCTGTCTCGGCCCGCCCAGCCTCTGCCCGCCGCGCGGTTATACTTCCTGGGTGCAATTAGGGACTGCACTTAGGGGGGGGGGGGGGGGTGTCCCCCGAATAGCTTGGAAAGTCTCAACTTGAGTACAGCATTCTTGAAAAACCCACGTAACTTAGAACTGCTATACGTTAAAAGATCATGAGTTAGAAACACCGTAACTCAGAAATTATTAACTTAGAAATATCACCACAGGGAAACACACACAACTTAGAACTATCGCATTTTAGAAACACGACTTAGAAACATAATTACTTAGAAACACGCAACTATGAAACATTATTGCTTAGAAACACGCAACTTAGAACTTTCATAACTTAGAAACACGTAACTTAAAAATTACACGCCCTTAAAAACTCAACTTAGAAACGCCTTAACTTAGATAATCATAACTTATAACTATCACAAATTAGAAATACATAATGTAGAACAGTTATAAATGAGAAAATTCTGTCTAGTCTGTTTGTAAGCTGTGTTTCTAAGTTATGTGTTACTATTTTATGACAGCACCCCTTCGCAAGGCTCTGATATTGTAGAGATTGGCTTTTACAGCCCCCAGACTAAAAAGGCTCTGCTTGCCCAGACATTGACTTGTGATGAATGTACAACAAGATTCTGTGTCGGGTTCTGTGAGAGTTTTGCGTGTGTTCAGTATAACATGTAAAGCCATAAAAATATAAAAAAAAATTCGTTTCACTTATTTTGGAGACATTCAATTTCTTATGTTTACTACTTAAACCCAAAAATTTTCAATTTTATTCTTTTGACATACATTTTATTGACCAGTTCGTAGATGAATAACATTGGATTTTATTTCGTACTTTTTTTTCCAAACTATCTACAGTGCTATTCAAGAGCCAGGTTGGAGGTCGTTTTTTCTCGTACATTTAAAAATAGAGATACTACAATCAGCTGAGAGTAGTATATGAATGTATTTCCGGGGACAGGCTTCAGACTGTGGAGCCAGTGGAGCCGACCGTCATCTTGGATTGTGATGTCACGGCGGCCATCTTGGACTCAAAAATTCCTCAAAATGACTAAAAAATTCCTGTTTTGAGGAAAAATGTCTCGTTTTCTTCCACAAAAATTCAAAAATTAGGATTTCGAAAAACCTCAAAATACTTTTGCCTTAGAAAGAACACAAATTCCTAAAAGCGGCTTAAAAGTCCTAAGAGCTAGCCGCTCTAAGCCGCTGACGTCATCTAGGAGTATGACGTCACCGTTGCAATTTCTGTTACGGCCGCCATATTGAAAATCTTTATTATCCGATTTTAATGAAAAAAGTTTAAAATTCATAAAAAAATTCAATTAATAAAATGTTAATAAAATTTAAAAAAAAACATACATTTACGACATGGAACTCTGAGTCCTCGGTTCGAACCCGACAAGGACAATATAAAAATGGCGTCCGATCCTACCCTCATGGTGGCTGCAGGCAGACTGACCCCCCACCACTTATGTCAAGATATATATCGTCAGATAGTATGAAGTCATGTCCGCCATCTTGAAAATCCGTAATTTTAAAGCTAGAAAATCGGGAAAATTTTTAAAAATTATAAAAAATATTTAGTAATCAAATTTTAATAAAAATCTTTAAAAACACCGTTGCACTTTTCAGTACGGCCTCCATCTTGGAACCATATTTTATATAGTAGAAATTTGGAAAAAGTTTCAAAAATTAAAATAAGATTTTTAATAATAACATTTTAATAAAATAATATTTAAAAAACGCTCTTACACTTTGAAGTCCTTGGTTCAAACCCAGTAAGAGCAAATATAAATTTTTTTTCGATAGATCATTCTTCCATGGAAGCCACCTGTCGACTGGCCTCCCACCACCAATACCAAGGTATATATATATATATATATATATCTCATCAGCTGGTATGACGTCACGTCAGCCATATTGTTTTCGTCTGCTGGAGGCCACATCTTGTTTTCAGCTACTCGAGTGCGCTGATGCCATGTTAGTGTAATTCTTACCCAATGGAGTACAGTAATCTATTATATTATTACCGAGGCACCTACCATATTGAAATTTGGGTGCCATCTTGGAATTGTGTAATTATTTAGCTAGAGATTCGGGAAGAAATCCAAAATTTATCAAAAAATTCACTCATTAAAGTAATGATTGATTCGATCGATTTCTGTCCTTGGTTTGATCCCTGTGCGATACAAAAAAATTAATTTTATGTAAAAAATAATAACTTCAATAAATCATGTTCTAAATCCTAAAAGAGGCTTAAAATCCTCTACTACCAGCCTCCAGTAAGCCATTAGGACAGCCATCTTCAAAATATGTATTTATTGGCCTATAAATTCGGGAAAAATTCTAAAATACACCGAAAAAATAACTCATTAATTTACATATTGAATATATGGATTCCTGTCCTCGGTTTGGTTCTTGACCAGGGTCAAGTGTTAGTAAATATTAAATAAATTTTATATTTTGGTTTCCATTACCTTTCGCGGAGTTTATCAATCATTCACTCTACGAAAAACAACTCAAGACAATATACCTGACCAACGAATTAAATATATTATCGATAAGCCTAACATGAAAGTCTAGTTTTTGATACTTAGAATAGCCTTTAAAATGTTCATGTACAAAGCCATCCATACACACCAAGCGTCTTCGGACTGCGAGACCGGGTCATGAACAATGTCAGACATATAGACCATGAACACAAAGTACACACAGTACACACAGGAAACGGAATGAACAGACAGTACACCCAAGAAACGGAATGAACACACAGTACACACCCCAAAACGGAATGAACACACAGTACACACAGGAAACGGAATGAACACACGGTACACACAGGAAACGGAATGAACACACAGTACACACAGGAAACAGAATGAACACACTCAGTAGCGGAAAACACAGGTGTAAGGGTACAGAGTATTATCAGGTGTCAAAGTTGTTTATTTTGATTTCTTTGAATCTGGTTGCCATGATTACTGTAAGTTAGTAAATAGTTTTTGTTTACTTGGCGGCAACAAAATAAAAGAGATTTTTTGGCTGTGACCGAAGTTGGTTTTGTTAGTGTGTGAGTCCATTAATTTCAGCGGAATGTTATTACAGTTGAAACAATATGAAGTATATCTTTATTATTGAGTTGTATATATCAAGGATACATACACCTGAGTTACATATGTTTACGATTTATTCAGCATAAAAAGGTACGTCATTTTAGGCTTTAATAATTGTAATCCAAGTGACGCCATCGCTGTATAATTTATTAACTGCGTAATATCGAGTTGTAATCTGGACATTTTGACTCATTTCAAGTGCAATAACTAAAGTAACATTAATTTTAATGGCACTAGTGATTTGTTTCCACGGAACAATCGACAATGTTCAGCACACTGCACACTCAGGTCTAGTGGTCTTGAGTGTAGTATCTCATGAGTCTACCGACTAGATAGAACAGCATTAAAATTTAACCCTGAGATTATTATTATAAATTTTACAAACTTTTGGTACATGTGCACATCGATTAACGGCCACGCTAATTCTAGTATCATATTCCGATTTTGATTAAGGAAGTTGGAGTATTTATAAGTATTATTATTTTCATATTATTTTATTAATTTTTTTACATACTTATAGATTTTTCACGTTGTTTGGATTGCATTCAAATAAAATGAGTTCTAATTTCTTACTGATTATTGTATGTTTTACCAACTTGCCTTATTAGTTGTGTGCATATTTATGTTACCCTTTCACTAGTTACTCTGTTGTTACACATGGTTGTAGAGTAGTGCAGCCTGGGTAAGTTGTCTCCCTATAGAAGTGTGTTAAAGCTATCACTTACCCTGCAAATCGTAATTTTCAGAGTAAGCTTACAGAGTGATATAACGATACAGGCTTAGTTATAAATCAGAATACAAGAAATGAAACATTAAATTTTTACTTTCAATATTTAATTTATTTCTCATCATTATACAAATACAAGTAAAACAAGTCATTATTGTATGTAGCCAGCTTCCCTCAGTTATTAGAGTATGAAGAATATTTCTTTGATGCCCGAATAGTTTCCTGCACAAAGTGAGCCATGTAGAAGTCTTAGCCGGGCAACCACGACGACCCGCGAGAGGTACCGGCTTGCAGCGAGACTTGTTACACTAGCTCCGGCAATCCCCGCTTCCAGCGAACAATGAGTCATCCGCTTTCTTTTATTAGCTAACAGCGCTCGGTTTTGGGAGTTCCATTCCGGAGCTCCATTCCCTCGTGCAGCTCTGAACACGGCGAGCTCGCCGCCGGTACCTGCACAGTCGGCTGTGAACGTCACTTCAAAACAGCCGTTACCAATTTTCACTAACGTTATTCTATTCGAAATTACTGATAACGGTATTACGTTATGTTGCAGCCTGCAAAACTGTGTTAGTTGGTAGTCGAAAAACTTTGAAAATAAACAAAAATATTTTAAGAATATATTTTTACATCGGTACTTATTAAGTGTGAAATTATAATTATATAACTTTCCTCAACAGTATGCTATAATTTAATTGTTTTATGTTTATTTGTCCAACCTATAATTTTGACTGCAAAAACACTTTTAACCAGCTCCAAATGTTACGCTTTATATGCTTATCGCAATTTCGAAGTCCTGTTTTTGAACGTAGGATCGAAATATTTTCACGTAAAGGCTTGTGCCCTGATGAAAGAAACCTCTGTCGATAGGCAGGGCCCTTCACCGAGGTAATATGAGCTTTGACTACGGCGTCGTAGCTCCCGAGTCTTTGGTAATAAATCGTAAACGATGTTTACGTCCCGGAAACGGATGAGTCCAAGATGGCTCCCGCCGTAAAGGACGGTGGTTTTATCTGGGCACTCTGAGGGAGTGCTGATAACGCCGTGAGGGTTACTGGCGCAGTTACGCCCGCGGAAATAGCCTCTGCTCCTCCCTCTGGCTGCGTCCTCACACACCGAGTTGTGTGCGCGCCGTCATGCACGCACTCTCGGGTCTTTTACTGCATCCAAAATAGCGGTCTACGCCGGCCGAGTCCAGCACACAGAACAACGGCGTGCTCAAGATGGTGGACAATGCGGCCATTGAATATACCTTATACATGCCCGGCCAAATACGGCAGTGGTGGCTCTTGCAGACGGCCGCCAATCACAAGAAAGAAAAAGCTGACGCTGGCATAACTAATTACTAGAGACCTGCAAAATTCGCGGATTCATTCGGTGATAGACTAGAATTCAAACACATATACCTCTTAGATAATTTGGCTATTGGCTTACTGTTCATCGGGACGAATCTCAACCAGTTATAAACCCTCAACCAAAGAAGGATCGAATCACAGATAAACCAGCTGAGACGACTTACAAGTCGGCAGCCAATGAACTTGCGTTATTTGTCCGAGAGTACAGGGGTATGTGCAGTCTATCCTGAAGGCCATCCAAACCGCGAATTTTGCAGGTTTCTACTTATTACTAGGGACCGGAAAAATTCGCGGATTCAATGACCTGTAGGATGAACTCCATAGTTCTACGTACACTCGGTGAAATGTCACCCACTCATTGGCTGCTGTCTTGTGAGACGTTCCAACGTAGCAGCCTGTGATTCGTATAAAGCTTCGGTTGGGTGTTTCTCATTGGCCCAGAGTCATCCAGGTGAGTTGTGAGCCAATAGCAGAGGTAGCACTGAGGTATAACTATTTATATTTTAGCCTATCGCGAAATGAATTCGCGAATTTTTCCGGTCTCTACTTATTACATTTTAATGAATAATGAGCTTTAGGGACTGCTGACAACTTATTCCACTCATGTAAACCAAGACGACTAATACACGACAGTGTAAGAGAATCCATTGCATAGTTTGGCCGGACCATTCAGGACAATTTTGCTTGGACACTTAATTGCTGTGATTGGCGTGCCGACAGTAGAATGTACGTGGGAGAAAGTCAACCAGACTCGAAACACGGACGATGCTACAGTGTTTTACCACACAGCAGGTCTCAAAATCTTTTCGCGAAAAGTACATGCCACTAGCAGTATTTGTCAGAAGCCATAATATTTTTCGAAGATATTGTAATATATTATTTATATATTTTCATTATAATTACTCTTATATTTTAAGTTTTTTTTAAATTATATTTTTCAAGATCATAATTTTATTTTAGGCCTACTTCAAAACATGCCACATTGTGTATTTATTGACAGGGGCAGGCATTTTTCCCGAAAAAATCTGAATGATTATTAGACCGCGACAAGGTATACCCAAGAGAGAAGTCTATGTCTTTTTTGACCGTGCCACTCAGAACGTAATTGCTTCCACACTGAATTACTGTCATTGGTGTTATAACAGTAGACATGAACCTCACCCAATCACGAAACGCAGACTATTCTACAGTTTTTTAAACTTTCAGTCTCAGAATCATTTCGCGAAATATGCATGCCCCTATTTATTTGCTATTCTACAGAATAAAAAGACGTTAAAATATTTTTTTTTTTTGTAAAAATTGTACGATTAATTTATATGCGTCGGTCTCGGATTAGTTTAAAAAAATGACATCTGGTGTTCAAAGAGAATGGTTGGCCTTCCCACAACCGCCAGAGCCCAGTGCTAGGGCAAGGGTAACAAGGACAGAGATACGCACAAGCTGTGTTGCCAAGTGTGTGTGTGCTGCACGCACTCTCGCACCTGCAGGCACGCAGTTGCGGAGGAGTGGTGTCTCCGCGCATGCGTCCTCCGGCGGTTGGCAAGCCTACACCTGGCGGCTCGCCGGCTCTTCCGTCAGCCACCCTCCTTCCTCGGCCAACTTACAAACAGAACAACACCGTCGAATGTAAGTTCAGTGGGGGAAAAAAAATGCGTGTAAACTACGTGATTCAGCCGAAGAGTATTAACCAACACAAGCAACACAAGCAACTTCCTACCTCGGCCGACAGGTTGAAACAGGCGTGTGCATGCAGGCGCGATTCATCAGTAGCTTGCATGAAGCATGATAAGTTAAGTTAATTAAGTTAATTAATAAAATCAGCTGTAGTATTGCAGTGAAGAGTAATTCATTAGAGACACTGCGAGATTACCCGAGTGGCCAAAGTTTATTAACGCCCTTGAAGATAAGGCCTAGTTCCAACTAGGTATACCAAACCGTCGGTTACATAAACATTTTTACAGATGTGGCAGTAACTCAGCAATCCCCAGACAGAAATGTCCAAACCTCAAGTGTAAGGTTTTCGTAATAGTGCAAGAAAGAGAGCTGACTTCCAGAAATATCGGTGTTCGTGCTCAATCTCCCGCCGGCAGCCATGTTGCGGCAGAAGCGACAGCTGAGGCGTGCTGTGTGGGATGCCAGAAGTACTGCAGATGATGCGTGCGATGCCTCATCTGTTCGCGGCGCAATACGACCCACTTTTCAAAAGGTTTCTTCTCAGGGCATGTGTTCTTCGGATGATTATATCTAGACGTGGCAGCTACTACTTGACGAGCTAATTTGCGGTTATTTTGACGTCTCGAACTGCTCGTGGTCGGATAGTATGTCTCAGCAGCCGAGTTGTAGGGCGGCGCCGTTCGTGTATCTTCGGCTTCGCAATGCATCACGGGTCCCGTGTCGTCAGAACCAGTCAGCCCAGCTCGGGTCTTGCCTTCATCGCGTCGCGTGAATGCGCACGGCTTTGCGACGAGTCATTCCGTTATCTACCTAACTCTCTCTATATTTAAAACGTAAGTTCTCTTAGAAATCATTTAAATCCATGGTTTTTTGATAATTACTAGAGACCGGAAAACAAATCCTAGGCTAGAATTCAGTCTTACCTTTGACCTTTGACTGGTTCACATTTTATGTGAGGAACTCTCAGCTAATGAGAAACTATCATCAATAAAAGCATCGAATCACAGAACAACCCAAGTTATTTAACCTGTCAAGTGAGCGATCAGTGATTATGGAACTCTTACCCAAGTGTGATAATGACTCTTCAGTACATCTGAAACACTCAGGGTAATTCAGCCTCCCTTAAGGGGCCTCCCTAGTAGCATCAGAAGTTAGCGGAACACTATGTTTTTAAAATAATGATGGGACTTTATTAATCGACACTACGAATCTGAAAATTTTTCACCCACGAGAAGATAATACACGGATTGTCTGTATACTTTTACATTTTTGTTTTTTTCTATCAAAATATGAAATAAAAAATCTCCAACTTGTCCAACTTTGGGGCCATTTTATACTGCTTAGGAGAATGGCAGAAAAAAAGTACAAGTCTAGAAAAAAAGATAATTTTTTTCTGAAGAAATTCATGTATTTAAAACATATAGTCATTGCATTGAATTCCGAGATATCTTTTCCACAATTTATGCAAATCCTGAAAGTTTTCCACCGTCTCGTGCTGCCGCTCGGCGAAGCCAGCTCGCAGGCCACACAGCTCAGGTAGCCGGGTGGAGGAACACGTGGCCGGAGGGGAGTCAGGCTACCTGTGTGTGCGTGCGTGCGTGAGAGGGAGACAACCCACAACCGGCACCGGTAAAAGATAATCCCGTGACCGAAAGAAATTCTCAGAATTGCTTTTAGTGTGCCTCGCCACAGTACCATGTGCTCGACTTACTCTGTGACTATATTCGTGTATCTCTAAAACATTGCTTTTGTTTAAACTACAAATATCCTAAAGCTTACCATACTAGATCATGTATTACGAAATAAAGTATTGAAACTAATCAATCAACATATTGAAAGTTGTCCTACAAACTATTTATTGGTGGCTTTACAGTCTCGCTAGCTAATTCGACAAAATTTATATTTAATTTTTAACATGAAAATACACTTCATTGTTTTTCCTTTTATTTTTAATAAAAATTCAAGAAACAATTATTATACTACCCAATATTTTTTAAAATTATTTTAGTTTTCCAAAATGATTTTACACATCTTACAACGCCGGGGAAAAATTTTATACTGGTATTAACCAAATGGTTAACTATTTACAAAAGTTTTGATACTTAAAAATGTAGGTTTTATATAAAATGTATCTTAAATTAAAAGAAAAATCGTATTTTGAAAACTAAATGTCATTTTGCTATGCTTTTTGGTTAGATAGATATCTGATTGTCTGCACTGTTTTAAAAATGTTCATGGAATGATAAATAAAAAATAAAAACTAGGGAAGTTCTATATTAAATAAGCTAGTCAGAATTATGTAAATGTTCCTCCTGGCGCAGGAATCACGAGGAGGATTGAAGATGAGGTCAGTGACCGATCGCTCACATATGTAGTTATGAATGGTACGTTATTAATTACAAAATTCAAAAACCATTTTGAAGTTAAAAAGTATAATTAGTGGCAATGTTTAATAAAGATGACGTAATTTTTTCAGATAAACTTATTTCTACAGCTCAATTAATTAATAAGGGCAGGAAATAAATTTTTTACAGCAATTATACAAAATTATTAAAAATTTTTAAACCACAATTAATTTATCCAAAAACCAAAATTAAGTAAATATTGCCCACACATTACAACATCCACGAAAGAACCTTGCAAATTATTTTTGTTAGATGCATTATTTTGCATTCAAGTTCTTTATTTTTTAATACTTCACCTACTTATAATTGTTACATATTTGGCACATGGTCCGTCACGCCCAATTAAAGGGCCTGAATAAGTAGAACGCGTTTCTGATCAAATTGCACGCCTGTTACTTTACCTGCAACCCGGAGCGGTGTGAAATAAATTATTGTACATTCGTGACGTTGGCAATCAACTTAAATATTTATGAGTTAAAACAAAACATAACTACAACGGATAATCAAAGAAATTTTGAAATTTTGAAAGCTTGTTCTGTTTTTATATAGTACACAAAGCAGTTAAACCATAAATTATTTGTTGTTGAAAAAAAAAATCCTTAACCTTTCATGCTTTTTTTCATTTATTTTTATTACCAGATATTTCCGTTGAAGTAATACTTATATAGGTATATAATAATATAGCAATCTAGAAAAAAAATTAAGGTAGCCTTATTCCAAATATGTTATGATAGACGTTAGTTAACTAAGAATATAAATTCGCTTTACAACCACAGCTTGTACACAAGTAAAAAAACATGGTTCTACTTACAGGCCGTATTGAACGTAGGGTAGGTTTATGACAAATACAACAGCAATAAACATATGGCTGAGTCTGCTTTCATGTACACTTTTTTTTAAGTTATCACTTTTAAAGCGGGTAAAGGGTACCTATCAAGTAGCTTAGCATTACCCAAAGTGAATGTCGTGCTCCAGAAAATGTTCGAACTATGTAATATTTGTATCACTGTTGCATTACAGACCCGCAACTTTTTCCAGTGCGCGATGTCACTCTCATGTAAAAATATGTCGTGTTTAGCGCAAACGTGTTCGAATGAATCCACATCGAGCTGCCAAAGAATACCTATCGATGTCGGTAACATACATAAGTATACAAACCAACGTTTACAAGTGTATTCATACGTAAGTATAAAACTGGCGGCGGGCCATGATACAGTTGGTTCTCGCGTACAGTCCACTGACGGGATAAGAAGCGTCAAAGATCTTATATGGCTATTCTGTAAACTGCCTGCTTTAGACAAACAACATCCATTACTTTTAGCTTTGGCTTGAAAAGAATTACTCCGGCCGGCTTTCTTATATGACTTATTTCAGCTCCTCGTGCGACCAGTGTGTATAATTTGTCCGCGGGTGAAAGTTATTTGGAAGGGAAGTTGTATCGGTAATGTTCATCATGTATTACATAACAATTCGACTTAGATACGCACATGTGTTTTTAAAATATATGTTTAATAACTTGCAATACAAAGTATGTGTTGAATTTCATATATTGAATTTTTTTTTACATTATGTACGAACATAATAATCACAATATTTCATGAGAAATTTTTAAAACATTTTACAAAGCAATCTATAATTTCTTCCACACCTCATGGTTAACCTTACTATTTTATTTCATGTTTCAGTTGATTTAAACTGTTTGGAATCATAATATGACGGACAATGAAGAATATTAGTTTCAGTAAATTTTATGAGAGGATTTACTTATTACATTAAATATACCTCAATTTTTACCTCAAAGGAAAATAGTTGCATATCATTAAATGATAAATATTTGTTTCCCATTAATATAGTTTATGAACATAACTTATTGTTATAATACCTACATTAGTTAAATTGTGTTTTGTAATGCTCTCATATTGCAGTAAAATTTTTGGGCAAATTGAATAGCATATATGGTCGATCTTTAACATAAGCTTTTGGAATACATAAATATAATAAATTATGTTCTCGTGATTTTAACAATTAAATATTTCTTCGCATGAAAAAATTAACTAAAAAATATTTCAGTAATTTATACTCAAGGACTAAAAAAATTTATTTTTATAATATAATAATATTGTATGTATGTATACTTTTCTGAAAAAAGTAAATTCAAGAAAACAAATTTTCTTTTTTTTAAATTTTGTTCTTGAACTTACTTGACAAGCGATATTGAACTTCAACTTTATACTTTCGGTATAGCACTTTTCGATTTATTTTCTCCAAACGGGAATTAAAAGTAAAGAATAAATAACATTTTCCTCTATAATTATTGCAGCCGTATACTGAAAAGTTTAACTTTCCTTTATTTGCATGACGCGGAGCTCCTAACTACACAAAATTTTTGTTATTTATTTTGAACGTTGTATTTATGTTTCCTTACAAACTTAAATGAACTTCTTAACATTTAATTTCATCAAAAGTTATACAATATAAGTATCAAGTTAAAATATTTTTAAGTGTAGTTGTGGCTATTTTGTTGTTGAAAATGAAACTCTTAAGTTTGAATGAAAGTGAGATATGATAAAATTATATTTGTAGTTAAAAACAGATAATTCATTTCAAATTCAATCTTTTGTTACATGTATATTGCCAAATAAATTTGACAATATATAAAATTCTATGCATTTGAATCTATTCGTATATTCTGCAGCATTAATTCCTATAAGCAAATACTTATTACGTACAATGTACTTTTAGTCCTGTCGTATAGTTATGCAAAAAATTGTATCAAAAGTATTGTTTCTTCTATGCGGTTATGGTTGAAAAAGAAAAAAAAAGTGATTCAATTTATTTTTAAATTGGGTTGTCAGTAAGAACACGATTTAGTGTAATACGACATATATTATTCTGTTTATTAAAACATTACTATCGATAACTCTATTTTAGATTTATCTGTCTATGTTATATTTCAAATAGATTATTTTTCTTCGGCTTATGACAGCAGAAAATTTTGTTTTATCGCATATGTAATGTTTTTATGTTTTGCATATTATAATTAATGAGTTAGTATTGTTGGCTTGTGAGGCTTTTTCACAAATGGACGCGTTCTTGGCGGCTAGCAGGTAGGACGCGTGTATTACGCAGGCTGGATAGGGAAGTACGACTGCGGGCGAGCTCCATGATAGAAGCAACGGGAGTAGTAGCACTCGGCTATTTGTATAGGTTGGGATAGCTGTGCGAATGGTAGAACAGACCACGGGTCTATGGTGAGGAAAAAGGTCCCAAGCTCGACATCCCGACGATGAGACCGTTTACGAACTGTCGATGGATCATCAGGAAAGTCAACAACTTCTTCAGAAACAAGAGTCCCTCTTTCAAAATTCAGTTTAATACCTGGAGATGACTATATTCGGTGTTCTACCAAGCGAAGCATACTCTTAATTCATTAGTAGTTGATGTTTAATATTTTGACGCAAAATAAAATTGTGAATCAGCTTACTTTGCTCATGCCAGGTTTTACAAGTTTTGTCAAAGTTAATTAAATGAATAAAAATTGTGTCCCTTTGTTGCTGGCTACCAGATACATAGTTTGCCACTTCAAGCGACTACAGAAATGACAATACAATTAGTTTACAGTGTTCCAAACATTTTAGTTTCCTCTACTGTACCTACATGGGGCGAATATTTTTTATGTAACTGAAACCATTTTACGCGCTAAGTGAGATGTTGCGATTGAGTAGAAGGGAAAATATGTCTTAAAACCCTGGTAATGTTATGAATTCCATTCATTCGTTTACTCTGTGATCCGGAGGGTCTAATGTTAAGACTGAATACATGTGCACTTCCTCTATGTAGAGTGGCTTCATTGAGATGAAAGCAAAGCTCACGTTGATGAAATACTTATTAATTAAAAAATAAAAATGTTATTTTATGCTTCAATTTCTGTTAGTGTCATACACATATTAAAAATGTAATGCAGAGTTCCTCAGTTTTATGTATATTGAAATTTGCTCATGTGTAGAGTAGTTATTAAAAGCATAAAAAACATATATGACGAATTGTTGTGTATTATTTCCATTAGGTGTGACCATGAAAATAGATAAGATTTTATCATTATGTGAAATCTACATTTTAAATGTTGGCGTTTAAATATTTATGAAAGCGTGTGATCTTAAAACACTATCTATCTATTTAGGAAGTAGGTAGTTTCTTTGATTTTAGAAGGGTTTTTTAAACAAACAACTAAATTAATTCAAAAATTTGAACTACTGCAAGCAAAAAATATTTTATTCCATTTTTATTTTAAAATTAGCCATTGTATTCTACCTAGCTTACACTCCATTATCGAAAAAGATTTTTTTTTTGACAGAGATGAATACCGTAAATTAATACACAAAACATACATGTTTTCGTATGATACAATAACAGCTAGTGACAGTGACGAAACCAAAATTATTTTGATAGTTTGTATAGAAAATCCCCAACAGTAGTGGTGGTATATTTAGGGATTTCTTTGTAGATGGGTACTATTCCACAATAAAAAGGAGTTATCGTCAATTATCAAAGCAGCAATATTTCGTATCTTCTTTGACAGCCTAAATACAGCACCAAATGACGTACTTGGCTAAAAATTAATTCCAGCTGCATGCGTAGATTCTGGGAGGAGGGGAGAATCTCAGGGTGGCCCGAACCTCCCTGAAATAAAAAAGTCCGTCTGAGGGGGCCCGCTTGCATTTGCAAAATCTTCACGTTATCCCGTGGGCCTCATGGGAATCCTACAGATTTTCGCCCGTGATTCCAGCTATACATTTCACTGACACCTTGAGCACAACAGTCAGTGCACACTGAGTTCTTCCATACCACCCGCAATTGTCTTCGATAAAATCTGAACTCAAGTGGATTCAGCGTGACTGACTAAGCCTGCAGTCTGAATCCACCTGTAGGCCGCTGTTGCAACAGCTAAGAAATTTACACTGCTCGTAGTGAACAGTCTGTATGTAACTCGGAACGGGATTCCAGTTCATTCGTGTATACTTATTCATCATATTATGCAACGTTAAAGTCATTAAAAAAATATGCAAAAATAAAATAAAATGCTAAACATGTAATAAGAGCCAGAAAATAATAATATGCAGTAATATTTAGTATAACTAAATACGACGTGAACCCTAGAATACAAAGTTGACGATGTGTCGTTGGTGGGAACACTTGTTTGTTCCTGACATTTTTTTCTTTACAGAATTTAAAAGTGAGTTTGACATGCACTTTTTCTTCAGGAAGTAAGTTAAAAATTTATTTGTCGTTATTGCGATTTAAAAAGTTGATTTGTGTCTAAGAGTAAAGATAATTAATATTATTTTCATCATTTTATTCCCAGTTTTGTTACTCAATCTATTAGTAGGACGTAATTTCTCGTCGCGGTGCGGAATACTTTTATGAATAAAAGCATAACTGTTCGTTGAAAACCATTCATCACACAAATGTCAGTTCGAAAGTATAATGTTGGAAATTTTTTTAATGATATAATTTTTGCATTTTTTCCCCCTGCAAACACAAGCTAACACATCGATTGTTGGTGACAGCATTTTTTGTAATGTATGTAAATCTCTTAATTATGTAGAACGTTAATTAAAAAATAAAAATACATGTTTTAAACAGAATTGACGATTGTTTGCATTTCATGGATATGGACTGGATCGCAACACTAATTTAATGTTTCAAGTTAATAAACACTGTCAGGAAGCAAGCAAGGCAATGCGAGAACATTATCTTTTGGTTGAATGTAGCGAAAGGGAAAAACAGTCACCTTCCTTGCCACGATCTTGTTCGCAGATAACGCAGGTATGAGCTGCAAATGGACTCCACACAATGACAACCCTCCCATTATTCCGCCCCCCTCGCTGAAACGCCCTCTCCCCCATCCACCGCGGCGCAGGCGACAGGCTCAGGTATATCGCCCCGCCCAACCACTGGCAGTAGCACGTGGCCAGTGGCCCACCGCGCTAAACATTTTTACTAGGGAGGCCCCTTAAGGGGCCCACATAGACAGGGGTGTATGCGTGTCGGTGAGGCGGGATGATAAGCTCGACTCTCGCTGGTGCTTCTGGCGCGGTATCGCCTCTAAGCGCAAGGCTGTGGATTGGCGCGCAGTATTCTCCTCGTGCATAGGTCAACTGTGAGATCTGAGCGGTGATCGTAATAATAAACGGCGGAGAAATGAAGATAAATGTGTAATGCAAGTCCCTTAAGTGCTTTCATTAATTTGTACCGGTCGGTTGTTTTATGCTTAAAAATTACTCTGAAGGAGGATGGGGGAAAACGCTTATTAACCATTTTATCCTATCTAAAAAATACAGTTTAGAAACTTAATCTGGAAACCAAAATTCTTATTGGCCCTCAATGAATTCTTAAATGTTGAGGAGTTTTTTTTTTTTTTTTTTTCAAATCGCGTTGTTTCTTCTGCACACATGTCCAGTGGACCAAGGTCCGGGCGAGTGGTTCAGGCCGGGGTGAAGATGGGGTGAAGATGGGGTGAAGATGGGGTGAAGATGGGGTGAAGACGGGTGCTCGACCAGAGGTGCTGCGGCGGTGCGCGAGAGAGCCGGTTACCACCGTCTCCCGGGGCGCGCGCCCGAGTCAAAGGCGAGGCGGAGGTAAATAGCGTGGCTTATCCCGGCCACAGCCTGCCCCGTCACGGGAGGCTCCTGCCTTCTCTCAGTCGTCCTCGCATTTCAGAACATTGATTACATACAAACTTTAGTTCAGACATACGCAGCTGCTATAGTTCGCACTGTGTGTCACAGGGAGAACCTGATGAATACGCAGTCTACTCGTGCCAGATGGACGGTAACAGGGCCTCAGTTCCCCGAAACGTCACAACTGTTGTGTCTTAGGCCCCTGTTTATGATGTTTTGTCCAAGATTGTTGTTTGTCTCGTTGCATCTGTCTCGTCGTTGTCATCAGCCCACTGTGTTTGTCTGTACTGTGATTTTTTTTTTTTTTTAGTATTGGCATCGACTGATTTTGGCTAGCTTTCTGTTTGCATATTCGTCTTCTTTTTTGTCCGTTATTTGGGGTTTCGTATTACATACATTTTAACCAGCAGTGGCGTATGTGTAAAAAAAAATTTACACCTCTATCTTCCCCTTTGCAAAAAACCATCCAAAGAACGAAACGAAGAGTTAGTTCTTCGTGATTCCAGACTTCCCACATCTACGTCCATTGTTAACATGGTAAACAGGGGCGTGGACAACAAATACACTTAGTTTTAGTTAGGTTAAGAAAATAACATGTAGCGTACGTAGAATTTTTTTTGGGGGGGGGGGGGTATATAACCAGTTTTCCCGCTGATTGTTTTCAAATTATTTCCTTTTGTTTATGGGAATTGTATGTATAAAAGTATTTCAGGGGGTATATTCACCCATATTTCCTCCCCTCCCTCTTGCGTACGCTCCTGTGAACATTGTATTTAAAGAGTGCTATGTTCGGGACGAAACCCTTTAAAAAAATTGGAACAAGATGTTTCAAAATATTGCCTATTATCACTCGTGGTGTTTTCCTTTGGGGGTTAACTTCTATCATCTCAATAGTCCTTTTTTTTTTTTCAAATTAGTAAATCTAAGATCAATGTCATTTTTAGGAGCTGGAAAATAATAGTGTACGACTAAGTAAATTTTTTTTACATGTTCGCTGATTTTGTAGAAAATTATAAAATTTTCAAACACGACTTTATAAATGCTGTATCAAGTTATTTAATTTTTAACATTCTCAATGTGTTAAATATTGATAACCCTACTTCATTATTTATCTTTAATTATCACTTTTTAATCAGGACCGGCTTTCTTCGATCACATCGGCACTATTCGCGAAACCAAAAGTAGTTTTTTTAACGACGCGATGGTTTCGAAAGCTCTGCGCACTGTTTGACAGTGCCAATCTATATGAAAGTGTCTTGTAAAAACTGTTGGACAATAGGACGGTCCGTGTTAAAATAGCTTTATGGTGAGGAAGTTTTATTTGGGCCAGGCTGTAGATTCGAAGGCCAAACGGCTTCCAAAAGCTAGATGAATGGCCATTCACAAACGAATCTAGATAGCGGCGCGTGTAGGTTGTTTTGGGACGAGGGCTCAATATATTAAAAAACGTTATTACAGGCGGTTCCTTCGAAAATACACATATCACGCACGTAGTAAGAAAAAAAAAAGGATTTGCCTGAGGTTATAGATAACTAACTAGCCAGTTTCGTTATATATATATATATATATATATATATGTTGAAGAGGAGGTTTGCTATTGTTCTGACCATTCACATTCGAGTAGATATATCTCGCCGGCAAGATGTTCTGTGATAGCTGGGGGCAAGGGATAAAAAATGGGAGGAGGGGTGAGTTGTTTAACATCGCCTTTTTATGAAACATCCTGGAAGAAACGAGGAAAATCCTGACGCATTTCAGTTGTTCACGGGTGCGCTTGCTTAGTCCCGATCCATGTTATGCATGAACATACATACCTGTATTTGGCGCGCATTGGAGGTGATGTCGCCTTTGCTGCACGAATCACGGTCGTCTCTACAGCGCTACCCTTCGCATCTGAAACACACGGCACAACACCAGGGACGTCTGCTGCAATCATGAGGGGGTGTGCTGTCGTAACTTAGAAACACACAACTTAGAAACACATAACTTAAAAACACACGAAGTTATGACTTTATGAAGTTTCGACGTTGTGTTTTTTTTTTAAGTTACCACAGTTCTAAGATGTGTTTCTAAGTTGCGATGGTTGTAAGTTACGATAATTCTAAGTTATGACTAGAGCCACGGGATTTTCGCGAATTCATTTAGTCGCAAGCTAGAATGCAAACCTCCACACTGTCGCACTGTGTTCATGATTGGACCGCAGTTATCTGGACACGCCCCTCTACGACCGTGAGCCAACGATGTCCAGCTGGGAGGGAAGTAAGCGAATCAGGTAATGCCAAACAACAAGGATAAAAATGTTCTCGCTAAGAAATCAACCAATGGGAAAGTAAACATGGGTCGAGCACACGTATAACTTTGAATTCTATCCTGAGGCCAGAGGAATCCGCGAAATTTCCGGGACTCTAGTTATGACTCTAAGTACGATGTTTCTAAGTCGTGTGTTACGGCGTTGTGTGTTTCTTAGTTATGATCGTTCTAATTATGGTAGTTCTAAGTTATGTGGTTTTTATAAGTAATAACTGTTCTAAGTTGTGACTCTCTAAGTTATGTGCGGACCTCAAACCGCGGGAGCTTCGTGTCCGGACAGCTGCGAGCCGCGGTGATCGCACGACGCGCCGGCGGGGAGGGCTTATCCAACCTTGAGCCGGAAGCAGCTCCGTTGATGTGTCGCGGGCGGAAGCGCACACCCCCCCCCCCCTTATCCCCTGCACGCTCCACGTCTTCATATACTTAATCCACCCTCCCCTCTTCATAGTGCTGGGGCCATTCGCATTCTTCGGCCGTCGCGAGGTCCTTCGACATTCGCGGCCCGTCGGCGGGTCGACAGCCGCGCATGCGCGGGGGGAGCTTGGTGCCTAACGGTCGGGGCCTCCTGCTTGTGTTCACCCTGACAGTCCCGACAAGAATTACAATTGTACTATTATACTGCTGAAACAATTCATTGGAAACTGTACACGTTATGCTTTTTTTTTTTTTTTTAAAATATTCTTACAGTTATGGTCACGGTAACTTTTAATCTTAAGAATTTTTTTGAAGTTATACTTCTTTAGGCGCGTTATGGAAAAATGATGAGAGTGAATTTTTTTTTACAATGCGCGCGCAGAATGCAACAAAAAATTAACAGGTTGAAAAAAAGGCCACACAGAAATAAAAATTATATATGGGCTTTTAAATAATATTCTTTACTGAATTGTATTAAATACTGGTCCATATACATAATTTAAAAAAAACATGTATTGTGAATATTAGTGATAGAAATAGTGTTCCTAAACTTTTTCAAGTGTATTACTACTAAGTGAGAGGAAATGTTCCCGAATGAGTAATGTAATATCACAGCATTACAGAATTGTGAAACTTTGCTGATTAAGTTTGTTTACGTTTTGCATTACCATCGCGTAGCGACAGCAACGTCATAAGTGCTCTATTTACAGTTTGAGGATGTTTGTTTTAAATAGTACTGTGTTTTGTTTTTATACCGTATTTAATTACTTTTGAGAGACGTTGGCACTGTTAATTTAAATTTAAATTATTACTTTACGAGCATTTTCAGTCGTTAAAATCAGTTTCTTTTTTTATTTCTCGACCGGTGCTTCGTGATTGGCTGAGGCCTGCCGGGCACTGTACCGAAGCTCCTGACGGCAAACCACCCCCCCCCCCCCCCCCCCAATTCTCATTGGTCCGTGCTGTACCTCCATATTTCCACAGTCCGAGGCCTGCCACTAGTCACCCGAACATAAAGCGCTCCGTCACTGTCACCATGTTCACCATGATAACCATGTTACTGTCGCTGTCACGCCTGGTTTGCTGCCGTTCACCACTCTGATATACGCAACCAGGGAAAAAAAAAAAACAGCAAACGACGTGATATCCTTTTTTTTGGTAGTATAAAGGTGTTAGATAAAGTTACTCGGATACTTCTTTAACGTGTCACGTTGACGCGTGGCTGCTGCGTGATAAATGTTGTGGTGAAACTGAAAAGAAAAAAAAAATCGATTTTAGGGTTTTAAAGAGAAGCGCGCTCATTCACTGGTGTTCATTTAGGGTTTGGCATGTCGTTGTCAAGGTCATGAGATGGAGCACACATCTTGATACAGGAGGTTTGGGAGGGTTTCTGACTTGGGGAATGGTCGCATTAGAAATGGATTCACACAAACCACATAAACTCAGAAATTCCCACTCCTAAAGGGGAAATAAAATGGGTAAATTTGGTTAGGTAAAAATAAAAAACCGTAAGAGGTTAAACTTTGAGCAAGATTTATAAACATAAAAGTAAAGGATTTAATTTTTCTATGTCCTCCAAGTGAAACCTGTGGAGTTTGGTAATCATGCTGTTGTTTCTCCAAACGCAAGCCATGAGATCAAGGGCGCAAATATTTAGGATACGCGAGGGGACCCGCAGGAATTTCCTGTTGGTGGGGAGGAGGGGGCGGCCCGTGAGTTTCGCAAGCGGGGTTAACCAACACGTCATGTCTGGATGAGGTGCTTGTATGTCGTACACTGCCCAAGTTTTGGCTTACATTCATGCAATAAGCAGAAAACTTTAAAATTCACAGAAATTTTTCCATGAGAGACAGTTCTTTGACGTGACAACGTCTAATAAATTGATGAACGCCGGCTGCACGCACGAAAAAGTGTCCCGTTACGCACATTGTCCCGTTACGCTCATTGTCTCGTTACACTGTGTCCCGTTACGCTCATTGTACGCTTGCGCCGCATCTATCTCTCTTCCACTCGATTGGAACAACCATCGATTTGACTTTTTCGAGGCACATTAAACTTGAAACACTCCCATTCGTTTCCTACTTTTCCTATCATTGTCATATCCTTAACAGAATAACACAGATTGGAAGTAGTTAAATAGCAAACATGTATAAAAATTATAGTTAAAATAATTTGTTCGTTAAAGTAATAAACATATTTGAATTAACGTGTGCAAATAAAAGTAAATTTATCGATTAAATTGTGGATTTCATTTCACTCCTTCTTTGTATCCATACAAAATAGTGATAATTCAATAAAAATTATTCAATTTTATTCATAAAAGTATGCAATCATTTCATCAATGTTTTGTTATGACTTTGTCACGTTAAAATATCGTCCGTAAACCGACTTTACAGACAACCAATTATTTTTTTTGCCATCGAACCCGTTTCATAGTCACGCTTTTGCGAGCGCAAGCGGGCCTCCATCAGCGAGGGGCTTCTTAATTCCAGAAGAAGGGGGGGAGGGGTGTTGCTACGCCCATGCCCAGAGGGACGGAGAGCCTTGACAAGTCACAGACAGCTAGCTGCACGTGGCCGCCACGTGTGCGCTGCTCGCTTCTAGTCCTGTCGCGTCGGGGCCAGAGCGGGGCTGGTGGTCCCAGCAGGCAACCCCTTTGGCTCCTCGCCCTTGCAAGCCTATACCCCCTGCGACCCCAGTCGCCGGGTCCTGCTGTAGCCTGCTAGCGGGCTGGCCATGTGACGTCTCCGCTCGGCTCCAGTTCATTTGCAACGTCCTAGTTTAAATGCGATACCGTAGGGGGCATGTAGATTTCGCGAAAAGATCTGAACACTTATTAGACTGCAACAAGGTATACCCGCAAATGTGCTGGTTTATTCCTTGTGATTGGCGGCCGTCTAGTGAGAGAAGTCGTTGCCTTATTATGACCGAGCCATACTCAGGACGCGTTTACTTCCGCACTGAATCACTGTGATTGGTGTTGTTACAATCGATATGTACCTGGAAGAAACTCGCCCAATCACGAAACACAGACGATGCTACAGTGTTTTGACTTTCATCTAGTCCCGAAATCTTTTCGCGAAATCAGCATGCCCCTAGCCGATACGCCTTTCCTTACACTTAAACACATTTTGTAAATTTAATACCATTGCACCTAAAAATAATTCCATCTTTAGGGAAATTTAAAAAAAATAAATAATAATTTTTTGTTTTATTTAGTTGACATTATTGGTATTTTTGTAATTTATTATAATTATAAAAGTGCAAAAGAGATAACGTGACAAATTTACAGGAAACCCCCCTCAAATAGTGGCAATGACGAGTACTAAAAAAATCAAAACAATCTGGTGCGTGAGACCAAGCTTTGAATACGTTGCGAACATTTTCAGGGTGTCCAAATTGTGGAAAAATCAGGGAAAAGTCAGGGAAATTGGAAATGGTCAAGGAGAATAGGGAATTTACTTGAAATCCTGGAAAAGTAATGGAAGTTATGCAGTGATATTATTTGAAGGGCAAATATATGCTCCAGTCTGCCATCAAACCAAACTAAGAGAATGTTTAGTGCATAGTCAAACACATTTTAATATGGAGTAGGAATGGTCTGTCTGAAATAAAAGTCAGCTATTGAGATGTTGGAGGATGGAATTTCTTTATTTTTTCCTTCAGAAAATTGCGAAATAGTTGAATTCCTTGTAGGAGGGGAAGCCTACGATTCACTCGTCCTTCTGGACATACCTGAATACTCACGTTGGCAAGCCTTCTTTCAACAGACGAGAGAGCCAAACGCTCGATCGTGCATCTTCAGTCTTTTTTTTTGTTCATTGTAACTCATGGTCAATTAGGTTAGTTTAGCTACATTATAAATACTTTAAAACATTGTGGACGGTTGATTTGGTTAGGATAGCTACATTAAAGATACTGTGAAATCATGTAAACTGTTTCCTAGCCCTGGATAGCTACATATTAAAACGTTATTTTGCTAAGCAACCATAAAATGATTTTACAGTATTTTTAATGTAGCTATACTTACCTAATATAACCAACCATTCACAATTTTTTAAAGTATTTATAATGTAGCTAACCTATCCTAATCGACCGCAAAATTTAATGCCAAAACGGTTTATGCAACGAGATGGAACGGGGGAAAAAAAAAAAAAAAAACGAGCATGAACTTCGGGGAACTTCTGGTTTGGCTCTCTCGTCTGTGAAAAGATGGCTTGCCAACGCGAGTATTCGGGTATGTCCAGAAGGACGAGTGAATCGTAGGCTTCCCCCTGTAGTAGCTCTGCGTTGTGTAGACGAGCAGTCGGCGAACCCGGTCCGCGAACACCCCTAACCGGTCCGGGACGCGCGCCCCAACTCGGTCTTCCCGTCGACGGACAAGCATGAGCCACCTCCGTACCATGCTCGTGCAGACCGCGCGCCCTGCCACGTCTTGCTCTCCCTCGCCTGTCGTCGCGGAACACACACACGCCCTCGTCTCATCCGACAAGAGCGCGCAGTCCTCCATTGGTCGAGAGTCCAGGCGCACCGCAACCGTTCCCTGCAATTTCGGTCCCGTGGCAGGTCTTCGCGCCAGGGCCGGCGCGTCCATATAGGCGAACTAGGCAACCGCCTAGGGCGCCAAGTAGCTGGGGGCGGCGCAGCACGACACATAACAGCTCATATAATATGTTTAACGATTATTGAAACTAGATGAAAATTGATTTTTGTAACAGTTTGGAACGTTTATATTGATATAAGTAATTATTTAAAATACACGGTGACCTGGCTTACATTTGATTGTTGACAAAATCTTAGGCTTACGTGATGTATTTTGTCCGGCTGGGGGGGGGGGGGGGGATTAAGGTTTTTCGCCTAGGGCGCCAATTTATCTTGCACCGGCCCTGCTTCGCGCTACAGTGTTCTTTTTCTTCTAACCGTAGAGAGGTGGACCATTGTCCTGCGAGCTGCGTAGAGCTGCTGTTGCAGCTCTACGGCATTGGAGAATCGAGACAATAAAGCGATCGTCTCTTTCCGATGTGCAGCTTTGTAAGTCCTGATCCACGCCTCCGGAGGAAGCCAACAAACAGTCTCTTGAAACAATTGGAAAACCCGTTTGGGCTATTTGTATTGGCTCGGGAAAACTTACGCTTGAAACTTATTTTCCAAAGATGTGCGTTTTTTTGTGACGCCGAGTGTATACTGCAGGGTAGTTTCGCCATCATAAAGTTTCATTTGGCACGTAATTTTTTATGCAAGTGACTATATAATATGGGTTTATATTCATTAACGTGGGTCCGCCATCTTCCTGTGAAAATTTCGTTGCATGGTGCGTGCGCGTCGAGATAATTTCACTATCATTATTTTTTTTTCCATAACGCGCCTTAAAGAAGTATAACTTCAAAAACAATTATTCAGGAAAATTTGGAAAAAAATTTTCAGTGAAGTCAAGAAAATTTTATTACGGATTAATATGGACGGCCTGATTGTGCTGACAGCCTGTTGAGAATCCCTCGAGCTGCAAGCCACAGCGAACACTTGACCCTGAAAGGCGAGAGACTCGTGAAAGTGATGGATGGGGGGGGGGGGAGGGGGATGGGGTTAAGAAACTGTGAGCGTCGTGCCGACGTCGCATCGTAGTAAGAAATCTCGTAATTCTCTGTCAGCCAGGGCGGGCGGGAGAGGTGGTGCTGGTTTTCTCCAGTGACCCACATACTCTTCTTATTTCCCCCCTCCCTGGCAGGGAGTCGGCGTTTCTGTAGGCACATGTGCTCTTTTGACTCCCTCCCCTCTCTCGCGTGTTGATGGGACGCGACGTGATGTGTGTTGAAGCCGAGCTGTTTGCCCGCCAACAAGCCTGTCTTTATTGCCTCCCCCCCCCCCTCCACATGCTTCACCACTCCTTCCTTCTCGCGCTAGCTTGGCGTCGGTCCCTGGCCGCGCGAGATGACTTAATGGCTGCGGCAAAAAAGCCACAGCACACAAGGCCCGTTCCGAGTTAGTGCCGGACTCGAAGCCGCACAAGCACGTGATTACTTTGGTCGATTACCAAATATATTTCAGGGAGAGAAACATTGTGAAACACTTTAATGCTATTTATACTTCCGTTACGAGTGGAATTTTTTTTTTTTGATATTTTACTACACATTTTTTCCATTCCAGGCTATGCCAGTTTATTGTCTATCCCTGAGCAAAAATAATTCACTGTAGGTTTTCGGGAATAGAGGATGTTAATAAGAATTTTATGGGTTGGAAATCACTAAAAATTTAATCACTTTCCTTTTTATGTATGGCTATGCTTGATTTTTAATTACTTTAAATTAGTTATGGTTGAAACTATTTTAATAGCTAATATTTGAACATTAAGTTAAAATGTTAATTTGTTCTCTTAATATTTAGTCAACATCTGCTTATACCATGCTTAATTTTTAGTATTCCACTATTTGATGTAATTGCAGAAAAGTGGTTAAGTGTAAGAAAAGGCGTACCGCCTTAACTTCGCCACCAATAAAGACGATAAATAAATAAATAAATAAATAAATAAAACTGTTCCTATGAGGAACAGCTGTTGTGTGAGGAATGGGGAGTGACTAGAATTACCCGTCCAAAATGTAGGTATCGATTTTTTTTAAATAAATAAATATATATATATATATATATATATAAGTTGACTCTGCAGTACGCGGAAAACAATTTTTCCCAGGACTGAGCTTTATTGAGTGGCAGACTTGACCATTTACGGCAGGTATCGCGCCTCTCCTCTTTTTTCCTGCCTTCAGTAAAAACACTGAGTGCTGACACATCGAAGGAAGTCTCGATGTTGCCCGATGATAGACTGTATCGGGGGTTTAAAAAAATTAACTTAATTTTATCCAGAGATGTCCACTTACTCCAAACATGGAGCAAAGAAAAATAATGGTGAAACCTATTTACGAAAAATGAAAATAGGTACATTATAACTATTTTAGTAGTATTATAATGTATTTGAATATGTAACGTATCAGTTTTACTTAGAACTAAAATATAACTAACATTTTGTCATGTCTGGTTTTTAAAAATTGCTCCTCATTACATTAAAATTCTATATTAGTAATAACTGCTGTTACGAAACCTAAGCTGGCGGGTATTGATGCCCTCCAGAGAGTTTCACTCGCAGCTCCTAGATTGATCTTGTCACAAGGCCTCCTTTATTCCCGCCCACAATGATGCCCTAATTCCGCTCACTTGTAATTTGCTTTTCACTTTGCGCCGGCTTCCTTGGCTTGTTTGCGACCGCTTCCGGAACTTTGCTCATCTGCATCATCTCCCCCCTTCCCTCCTCACTCCACGAGATTTGCAGCGAACTTACTAATCACTTGCCGCTCGCAGACAACGAAGGAAGGGGGGGGGGGGGCTGTGAGTGTCAAAGCCAGCTGCATTCCAAGAGCTTCGCTGAAGTGGGGTCACAGCAGATTCCTTCACTGTACAGATGTATCATAATACTACATGATAACTGGCTGGGTCCATCTGGAATCCTCCAAGGAGAAAAAGTAGTTAGTTATTCATGTTAACGAGGTCACATCGTGTCATGGCATGGTCATCAAACCCGACAGCCGGGTGCCTAAGCAACGCTGTGTTGCAGAATTTTTTCCCGTGTTTAGCAGATTTTTTCTAGAGTGTTTCAGAATTTTCCTGAATGTTGCAGAATTTTTCCCGAATGTTGCAGAACCTTTCTAGAGTGTTGCAGAATTTTCCCCAATGGTTTCTGTTGTGGAGGCGTGCTCTCGCTATAGGTTCTCGGGTGATTGGGGGAGGGGGGGGGGGTTATCATTCGCCTCCCACGAGGCTTAACTGAGAAAAGCGGTGGGCGTTGCCGTGAGCCGTGGGTTTTCTCGGGGTGTTTCCGTTTATCCCACTCCACCAGTGCTTATTTCTTATCTCTTACCTTCATCGTATGTAACGAACTTGATGTAGAGAGGAGACGTTCAGCCTCAAATCCACGCTCGTCGTAGAGGCGGTCTTCTCCACACTTCCAAGAACACAACAGCTCTGGCTCTTCCTGGTTTCCGAGAAAAAAAGCCCCTTGTTTCTCGCAAGTAGCCTCGATGTCACGGTATACTTCTCAGTCCACCAAGCTGCCACGCAGGTTTCAAGACAGCGAGCTGGGACCAGGCCGAACTAGCAGGCAGCGCTCTGGCAGTGTGACGCTTCCCAGTCAGCAATACCGAAGATAGTCCAGTGTTCAGGTGCAATCCTTTAAGTAGGTTTTTTTTTCAAGAATTTGAACTGGCGTATTTTATTTATTAAATATTTTGCATTACCTTTCTAACTCATTAAGTTTCTCTAAGGGTGTCCTATATATCATGGTTTAAAATGTTCAATGTTTCACTAATATTTAATTTATTATACGCGTAATAAAACGAGAGAATTGTTATCACTGAGAGAAAGGTTTGTTTGCCTCAACAAAATATTAGTTTGCATATGGCGAAATAAATATATTTTGTTAATTCAAACAAATATTTTGTAGTAGGAAATATTCTGTTGACCCAACAAAATGATTTGTCATTTCAAATATATATTTGGTTAGGTGTAACAAATCATTTTTATTACTTACCGAGTTTGGTTAAGCTAACAAAATATTTTGTTCCCCCAAGTAAATATTTGTTTCGCCATATACAAACAAATATTTGTTTGATTCAAACAAAAGTTTTTCTCTGTGGACCTAAGAATGATTGTTCTGTATAATTAATTGAATAAATGAAATGAATGCAGCATTCACGGGAGCAGAGCGCACGCGCGCCTGGCTTCTCCGGGTCACATGACCCCGCCCTGGAGGTCAGAGGTTGCGCGCACACCCCTCCCACCCCCTCCGTCCACTGCCGCGTATGACGTCAGCGCGACTAGCAGATCAGCCCTGGAGCGGCTGTAGTACGGGAGGGGGGGGGGGGAGACACGTGCACCTGGAGTCTTGTGTCGGTCGGTATAAGCCCCGTCTTCAGGTACAACAGTCCTAAACCTGTGGGCGGTCCGCGTTCTTAACCGAACGTGAATGACGTCATATTGCCACACGGAAAACTGTCCTGTCCATAATTACGATGTCCGAAACTACTGATATCTAAAAATAGTCACCAGAGCGCAGTAACTATATAGCGCCAAAATATATGATTTTCTTTTTTTAAAAAATTATTTTCATGCATTGTAAATTAGTAATCAGCTAATATTTGAAAAAAAAAAAACAATTAACTTGTTAAGGTTGTGGGAGTTTAATAATATCTACTTATTCTGTAAGGGGAAAAAATTAGGTAGAGAGCGATAGCGAAAGTTACATAGCGAGAAAAAGATAGAAATAAATGGATATAGAGATATGTAGAGAAATATAAAAAGATATTAAAGTTATTATTACGACCTATATGTGGGGAGAAAACTGGGTTCGTAAGGGATAGCCCAATTAAGTTTTATTACAGTTTTATTAATTACTAACATTTACATTACTAACATTCGACTGTACCTAAAAATGCCCGATCACAAATCACTGGCACTTAAAAATGTTAATTCTCAAATCACTCAATCTCTTATAAAGTTCTGCAGTTCGCACTCCTCACTGGAGCTAGTCTCAACAGTGGTTCGCCCCTTACCTCGCGCCTGTCGACACACACAGTCTTGCGCCACTCAGTCGCACTATCGATCCCGTCACTCCGCCTCGCACCACTCTCGAGGAGGTCTCTCACTTCTTCGCCGATGTCGCACTTCCCTTCGCTCGCGGAACGCTCCGAACTCTCGGAACTGCCGCGGAGGCCGGCGTCGTCGGTTATATAGCCGTGGCGTCCTTCTCGAAGGGACGAGAGCGGCGGTAACGTATCGCGACATCCAGGGCCGACCCGACGCCCGAAAAGTCCAGAAAGGCGGCGTTTATACGCGCCACTCCGCGCGGCAGCCTCGGGAAACCCGTAGAAATCCCAGGCCGCTTAAAGCGTCAGTGACGATAGTCCGAGGTTTGACTGCGAACGGGGAGCGGTGGGGAGGATGGGTAGCAAGACCCTTGTAATTCGGCCGAGAAAGTGTGGCATGCGTGACATCAGCTCCCCTCCTCGCACGTATATAACATTACTTTATTGCAGCCTTCAAATAATATCCTATCTATTTAAAGACAGCAATTAAAGTACATTTATATATATCTTCGTAGCTTCAAGCATTTATTCAGCTTTCATACGAAATAATACCTACATGTCGGTGATAATGTGTATTTTTAATCATGGAAGTTGACAAAATGCAAAAATCAAATCACAAAAAAATAGTTACGTGACCATTTTGAGTACAAGAAATTTCAATTGGCGCACGGCCTCAGTCCTGGGGAGCAAGTCGCATCGCAAGTACGTGTTGAAACTGTATAAAAATAAGCATTTTAGACGTGTTTATATATTTAACATCTTAATCAAACAAGGAACACCTTAATTGGGAAATTTGGGGGGAAAATCAGGGAGTTTTCAGAAAAAGGCAGGTCTATATGTTAAGTCAGGAATTTTAATGAAAACATTAATCTAAGGCTAATCCTGTATTGCTTACTCATTAACTGTGTCGTTGCATGTTGCATTCGGTTCCGGTCATATTTGTTGCAATGCTATGGTGGGCCAAGCGTTTTTAACAGAGATATTGTTTTACAAGAGAGGCTAGATTCATCTCTAGATGGTACTTCGCATACCGTTCAAGCAAGAATTTTGCTACATTTTAAAAATTCTTGTCAGTACGTTCAAAGAATCCCTCAGTATCTACGTTGTGACTAAGGTAGTGTTAGCAAACACGGCATTAAATTAGCATGTTTTTTTTCATACGGGAATATTGCATGTTTTTTTTGGTATAAAAAAAATCTGAGTAGTCATGTAAATGATAGAGAATTCTTATTGAGAATTTTACTGGACAGCCTGCATTATATTGACTTTAAATTTTCAAAGAGAAACGTGTATATGCATATATTTGTTATTTCCTAAGTGACCTCACATTACTGCGCATGTAACTGTACCACAACTGTGCAGCGGTCATCTTATTCACGCCCCTGTATTCCGTCGCGCGGATGGAACCGCTTGTCGCTGGAAGGCTCGGTTGTTAAGGGGATTGGTGCACCAGCATCGTATTAAAAAAAACAATATATTTGTTAATGATTCAGCTGCTAGAAAAGATTTGAACCATTCTAGTGTAAAATTTATTTTTTATTTTTCTATTTTAATTAAGTTATTGCTGATTTTCGGGAATTTTTTTAATTCAAGCTTTACTAAAATAACTATAAAGAATTCAGTGGTAAAACTTTAGCAGATAAATCTTCAGACACGGGAGATATGACTGTGACCATTATTTTATCTGTAATCATTATTTATTTAACGTATTTACAATTTGAATTTTAATAAATGAGCTGCTACGAAATTGCGTGATATTCATTTACGAATTTAATAATATTCGCGTTTTCATTTGTAATTCAAACGCCTACATATCTGTCGGCTGAATGATTGACTTTATTTTAGTCTTTAGCTTATTGCAGTCGGACGTAAAGTAAAAACGTAGCTGTAGAAGTTTGAGCAGCGTGCAAGCTCGGATACGAG
The DNA here is from genome assembly GCF_032445375.1 of Bacillus rossius redtenbacheri. Taxonomy (NCBI): domain Eukaryota; kingdom Metazoa; phylum Arthropoda; class Insecta; order Phasmatodea; family Bacillidae; genus Bacillus; species Bacillus rossius. Next base: position 30,483,486 of record NW_026962011.1, read on the forward strand.
GAATTATGAAGCGCGCTGGACAGTAGTGACACCTTGCGACAGTTTCCCAAACTTTTTGTAGCCAGTTCTTTCTCCCGTTCCCACCCTGCCTCAGCTGTCTGCTGTTTACGAAGGGGAGACGGGATTTCGCGGGAAACTGATATGAATGTCAACGTACTCATTTTCAGTAGATAAGAGAACGTGTTTGGTCTAGCTCGGCGTGTAATTGGTAATTCTCTGTTATTATTTAGCACAGTGATTTAGCTAGATGTTTTTTGTTGTAAGCGTGAGATTTATTCAGGAATAAAATGCCAAAGAAACCTCCACCAAGCAGAGTACACAAAAGAACAAAACTATCGAAAGCCATTAGAGCGCTTAGAAAAAAGAATAAAGAAAGGTAAGAGATTATTTTATTATAGCTTTTTTTACCATACATTTATTTTTCAGAGTTGCGTATGTACGACGCGATGGACGCGATGCGACAACAAAAAGATGTGTTAAAGTGTAAACATGTTTTTTTTCCAGCAATGCGTAAACCATTCATAAACTATACTCAACATGTATACGTATAATTACGTTTGAATTTTTTTATGACAGGCATCAATGTTATTAAGCCACATTAGACTTTTTTCAGAAAAATAAGTGTAGCAGAAAACACTCAACATAGTCTCACACAAAATCAGTTTACATGAATGCAGTTTTAAGAAGTAAGCTACGTAAATAATATTTAAACATTATTTAATATCTGCTGGTAACGTTTCCAAAGTATCAGCTTTGCCTTCATTCACGAACAATATTCGTGAGCTTATTTATTTATTTTGCTGGCGTTTCGTTGGCAACTGTTAGGACTGGAATATTAGTAAACATTTTTCACCCTATCCTAAGTTAAATCTAAGTGTGCACGGTTAGATGAGGACATAGATGTGTCTCAGGCTTACGCCTTTACACTCTACTCATGCGGGGTATTAACCATGCGCGTAAGGGCGCGTTGCCAATGACCTGTAGGATAGTCTCAACAATCCTCTACGGACTCGAAAAATGTCACCTGCTCATTGGCTACTTGACTTGTGACAACTGTTTGTTGTAATGCCTGTGATTCATTGTTAGAGACCTGCAAAATTCGCGGATTCATTTCGTGATATGCTACAATTCAAATAATTATACCTTAGCGCTGCTTCTACCACTGGTTCACTGTTAATCTGGAGTAATGACGGCCAATTAGAGACCCTCGCTCAAAGAAGTGTCGAATCACAGACACTCGGTCGAGACGACTCACAAGTCAGCAGCCAATGAACAGGTGGCATTTGCCCGAGTGTGTAGAGTGTAGTAGAGTCTATCCTGGAGGTCATAATTTTGCAGGTCTCTATTCATTGTTGATTTTGTTGAGGAGTTTTCAGTGATTCAGAGCCCCCCATTTAACTGTGGCCGAATTGAAGAAACAGTACAAATGTTACATGCTTGAATTCATAGCGAATCGAAACCACAAATATTTACTGATGTAGTGGTTGGTAAAAAAAAATATTATTCGTATCGCGTCCATTGCTTCGCGACATGTTAGCTCCTATATTATATGGATTTACAAAATATAACGATTCATTTACGACACTTTAGATAAGGTGTGTAGGATTTTAAGAATTCACTTGAATTAATATTTAAGAACATATTTCAGGATAACTTGTGAAGAATCTCGTACAGACGGCACCGGTTGTGATGACTCATTGTTACCAGAGCAGGGGCCATCTCGTGTACACGAAGTGACATGTGAAACCTCAACACAACTCGAAACTCAGTAAGTGTTACATTGAAATGTTTCCGCTACAAATGTTCAGAAATTATAATTTTGAAATCGAGTATAAATATTCCTGCAATTAGCATTAGGTATATTTTAATAGACATTGAAAGCGAATCATTAAGTAGCTTCAAAATCGAAATACCAGAAGCTAAAAAGGTTTTATCTTGAATGCGCACTGCCTGAAATAGCTGATCCCAGGCATGTCAGAATGCTGCGAGTGGCGATACGTCATTAGTAAATGCCAGGGTGGTGCGTGATTGTACATTTTATTTTGTAATTTTTTATGAAAAGGTAGGGTATTACATAAATTTAATGTAACTGCATTTTGATATCACCTCATACTTGTTTATTACTTTGCAGTGAGTACGAGTCTGGAGAAGAAACAATTCCAGATAGTGATGAATGGTTGCCACAACTAACAGTTACAACAGAACCCGCGGTTGTTGAAATCACTGGTCGACGAATAGTAAATATTAGTCACTTATTAAAACAACTAACAGAGCTGGCAAAACATGGCAATGTTTGCACTCAGGGACAATACAAGATTACTTCAGAAAGGAGGGTTGGCGTGATGAGTTACTTATATTACGAGTGTATAATGTGTGAGAAAACTGTGACTGTAACAACAGAAGAAGATACGAGAAAAGAAGAAGTCAACGACGCTTTCGTGTGGGGTGCATTGTCAGTTGGAATTGGCCATTATCAAAGTCAAGAGATGATGGCCATCTTGGACGTTCCCATCATGGATAAGCGAAAATGGCAAAGACATGAAATTCGTATTGAAGAGGTAAGGAATTTTTAAAATCACTTTATGGTTCAAAAAATTGAAATTGAATTTGACACGCATTTAGTAGGTACATAAGTTATATTTTAGCTGAACCTATTGAAATCATCAGTCAATATATTCTCAAACAGAAATGCAAATACCATTATTTGCCCACGATTAGTGATCAAAGGTTGGCTGATGATAACATGCGTAATCGAATTACTGTTATTTTACGTGAGATAACAGTTAATATTTGACGAAAGTATTGATAATTTTAACGTATTTAAGTAGTAATTGAAAGTATTATTGAGATGCCTTCGTTAAACTAATTCAATTTACAAATAGCCACTACACCTATAAAGCCGCCACAAAATAACAAAACTAACCTAAATCTTTCCAAACTTTTTGAAAATGGTATCAAATAAAAAAAACATGAGAAATTTTCTGTACAATAAATAATATAATATAAATTCAAGTAAGAGAAAATTATAAAAAGAATTATAGTAGACCAGGGTCTATTTATGAATCAAATAGTAATAATTTTAATTTTAGTAACTATAGATAATCCCTTAAAATGTAATTTATAATTTTAATCTTTAATAAAGCTACATTCATTTTTATTTCCAACATATAATTCCCATAATATTTTATATAAATCACGAAATTTAATATCTTTTCACTCCTACAGTGAAAATGCTAACTTATGATATAATGTTAGAACTAATTTTAAATTTTTACCATACAAATAAATGCATTAGCCTAAATGGATAAATAGCTAAATGTAACTCTAATATGTTTCTCATAAGGTCTGGGAAGAAAAACTGGAGACATACATGCAAAAAAATGGTACAGTAGAGAGAAAGAAGGCCTTGGAAAGAGGCCACGTAGACAACGATGGCGTTCCGTACATCTCTGTTTATGTAGACGGTGCATGGTGTAAGCGAACATACGGACATGCTTTCAACGCAGCATCAGGGGTTGTAAGTATTTTTAAGAAGTACTGCACCTAATGTTAGCACTAATTTGGCTCCAGGATTTGAGTGGATGGGAATGTTGCCGAACACAACTCTAGATCGTACAATTATTTTGTAAATTCTTCGTTTTGATTTATTTCAAAATATTTCATACATACCATTTTACAAAATATGTCTACGTATTTTTTTTGAGTTATTTTAATTTAAGTTATAATTTTGGAATCACTTTATCCTGACATAAAACTAGAAAATTGTGAGCTTTTGTAGTAATTAAAGACATAAGCCGAAGACAAGGAGTTAAATACATAGACTTCATACAATTAACTTTATTTGATTTTACATGGGTTCAGGAATGTTTAGTAAGTAATGTTGTGACGTGATATAATTGCTTTTGAAATTTTCTTCAAGTGGATCATTGGAAATCACCTGTAGGTATAGACATTGCAAGTAGAAAATTGCAGTATATAAATATGTACAGGTTAATAAAAGTGTTTTTATTTAACAGTCGAAACTAAACTATCTTCTGTGCTTTAGTACGCGTGCGTGATAAATATAGAGATTCTTCATTCAACAGTTTTCGTGTGGTATAGTTGCAATATCTAAAAATGTATTGTAGAATCATTATAGGGCTATGTGTAATCGAGAAGGTTTATGTTATTTACAACGGTGCTCAATTACTTCAAAATTCATGACAAAAAGCCCATTAGTTTTAAAATGTAATTAAATATGCAACAAACGCTTGAAATGTAATTACATATTCAACAAAAGTGTGCTATTCACCCATAGTGTCCAAAGCACATAACATGGTTAGTGAATGTTTGGAAAACGATGTAAATTTAAATAAGTTTATCTTTCTAGTTTATTTATTAGCAAAGTATCGTATATCAATGGTAATTGTTTATATAAAGTGTTGACATGTAGTCTTGTGACAAATCATACACAGAAAAAACTTTATTTTTATTAAGAATCTCAATTAGAGATAGTGATGTATAACAAAACTTTGCACACAAAAATATTAAATTCAGTTCCTTATTACGTTTATAGTTGGGAAAAAAATATTTATTTGACGCGACAATCACACCGCTAATTTGTAATTATTAATATCTTTTTTGACAAAATTATTTCTACCATTAACATATTTTTTCTTGGGATTGCTCAGTTCTCTGGAACATATGACTATGCCTTCTAAGATTACATTTGACAGCTTATTACAACGCGGTATTTTAATATGTTATTTTTAACAAAACATTTAACTAAATATAGTTACATATTCAAATATGTTTGTTTTGAATTTTAAGAATATATGTTGTTTTGTGCAACAGCCGACCAATCAGGAGGCAGCTTTCAAGTAATAGACTTAATTATAAAAATTTTAATTTATTGTTCTTCTGAGACTCTCAGCCATGTAATGAAAAATTAGTGTGTTTGTATAAAGAAAAATCAGTGAATAGTAGGTATTAGTAATGTTTAGCATCCATCCTATTTATGGAGGATTTTCTGACCTATAAAGCCTAGGTCAATTCCACAAGTAATTGTGTATTATGAGTGAAATGACATCGATATAAAATACGCAATAAGTGTTGGCTTTTACTGAAATAGTAATTATTACGTAAACCTTCACTGCAATAAATATTGTGTTAAACAGTAATAGCACGAACACCTACGTATTGTTTACATTAATTGAAGCGCAGTAATCTGTGTTCATAGACTTTAAACTTTGGCATGGATGCTACGTAATGACTTAATGAGGAAAAAACTTAATTTTGACTGTTTAGTTTGGATTTCCTCCCCAGTAGTTCAGGGATCAGGGCTCTTGTGACACGCTAAGTCTAACTAGTCGGACATATATGAATAAATACCTACATCAAATTTGAAAGCATTCTCCATAGTGCAACAAATATTTGTATCACACGTAGGACACGTAATGTTACAGATCCGTGTAGGTTCTTAACTAAGGAAAGTTTGACCACCAACTAGGTATAGTATCAATTGGGCCAGACGTAATTTTCAAGGCCGATACCAAGAACCTGGTAGTACATCTAACATTTAATTTCTAATAAGTAATAAAGAATTATAATTGTATTGTCTTATGTTTTCCTATTGCTTAGTGTAAATTCAGTAGGTCCAATAATATTTTTCAACGCCATATATGTACAACTTGACAATTGTCATATTTAAATAACGTATACAATCACCTTTGTTTACAGAAGTTGCGTTCTCATTATCTCAGTGAAGAGTGACGCTCTGTTCTTTTCCCCCATAATGCTTGTAAGAAGATAATTGCTGCATTTCTAAACAAAGCTAAAACATTGAATTTTACCCCGTTAGATAACCAACACTACATGTTAATTTTGTAGCTTCACTCCATTCAAACAAATATAAATCTATTTATACATTCACAAATAACATAATTAATATCCGTCACGTTTGGTTCCAGTGGAACTTGAAAGCTTTAGATTTTGTGTGTGTGTATATACAATATTATTTTTTCATGTCTTTACCAAAAAATAATAATTTTTCAAACACAAAATAAGTGTTATTTGACATAAATATTTCTGTCAAATATTGTATTGTATATTGACATTTTTTAACATTTCAATGTTTTAACTATCATATTGGCAGCTAGTTATTTATGCCTGTGTTAAAATATATATTGTAGTATGGGAGAAGGTTGCGTTTACGAAGTAAACAGTTTATATAATTGTAAATAAGTGATTTAATATTTTATTAAATCATCGGTTATTCTTTTCAATTTCAGGCATGCATAATCGGAGTTGAAACCAATGGATTGCTATTCATTGGAATAAAAAATAAATATTGCTACGTATGTAATCAGACTAAACCAGGAGAAGAAAGTAAACAACATTTGTGTTATAAGAACTTCTCTGGTGCTTCTACTGCGATGGAACAGGAAATTTTAGTGCAAGGATTTTGTGAGAGTGAAAATATGCATGGGTTACGATATAAATTCATAGTAGGAGATGGTGATTCCAGTACCTACGTAAAAATTCAACGAAACGTAAGCTACGGGAGGCATGTTGTGAAAATGGAATGTGCAAATCACGCTGTAAAAAACTTCACAGGAAAACTGCATAAAATTGCAAAGGATACAGTTCATCCTATATCGGGACGAAAGTGTCTGTCTCAATTAATTCCACGCCTTACACGAGCAGCGAGATCAGCAATTTCAAGTGCTGGTCGCAGCAACAGCAACAGTGAAATACTTCGTGCAGATCTCAGAAATGGACCTCACCACGTGTTTGGGGACCACAGTAACTGTCGCGATACTTACTGTAGCCGTAAGGATTACAATGAGGAAGATAAAGTGGCCTTGCTATTGCCAACTACTTTATGGCCGGCTCTTCAGATGGCACTAGATCCATTGGTACAAAAAGCTGATAGATTAGTTGGAAACTACACCACAAATCAAGCAGAACGCTTCATGAGCCTTGTATCAAAGTTCTCTGGTGGTAAACGTACAGACGTAGGCAAGAAGGGACGTTACAAACGGTGTTGCTTGGCGTCAGGCTTGTCTCACGTTAAAGGGCCACATTGGCATGCTTCACCACTAAAAAAAATGTTTGGTCGAAGCCCAGGAGCTATATGTAAAAAAGTGTTCAATACACGAGCTAGAGCTTCAGAAAGGGGCATAAAGAGAAAATCAGCACGTCAGAGTTTATTTAAAGACGAGCCTCCCAGAAAACAAAAACGTCTATCTGCCGGAGCAGATTGTAACTATGGTCCTCAGGCAGCTCAACCTGACATAGAACCAGGAGAAATGGAGAGTAGGAAAAGAGCTGTTCTTGATAGGCTTGAAAACGAAGCAGGTACTCCTGAACTGTGCTCCGTATTGGAGAAAAAAACGGTGGGTCAACATGGCAACATCGCGTGGAGAGAAGCGAGGCTTGATCGTCTCACTGCATCACTTTTTATGAAAGTGTGTAAAATGCGTGATGACACATCGTGTCATAACAACGTTGTAGCTGTTGTAAATCCCCGGGAAATTAACACGGATGCTGTGAAATATGGAAGGATTAATGAGCCAACTGCCATTAAAATTTACGAAAGTAAGTTTGGTGACAGAGTAGCGCCATGCGGGCTGTTTGTTGATCCTGAGCACCCATATCTTGGAGCTAGCCCTGATGGTATTATAAGTTCAGATATAATTATTGAAATAAAATGTCTTCCTTCTCTTAACCAGCTTAAACTAAAAAATCCCTCAGTAACCACTATCCGGGATGCATGTAAGATCAAAAAGATGGCAGTACACTTAAACAGCAAAGGCGAAATCATTTTGGACAAGAAAAGTTCGTATTACTATCAGCTGCAGGGGCAACTCAACATTTGTAGAGTAAGGTACGCTACTCTTGTTTTGTTTTGTGATTTCGACACAGAATTTATTTCTGTGGAACGAGATGTAAATTTCTGGTCAAATGAAATGCTTCCGAAGCTAAAAAGGTTTTATCTTGAATGCGTACTGCCTGAAATAGCTGATCCCAGGCACAGCCGTGGTCTGAGGTGCAGAGATCCAGATTACATCAGAGAAGCACAAGAAAGAAAGAAAATTACCAAGGGAAAAAATTCAGCATCAACTAGAGATTTCAATACGACGTTGCTGCCTTAATGTAATGGTGTAAGATATCTCCGTGCATACTATTATTGATTTGTATGTTGTTCCAATAAATCTAGTGAAAGGCACTTTCACACGATTAAACATTGGTTGAAATAACATTCAATTTGTATAAAAGTCTTTTGTTCTCATGTTTTCATGAGGCGCAAAATAATTTTTAAAGCTTATTTTTTCGTGCTCTTTCTGTGTCTATTTTATCAGAATACATTTTCAGGGTTATTGGTAATGTATAATTGACCATATTTTTATTCCGCCTCTGATTTGTAATGATTTGGGTATTATTAAGTTACAGTGTTGTTTCCTAGACATGTTTATTTTGTGGTGAAGTATAGACATGTGAACATTGGTATTTCATTGTACGTAAACTGTTTGGTTAAATATTTTAGAACGATGTTTTGTAACTCTTAATTATACTCATTCATGAACTTCAACAAACAATTTTAATTTTACAATTTTGTTTGTTATTTGTAAAATAAATTGTTAAATTTGATGGTGTTGTAATATTATAAAAGATTGGGAACTGTTTATTTTAGGGCGATTATATTAATAAACTTTCTTTTAAAAACACACATGTTACATCTCTGTAAAAATTAAAATAGCTTTTTGTTTAACAGTGGTTTTGGAAACCTAATTTCAGATTTAACTCTACAATAATACGTTGAAGTATATTTCGAAGAGTCTACCTATTGTAGTGACCATGGTATGCCTTACGGTAAATGTATGCACAGTTTTTCGTTTCATGGTGGCTGTAACCCAAAATCATAGTCAACAAAAACGTTTATATGTATATAAACTTTTATGTTGCCTATACATATAACGTCAACGGATAATATAGCTGCTGTAATTAATACGTCGTTTAGTATATACAGTATAAAATCTATATTCCAAGTTATTTTAATTTATTATTTAACACTTTTGTCTAAATTATTTTTGATACGACTGTTGCAGCACGATGTTAGGGGGGAACAATCATTAATCCGTTAGTAGACTTGCTATAAAATCAAAGTGGTTTTAACCATTCTAAATATTATGTAAAATGTTTGTCTGACTAAATTTTTGATACCAATCATTGCTGCAAAGGGTGAAAAATAGGGTTTAAGGGACAACAAACATGTATGCTCTTAGTGCGTATAGTGTTAAAACCCTTTATTATTATTTAAAACTTTCCAAATATCATCTAAAACTTTCTAAATATCATCAAAAAATTGTGATACGACAAACAAACACTTATTGCCAGGGGCGGATCCAGAGATGAGGTTTTTAGGGAGGAGGAATCGGTCTTGAGATTTGGGGGAAGGGGATCTTGTGTTGACTTCAATGAAAGGTTTTTGGTAACTAAAGTAGGGTACCTCGGACACTACAGTTGCCAAGCATTTACCAACTTCATATTGAAAAATTCTTCGAAAAAAGAATAAATTTGGAAAGTAAGATCCACTCAACCATAAATAGAAAAGATACCAAACAAAGTTGCCAACTTCATAGTGATAAATTCCTCGAAAAATGTATAAAATTCTTATTAGTGGTACAAAATATCCTTCCGGTAGATCCTTTTGCAAATATTTTTGTTTTGATATGAATAAACAGTATTGCATTTTTTCTGTAAGGTTTGGCTCTTATTTGGGGGGGGGGGAATTTTTTCCCCATCCCTCTTCTTTGAAACCTCCCCTGATTATTGCTATGGGTGACCAAAATACGCTCGCAGAACAACACATTTATTACACACTTAGTCAATACAATATATGATTTTTCAAAATTTTTGTAAATCTTGTGAATACAACTAAAATTTTGGTCCTAATATGGGGAAAATTATTGAACTTTTATTTTTTGGAAAAATATGAAAGTATTTATAATGCTTTATATACAAATTTTGTGTGTATGTGTTACATATGTATGTATATAAACACACTTCAGAATCTACCGGCGCCTGTAGGCCAAGCCTAACAGGTTAGCCTATGATAAACTAAATGAGCAGTGATTTGATAACTATTTTTTGCATGCACGCTAATGCTAATTTCATCGGTTTGGATATGTATGTGTGTGTATATATATATATATATATATATATATATATATATATATAGCAAAATTAATGTTTATAACTGTCTGTTGAATTGTGAATGATTTGAAAATACAAATAAAAATGATATTAATAACAACCTAAATTGTTTCATATAGTTGTGTCATATTGGTTCAAAAATGTATTAAGACTTCGATATTGTTCTGTGTTAACTGGGTACCTCATTTTATAACTCGAAGGATAGGAGAGAATAAAATTTTTAGAGTTTATGTCTACGTAAATAGTGATTTTTTTTTAATGTATGGATTGTGGAAATCTGTGTCAAGCAATCTAAATACATGACCTCATTTGGCATGAAAAAAAATTACTCGATCCAATGTTTTTTTGTAAAAAAAAGTAACTACATTTATGAAATATATTATGTAGTATAAAATAAAAAAAAGTGTTTTGCAAAAGATATAACATTAAGTAGGACATATGCTTGGTAGATAAAAATAGCATAATAATTGTTAAGGAATTATATTTATTTGCATTGATTACATAACATATTTTGCCAAGTAAACACGAATGTTAGTGTGTTAATGCATAGTATTTGAGTAACAATAACTAACCAGTTTTGATGTCATTTTACAGCAAAAAAATTGTCACAACACTTGCAAATGCTTTATAGTTTTTCATGATAGCTATTGTATGCGAAGTGCAGGGGGAAAATATTGGAAGGGTGTAGAACAAGCCTGGTTGGAAAACAGAATTGCCTATCGCTATTAATTCAACGCCACAATAACATTCGATTCAATATCAACATCTCAGAACTTTACAATAAAATAAAGTTAACTAAGGCAAATATTTCTCGCGCGTCTGGAAATATATTACAACTCCTCGAAGTTTAAAGAAAGCTTGTAATATTTCATTAATAATTCTTGTGGGAACTGCATCCTCTGCTAGCCTTCCCTTGTCCTCTCCAGATGTATTACTGTATATTAGCTCCATGGTTCAGACACATGAAAGTCTACGCGGGGAAGGGCTGCTACCTGATCCGAGAATGAAGGATAGGGTGAGATGGGAGGAGAAGATAAGAGCTGGTTATCGCGGTTCGCTTTCCTTCCAAGAAAACCTGTCGGGTGTCCGTGTTGGAGAGAGAAAGAGAGAGAGAAAGGCGATATTTTGGAAGACCTTCGAAAGATTCCCGCTAGATGGCAGGCCTCAGAGCTGCAACATTCGACAACCTCCCCTCACAGAAGCTCTCTCGCCACTAACTTGCCAAATCTCACCCGCTAGCTTATATACGTGCTGGCTGGCCTTACAGTAGTAATAAACAAGCATTTATGAAACACTTAAGCTCATTTCCAACAAATTCTGACGAATGACTGTTTTTTGTCCTGCACCAATCCCCTTAACGACTCCAATAAAAGCGTCCCTCCCTTTCCTTCGGGATAATGATTTTGTTCCCTGTCGTAAAGTGCGAGTTTTCACGGCCCGCGCCGTGAACAACAAGAATCCAGGTGTGTGTTGGTGGTGTGTGTGGGGAGGGAGGGGGGAGATTGTAAAAAAAGGATAGGGAATAAGTTTCGGAAAAACATCAACCGAGAGAAAGAAAGAGAAGGGATATTATATTGGCCTTGAGCTCGAAGGTTTCACATCTCGAGGTCCTGTTGCTTGGTTGCTGTAAAAAAAATCCCTTGTATCATAATTCATCTGATAACACGGTGTGCAATAGTTTCGTGAGGACGACGATGAAGATGGTAATGGTGATGCTGGTAATGATGTTTGTTCACGACGATGGTGAGAATGGTGATGGTGACGGTGGTAGTGGTGAAGATGATGATTGTGGTGGTGGTGGATCCTCGATATTCGTGTCCAGCGAGTCCAGGTAAGATAGCAGTGGTTAGTGGTTCGTCATCCCTCCCGCAGCAAGGGACCGACATCAATCCTGGACGCGACAGGGAGATGTCCGCTAGACTGCCGCACCCGGCCTTTGAGCCAGTAGACTGGGCGTGTCTGTGGCTGTGGGAGTGACCAGTGGAGATGAAGAGCAGTACAGCACGTTACGGAATGACTCCTCAGCTACGCACGATGCGCGTGTGACGCTACGACAAGTAATGAAACTATTGGGGGTGGTGCTTATCCGTCTGTACTTTTTGTTCAAGATAAGGCTAGACATCTTTTTGACAGGCGGTGCAGGAAACGTCCCGACTTTGGCAGCTGAATACTGTGAGATAATAAACCAAAATTTAACAAAGATTCGTGTTGCACCGTACTGGCTTATCACGTTCATTTTAAGAATATTTAGCTGACAGAGTATGATAGTGATTTTCGAGGATCGTTCGAACATGGCGTGAAATTCAAAATTCAGTCTATGTTTTACTTCACGTCGTGCGGAGGGAATTACGGACCGTTGCAATGTCTCTTCTGCTGTGGTCACTACACTGCTCTAGGTACCGCACAACATAAGCCACAAGGCATTCTAGATTTAGCGGTACATACGAAGTAACTTGTCAGGCTTTTCGCCTTCTTTTGTCATTTTTGTTTGCACAGTACTAGGATGAGACTAGTTGCAATCTATACACTATGCACAAATGTTCCCGTAAGGTTGTGATGGCTAAGAATAGTGTTTTTGAATGCAATATTGTTCTTATAGTCTTCCTGAGAAACACCTGGGAACAAATATACTTTCGTGGAAAAGATAAATCTATCAAATTCGTTTTACTGAGAAATGGATGGCATTCGTGTCTTCAGAAGTTCTAGATACGAGAACAGCCGTTTCAATTTTGTTGAGTACGGATACCTTATAAAGGTGATATCCGAGGTAAATGACGTAACTTTGAGGTCGTAAAAAGGAGATAGTCTTCCCCGTTGGCACTGGAAGTCACTGGTTGTTTCAATTTTGTAAAATTATTTTTTGCTTGTTTTCTCCTAATTATAGTTAGTTGTGTGGGTGAACACTTACTAAGTTTCCCAACATAAAAATTTGCCTTAAGCCTCATGAATTGCATGTATACAATTGAATTTCTCTTGGTACGTTCATATTTTCAGGTGCTTAGTATAAGGAACTATTTGATTAACAAGAGTTTATGGGCCGACCAGTCAAGCGATAATCATGTACAGAACATCGGTTGACAGTTTTTCTTTTCAGAGAAAATGCACCTATTATTTTACCACGGCATTTCATGAGTATAGTTTTTAAGGTTTTAAGTGCGTGTATTTTATTCCTGCACACCACACCAAAAATAAGTAAATGTTGAATTTTAAACGTATAATAAACAGATAAGGTTTTTTCGTTAATCGCGGGAGTGTTAATCCCAGGCAGTATCGTAGCTCAGCATGTAATGATACCTTTTTACGATAGTAAATATAAGATGCATAATAAATATAATATGTGCCGTGAGAAAGAGTTTTCTTGTGATTCTGAATGAAATGTGAACCTTGTTTCGTTACCTGAGACCTCTAATTTTCCTGATTTCACGACAACTCCATCCAGAGTGATTGATACAGGGCTAAATAGTTCGGGTAGCGGTTCTTTTTGGTTTCCCGGAGGGTGAAACGCTATCGAGCGGGAATGTGGCCCGCGACGCGAGACAACGCAGACCCTCTGGGCCGGACGGCGCGCCTCGGCCGATCGATGACCGATGGCGTCAGCGCCGGGATGTTATCTTGACGGATGCTCGACCTTAATCAGGCCCGGCCACCTGTCGTGGTTCCGGGCGGATCACGTGACCAGGGAGGCGCAGTTGTGCCCTGGATGTGGGCGAGGCAGCCTTCACCGCTCCAGGAGCCTCCTGGGAGCCAGTTCACCGGCGCCGTCTGTAGTCCGTGTCACAGTTATCTGTGTTGTGCCCTTCGTTGTTCGTTGTTATACCTGCTGAGCTGTGTACCTGGCTTCTTTATGCATTTTTATTGGTTGTGCAGGACCAAAACTAACACTTAACACAAACAAAATAACAAAACAGTAGAGTAATTAAAGTCAGTTTTACTTCAGAAAATTGACTAGAAACCATTGAAAACGAAATGTTACCCACAAAAATTAGAATATTTTCTCATATTGTAGTAAGACTTACAGATAAAAAATGTCATGTTTACTAAAAATATACACTCACTAAAAATATTATGTTAGAGGAGTTTTAACTTGTGATACCCCTATCAGCAATGTTCTCATTAAGATAAGCTGTTGTAGGTCATAAACCATGTTTATCGTTGTTTTATGACCGAACGGTTTAGGATGACCGTCGTTAGGAGGCGCGGCAGTCCAGATAATTATGTTTTTATCTCTTTATAACGGCAATCAGGTCCCAAACCCAAAATGCGAATTGATTCATAATACGTATGCGTATGTTAAGTTTTTCCTTGGATTCAGCACTTTTGATGGTTCAGATTTTAAGTTTAACGTATAATGATCACCGTAATACATAATGTCTTATAATATTTCTTTGAATATCTGTACGTGAGTTCACTGTCTTATTTTTTCTCGTTTATATTTACATTTACTTATAGCAGCTGCAGTCCACGTGTCTTTTACCTTCAGAAATGTTCGTTATTCGTTTTACTAGTACACAGTATATACCGATCTAATGTTTTTAAGTAAAGGTTTTCTAAATAGATTTGCTTAAAATTAGTTTGATCATATATTTCAAAACTTTTCTGTTATTTTTAAAACTTATCCCACGAGTTGGATGCGAAAGTATTGTAGGCTACTAATGAATGATCGCAAATTAATACAACGCACACAATGCTGAAATAAATGTGCAATTCCATTTAGAAAGTCGGATTTAAGAAGTAAGATATTAAATGACAATACTTGGTACACACACTTATGTAGGAACCAAGTTAAAGTTAACATAGTATATGTTAAAATATAAGCTGTATCCGAATACATAGGGTTTCTTCCATACCACATACATCCCTACATCTCTCAACAAATGTAGCCACAACGTAAAGGATGCATTTCTAATGGGTGGATAGTATCCGAATACTTAAACTCCTAGAACCACGTGTTATCAGTTGGTCGTACTAATGTGCACGTAGCCATTTCGAGTCGTGATATCAACGAAGATTCAGAAAAATGTTAATAACAAAGACCAATTAAAAATTTTTAATGAAGCGTAGTGGTTATAAATGTTAGCGATAAAAAATGTTTGTTGTGAATTTAAAAAATATTAAAAACATCTAGTTTGAGCATTTAATATACCTGTAAGTAATCATTATTAACTTTTTTATGTCTCTATTTAAGATATTACTTACGCTTATAACGTTTTAAACAAATTCAAAATAAAACACTAATCCGAAGGTAATGGACGCAGGCACGCATCAGTGGAAGAAAGTGTCGCATCCTTAGTAATCTGGAGTTCGTGAGATGCGGAAGCAACGCAAAATTGGCCTCGTCCACTACGGTACACTTCTAGTGGATCCCTAAGCCAAGGGATCCATTAGGCTAGTGTTCGGGAGCAGGTATAGAGCTATTTTAATTAAGTGAAACACTTAATAATTGCTTTGAAAGTGTACTTCGATGGTGCCACAGCGGTTTTTATCATTCGCAGAGGACAACTAATCACTGAACGCTTCCATTGTTTGGCACATGTTTAATAGCATGCATTAATTAATGCCGGTTATACAGGCGGTCGTTTCGTCCCATGCGCGTGGTAATGCTGAGCCCGCGGGCCCCCTTGAAGCGGGGACAAAGGGCGGACTGCCTGCTCTGGCCCTGAATGTGGGAGCTGCGGAACTCGGCGACAATGAGGCACTGCTCGGCTGTGGATGTGCTGTGTGCAAGGAGATACCGCTACCAGCCCAGTGTAACAAGCCCTTTTGCCACACGGCATTGTTCTTATTACGTCACGCTCATCCTACTTATTCGACATAACACAGTTTTTTTTAAGTGAAACTTCTTAACAGCTGGTAGGGTAAAAGATGACTCGTCAGAGTGTAACGAAAGTACAACTTTCAGGAGGGAGGAGCATGATGGCGGAGTGGGGGGAGAATTGAGTGCCCCACTCCTCACTTCACGAGCAAGCATCAGTGAAGCGACTATGCGGTGCTGCATTTTCTCGTTACTCTGCTGACACGCCACTCCTTATGAACACAGCCGCTGGAAATACGGCTTCAATCACTCGGACTCTCTCGCAGCAGCACATCTCTACTAATATTATAAATGCGAAACTGTATTTGTATGCTTGTTCTGTTTGTCTTTCTTTCACTCATCAATGGAGCAACGGATCGACATGATTATTTTTTTTTTGCATATGGATAGCTTATGGGCTCGAGAGTGACATAGACTACATATAATTAATGAAATTCCATCCCTAATGGAGTCAGAAAAGGATGAATTAAATTTTACAATAGAACAATCATAGGAGGTGGGTCATAGACACACAAACAGTGAGTTTGTGTAATTTCTCTATGTCCGCCACACGGTCATGTAGTAAGGTCTAGCAACTTCATATCCTTCTACTTGGCAAAACCCATCCGCTTTGCGAAGCTCGCGGCTGCTAGCTAACCAAAGACGCTGTTGACTGTTTAGTTTAGAACTTCGACAACAGAGGGCGTTGTCTTGAATTTGTAGTGCACTAGTTTGGTGCGTACGTCACGTCTTGCCTAGGAGTTAGTTACCTGCCTTCCTACAAGATGAAGCTGAAGATGGGCGTTCCGTTTTGGCTGATGCGTAGCCTAGATGCACCGTTTTTCGGTATTGATGTTGTTTATGTTTTGATGTGTTTAGCCCGGGCAACGCCGGGTACTTCAGCTAGTTTCCTATACATTATGATGAAGTATGGTTTTGTGTAAGTTAATGTTTAGTTTTATCGTTCCAAAGAATTATTAAATTGAGAACTTTCACTTCTAGCACGCATGGCGTCCAAGCACCCATTTTTCTATTTGTTGATCAAATGTTTAGAAACTTTAACGCAAATTAATTTAATTTGTCCGGAGAGAAAATATAAATTAAAGCTAATGAAGGGAAAATTTTGGCACAATTAAACCATTCTTCAGTTCCAAAATGATCGTCACATTGATACATGTCGTAAGCTTAAGGTTTGGCGGGTGAATGCAGATCTCAAGCAGGGTTTACATAAATGTTTGCTTGTGTGTATGTATGTGTATGTGTGTGTGTGTAAGTATATAAATGATGCGACAGCTAAATATTGCATTTTTTAGCTGAACGCTATATATATATATATATATATATATATATATATATATATCTCACTGCGTGAAGACATCTAAAAATTTCACGTATTGGTTTATTCAACAAAATTTTACAAAACACACCAAAAAGAGTATGTATTCCCAATGCACCGTAGTTTAACCATATTTCTAAAACAAAATCAGACGCTCATGGCAGTATTTTGCGCCCACGATTTTTGTCGGGCTAACATTGCTGATGTCATGTGACCCAATGCCTTTCGCGAAGAGCGCTGCAAAGGAAACAAAACAAGCGTACTAAGAAGGGATGGCGAAGTGCATTTCGTGGTACCTCGAGATAAACCTTCCCGCGGGTCCAGAGGGAGATAATCGGATTTACGCAGGCCTTTATCGGCAACTAGAGCTCTGCACAAGAAGAAGAGAGGGTGAGTTTGTTAGCAGCAGCAGCCTTGTGTGTCAGGCGGGGTCGTCATGAATGGAGGCAAGTTGGTGCTGGAACACTCCGCCTGCAAAACACGCACGTCATAGTAATCACAATCGAACGATGCCTCATCTAAACTAAGTGCGATTTCTTAAAATAATCATTATTTTTGTTTATTTAAATTTTATTTGGTTTCATTTGGAGCATTAAATCACGTAAGCCTTCCCTCACCCTGACTTGTACTCAACATATGACATGTAAACAATACAATGTAATAGTAGCCAAAAATGAAATACCACTATGTACGTTTATTCTCTCCTGTAAAAGTTGTAAAATGGTACTTAAAATATTTTGCTGAGCGATCCTTCAATTGTAGTCTCAGTGATGTAATGTTAACTGTATTTAGACTCCAACATTTAACTCGTAGGTTTAAGTATGTATATATATATATATATATATATATATATATATACACTAGATTTTTAGAATACATTTTCAAGACTCTTTCAAATAAGCCCACGGTCATGAGGCAGGGATGTCAGTATTCTCTTTTTTTTAAAAAAAAGGTAAAATGAAACAATATTTTTAGAACAGTGAAAAGGTCTAAACGCGTATTTACAGAATAATTTTTAGACATGAAACCCCCCGTAAAGATTCTTGAAAGCACCCAAGGGCCTTGCATTAAAACTTTATCTCCATTTCTCCGCCATCTAATGGTACTGTTACCGCTCAAATCTCGCAGTTGCTCCATGCACGACGAGAAGACTGCGCGCAAGTGGCAGCAACGTGGTTACACATTTCCATTCCATGCGTCTTCCGTTCCATTCCTGAATCACTCCTACCAAATGCCGTATACCGAGAGCTAAGATGTTACTTCACGAAACATATTGTTCAGTTAGTCACGGGGGTATATGGCACAGCACTTGAAAATTGTTCGGTACAAACCCATCAGGAGAATTGGCTGGCGACAAACACAACATGTTACGATACAATAAATTGTCTGGATGTTATTTAAAATTAAGCTCCATTATATCAGCAGTGTATGTAACATCTGAGTCCATTGACCATGGTATGAGCGCTTACAGAAGATACGCTTTGATACAAAAATATTTTTTTTTGTGATAGTAATGTTTCTTCTCTTGTAATCGTACAGAAGAGACAGGTTTACAAACATGTGTTATAATACAATTTATATTTCTGAGCAGAACAGAGATACTGGAACAGTAGGCCCAGCAGGCACCTGGAGTTGCCTGGAAGCCTTGGATGGCCGGACATCTGGATGCGAGGTTAGTGTCTTCCACCGCGCCACCTGGTCCTTGTCCAGCGTGGATCTAGCTTCAGCCACTGCAGGACTGACCCTTGACCCGTCTGTGGCCTCCCCAGGCGGCGTGGTCTCGCCTCGCTCTTCCTGGACGCTGCCTGGGCAGCGATCCCTCCAGCTGAGATTACTTACGGCCCGGGGCTTTGAATATATATACTGTATAGAAGTCGCGAGTGGATAGGATTTACTCTACGTTTTTCAGAAGCGTATGATGAGCAGCTTGGGAATTTCACCGCTGCAGTGCGCTGCCGTAACGCCCTGTATCGTCTTAGTTGTTATTTACACGTTAGAGCGCAGCGCTGTCGTCCGCTGCCATTCCCCGCACCCCTCATCCATCATTCACTGCAGCTCAACGTCGTTCTAGGGGAGGGGGAAGGGGTGTTTGAAGAGTTCGACACTTGTCAGCTAGGGACCACCACAAGTCGATGCCCTAGAGATGGTGGCGATTGCAGCGGTGAATTAACCAACTACCTCAAAACCGTATTAGAAATTTTAACCTGTGCTTGCGACTTCTATACAGTATATATATTCAAAGGCCGGGGTGATGTCACACAATTTAGACACATAACTTAGAAACACACAAGATAGAATCTTCTAAGTTATGCCTGTTCTAAGTTGTGTGTTTAAGTTATGACGTTTCTAAGTGTGGTTCTGCGTTGCGTGTTTCTAAGTTACGTGTTTCTAAGTTATGACAGTTCCAAGTTGTGTGTTTCTAAGTTGTGATAGTTCTGAGTTATGATTTTATAAGTTACGACGTTTATAAGTTGTGTGGTTCTGCGTTGCGTTTTTCTAAGTTACGTGTTTCTAAGTTATGACAGTTGTAAGTTGTGTGTTTCTAAGTTGTGATAGTTCTAAGTTATGGGTTTCTAAGTTATGACGTTTCTTAGTTGTGTGTTTCTAAGTTATGTGTTTCTAAATTATGATCGTTCTAACTTATGACAGTTCTAAGTTACGTGGATTTTTTCGAGGTTTCTAAGTTATGACTGTTCTAAGTTGTGTGTTTCTAAGTTATGTGTGGTTCCCCTTACGGCCCTCCTCAAAAACCGACCAGGAAATAAGAAAAGTAAAGACAGACATGTTTACCTCGAGCGGCGATGCGTCATGAAGACGTTACTTTCAGAAATATCACAGCGCAGCAGAAGTCAAGTGACTGTTATTTTTCATAGTATGAATTTTGCTACGCATTCAGTCAAGTCATCAGAAGAAGTGGTTTGCTAAAGTTGTTAGAATCAAAACATTGAGAATTCGGTGTTACACAATATTTATTGGAAAACCGCTTTGCTGAAAAAGCCAGTGCCTAAACATAGCTGCAACTGTCGAACAAAGCCTTTTAGTTCCGCTGCATTCAAGTCAAACGCCGTATTCCCGTTCGGACGAACAGACTGGCTTGTTCCTTTCAAGTGCCGCCGGCGCATCACAAACAAACACAGACCTCGGGTTCGGCGGGTCGCGGCCCAAGTGTGTTATATGAAGGATGTCTGGAGGGCGTGGGAACCCGCCTCAGCTCCGACCGCACGAATTTCGGAAAACCTCCCAGCCCCGGCTAAGGATCAAAAGAGCTAGCTCCCCTTCTTACGCGCGTGTGTGTGCCTAAATCGTTCACACGCCCACGGAGAGTCGTAAGAGGTGCGCCTGCCTTCTTCGCCGCCGGCAGACTCGGCCGTCCGGGAGTGCGTGGGAGCTCTCACTCGCCGGCGGGGAACACGGGGCTAACAAGCGCCGCGCCCTCCCGTCGTCGGCGCCCCAGGGTTTGTGCGGGACCCGCTACTGGGCCGTCCACGCCCTCGAGACACACGCCGCCTGGCCGAGACCGCGGCGGAGAAACATTCAAGGGCGTACCAGTGATACAATTACAAGGACTATACTAATCTATACTAATATTATAAAGCTGAAGAGTTTGTTTGTTTGTTTGTTCGAACGCGCTTATCTCAGGAACCACTGGTCCGATTTGAAAAAATTCTTTCAGTGTTGGATAGTACATTTATCGAGGAAGGCTATAGGCTATATTATATTATCAATAACATTAGGGATCCTTACTAAAAGTCCAATTTAGAATCAAATGCGTTGGAGGGGGTTAGATACAACATGCAGTACACGCACGAAATGTGTGTTGACAATGCCGCAGGCGCTAGAAGTTTATTTCCTATTGCCTATTAACATTGTTGCCACGCACTAGATGCCTTATCATTCTTAATTTTCCCATACAAGTAAAAAACACCCGTGTGATATTAACAACGAAGCAATCAGTACCCTCATATAGAATACATAGAGATAGTGTGAGGTATATATGTAGATATAAAGAGATAAATACATATAGAGAGATACATAGATATATAGGACTATAGATGTAGATAGAGATAAATATATATTTAGAGACATGGATAGATTATTTGTATGTGTGTAACTACTTCAAACATATTACAAAACCAAACTGAATGAGGCATTGCAATGCATGCCGAGCATTAGCTAGATAATGGAATCTTTTCAATATTAGTAATCCCTTATTTATCAGTTTTTTTTTCTATATTGCTTTATAGAGTCTAGCTTATATACAGACCAGGTAAATAACTATAAACTGGCAGAACAGCGTCTGTCGGGATCTGAAAGTGATATAAATTATTTTGCACACTTGACATTCAAATTAAGAAGACAATTACTAACTACATCTGATCTCTAAACAGTTCCCCTTCACCCTGTGTTCAGCCCGGGAAACGCTGGGTACTGCAGCTAGTAGACATTTATTTAGAACGCGGCATGCAGTTATGGATATCTAGATGCTTGCAGTTCGTTGGACTCGCCACGTGGGGTCCTCAGTCGAACCCACAGCAAGATCATCAGCGAGCATTGTCGGAGCGCAATGACGGGTGTGTGCGGTGTTCCCGTGGCTGGGGCCGGAGGGAGTTTGCCCCCGACTCCCGACACCCCCTGCTCGCCGTCGAAGGTTGGGCGCGTGTGCATGACGGAGCTGGTCCCGACCTGCAAGTCACGCCGGTCCGGAGACCGCGAGGACCTCCCAGGACACTGATTGCCGCCTTAATTAGCTCGCATACTGATCGTCGGACAAAGAGCCGTCCTGGAGCTCGCCGGCTCGAGAGGTCGCATGACTGGCCGCGTTGTTTCTGCGCGTCCGCCTACCCGGGCACACACACGGCGCGCAGAGCTTCAGGAAAAACAACGCGATTTGATAACTACTCAAGATATCCGAGTAGGGTCTGTTTACGAAAAGCATTTAAGAGTTCTCTGAGGGCCGAAAAGTACTTTTGATTTCGGATTAAGTTTTTGAACTGTGTTTTTAGAATAGTGAAAACGGCTAAAAAGACGTGTTTTCGGAGTAATTTTTAGGTGTAAAACCACCGGTACAGATTCCTGAAAGCACTTAAATGGACTTGCACTACATTTTTATTTTAATTTCTCCGCCATATAATGTTACGGTCACCGCTCAAATGTCACCGTTATCCTGTGACGACGATAAAACTGCGCGTCAGTTCAGAGCCTTGCGCTTAGAGGCTATAACGCGCTAGAAGCACCAGCGAGCGTCGCTTTCATCATCCCGCCTCACTATCACATACACCCCTGACGAGGCGGGCCCCTTAAACCCTTAAACCCCCTTACGAGCCTGAGGCATGACTCGAACCCGAGGAATGGAACCCCTGCGTCCACTGCACCCAGGTCCATAGTGTCGCCCGAGAAAATAATTGTATACCGCTTCAGTTTCTTTGATTCTCGTTGTTGAACACGTATCACTTACGCTCAGATAATGCAGTTTTAAGTTAGCAAAATTATTGTTTGAATAATGCCAATAACGAATATTTTTTTTTCTGATTAACGTCTTAGCTCTCGGTACACGGTATTTGCTAGGAATAATTTCGTGAATGCAACGGAAGTACCTTGGAAAGGACAAGTGTAACCACGGTGCTTCCATCTGTAGTGGATGGCACAAACCACAGT
Organism: Bacillus rossius redtenbacheri; assembly: GCF_032445375.1. Taxonomy (NCBI): domain Eukaryota; kingdom Metazoa; phylum Arthropoda; class Insecta; order Phasmatodea; family Bacillidae; genus Bacillus; species Bacillus rossius. The sequence continues at coordinate 30,506,465 of NW_026962011.1, forward strand.
TCACAAAGAAAAATAAAGTATTAACTTGTAATGAATTTTAACAAGATGTGTAGTATTTTAATGAAATGCCTTGTCGATTTTTTTTTTTTTTTTTCGTTTTTATCGGAGCAGTTTCATTATATAGTTTAAAATTTCGGTTTGCAAATGGAATGATTCTATAGTCGACGCAGCTGCTCCGGCAGCGAATTCCAGCGGCGGGTACGGAAACTACGTGTGATTCCGCGTCTGAAATGTGGCAGAAAACACAATTTGCATATAGTTATCACACTCGGAATTATTGTAAAGAATTATACTTTAAATTGCGTGTCCAAGTGTCATATTATAAGTATGTATTTGCAACACGAGAACACGTGAATTTGCTTGTTACAGAGGTTAGATGTTAACACATCTCTGGTGTGAACTAAAAAACTCGCTCACATTTTATTGTTAATTTTGATACCAAATATGTTTTTGATTTCACAAAAATGGACAAATAACAACAATATTTCATTCTGCCATCGAAGTATAGAGTTAATCCGAAAAAGTATGTCCACCGAAGGGAAGTGAGCCAATTGCTTTAATCGGTGCTTATAGCAATTTTCAACAAACTAAGGGATATTACGTGTCGTAATGAGACACCAATGAAAATTCTGAGTAATTTAATCAGTAAAGTATGTATGTTAATAGCAAGCAATATTTAACTAGTGTAGATTAATGAGTAAGAGCGTGACTTTTTGTGCACGAGAAAACCCCTTCTATAAAAGGTGGTACACTCCGTAGAGAAATATGCAGTGGTCTCTATACACTCTAACAAGTGATATAATAATTTCTTGCCACGTCTCGATTACTCCCACAAGTAGGGCATTGGTTCGTGACCTTGAAAATGACGTTACAAGTGCACTTAAAACTTCTTGATCCTTAGTGTGTTTCAAGTGTCGAGATAAATGTATTGGTTGGTTATAAGAGCACTCGAGTATTTGACGGACGCCACATTCGGCAGTTGGAATCTGAAGATGGTTTCACGAGCGGTCAATTTCCGCCCTTGAGTTGATGGTCTCAGCTTCGATCCCAACCAACGGCATGACTTGTCCATGAGCGTCTATTTGATATGCAATAAGTCCAGAGTCCATTACAATCTGAGAGATCAGAGTCGTACTTAAGGATGCACTTTTTTACTTTTTACTTTCAAAGTAGTATAGCTTGGCCGGTCCGGAAACAGGCCTCAGGCGGTGGATTGAGATTGTCGGTCCGCCATCTTGGATTTGTGACGTCACGGCGGCAAAAATTCCTCAAAATTCCTCAAAAATGACTCAAAATGACTCCAAAATTCCCGTTTTAAGAAAAAATTTCTCATTTCGAGGGAAAAATTTCCCGTTTCGAGGGAAAAATTCCCGTTTTTAGTCCTTAAAAATCCCAGCGGCTGAAAATTCCTAAAACTGGCTTAAGCATCCTTAACTCAAGCCTCAGTTAAGCCTCTATCAGGATGTGACCTTGACCTTTGACCTTGACCCCGACGGCCATCTTGGATCCACCATCTTAGATGACGTCATTTCGTTTTCTCGAACATTCCGGCATTGTGTTATCCGCCATTTTGAATTATGATGTCATCGTTGCAATTTCCGTTACGGCCGCCATCTTTAAATTTATTATCCGATTTTAATGAAAAAATATTTTAAAATTATAAAAAAATTAAATAAAATTTTTTTTTAATAACATATTTAAAAAACAAACATTTACAACACGGAGCTCGGAGTCCTCGGTTCGAACCCGACGAGTGCAAAAAAAATAAAAATGGCGACCGATCCTTCCCTCGTGGTGGACGCAGGCATACTGACTCCCTCCACTTTTTTTTTCAAAGCATATATATCGTCAGGTAGTATGACGTCATGTCCGCCATCTTGCCCTCGTCTGCTGGAAGCCATCATCAGTGTATCGTCGGCGAGAGTGCGCTGACGTCATGTTAGTTTAATTCTTATCCGCTAGAGTGCAGTAATCATTTATTATTGCTGTGACACCCGCCATCTTGTCATTTGGCCGCCATCTTGAAAATCCGTAATTATTTAGCTAGAAATTCGGGAAAAATTCCAAAATTCATTAAATAAATTTGTAATCTATATACTGATTGATTAGGTCGACTAAGGTCCTTGGTACGATCTAGGACGATGCAAAAAAATTAAATATAACATCAATTTAACATAATAGTAACAGGTTCGAGGAATGAAACACCACAAGTTCTTTTACAAACATAATATTTATTACATAATTTCTATTCTACTACAGAATCATTTGCGAAAGCCAGCAATCTTATAATCATTTAGTTCCGCAGCGGTGTGAAATGACTAATTCTTAGCTCCAATCGGTTTATACTAGACAGAGTCCAGCCAGAACCTTTACAGACATAGTCAACCTCTTCTTGACAGAGTTTCTGGATACCGTTTTTAACAGTTTGCTTCACATCGTTAGAACTGTAAATTACTGCAGCCGATGTCTTGAATGCACACTTCTTCACTTTGTCATCAAACGGATATGGCTTTCCATATATACAGTCCAACCACAAGTTATATTTCAAAGGTCCGTTTGTTGCTACATCATCAGTAAGCTGATTGATTATGTCCTCTCTGATATCATCAAGAAAATTACAAATGTCTTTCGACTCACCTAACGTATTTAAATAATAGTAGTCCTTCAATGTTCCACGAAATGCAGACTGCGCTAAGTAGAAGCCATTATCGTTCACTTGTAATGCGCCGAACACAGTCTTAGGTTTATTTTCCTGTTCATACGTCATACCAATCGGTTGCTGCACATCGGTTTTCTTGCTTGTACGCTCACGAGCCTTCAACCTAAACCGAGGAGTCGAAATTTCTGCAGGTAGTTCAGCAGTAGGCACACGGACTTCACCTTTACAGTTTTTCGCATAAATAAATGCATAAACAGTTTCTGCTAGCTTGTAAACTTATCATTGTTGAGCAAAGATAGAGTTCTTGTACATGCCAGAAATTTATGCATTTTTTTTTTATTTTTTTATTTTTTTATTAATTTATTTTTATTTTTAAATATTTTTTCTTGTAATTTTATGATATCAAAGAAAACATGTGGTGGTTTTCTCTGTGTGCTTCCGATTAATCTGGTCAATATTATGATGGTTTTCTCCGTGTGCTTCCGATTATTATTGTTAATATAATGGTGGTTTTCTCAGTGTGCTCCTGATTATTCTTGACAATATTTTGATGGTTTTTCCCGTGTTCTTGCAATCATTCCTGTGGTTTCTTCAAGTGTTTCTGACTATTCTGAGAAACAGCTCTCTGCATGGATTTTTTTTGGTCTAATGAGACATGTCATTTTATTTGGAGTTACATTTAATTCGATAATTTCTGCTACTAAATCAAAAGTTGCAATATTTTTATCAGGTGGAATTAAAAAATATCATTACTCAGTCAAATTAATATTACGCCATGAGACATCTGTGGAGCACCAACATGCAAGACGAACTTCCTTTTCCTTGGAGTCTAGCGAAGCCATCCTTCTTTTGCGATCGTTAGTGAGCATCACGCATCCCGCATAAAAGAACTAAATATTATTTACCTGCAAGCAACATGTGGCGACATATGTTGTTGAAAAGCAGAACTACATGCATAAAGTACTTTTGCATGAGATATATTAATTCTCGCTGATGAAATATGAAAAAATTTCTATTTAAGTATTGAATCTAATTTAAAACACTCAATTGGTATCTGGCATTAGTCTCAGTAACTAATATGAATTCCGATTTGGGATCTGACGCTGTATCGAAAGAACATAGGTGTAAGTTTTGCAGTAAAGAGTTTATCTTGAGAAAGAATAAAAGACAACACGAGAAGAATGACTGTGTTAAAAATCCACTGCGCAATATGATAAGTTGTGTTCGATGTAGCAAGTCGTTTACGTGGAGAGAGAGCCTAAAAAGACATGGCAGAACTTGTAGCGCCAAGCCTGCGTACAAGCTAGAGGACAACGATGAATCTACTAGCCTAAGGAAGAGTGATCTGCATTACGACAATAATTTTCTTGGCTCTTCCGATCTCGACAAAGAACTTAAATTGAAGAAGGTTGATGATTTACGGAAGAATGAAGACAATGGAAGAATCCTTAACGTGAAAAGTGAGAATATATTCCAGCCGAATTCAAGTAGATCTTTCCTACTTTGTAAAAATGATGGACTCCTAAAAAGGAAGCATGAAGACGATGAAGACACTTCAACATCATCAACATCGAATTATTACGGTAAATTGGGTGAAGACGATTCCTTCTACGGTGATTGTTACAGTGACTCTGAGGCTGTTGACAAAGACATAGACTATGATGAAGCACCTAAAGCTGCCAAGATCGAAGAATGTGGCGGTGTCCTGAGACCGAAACGATGGAAACGACGTGATATATTAAATAAATCTGATCAAGCTTGTGATGATCACCGTCTCAAACATGAAAGTTACCCTGAGGTTGGTGGTAAAACGGAAGACATCAGAGATCATAATATTTATTATAAAGGTGCAAGGAAGATGGTGGTAGAAGAGAATGATTACACATCATGGAAAGATCCAAACATATTGGTTGACCGGCTAAGACTTCTACATGGTACGCTTTGTGCAGGAAACTATTCGTGCATCAAAGAAATATCCTTCATACTCAAGGAACTGAGGAATGTTGGCTACATACAATAATGGCTTTTTTTACTTGCATTTGTATAATGTAAAGCAATAAAATAAATAATTTAAATTGTAAGAATTTAATGTTTTTTATTTTTGTATTCTGATTTCTAACTAAGACTTAGATCTCGTAACTTGTGCTTCCTTTTAGCCTTTTTTTGTTGATGGAGCTTCCAAATGTGCTGCCTTTTCGAAGATGGTGCTTCCAAATGTGCTGCCTTTTCGTTGTCGGTGCTTCCAAATGTGCTGCCTTTTCGTTGTCGGTGCTTCCAAATGTGCTGCCTTTTCGTTGTCGGTGCTTCCAAATGTGCTGCCTTTTCGTTGTCGGTGCTTCCAAATGTGCTGCCTTTTCGTTGTCGGTGCTGCCAAATGTGCTGCCTTTTCGTAGTCGGTGCTGCCAAATGTGCTGCCTTTTCGTTGTCGGTGCTTCCAAATGTGCTGCCTTTTCGTTGTCGGTGCTTCCAAATGTGCTGCCTTTTCGTAGTCGGTGCTTCCAAATGTGCTGCCTTTTCGTTGTCGGTGCTTCCAAATGTGCTGCCTTTTCGTTGTCGGTGCGTCCAAAATGTGCTGCCTTTTCGTTGTCGGTGCTTCCAAATGTGCTGCCTTTTCGTTGTCGGTGCGTCCAAAATGTGCTGCCTTTTCGTTGTCGGTGCTTCCAAATGTGCTGCCTTTTCGTTGTCGGTGCTTCCAAATGTGCTGCCGTTTCGTTGTCGGTGCTGCCAAATGTGCTGCCTTTTCGTTGTCGGTGCTTCCAAATGTGCTGCCTTTTCGTTGTCGGTGCTTCCAAATGTGCTGCCGTTTCGTTGTCGGTGCTTCCAAATGTGCTGCCTTTTCGTAGTCGGTGCTGCCAAATGTGCTGCCTTTTCGTAGTCGGTGCTTCCAAATGTGCTGCCTTTTCGTTGTCGGTGCTTCCAAATGTGCTGCCTTTTCGTAGTCGGTGCTTCCAAATGTGCTGCCTTTTCGTTGTCGGTGCTTCCAAATGTGCTGCCTTTTCGTTGTCGGTGCGTCCAAAATGTGCTGCCTTTTCGTTGTCGGTGCTTCCAAATGTGCTGTCTTATCGTTGTCGGTGCTTCCAAATGTGCTGCCTTTTCGTTGTCGGTGCTTCCAAATGTGCTGCCTTTTCGTTGTCGGTGCTTCCAAATGTGCTGCCGTTTCGTTGTCGGTGCTTCCAAATGTGCTGCCTTTTCGTTGCCGGTGCTTCCAAATGTGCTGTATTTTCGTTGATGGTTCTTCTATTTTTAATGTTGTTTTGACTCTAGTATTATTGTAAATGGTTCTTGATTTGACTAGCGTATTATTCCATACGGTGCATGTATATAAGCGAGTCCTAGACAACAGGACGCTCAGTTTGTTACTGACGTCGTCGGTGTAAGGATCACCTAGTTTGTTTCATCTGGTGCATTAATCATGTAATTACCTGTTCTTGCGAACTCGATGGCATCTTTACCGACTTTAACGACGAACTCGATGGAGGTTGTACCATCGACTGCGGGAACCATGACGTCAGCGTCGACGATGGTGGAGCAGATTCCGTTGGCAACGTCGATGTCAACACTGGAGGAGACTTCAACAGACGTGGTACCGCCAGCAGAAGAGACTTTAATGCTACTAGTGCTGGCTGCACAGGGAAACTCGACGAACGCTGGTTCGTCATCAATGGAGACTTCAATGGATGCCGAATCGACAACAACTAACGAACATCGGTGCTGTTACTGCGACAAGATTTTCTCAAACAACAGCAATGCTCGACGACATGAGAATAGAGAATGTGCCAAGAACCTATATCGTAAAATGTTTGATTGTGAGAAATGTCATAAGCAGTTTGCCAGAAAAGATAATATGAAAACGCATATGAAGGCATGCAAAGGTCCTTCTGTTCGGTAGAAAGTAAAGGTTTCAGCGCAACAACGATGCATTGATGTTCATAAGAGTATGCCTGGAGATGGTGTAACTGCGGCAACGTCAGTATCTGGATCGGGTCTGAAAGGTTCGTCTTCATCACCACGGTATCCTTGCAGCTACTGTGATACGTCGTTCGCATTTGCTCATGATGCACGAAGACATGAGCGGAGCAAATGCACGAAGAATCCATCTCGCATGAAGTTTCGATGTGATGAGTGTCATGAATGGTTTACTCGAATTGATAATTTGCGATGGCATGCGAAAAACTGTAAAGGTGAAGTCCGTGTGCCTACTGCTGAACTACCTGCAGAAATTTCGACTCCTCGGTTTAGGTTGAAGGCTCGTGAGCGTACAAGCAAGAAAACCGATGTGCAGCAACCGATTGGTATGACGTATGAACAGGAAAATAAACCTAAGACTGTGTTCGGCGCATTACAAGTGAACGATAATGGCTTCTACTTAGCGCAGTCTGCATTTCGTGGAACATTGAAGGACTACTATTATTTAAATACGTTAGGTGAGTCGAAAGACATTTGTAATTTTCTTGATGATATCAGAGAGGACATAATCAATCAGCTTACTGATGATGTAGCAACAAACGGACCTTTGAAATATAACTTGTGGTTGGACTGTATATATGGAAAGCCATATCCGTTTGATGACAAAGTGAAGAAGTGTGCATTCAAGACATCGGCTGCAGTAATTTACAGTTCTAACGATGTGAAGCAAACTGTTAAAAACGGTATCCAGAAACTCTGTCAAGAAGAGGTTGACTATGTCTGTAAAGGTTCTGGCTGGACTCTGTCTAGTATAAACCGATTGGAGCTAAGAATTAGTCATTTCACACCGCTGCGGAACTAAATGATTATAAGATTGCTGGCTTTCGCAAATGATTCTGTAGTAGAATAGAAATTATGTAATAAATATTATGTTTGTAAAAGAACTTGTGGTGTTTCATTCCTCGAACCTGTTACTATTATGTTAAATTGATGTTATATTTAATTTTTTTGCATCGTCCTAGATCGTACCAAGGACCTTAGTCGACCTAATCAATCAGTATATAGATTACAAATTTATTTAATGAATTTTGGAATTTTTCCCGAATTTCTAGCTAAATAATTACGGATTTTCAAGATGGCGGCCAAATGACAAGATGGCGGGTGTCACAGCAATAATAAATGATTACTGCACTCTAGCGGATAAGAATTAAACTAACATGACGTCAGCGCACTCTCGCCGACGATACACTGATGATGGCTTCCAGCAGACGAGGGCAAGATGGCGGACATGACGTCATACTACCTGACGATATATATGCTTTGAAAAAAAAAGTGGAGGGAGTCAGTATGCCTGCGTCCACCACGAGGGAAGGATCGGTCGCCATTTTTATTTTTTTTGCACTCGTCGGGTTCGAACCGAGGACTCCGAGCTCCGTGTTGTAAATGTTTGTTTTTTAAATATGTTATTAAAAAAAAATTTTATTTAATTTTTTTATAATTTTAAAATATTTTTTCATTAAAATCGGATAATAAATTTAAAGATGGCGGCCGTAACGGAAATTGCAACGATGACATCATAATTCAAAATGGCGGATAACACAATGCCGGAATGTTCGAGAAAACGAAATGACGTCATCTAAGATGGTGGATCCAAGATGGCCGTCGGGGTCAAGGTCAAAGGTCAAGGTCACATCCTGATAGAGGCTTAACTGAGGCTTGAGTTAAGGATGCTTAAGCCAGTTTTAGGAATTTTCAGCCGCTGGGATTTTTAAGGACTAAAAACGGGAATTTTTCCCTCGAAACGGGAAATTTTTCCCTCGAAATGAGAAATTTTTTCTTAAAACGGGAATTTTGGAGTCATTTTGAGTCATTTTTGAGGAATTTTGAGGAATTTTTGCCGCCGTGACGTCACAAATCCAAGATGGCGGACCGACAATCTCAATCCACCGCCTGAGGCCTGTTTCCGGACCGGCCAAGCTATACTACTTTTAAATTTTCTTACATTTATTAGTGTTAGATTACGAACTGACTACTTATGCTTGAAGTTTATTCTTTAATATAATTTTACTGAAAATCAGAATAAGAAAATAAATGTGTTTTCCTTCTATTTTTAGCTGTAAATTTATTTTCTTGTGCAGAAATTTTCTAGAAGTATCCACATTTATTTTGATATTTTATGCAATTAAATGATAGGATAACAACAGCTTAAAATGCAAGTCGAATAAGAATGGTCTAGCACTTCGAGGCAACAAGATAATAGGATTTCCAGCAATTTGTCGTCCTTAGACCTCTGATACGCTAAACAGCACCTGTAAGAAAGCATTTTCTGAAGATAACCGCGTGGTATTGGACCTTCCTTATATACTCTTTTGAACTTTTGAAAGGCTCTCATTTATTATTTTTACTTACGCTGTCTGTAAAATTGAAGCAGTTAAAACAGTTTAATTGTTTTTGAAATGCAATTTGATAGACTGTAATTTATGTATTTGTTATTTTACAAGTTACTGCTTATTACTAAAAACACAAATTTTTTGTTGATTTACTCCCCGTTGGTTGTACTGAAATACTGGTGCAACCCGCTGATTTAATTACGTCCGCTTATCTGCAGTAATAATTTATAAAATATCAGCGAAACCTCTTGTTGAAATCTACTTTGTGTTGCTAGCAGGTAGTACCGGTGTAGTTGTGACGCATACGTACCTACACTCGGGATTGCGCTGTGAGTGTCGTAGCTCCTGGTAGACAACAGGCCTCACTTCTCGGGGCTACGCTGTAAAATTCTTGTACTTTTACAAGGATAGTCCTTGGAAACGCAGGTGCCAACGATGTCACTTGTGGAAGTTCAAGGCAGAGCCTTGTAACATTAGTAATTTTACAAACCTCTGCCTTGCAGTTTTACAGGTGATATAGTTGGCGGGCTGAGTTTCCAAAGATTTCCTTGATAAAAATGCAAAAAAAAAAAATTGGTTGTCTGTAAAGTCGGTTTACGGACGATAGTTTAATGTGACAACGTCATAACAAAACATTGATTAAATGATTGAATACTTTTATGAATAAAATTGAATCATTTTTATTGAATTATCACTATTTTGTATGGATACAAAGAATGAGTGAAATGAAATCTACAATTTAATTGATAAATTTACTTTTATTTGCACTCATTTATTCAAATATGTTTATTACTTGAACGAAGAGATTATGTTAACTATAACTTTTGTACATGTTTGCTATTTAACTTCTTCCAATCTGGGTTTATTCTGTTAAGGATAGGACGATGATAGGAAAAGTAGGAAACGAATGGGAGTGTTTCAAGTTTAATGTGCCTCGAAAAAGTCAAATCGATGGTTGTTCCAATCGAATGGAAGAGAGATAGATGCGGCGCAAGCGTACAATGAGCGTAACGGTACACAGCGTGACGGGACAATGTGCTTTACGGGACACTTTATTGTGCGTGCAGCCGGCGTTCATAGATTTATTAGACGTTGTCACGTCAAAAATATGTTTACAGTGTAGGCGTGGCTGGTGAGGGTTTCGGAACGCTGTTGCCGCTGAGCCACTCTCGGGCGGTGACCGGGCGTTTCCTTTCATCGCGGATCCGCGCCGTTTACTTCTTTCCACGTCCCTCCGCAAGCAGGTCACTCTCTCTCCTGCTTCGCCATCCGTCGTTCGCAAGTGCGTTCCATTAAATACTTCGAGTGCAAGCGCTACCGCACAAGCGATATTCAGTTGTGAATAAAAATTATGACAAGCCCGATCTATGTCCGTTATACCCTAGCTACCGGAATATTCTTGCTTCAGCGTCTAGAAGACACAGATTAAGCTTCCGAGCATAAGAGTCCGATTAAAATGTGAGACTAATTGCTAAGTATGACTCAGAAAGTATGCATTCAGCACCCTAACCCCCCCCCCCCCCACACACACACACACACGATCTGTCCAGGTGCTCAGTTCGGACCAAAGAGTCCGAACTGACAGTTTGGACAGAACTGAAGGCTTCCCTACACATACACGATCAGTTTTGTGGTTGCTGTTGCAGCTGTATTTATCGGTCCTGACACGGTTTTGTACCCAACACGGACACGTACGGACAGGCGTATTCAGTTCTGTGGCACTAGTCGCGAACGGGGATATGTGTGTCCGCAAACTTTTAATCTATGAATTTTTTTTAAAGAGATCTTTAACGTTGCTGCCTAAGTCTAAGATGTTGATGAGGGATGGCTGATCCCAGAAACACCCAGACGCGGTTCTAGACCCAGCAGTTAGGAGCACTGACGGGGAGACCTGTGTGGTTGTAGCTCGCTCCTGGTCGCGGTAGTCGGTCTGACGGTCCCGACAAGTAGTACTACCCGTCTCAACATAATGCTCCCCCTGGACGTCTCGCGGCGTCCGTGCCCGGCCTCAAGCACCAACAGTTCGAAGTCGACGACGTAATTGCCGCCCCCGGGGGGTGGATCCTCGGCGCGGGGACGTGGGCGTTACGGCTGTTTACGACCGGCGGTGGGGTCCGCGAGGAGCTGGGGCCCACACGCCCAGGTCGTCTGGCGCGGCGGCATCGTTCCAATCTCGACGGGTTGATCGCGGCCCGGACCACACATCTGGAGGGAACCGGTTCGCTCCTCCCTCGCGGCGCCGCGCCGTGCGTGGGCGGCCCGTGCTCTGCCCCGGGGGACTGCAGCTCCAGCCGCGACAAGCCCGGGGCAGTAGGGCCGTCGTCTTCAAGTGGAGCTCGGCCCTGAGGGTCGCTGGCAGACGGGACCTGACGAGGCACGACTGATGTCTCACAATTTTAATATTCAAAAATAGTGGCCATTGATAATCATTCAAAGCTTTCGCTCTGCGGAATTTATTACACGTGCTCCCTAACCCTTGCGGGCCGGCTACATGGGCACACCTCTCGAAGGTACAGAGTCCGACGAAAAGTGGCGAGACTTCAGCGCGGACAGAGGCGTCGATGAAGAGCTATGTCGAGAGGCTGAGGTCACCCTTCCCAGCATCGACACCACCCAACCCCTAGCCCAAGTCAGCAACCAGTAGCTTCCCTGCCGGCTGGCCGCCCGGCGGGCGGTAGAGGCGACTGTCCGGACCTCTCACATCTCTGATCACCCAGGTGTTGCCGCTTAAAACAACTCTAGTGATCCGGCATTTTATTGCAGTAATTATCAAGCGATGGGTATGATCTTAGATTTTTATTGTCTGTTACCTACGAAATTACTGTGTGCTTGAATATGATTATAATTACTCCCAAGGTTGTGTGCTAACTATAAATTATTGACCTAATTATAAGTTTTTTTACAAGATACACACATATATATATATATATATATATATATATATATATATATATATATAATATTTGGCGTGGATAAGGTGATGTCGCCATAAATCTTAATAAATCTTAATCAGCACACGTGTCGGTGCCACGCCATATATATTATTTGGTGTGGATAAGGTGATTTCACCATAAATTATCTTAATCAGCACAATGCTGGCGCCACAATAAAATATGTATTTTGAACAGTTTAGGATCCCACGACGTTCCTTTCACATCCGGCCGGCCCCTGCGTGATGCCGCATTGGTAGGAGAGTCTTGAGTCTCCGATTGGAGTCTCGGGTTCGAATCTATGGGCGTAACTTGGTTTGTGAGCCATCGCACTCGATAAGCCTTCCATCATTAGACTGGAATTGTTATTAATTAAAAAAGCTTTGTTTATTGATTTTTAGACGTAGTACATATAACGGGTACAATTGACATACTTTTCACAATTATTGTAATAACCCTAGACCCTAAGTCCCTTCTTACAATAATTTTTTTTTTTTTGTAATTTGGTTTCATGACGGTACGAAGGCTATTTATTATGGTCGAAACATTTGTTTTTAATCCTACACTTGATTCTATTTTATGGTCTATGGATTGATTTCGATTTCTTGAAGTTGCTCTTGTGTCTTTATTTTTCATTTTTTTTGTTCATTATTATTTTAATTTCATACATGTACATTGTACATGACACGATTACATAGCATTGTTACATGAGTTTTCATAGTCGAGAGTCACGTGGCTTCTCGTCGTGACTGGGCGAGACGTCGTCACAAGGTCTGGTCGGCTGGCCGCTGAACTCGCGAATTTCGGCGTCTGTGACCTTTCGTGAAGGTCACGATATCATTAATCAGAGCAGGTCGGAGCTGCGCGGCGACTCCGTGCACGACCTAGTCGGGAACAGCAGGGTGTGCCCAAACACGCAACACGCTCCGCTACACTGAAAGAAATTTTTGTATATTTTACAAGCAAATCCTTGGAAACCCTGTTGCCAAGGATATTACTTGTAAAACTACAAGGCAGAGCTTTGTACCATGTGCGATTTTGCAAGGCTCTGCCTTTTAGTTTTGCAAGAAATATCCTTGGCAACAGGGTTTCCCAGAATTTCCCTTGTAAAAGTACAAATTTTTTTTGTAGAGTGTACAGGGTGCCAGTGTATCTCTGACTACTGCCCGTGCTTCGCTGTGGAGGTCTGATGCAGACAGAACACTCTCGCACCTCTCGTTATGCGTGAAGGGCCCGAAGTATCCTCGGCTAGTGCTGCTCTCTGATGACCTGCGATGACAACACAATTATTTTGTATTAAGATGTACAGAGATCACTCAGTAAGAGAATGGGCATCGGATTTCATCGTTAGCATTTATAATTAGACCTGAGGCTATACAAACAAGTAATCGAAATCAAACTGAAAGTAACTTACAGATTTTATTACAATTTTTATGAAAACTTATCTAATATATTTTTTTAATATTCTTGTTTCAAACTAAGAATATTCGTAACCTCCATATTCTATGAAAGTTTCAAAAAATTATAGTTTTAAAATTTTCGGATGCACTTTAATGTAGAAGATAACGGTGCGAGGGAAAGGTTTTCAAAACATAATTTAAAAAGTCACCAAAATCTAGAGAGTTAAGTTAAATATTCAGAACGGAATTAATTTTATTCACACTGTCAAGTTCTACCCAGTGATCGTTCTTTAGTAATGATTAGAAGCAGAGCTGATGAAAATTGCTTTAAAAAAATAGATTTAAAAAAGAATAATTGTAATTAAAAATAGTTTTGGGTTAAAATGGAGAATTTACGTACCAATATTCACGGCTCCGCGCTACAGACAGGCAAACTCACTTCCTCTCTCATATTACTATACATAATAGATAGGGACCGGAAAAATTCGTGGATTCAATGACCTCTAGGATAGCCTCCATTATCCTCTGCACATCTCAAGTAAACACGCGTGTTCATTGGGTACTAAATTGTGAGGCGTCTCCACTGGGTTGCTTGTGATTCGACGCTTCTTTGGTCGATAGTCTCTCATTGGCCCAGAGAGCTCCAGTTAAACTGCGAGCCAATAGCAGAACCAGCAGAATTGTACACATGTTTGAATTTCAGCCTATCACGAAATGATTCCGCGTATTTTTCCGGTCTCTAATAATATATGTCAGCGTACCGCATGTTACGCCAGTAGAGCAAGAACCGCTCGCACTGAGTGAAGCTTCCACGTCCGCGCCAGAAACTCCAGGAAACCTGTGAGGTCGCTGTAAGGCTTCAGACTAGTGGGAAAAAAACAAGCGTAGCTAGCATTTAGATTTTTGGAAAACATTGAATTAAAGTTGATCAACACACCCATAAACTCATTTTCACTCTTTGACATAATCATCTCAGTATATTTATGGAATTTTTGTAACCCTTAAAGCTTCTTTTTTTCTTATCCGTAATGTGAAGTAAGTTTTTTATTTTACAACACGGTGTGCATTTTGTGTATCACTCACGAGAAGAAATGAGTGTTTAATAAAATTTTACCTAAAACTAGTCTATAGGGGGCTTATATAAGTATTCTAATACTATGGCGCATCAGTTTATCTGACTTCAATGCAAAACATGAAAAATGGTTTTAAATAAATTATTAACAAAACAATCTATTAGCAAGTTCTACATAAACATTCTTGTTTCTTCATTAGTGAGTCATTTGGTTGGCTGTTTGGTATTTTGCACCACTCATATTTTATTTTCTCAATAAATCACGTTGCCACTTAACTATTTTTTGTCAATGTAGGCAATTGAAATGCGTTTAAACTAATGAATAGCTGCATATACTTTCTGTTGTGAGATGTCTCACGCATAACAAGCTTTCTACGCTATTCAACAGTGAGATGTTTTTTTAAGGATATTGTAACCAGGATGGCACTCACGGGGGGATTAGATCTCTCCCCCCCCCCACCTTCTCCGAATTAAGAAGCCCCTCAATAAGGGGGACCTGCCTGCACTTGCAAAAGCGTGACTGTGAAACGAGTTCGATGTAAAAACTGATTCTCATGGAAAACTTTCTGTATATTTTTAAGTTTTCTGCTTATTGCGTGCATATAGGCTGAAATATGGGCAGTGGACAACATACGCGTACCATATCCAGACCCATTTGCTAAACTCTCGGGGTGCTCGCCCCACCCCCACCCGTGAATTTCAGCGTTCCCCCCGCCACAATTGAAAATCCTGCAGATTTGCACCACTGATGGCACTTACATTGGAGTGATGATGAGAGACCGCTGAAGCCTTTACAACGCAGAGGATCCTGAAGGACGCACAGTCGTGCGGCCGCTCATTGGCCGCTCATTGGACAATGTTGGCAAACCAAGGACCCTCGGCCGAGCGACGGTACAGAGTGCAGACGGAGCAGCTACGCCGCGAACGTCGTAATTTTCGATGCGGCAACGGCGAATTACCCCCTCGTGACCGCGCAGTCAGCCAGGCAAGTACTGGACTGTTCTCGTGGAATGCGCACGGTTCCCCCTTGCAACGAATCCTTGTCACGCCACTGCCGAATCCGTCCTGGTAGTTACTGTGTCAATAACGGCGTGGGGCCGACCCTCGTGGCTGGAGACTGGAAAAAATTTGCGGTTTTGCTGACCTTCAAGATAAACTACCTACACAGTTTTCTGTACACTCGCGCAAATACGGCCAGTTCACTGGCTGGGACTTGTGAGTCGCCTCAAATTTGGTTTCTTGTTGGCCCATGAGTCGTGCAGATGAACAGTAAGCCAATACCAAGAGCAGCTTAAAGGTATGTGGGTTTGAATTTTAGCCTATCGCGGAATTAATCCGCTATTTTTTCCTTCCTCTAGTCATGGCCCATCGAATGCCAGAATCCCGAACTGTACCGTGATTTCTTTGTATTCCAAGTAAAACTTCCTGTAAGTCCTCTTCACCGAGTCATACGACCGAGTGTACTAGTAACGAGCCAGGGAACGTAGGCCTTATCGCCTTACTCGCACAAGCTGCACGGGCAACGTCACAAGAATTGCGGCCAGGAAAGTTCATGCGAGCGACGAACCGACGTGACGGAACTTCTGAACCCTGCTTAACAACCTCCTTGATTGCTTCCAGCTTTGTTACCTGCCATATCTACTTGCCAATCTCTTGTTACGTCCGGACTCCATATTCCCCCCACTCCACGGCGACTTGTGTTCGTGGTGGGATACCTAATTATTGTTTGAATGGCCGGGTCACAGGCAAATGGAATAACGTTTCAATACCGACATTCAAGGGAGATCCTATAACGCGATACCGCTGTACAGTCCAATTACTTCTGCATCGCTACGAAGATATACAGGTTATTATCAAGTACTGGGTGTGCCGCAAACAGCGCTACAACACAATCTACGCTTGCTTCGCAACAAATTATTTTAAAATGTGACCACGCACAAACCCAAACATATATTCATACTTGAGATGCATGAAATGTTTTCGTGGCATCCTTGGCCAGATGGTTAATAATAGAAACAATTGACGCGAAGAATGTGGAACCTCCGGAAAATGCTTTGTTCAGTGAAATTGGAATATAAAATAAAATAAAATAAACATGTATATTCGTGTCTCGCTATTTTACTTGACTGATAAAATAATTGGTTGACTTCGAATGCCATCAAATCTTGCAAATTCTACTGCCGATAGTGGACATTTAATTTTTTACACTATTGCGAAGACGACGTGAATTTATTAACATTAGCTGTGGCAGACGCAGGGTGGGGGGACATGGGAAAATTGGGAAAATTTTGCAAAATATCAGTGAAGACAGTATTTTATTTTGTGTGAGGCAAGGCGGCTGTTACAACACCTGCCATTTCAACTGTGATAAGCCGCGTCGCTTGCGGCTACTTCTAGGCCCGTATGCCAGTGTGTGTGTGTTAGTGTCAAAAGTGATATAAAGTTTTTTTTTTTAAATGTAGGTGCTCAAATTTTATGGCGAATTATCGTAGAATCATGGAACATTTTCTGGTGGCAATACTTGGGAATTCCAATCGGAGATTGGCTCCTTCAGCCCGACATCACGAACAACGCAAAACGAGCGTTGCCGTATCCACTGTACCAGCAGGTGTGAAGCAGCTTTCGGACCACCCTGCCGGGAGGGAATCCGTCCCGGTGGAGGTTCCCCCCGTGTCCCAACTCCCCTTCCCAGTTCGATCGGGAGATGGAGAGAGGCCCTGCTCTCGCCTCTCTCTCTGTTGTTAATCATTTCACCGGCCGAGTTACAAATTAAGTCCCGGACACGTCCGGCGGCCTGATTGCATAGCGGACCCGGGTTTTAATTAACGTTTCCCCGTCGGCCGGCCGTTAATAAGACAGGTCGTCCGCGGCGGTCGTCACCAAGTTGCCGACTGTTAACCCCGACTCGCCGGCAGGGTCCACGGGCTCCCAGCTTCCTCGTGCGCGGGGAGGATCTCCCTTCTGAGGCATTGGACGTCTCCTGGACGGCGGGTCGCGAGACGGACGCGAGCAATGAACACGGAACATTGAAGGAGGGATTTATCGGGGGGACGCACCACAACGCCGAAATACCACAACGCCGAACGTACAATAACGCCGCAAACCATAACGCCGAATGCCAAATTGACTACAACGCCGTTAGAAAACTGCTGTGTACCACAACGCCGAATTACCACAACGCCGAAATACATTAACCCCGAAAAAATGTCATTGCAGGACTGCCACAAAGGTTAGGTTAGGTAAGGTTAGCACACACATCCATTCAGTTGTTCTTCATTTTGCTCCTGTGGCCCCCCCTCCCCGCAGCAACATTTTTTTGGCATTATTGTATTTCGGCGTTGTGGTACACAGCAGTTTTCTAGCTGTCGGCGTTGCGGTCAATTTGGCATTCGGCGTTATGGTATTCGGCGTTATTGTACGTTCGGCGTTGTGGTAACGACCCATGTATCGGCAGTGTGACAACGTCATCAGTGGAGTGGGCATGACCTCTGCAGGAAATGGACGCGGGACTTCCACTCGGGTGAAGGGAGGGGGGAGGGGTCGACTTGAAGTGTCGGAGCTGTTGCCAGCTCTAGTTCTCCTGGGCCTATCTATCCAACAGGTCAACGGTAAGGGTGCAAAGATGCCTTTCGGCGCCAATGGCTATCCTCTCCCTTCTCGTGGCACCGGTGGTATCTGCTAAAGAGGACTGTGCCGGGAATATTATTTTTTATCTTACCGGCAGAAATATTACAGCTCCGAAATTCGCAGTGGCTCTAGAACTTCATTCAATTGAAATAATCCATAGCCCAGTTTTCCATGTTTACTGAAATATAAATATGTAGCGCCTGTCTGTAAATTTGAGCAATTTTACAGATTTTGCGTGAAATAGTCTTTTTATGACTCACTGATCCCAATCCTGCAATTTTTAAAATTTGTCATATAACTCAAAAATGGCTGACCGATAGTCCTGAAATTTGGAATACAGTAAGATCATGCGTTTGCGCAAATGATAAATCGATAAATCGTATGGGAACCATAAAAAATTATTTTTAAAAAGTCGTCAAGTTTTCTTTGTTTCTTTAAGAAATTTTGAATAAACATCAGTTTGTCAACTGTTTACATAACAATAGACCTATATATTGAACTTTGGCACTAATACTTATCACACTCAAAACAATCCACCACTACTGCTATTTTTTCCCCAGAAATTGTCTCCCAGGGGGTTTGATACCGGTTCAAAGATAAAAATAATCCTGGTTTTTAACTGTAAGACATACAGGCTTGAATTATTGCATAAAAGTTTCCTTCACTTATGAAAATCTGCCGCGACTATTAAATTTTTTTCTCCAAAAATCGTCTCCTAGGTGATTTGCGACCGGTTGAAGGGGGGAAAAAACCCCCTTTTTTAACTATTAAGACATGCAGTCTTGAACTTTGGCACACATTTTTTCTTACTTTTCTAAGTATTCTTTATTACTGATATATATTTTAAAATCAACTTTCATGGTGATTGTTTTACCTTTAAATATAAAAATACTTCAGTTTCTCATAACTTTATTACAGACGTGACCTTTGTAACATATCTCGCGGATTTTTTTTCAAATTAGTTTGTTTTCGTGATTGCTATTTGTTTTACAGCCTGTAATGCCTAATTAAGACTTTTATTAAACTTTCTGAACAAGGTGTCTATTTAGCGTACGATATATACTTAAATAATTTATATTTGAGGTTCCATGCGGTAGTTATCGGCCTGTCTTAAATATTTTCTCTATTATTTACAATAAAAATGTCGTTCAGCTGCAGCTTTAAAGACGTATCCAGACCTCCAGAGGTTTTCAACTTATTATGTCGTGATGAACCTGCGACAGACGTTTGTCGGCCGAATTCAGACTCAGCCTGTATATCTTGCGGGAGTTGGGAAAAACCAAGGTTTACTGCTTTCTTTAACGGAATGTACCGAGCTGCGGGACGGGGAAATGGCAGCGGAGTTTTCCCATTGTTGCCAACGACAAAAAAAAATAGCCCCTGTTTCGATACTTTTATTTCCCTCCCCGGCAGTTCAGTTTTCGTGAAGAAAAAAACGCGATACGCAAGAGTATCCGCACTCTCAGACTGCCGCCTCGGGTACCAACTGTCGCTGCGGGGAAAAAAACTTTACCAAGAAGCGTTTACAGTTTGCACAGACTTTGTCTTGGAGTTGGAGGTCTTCCGTTAGTAGCTCTCAACGAAATGGAAGGTGTCTCTTGTCCTCAACTTGTACAAAAAATTCTATATAATGTTTTACAAGCAGAATTATGTACCTTTAAAAAAATTAGGCTTGTTATAAAAAAAATGAGAGATAATTTTTAGATAATTTTTATGATGCGCGCGCACGAACTAACGAAATTTTCACGGAATAATCAAAAGATTAATACAAAGAAAAGTCTATATACAATTAAAAATAATAAATATGTTGCTTTTAAAACTTATACTTTAGTGAATAATATTGAATACTGAACAGTATAATTTATTACATTTATTTATTGTGAATATTAGTGATATAAATTGTGTTTATAAACTTTTTCAAGTGTATTTATATAAGTGAAGTTATGTTCTGGTATGTATAATTTATTTACATCATAAATTATTACATTTTTATTTAATAAATTGGAATAAAATTTAACATATGTCTTGATTTTAATTGTTAAGATCCATTTACAATAATTTACTAAATTAAATAATTATTTACACTTCTTTATAGTAATTTAGAATACTGAGTATGAGTTTAATTATTTATTTTGATTGAGTTTATACTTTACGAACAGTATATATAATAATAATCCAGTCCTTTTATCATTTTATTTCTAATAATTATTTGCATGAAAAATTAAAGTTTTTTTATTACGCCAAGTAACTATAACTTCTAACGCGTATACATAAGTACAAGCACCATTTTTAAAAATAATAAATCAAAATATACATATTTAAGTAATTAAAAACAACTTACATCATTACATATTTATGTCGTTGCATAAATTAGTAACGTTTCATATTACCCTTGTAGTAAAGAATTTCTGTAACAACCTAATAAATTCGTCCTACCTTTTTTATTCCAGTGGTGTTTGTGGCCCCAGCGTATTAACTACAAACATTATGTTTACAGACGACATTGTCGCAAGTTTCTCAGCCTCATACAATCTGTGTTATTGCGTAACAACGAGCGAATTGATAATGCATTCCTTCCCTAAACAAGACGTTTCTGATTGGTGTGGAGTGGTTTCGAGGAACCAGCGAACGGAAATCCGGATGGATTGACAGGAAGTATGTAGCACTACGGAAGGTCTTAAAAGAGGCCTACAGAAAAGTCCGCGATGGCATTTGTTTTGTTTTTTTCTCTCTAAGGATGACAAATGGTAACAACTTATATTTTTCAAAATTATTTGAAAAATAATGAGCTTCTTGCGAAGTTATTTTGACCGAAGTAGTATTAATCCTTATCCAATTAAAGATGCGTGTTACCTTTGGCATTTAATTTAGATGAAATTCGGCCTGCTACAGCTGCAGATGCACCTGTAGAGGCAGCTGCAGCTGTACCTGCACCTGTAGAGGCAGCGCGACTCCGGAGTGAGACCGTGGTCGCCTCAGGGGTAGCCTGGGAGGGAGGGGGGTGGGGGGTGGGGGGAGCGCAAACATTTACCCAGCCGAGGTAACACAAACAGCCTTCTTCCGTCGACACGCCGGAAGTACCCGCTCAGGGCCGCTGTGGTTTCCGGGTGTGACCCCCTTCCACACCCTCTAGTCCTCAGGGCCACGGACCACTTTTCAAATGCCCTTTCTCCCGGCACCAGCACGCGGGGGGCTAGGAGGACTTCTCACTGGGTCAACCTGGCCGCATTGCGCCCAATATCATTTCAGTAGTTACGTGTTCCTATAAGGCTGGGTCATACTGTGAAACTGGCACAAATTTGAATTTAATTCATTTTTGCTGTGACTCGTTGGTGATTTTTTTTTAAAGTTATACTTCTTCATGCGTGTTGTGAAACAAATGAAATTTTTACGATGCGTGTGCAGCATGCAAAGAAATTTCGACAGGATGAAAAAAAGACTACATACAAAGAAAAAAGTTAAATACAAATAAAAACTATTTATGTGTTTTTAAAGCTTATACGTCAGTGTTTGATACTGAATACTGGTCCATACAAATAAAAACACTAATTTATTGTGAATATTAGTGATAGAAATTGTGTTTATAAACGTTTTCAATTTTCTTTATATAATTGAGGTTATGTTCCCGCATATATGATTTATTTGCATGATTAATTATTACGTTATTATTTAATAAATAAACGAAATTAATAAATTAGAATAAACATTCATTATTATTCATTTTCATTATCAATTAATGTTTATATTTATTATTTTACTAAATTAAATATATAATTTTATTCTTTTTTTATATTTAGCCTATATTGAATACTGATATTTATTTAAATATTTTAATTTGTTTGAATTTTATTTTCTACTGTATTTATTATATAGTAATTCCGGTTCTTTTATTATTTAATTTATTATTTTCATGCAGAAACATTTTTTTTTTATCAAGCCAAGTAAACGTAATTTCTATCGCGCGTAAATGCACCCATTAAAAAAAAATAGATTTGAGAACATGGTTCTGATTCTTTCAAAAGTAGTAAACAAAAAAGTATCCAGATAACGGAATGAGAGAATTTTTATTTTCATGAGCGAAGTTCACAATTTTTTTTCCATAGCTCAAACCTGTAATTCGGTTATGCTAAGATTCTTTTCTTAGACATAAAAGTCATGAATGGACACCTTTCCAAAACAAATGGAAGGATGGGGTGCAGTATGACACTGGAGAACCACGCCAAAAAGAGAAACAAATACAAATCGCTCATTCAGTTTATTCGATTCCGACAGTAAAATTAAGTTATTATTTCAGTGCGATGAAAATTACTTGCATACACTCACTCTTGACATTATGTTATTAGGCTATAGCTGTTATTAAAATTAATGTGTTTTTTTTTTTCAGGTAACAAACCGCTGCTGTTG
Organism: Bacillus rossius redtenbacheri; assembly: GCF_032445375.1. Lineage (NCBI taxonomy): Eukaryota > Metazoa > Arthropoda > Insecta > Phasmatodea > Bacillidae > Bacillus > Bacillus rossius. The sequence goes on from NW_026962011.1 coordinate 30,528,853, forward strand.
ACATACAATCAAGTTGAAAATCACGTGGAAGAGCTGCATGTAATTCCACTTTCTTTTAAGGTAAATCGTTTTGACATTTTCTCCAACGTACATTACTGAAGGATAGCCTTCGGTGATTTACATCTAATAGTAACCGAATTATTAGAGACCGGAAAAATTGACGGATTCATTCGGCGATAGGCTAGAATAAAAATACATATACCTTTTAGATGATTTTGCTATTGGCTTACTGTTCATCTGGACGAATCTCAACCAATTATAAACCCTCAACCAAAGAAGGATCGAATCACACGCAAACCATCTGAGACGACTTACAAGTCAGCAGCCAATGAACTTGTGTTTTTTGCCCAAGTGTACAAGTGTAGTCTATCCTGAAGGCCATCGAAACCGCTAATTTTTCCGGTCCCTACGAATTATTGTAGTGTGAAGATGATAATTCCATTTCATGCATTGCTGTACAGAGCAATGGATTAGGTTATATTGCGGAACATGTAGTTTCAGGTTGCTGTTTTTTTCTTTTTCTGTTTGGGTGCTACTAGGTAGTAGCATTTATCCCAGGTTAACTACGCAGTGTATTGGAATGTAACGCAGGGGAGTGAAATTTTCTTGCGTTGCGAGATTTCTTCTCTCTCTCTCTCTTTCTTTCTCTCTTCCCCCCTCCCTCCCCATACAACCCAATAACCTGCCTTGGTTCTGATTTGCAAACTCTACTGCAAACGAGTTCGATCCCGGTTGATGCATGACCCTGAACAGGCCATGTATGGACAACTGCAATTCAGCGCAGGGGGTTGGCTCCCACGCAAGCGCCAATTACAGGGCGATAATTTACCTCTTCGCCTGTAATCTTCGCGCGAGTGAAGCCTGATAGGGCGCGACAGTTGTTTTATGTATTCGTGCGGCGTTCCGTTTTCTTAATTGCCCGTTCGTTCCGCTAGCAGCAGCGTCCTCAGGGCAGGCGCTCCCGAGTGTGGCACCAATAGCCGAGCTCTTCTTCAGTCTGCAGTGGGCATTTACTCTCTCTTCCCAGTGCATGAGCGCTGGCATCGTTGCCAGATACACACGCCATAGAGCACAAAGGTTTTAGGCACATTTTCATTATGTAATGATAGAATTTTTAGAGTCTATTTTAATTGTATTTTGGAAAAAAAAAATTGGTTGTCTGTAAGGTCGGTTTACGGACGATAGTTTAACGTGACGTCATAACAAAACATTGATGAAATGATTGCATAGTTTTATGAATAAAATTGAATCATTTTTATTGAATTATCACTATTTTGTATGGATACAAAGAAGGAGTGAAATGAAATCTACAATTTAATTGATAAATTTACTTTTATTTGAACTCAATAATTCAAATATGTTTATTACTTTAACGAAGAGATTATTTTAACTTTAACTTTTATACATGTTTGCTATTTAACTTCTAACAATCTGTGTTATTGTGTTAAGGATAGGACGATGATAGGAAAAGTAGGAAACGAATGGGAGTGTTTCAAGTTTAATGTGCCTCGAAAAAGTCAAATCGATGGTTGTTCCATTCGAGTGGAAGAGAGATAGATGCGGCGCAAGCGTACAATGAGCGTAACGGGACATATTTGTGCAGCTGGCGTTCATAGATTTATTTGACGTCACGTCAAAAAGGAAAATATGCAAATTTCATCTCGTCGTATATCCCGCTGTGTATCATCAAGAGCATCAAATATTTATATTTAATTTTTACTTCCAAGGAGATCTAACTTTAAACCCGCTGTATCAATATATTTTTTTAAATTGGCTCTGTTTAGGCATTGCACATTATTTAATGCCATGTCTTGTTATTAATTGTGACCAGCTGCTACAAATAGTTTCTCGTGTTTAATAGTAGTTGGTGTTTAGCATTGAATTATCCTTTTTTTTTCTGTCAGAATGCAACTGTATTAATACTGCCAGTAGACACTGTTAATAGTTTTGAAAAAAATTTTTGGAAAATTTAAAATTGTCATTATAACTTACTATAGTTAACGATGCTATACAGTATATTTGTACTGTTACAAGCAGGTTAGTATCAATCTGGCTACAGTGGAAATGGGGAGGACCCCAACAAAATCATCTTACCACCAGCCCTTAAGTGTGTATACAGATAACGAAAGTCCCGAGAATAAAAAAAAAAGTAAGGAAACTGAAGGAATAGTCACGAAAGTCAAGAAAAGTAAGGAAACTATAGGAGTAGTATAGAAAGTCACAAAAAAGTTCCGAAATAAAAAGCATCGGTGCTGGGAATAGCGAAACTTTAATTGTATCCAGCAGTCTTTTGCTAACTCACATTTTGGGTTTTTAACGCCTCGCGTAATTTTACAGTCGCACGTTAAATATAAATGGATGGAGACTGTCCATTCAAAAATCACGTGGAAATTATCCCTGAATATGTTCTTTAGCTTTCTAACTTAAAAAATCGGTTCGTTCATGCGAACTGTAGAAAATTTAGTATTATAATTGCTCTTGATTGATTTTGTTGTATATATTTTTTAGTTACCCTTTGATAAAAAAAACTTTGAATGATGTTTATTAAAAGGTCCTTTGGTTCACAATGCATTTGTAGACATCCCGTCATATTTTCTCTGAACGGCGACTGGGTACGAGCAAGCATCTCGCTGATAACAGGTTGTTGGCTCGGAGGTCTTAGGCCGGTATTGCAAGACGTTCGGTTAGATAGCGAATAAGCACTGCCTTGTTGCGATACAACCGTGATATAACTCGCGGGCCGTATTCCAGAACGTTTCCAAACCGAATCCCAGTAAGGAAACAGATCGGCAACAGTTTTGATAAACAGTGCCCTGCGCGAAGCTATAAACTGATTTCAACGCATTCTAGCGGGACGTTTTGCAACCATCGGTACAATTGTTACGGCAAAAATATTCGAGATACCCACCGCTCAAAAAAAAACTGTTTATATGATCTTGTCAAGTACTTTTTAAGTTGCGATTATTTCTTGTTATGACGATTTATGTGTACAAAATGTACATATATCATAAAGTTTCATTTGGCGTACCAACACGCTTGGTACGTTCCCCGATGTTCACAAATGTGACTGTATACGAGTTGATGGCGCCAGAAGCGAGTCCACCATGTGCACGATGTCAACAACAAAAAAAGTGAGCTCTGTGCATGCGCGCGGAATTTGGGCAAACAGATCGGCAACGGATAGGACACCAAAATCCTTGCCCTAAAAATGAGGGACCGGCCGTGTCCCATCGTGCACCAGGAATACGTGTTAAGGCCGCTCCACACGCAACGTTTTGTACACAGTTTTGACTGCGCAGACAAAACTGTGCAAACCAAAGGTTGCAGTTTAGCCGTGTCCACACAACACAGTTTGCAACCAAGTTTTATCCTATCAGTTGCGAGAATTCCTTACTTTGGCCAATTCTTCCCGGTATACCCAACCTCAAAGAATATTTTTTTTTTTTTTTTAGATTTTATCTCTGTTAGCCGCGATGTCAACCTCTTTGTATTTTTGCACAAGTGCTTCATACGCTTCACGTTTTTTGTCCCTATCGCTATATTCTTTTGATTTAACCCGCCACAAACACGGAAAGGACTTGTACAGACCAATGAACTCTGTTAGAAATTCACGTGAACACTGTCGCAAATCGGTCATCGTTGAACAGATTACACTGTTCCGGCACAAATACCGAGGGAGAACTGAGCCCCGTGTACGGAGAAGACGGACGAAGTGTCCACACGCTACGATAAGTCTGTGCAGGTCGACTAAACTGCGCGGACATAAATGCTCTTGGCGACAGTTTTCCTTCTCCGTGTTCCGTCTCCGCGCAGTTTTCCTGTCTACACGCTACGTCTTGTCTACAACGATGTGACCTGCGCAGGTAAATCGTTGCTGAAAACGCTGCGTGTGGACCGGCCTTTAGGGTATAGGTGTAGCATATTCAACACACAAACACTGTGTTTGCGTGTGTTGGGATGCCGGCTTAAGTGTGGTTGCATCTGCGCCGTAGTCTGATCCTCGTTTGGGACTCCGCCGCGCTGTCCGGCCCGCGGCTGTAGCGGCAGCTACGGCGGGCTCCCGCGTATCAACACCGTGCCTCCCTGGGAGGGGACGTGTGCGCAGGGGCGTAACAACCCAGGACCGCGGTGCATGCGGCCACGAGGCACGGCGCTCCCTGGTCACCTTCACGGCCGCGCCACGTGTGTGCATTTGTACACACACATCACACAACCAACTGTTTAGTGTGGCTGGAATATTTATGCGACAGAGCGATCGCAAGATACTTTTATGCGACTTGTGATTTTTCAGGAAATTTTCTTTAATGTTTTTATTTTTTATTTTTTGTGTAAGTACGGGGGAAAAAAATATTTTCAAAATATAAATTAGTCCATCCGAAATATTTGCTTGGTTATCTGGTTCAAAAGTATACTTCTGCTGACATTTAAACAAAATCATATATTTTTTTTTAATGTCCTGAGTCAGGTGAAATAATAACATGTAACTTGAGCTCTGACGACTATGCTTTCTCGTACTTCGAGGAAACGAAGACGGATTCTGGTATTTTCTCACTCCGCGCTGGGCCGCTTACTTTTGCGGGACCCTCATATTTTGGAGCGGAGACGTGCCGAGAGTTTTTGGAGGGGTGTTGCGGAATAAGACCTCATAAGAAAAAAAAGGGGGTGGAGGAATCGGGGTTCCTCCCACGGAAACTTTGAAAAATAAACTTTTTTAAACAAACGTTTTTAAGATAACCGGGACTTAAATTTCAACGAGCGTTTTGTTAATTTATCTTCAAAAATTTTGTTTTGATTAAAATTCAATTAAATTACGTTCACATTATATAGTGAGGACTCCAGCCCGTTCTCGGCCGTTCCAGCACGCTCTCGCCTCTGCAAGGAGACCAGCTTGTGTCTGGAGCAGAGCTGAGCGCGAGTCCCTGCTTTTGATTTGCATCTACATATTTGAGAGAGACGTTTCCCAGCGCTTTTTGAATGTTTACAAAAAGGTCGCAGGCTCTCACGGCAATCGTCCGAAGTTTCTTGGCTTGTAGACTCTGAAGATGAGCGACTGCGATGTCTGTCTGCCTTCGACGCGGCTAGATCTCGCAAGCCCGGAAACTTCCTTAATACAATGCACACACGGCGTATTGAACGCACCGTCCCGCCGTGGACAGAAGCCGGCCGATGTGGACACGGCTTGCAAGCACGAAATCAGTCTCGCGGCGGCCGGTGGGTGCGGACCCCAGATCGAGGCCGCAATTAGCCGGCGCATTCCAGCGCAGCGGCGCGGGATCCTCCGTCCCCCCTCCCCTACACCGCCCCCGCCTAGCTGGTCGTCTCCGGGGACGGACATGTCCAGGGGATAATCAGCCGTCACGCCCCCCAATCCCCTTTCCCCTCCTCAGCAAGCGCCCCGCCGGGCCCTTTTAGGGCCTCGTCGCTCCACGCCTCGCCCGCCCTTTTTTTTGTTCTCGGGCCGTAATCCTCAATCAAGCGAGACTCGCTCGGAATGCCCTGCCCCTCCCCTCACCCCCTCCCAACATCGCCGAGGTGCTCCGGGGCGGGAGATCGGAAAGGCTCGATGAGTCGGCGTCAGGCGGAGCTCGGCTCTCCGGGGACGGAGCGGCGATGCCAATCGACCAGATTGTTAATTGTATCCTCGAGGTGTGCGCCGGTGCAGTGTCTGATGCAGCGCTGATCCTCGTCCACGGACGTGGCTGCCCTTCCCTGTCTCTATCCGGTGCGCGGTGTCTGTCACCCCGGTGCGCTCTGCTCACAGAAGAAGTCTCAGACACGTCTATATCACGTAGAGTCATTTTTTTTTAAAACCAAATCTGATATATTGAATATAGTAAAGGAACTTTTCGAATGATTATTTCAGAAAAAAAAAACAACATAATTTTGGTGTGTTTCAAAATCTGAATGTTTTTTTTTTTACTTCTAAGGAGACGTAACTGACAGACGCCATCTTGTTATTAACTTTTTTTGCAAATTATTATTTTTTTTACATGATTAAGTATTCAAATTTTCGTGTAGCCTGTCTTCTGTGAAATAAATTATTATTGGTGTTGGGCATCGACGCAATTTGCCTAGAACTAACCGAAACAATCACTTGTGTGTTTGTTTACACCAGGAAGTTCAACAGAGATACGCCTAAAGTTGACAGGTTGTTATTTGTGATTCGATACAGTTGCGTTTATTCGATGAGCCAGTAACGAACTACCAGCCACCACGTGGTTGAATGTCGGACGATACATACAAGGTCCTGTTGTGTTTCACGACACGATGAGTTGCAGAGACGTGGCAACCGCGCGCTGGTCGACTCCTGGAAGTGTTGGTCCTCAGGGAACTGGTGGGTGGGTGAATTGGGGGGGGGGGGGGGAGGCGGTGAGTGTTTGGACAGGAGACGTCGCATCACGGCAGACTGGGCGGCGGGAATCTGTCCCCAGCCTCCCTCGCTGGACCGCCAGCCCCTGGTGTGTCAGCACACCTCACTGCCCTTACCAGCTTGTATTACACCGTCACAAGTCTATCACTCAGTCATTAAGAGCGGGAATAGTTGGCTCGTTTGTATTAACAAATTACCGTGAACTAAATGCTTTTTATAAAGAATGCAACCGCGTAAATTCGCAAGTGGGCAAGTGCACGAGTATGTGAGTGCGCGAGTACGCAATTCTAAAAGTACTCGAGGATGCTTGTATTCAAGTGTGCTATAGTGCAATACATTCCATCGAGCGCAACATTCCTGATCGTTATCTGCAAGTTTCATTTCATGCTGTTCACGTTACACTTAGCTCGACTTATTCTAGCGAATAGTCAAAATGTACGAAGTCAGGCAAATTCTGAATTATTGACATAAGACGATATTATTATATATATATATACCAACAATGATAGAGCAATATGATACGGAGAAAATAATTACATATAGGCTGTAGGAAACGGGAGATGCTAATAACGAACACCTAAACTAATAATGAAGAGTAATCAGTTGATGCACAATAGCATGCCATTGGTGGTAGACTCGGGAGGATTACTGGGAATCTTTTCGAAGCCGTAGCAGGCAGAGAATGGAGAAGAGTTTGATGGTACGTATACGCAGATAGAGTGCAAGTTGATTGACAATCCTGTGCTCTAATAGTGTGCAAGAGTTGCTGCTGCGGAGATGGGTCCTCCGAGGTGCTGATTAGCTCGGGGCCAGGGGCGCAACAACAGGGGGGGGGGGCAAGGGTATTCCCCCCCCCCCCCTTTGAAACCTTGAAGTGGGGGCAAACGGAGGCAAAGAAAGTGCGCTGTGTAATCAATTTTTAGATATTAAAACTGCTTAAATAGCACCATTTTCCACCTTGAAATACAAATTTTTTCCCGGGAGAGGACCCCCGGACCCCCCCGCTTCAATAGGGGAGGGATCGATGATTCTTTATAAAAAGGTATATTGCCCCCCCCCCCCATATTTTGGAAATTTAGTTTTTGCGCCCCTGCTCGGGGCTGACGGGGCCGGGGGGTGATGGAGGGGGGGGGGGGGGTGTTGCTCCGGGGTACCAGGTCGTCCTCGGCCCCGCCAGTAGGGTCGGCGGCAGTCGAGGGCGGCGAGTCTTCGACGAGATGGCGGACGAACGAGCGAGGAGGGAGGAGCCCGCCAGAAATAGACGCGTGATTCAATTCCAACCCCGGCGCGGCGCCGGCACGCACTCAGCAGGTCAGCTCTCGTGGGGGCGTTTCCCCCCCCCCCTCCTTCTCTTCCAGGGTCCCCCTCGCTGTTATCTCCCCCGACACGCCTCGCGCGTGCTGGTTGGCCGGCGCCCTGCATGCAGCCTCGACCCCAGCGCAAACTGTCTTCAGGTTAGACCTCTCCAGGCGCGTTGTGAATGAAAATGACACTGGATTTCTACGATGCGCGCGCACCATGCGACGAAATTTTCACAGGAAGCCACATATAAATATTATATGTGCGCTTTCAAATCTTACACCGAAGGGATGATTGTTTTTGGATACTGGTCCATATAATTAAAAAAAATATATTTATTTATTTATTCTGAATATCAACGATAGCGTTTTTGTTTATAAATTTTTTCAAGTGTATTTGTATAAGTGAGGTTATGTACCCGTATGTATAATTTATTTGCTTAGTAAATGATAAATTATTACATTATTTAATAAATAATTAAAATTTATCTCTAACATAAATAATGGCGATAAAATGTACTGTATTCTGTAGTCACCCGATCGTTAATATAATGAGTTCTTAATTTGAAAACAATAATTATGTAGGTTAAATAAACCTTGTTGACTGTCATATGTATTTCCCATTTGTTTCGGCCATAAAGACTGTTGTAAAGATTTTGGGACAGCTGAAAAGAATTAGAGACGAAATTCTTGTTATGTTTATATTTGACACTCTGTAATGTGTAAAAAGCATGTACCTGTGGCTGTGGGATCTGCCCAAGTACTAAAGATGTACGGCCTATCTCCCCTTGTCCAATAGCCTCCGTGGTTGACGTTGCTATAGACTCTGAGTTTTACGTCACGTGCCCTTAGTGTTAATGTGCAAAGACAAATGACCAGCCTTAGTTGTCAGAGCTGCCGCCGGGACTGCCCGGCGCTGCGGTCGGCGGAACACGCTCTATCACAGTCGATCTGGACCGCTGTCGGGGCGCTGTCCGCCCTCCCAGGAATTCTGGGCGTGACCTAGCACAACTGCTGTGAGATGAGAGTTCGGCTTCCCCCTACCACTCCCCCCTGTACCTGCCCCCCAACTCTCCATAGACGAACACAGCTGTGCATTCTTCGAGTGACTAACCGGTCCTGCTATCCTTTCTGCCCCGTCTCACCTCCGTAGAGCACTCTACACTGTCATATTTTTTTTTTAATTCGACAAACAATTCATTGGGTAGTTAGTTACAATATTTTCTTGTAATTATACAACTAGAACAGTGTAAATAGTATAATAAATTGCCTTGGTATGTTTAAAACTATTGCAGGTTATACTTACACATTCTAAAAATCAGGTAATATTCAGCAATTTAGTCAGGGAATTTACTTTAAATCCTGGAAATTTTTTAATTATTCTCCAGTGAAAGTATTTAATTTGTGGAGAAAATCTCATGCTCAAATCTGCCATCACCCAGACTAAATATATATTTTTCTTCAAAAGATGTTTTAGTGGATAGTCATACTATGGTTCTGTTTCAATTTTCAAGAAATATAGAAAATGTGGAGATAACTTGGCCGGTAGTGTGAATGGTGTTAACTTGTTTTTATTTTATTTTTATTTTGCATACATTAGCATAACATGTAAATTATTTTACAAAAATTAGACGGGAGAAATTTTATCTAAAGAAGCACGAATCGCAGTCCCCCAAATCATGACCAACATGACGTTACCACATACATCTGGTCGTCCCATGGAAAAGTTTTAGATGATTGACAACGTTTTACTTGTAGAACTACGATAAAAAAATTTTGTGTAGTTGAGTTTACAAAAGTAAAAAGTTACGGTTAAAAGCTGATGTTTTCCAACCTAGAGGTCAGAGCTGAGATGGTTCGAATCACAGGGCTTTTAATGTAGTTTGTAAAAAATTTAATTTAATATGTCGATAAGGACCATAATATCTATGGTAGGTAATGAAACATTGACCTTATGCGATGAGACAGAGCAACACTGGCGCTCTCTAGGAGTACACAGCAGAAACAGTGACGTCGGTATCCGAGATGGTAGTCAAAGTAACCATTGTTACAGCGTACAGTCCGTCGTAGTCACTTCGTCAGAGTGTAAGCTGTCCAGTCAGGCTTGTAAACTTCCACGTAAGGAATCAGGCGGTGAAATGAACGAGAAGGACGCAGTGGAGTTGCGACGCCTGGAAGCAGATCACGCGGTCGTGTCCTCTTGATCGCCGGCTAAGCTGGAAAGTGAAACCCTTTCCTAACGCTGCAGGAAGATCTGACCCACTGGCCCGCACCAGCTAGTGTGGGGAGAGCCGGGAGGAATAACTTCCCACTCCTTCCTCGAGAGTTGTTGCCAGCCCTTCGCGGGGGAGGAACCCAGACCCTTCGCCCTTCGTCCTGGTCGGTGTTCTCCCTTCTTCACGGGTCATTCCCGCCGTCTTTTGAGCGGCGCTTCTTCACTTCAGTGATGCTCAGTTAAGCAGAATACAAATATGTACTTCGAAAAGGCAGTGGGCAGCACTGAATTTTCAAACTTTGCCTTGTAAATGTTTTCTATTATAAAAAAAATGTAAACAATCATTTTAAAAGTAGATGTGCTCATTTAATAGTATTGTTTCTGATAAAATTCATACATTAATTAAATATTAACACATAATTATAACAAAGTCCAAAAAAAAGAAATTGTGTAAGAAAATCTCGCCATAAAAAGTGGACATTTTGTGAGATGCTTCAACATGCACATCTCTTTCCCGAAGAACTGAAGATTTTATGTTTAACTTTGAACACAAATTATGAAAAACTGCAATACTGAATGGATTCAGTGTTTTCATCGTGAGATGGTTTGAAGTTCTAGTTATGATGTTACTTTATAAAAACATAAGCATCGCTGCGTAAGTATTACCATTGAATATATATAATGTATAGAAGTCGCGAGCCCAGGTTAAATTTTCTGTCCGGTTTCTTAGAAGAATTTTTGTAGTTCCAAGCTCCGCCGCTGCGATCGCTTTCATCGCTGGGTATCGGCCGTATACGCCCCTGGCGGTATTTGGCAGAACTAGGTTAACCAGCCCAGTCGTGACATCATCCTTCACCCCCCCCCCCCCCCTTTTTGAAAATCCCAGACCAACGATTCGAATTACCCGGCAGGTCTTATCAGCATCGTTAGGCGACCTTGAAGAGGAGCTTCCCTTACCGTCGTTTGAGAATGATTAAATCCCAAAAGAAGCTAGCCACGGAAATCACTGAATGATGGGATTCTGTACCCGAGTGAAGTGAAAATTAGCTATTAAAACTTTGTATTGGGCCAATAGTCAGTGTTACGTTCAAAATATGGTTTTATTTTAAAAGTAAAATACTTATTTAAACTATATTTCGCGTTTGTACAAATTTACTTTTAGATATTGGCAAGGAAAATCAACATACCTTAAACAACCTTCTCTTATTCAACGTTATCTATTAAGTAGTAAAAGGGGTAGATATTATTTTTAAAAATAAAAAAAATGTAACCCACTAAATCAGTATTGGCAAGATATATATAAATTCAATATTAAAATACGCACATTAAAATTTTTTGTAATTAACTTTTTTCGGTAATAAAAATTCAGGATGGTTTTGGTTTAATTGGTTTACGTATATTGCTATATTTTCTAAATCACATAGAAAAGGGAAAACAGTGCATCAGTGAAAATTCAAAAATTTAGTTTAAGTAATACTAGCCATACCAAAAGATCAATATGCGAGATAATAAATTTGGTAACTGCTCTACATTTCAAATAAAAATGCATTGGTTTCATGAATACTGAAATGTATGCGTAATAAGGCATATTATGTTATTATACTAAGCATGACTATAACTAAAAAATTACAGTAATTTAAAACGATGGCAGTCTTAACATACAATAAGTGCGCGAGTCTTAGTTTATTTTTTAATTGGCTTCTTCGTCAGATGGAAAAGAGTTAAGATTTCATCAAGGAAAAATATATTCTCAAAGTCACTAAACCGGGAGATAGAAAATAAGGTAGGTACTTAATTTTAAATAAAATTTAAAATAGACTTACGCTAAACCAATTAAAAATAAGTCGTAAAAATATTTTTATTTATTAAATATGTTCTATACTTGACAGTTCTTTGTGTATAATTCTTCAAAAATCTTTGAAATTTAATACATATTTTCTTAAAATGGTAGAATATCAGCAATACCCGGAAATTACGTGAGCAAAGCCACGGGTTATTAGATACACTTTTATTATAAAATAAAAACAATTATGCATTTGTAGTTCACGAATGTGATATTTTGTTTATTGCTTCACAACATTAATTTGCCAGTCTCAAATTTCATCGTACCACTTGTCAGAAATGTCACCAAAAATGAGAGATAGTTTTTTTTTGACGAATTTCAATTACGAGGAAACCTTTCGCAAGACTTTTTTCTTCGCAGTAGTCACTGGGACACCATTAATTTAAATCCACTAAGATAATAAAATTGTATGTATAATGATTTGTTTTTGTATATTTATATAACTTCCCAACCAATTTTTAATGATTTTCATGTGAATAAAAACTTGTAAAGCAATTTAATTAACTGTGTCATAATACTTCTGATTAGATGGAAATACTAACTTTTCATCAGTAATATACGATGATAAAAATATTTATTATTGCAAAATAATATTCACTGTTCAAATGCAAATTTAAATAGATTATTCATACATGTTTCCTGATAATTAATGGTTTAAAATAATTATTTTTTAGTATAAAATCATTTTTCTCTTGTGTTAAAATGGGTTGCTAAAATGAGGAATTATAAATATGTCACTTACTTAGTCCGTGCACAGATTTACACAAAACAGCAATGCAAATAATCTTTTTTGGTAGTTTCTAATTTTGTGCCCTGGATAACATGAATTTGGTTGAATTCATACCAAAGTGAATTTTTTGAACAACTTAAATTGATGTCATAAATAAATATTTATTTTTTATTAAAAATCCACAAACAGTTTTTAAAATATAATATTTATCACGCCAGATGGAATAATAAACAAAAAATAGCTCTTATATGTTGTCTGTGTTTAAAGAATTGTATTATATTTCATGGAAATAATATTTACCTTTCGGTTATTAAAAGAAAATATATTTGTATTCAAAATACTTGCGCATCGTTTTTACGAGCATAACTTGTGTATCCAACCTCAAAGCAAGGAATATAAAGAGTGGGAACTCAATGCTATAACAAACACTCTTATTTTCTTTGGAGATCCGGGAAATGTGCGTTATTTATAAGCAACTTAACATAGTAAATCGTTAACTTTTCAGATCTATGTTGGCAAAATTGATTTTTTTTTTGTGGTCATTCGCTACTGGGAATATTCACCATATAACGTTTAAGATTATTTACTTTGAATTACGAAACAACCAAAACATTATGTAAAAATGCTTCATCTTATGTTAAAAAAATTATAAACTGCATAGCCACAAAGTATGACATCATACCATAAGTTTCAGTTACTAATAACAATACGTGCACGCGTATGAACAGTCATCGCAGCCATAGTTGTTTCATAGCTACCAAAATCATTCAACGTTGTCAAGAATTATTCCAAATTATGTTTTGCCATTTTACTCAATGCGCCACTCCGTTAACACAACATTTTATAAATTCTGAACTACGAATGTCAGTGGGAATGTACACTATACTGTACATTCCAATCTGATACGCTTTAAGAAATTTCTGTAGTTTTCTTATTATTAAAACTTAATTTTTGATGTTGGCATCTTTTAACCGCACTTTTTTTTTTTTTTTTTTTTTCCGGTGGCCGTACTCCTCCAATTCAGTTGCGCCCGCCGGTATCCAAGCGCTCGGATTTCAACAAAAGGCGCCGCCTCTCGATAGAGTGAAACAGAGAATTACGCGCACGACCTTGAAAAAAGCGACGCTACAGCGCTCTGGCGTGGAAGCTGGTAACTACGAGTACCCTCTTGTGGAAAGAAGAGCTGTCTAGCGGCGGAGCTAACAACTACCTCAGTTTTGGATCCGAAAATTGGAATAATAAATCCTATCCCCTCGCGACTTCTATAAGTTATATATATTCAATGGTATTACCATTGAATATATATAATGTATAGAAGTCGCGAGCCCAGGTTAAATTTTCTGTCCGGTTTCTTAGAAGAATTGTTGTAGTTCCAAGCTCCGCCGCTGCGATCGCTTTCATCGCTGGGTATCGGCTGTATACGCCCCTGGCGGTATTTGGCAGAACTAGGTTAACCAGCCCAGTCGTGACATCATCCTTCACCCCCCCCCCCCCCCCCCCTTTTCGAAAATCCCAGACCAACGATTCAAATTACCCGGCAGGTCTTATCAACATCGTTAGGCGACCTTGAAGAGGAGCTTCCCTTACCGTCGTTTGAGAATGATGAAATCCCAAAAGAAGCTAGCCACGGAAATCACTGAATGATGGGATTCTGTACCCGAGTGAAGTGAAAATTAGCTATTAAAACTTTGTATTGGGCCAATAGTCAGTGTTACATTCAAAATATGGTTTTATTTTAAAAGTATAATACTTATTTAAACTATATTTCGCGTTTGTACAAATTTACTTTCAGATATTGGCAAGGAAAATCAACATACCTTAAACAACCTTCTCTTATTCAACGTTATCTATTAAGTAGTAAAAGGGGTAGATATTATTTAAAAAAAAAAAAAATGTAACCCACTAAATCAGTATTGGCAAGATATATATAAATTCAATATTAAAATACGCACATTAAAATTTTTTGTAATTAACTTTTTTCGGTAATAAAAATTCAGGATGATTTTGGTTTAATTGGTTTACGTATATTGCTATATTTTCTAAATCACATAGAAAAGGGAAAACAGTGCATCAGTGAAAATTCAAAAATTTAATTTAAGTAATACTAGCCATACCAAAAGATCAATATGCGAGATAAGAAATTTGGTAACTGCTCTACATTTCAAATAAAAATGCACTGGTTTCATGAATACTGAAATGTATGCGTAATAAGGCATATTATGTTATTATACTAAGCATGACTATAACTAAAAAAATTACAGTAATTTAAAACGATGGCAGTCTTAACATACAATAAGTGCGCGAGTCTTAGTTTATTTTTTAATTGGCTTCTTCGTCAGATGGAAAAGAGTTAAGATTTCATCAAGGAAAAATATATTCTCAAAGTCACTAAACCGGGAGATAGAAAATAAGGTAGGTACTTAATTTTAAATAAAAGTTAAAATAGACTTACGCTAAACCAATTAAAAATAAGTCGTAAAAATATTTTTATTTATTAAATATGTTCTATACTTGACAGTTCTTTATGTATAATTCTTCAAAAATCTTTGAAATTTAATACATATTTTCTTAAAATGGTAGAATATCAGCAATACCCGGAAATTACGTGAGCAAAGCCACGGGTTATTAGATACACTTTTATTATAAAATAAAAACAATTATGCATTTGTAGTTCACGAATGTGATATTTTGTTTATTGCTTCACAACATTCATTTGCCAGTCTCAAATTTCATTGTACCACTTGTCAGAAATGTCACCAAAAATGAGAGATAGTTTTTTTTGACGAATTTCAATTACGAGGAAACCTTTCGCAAGACTTTTTTCTTCGCAGTAGTCACTGGGACACCATTAATTTAAATCCACTAAGATAATAAAATTGTGTGTATAATGATTTGTTTTTGTATATTTATATAACTTCCCAACCAATTTTTAATGATTTTCATGTGAATAAAAACTTGTAAAGCAATTTAATTAACTGTGTCATAATACTTCTGATTAGATGGAAATACTAACTTTTCATCAGTAATATACGACGATAAAAATATTTATTATTGCAAAATAATATTCACTGTTCAAATGCAAATTTAAATAGATTATTCATACATGTTTCCTGCTAATTAATGGTTTAAAATAATAATTTTTTAATATAAAATCATTTTTCTCTTGTGTTAAAATGGGTTGCTAAAATGAGGAATTATAAATATGTCACTTACTAAGTCCGTGCACAGATTTACACAAAACAGCAATGTAAATTATCTTTTTTGGTAGTTTCTAATTTTGTGCCCTGGATAACATGAATTTGGTTTAATTCATACCAAAGTGAATTTTTTGAACAACTTAAATTGATGTCATAAATAAATATTTATTTTATATTAAAAATCCACAAACAGTTTTTAAAATATAATATTTATCACGCCAGATGGAATAATAAACAAAAAATAGCTCTTATATGTTGTCTGTGTTTAAAGAATTGTATTATATTTCATGGAAATAATATTTACCTTTCGGTTATTAAAAGAAAATATATTTGTATTCAAAATACTTGCGCATCGTTTTTACGAGCATTCGCAATAGCACGCAAACAGCACACAGATAGCACACACGCACAGAGATAGCACAGAGCTTGATGCTACATTCACGCACAACACAACACAAAATAATCCCGGAAGCATTCAAAAAAGTTTTTTAAATGTAAAACTCCCGTTCACAATTTTGGTCACTGAAGTTGGCATACGTGACGTTTGTTTAGATTCGTGTGTTGTTATTGTGGTACGGTTTTCGTTAAACCCAGAAATATTTTAAATATTTCAAAGTTTACGTACAAAACACAATGAGCATTCAAAAATATATATCACTGTTTATTTCAAATCCGGCTTCTTTAACACATTCAGACCCAGACTTCCAAGCATTTAATTTAGCTTCTTCATTTTTGTATCCTGCGGATCCCCTGTCATACAAAATATTTTTACTTTCTATTACAGCTATCAAAAAGCTATCAAATGTGCCTTCCATTTTTATGTTATCGCGTGTTTGAAAACAATAACAAACTACTCAAGTCAAGAGCACCAATACTTTCGTGACAATTTTTCTTTTATAAGCCCACTCGAGTAGTACTTAAACTGTTTGCTGATTGGCTACCACCATGGTCGCGCACAGAAAATAACCTAAAAGTTAAAAGTTAATGAACTTTCTGTGCGCCGATCCTGTGCTATTTTTCTGTGCGCGTGCTATTTGCCAATGTGGCAGCTCATATCTAATAGTGTATGTTGAACTTCTGTGCGTCTGTGCTGTTTGCTTGCTATTGCGAATGTAGCCCGGGCTTAACTTGTGGATCTAACCTCAAAGCAAGGAATATAAAGAGTGGGAACTCAATGCTATAACAAACACTCTTATTTTCTTTGGAGATCCGGGAAATGTGCGTTATTTATAAGCAACTTAACATAGTAAATCGTTAACTTTTCAGATCTATGTTGGCAAAATTGATTTTTTTTGTGGTCATTCGCTACTGGGAATATTCACCATATAACGTTTAAGATTATTTATTTTGAATAACGAAACAACCAAAACATTATGTAAAAATGCTTCATCTTATGTTAAAAAAATTATAAACTGCATAGCCACAAAGTATGACATCATACCATTAGTTTCTGTTACTAATAACAACACGTGCACGCGTTTGAACAGTCATCGCAGCCATAGTTGTTTCATAGCTACCAAAATCATTCAACGTTGTCAAGAATTATTCCAAATTATGTTTAGCCATTTTACTCAATGCGCCACTCCGTTAACACAACATTTTATAAATTCTGAACTACGAATGTCAGTGGGAATGTACACTATACTGTACATTCCAATCTGATACGCTTTAAGAAATTTCTGTAGTTTTCTTATTATTAAAACTTAATTTTTGATGTTGGCATCTTTTAACCGCACTTTTTTTTTTTTTTTTTTTTTTTCCGGTGGCCGTACTCCTCCAATTCAGTTGCGCCCGCCGGTATCTAAGCGCTCGGATTTCAACAAAAGGCACCGCCTCTCGATAGAGTGAAACAGAGAATTACGCGCACGACCTTGAAGAAAGCGACGCTACAGCGCTCTGGCGTGGAAGCTGGTAACTACGAGTACCCTCTTGTGGAAAGAAGAGCTGTCTAGCGGCGGAGCTAACAACTACCTCAGTTTTGGATCCGAAAATTGGAATAATAAATCCTATCCCCTCGCGACTTCTATAAGTTATATATATTCAATGGTATTACTACTAGGTATCGGTATCGCCGTGTGCTGGGCGGAGCAGGGCAGACAGCCTCTCCTCTATGGCGCGGCTGTCGCGACGTGGCTGTTGGGCTGGGGTGCTGTCGTGACGTACGCACACACACAACGTAGTACTTTACATGTTATGCCTGTTCAGAGTTGCGTGTTTCTAAGTTAGGTGGTTCGGCGTTATGTGTTTCTAAGTTACGACGGTTCTAAGTTGTGTGTTTCTAAGTCACGATGTTTCTAAGTTATGTAGTTCGGCTTTGTCTAAGATACGTGTTTATAATTTATGACAGTTCTAAGTGTTTTTTTCTAAGTTTACGAAGTTTTTAAATTAAGTTTTTCGGCGTTACGTGTTTTCTATGTTAAGTTTTTCTACGTTCTCGTTGCTCTAAGTTATGACAGTTGTAAGTCACGTGGATTTTTTTTAGAGAATTCTAAGTAACGATTCTTCTAAATTGTGAGTTTCTAAGTTATGTGTAGATCCCTGGATCCCTGTTGGGGTGAGGGCGGGGGAAAGGCAGCGCGCAGCTCCGCTCCTGCAGACGACACTCCAGTGTCCCTTGGTGCTTACTGTCCCTTTCTGTCGAGTGTACACTCGCCTAAGTGTGCTTTCTGGGAAGGTCAACGAGTGTTACTCATCATCATGAAGCACCTGGGTTGTACATTTTCTGATAATATGTTAATGCAATAAAAATACCTTCATAAACGTTAGTTGTTAGGCATAATTAAAACTAGCCGAGTATTTAAACTTTTATTTTACACGTTTGGTGTAAGAAATAAACTACAAATTTATTTAAATTTTCAATTGTTGCATGTGCTCTCTAAATTCTCGAAATTTTCTTACACATGCTTCGTAGGATATTGTAACATATGGAACACTCAACAACATTTTGCATGAACTCATTGCCAGTCAGTACACATGTGTTGGTAAAACTTAAATGAGTTACATTTCATGGATTGAAATTGCAGAACCAGGTTCCTATCAGAAAGAAATTAATGAAACGCGTTCGCTGAAAGAAAGAAAACCTATGACTGCATCGAGTCTTTTTTTTTAAAAAACTAACGTCAATGAAACTAATCTTATAGGTTTAATTTTTTTTGTAAGTAAGTATAAGTACGGTCTTTCCCGGGAACCAGTGAGACTCTTATCCCTGCTTACTTGCCTGGATCGCTTCGCAAGTGTTGGTGAGGGAACTGTGGAGACTCCAGGAACTTCTGGCTGGAGTAATTCATTTTTAGTGCCGCATGGCTACGACGGACTCCCTCTTATAGCGCTGCCTCTTGCCTCGGGCATGGGGTCAGCGGGAAAGGAGGGGGGGGGGGGGTTTGTGTGAGGAATTTCACCACGCAGTTCTAAGTTCTGGCCCCTCCTCCGTTGAATAGAGCTCTCGAGAAGGAGCTGTTTACAAACTGAAGTGAATGAAAGTGCTTGGCCGAAAGAAAAAAAAGTCGAAAAAAAAAAACAACACAGAAGGCAGTGCTTGAATGCCATGTTCCGACCCGTGGGTTTCGTGTTGGGTTTTTTTTCAATATAACCCAGTTGAAGAAACCCACTCTGTTATCCACTTGGTTTTTTAATATCTAAATAAATAATTTAAAATTACATGTTTTATTGCAATTTAAAATAAATAACAACATACCAAGTACGTACACACATTTCAGATGCACATAAAAGTACAAAACAGAGGCTGATTCCAGCTTATTATAACTAACCCCATATGAATTCATACATGGTATTGATAAATATTATTTCATTTATAAAAACTAAGAGTGTAGAAATCTAAACAGAAGGTTTTCATAGGCTTAATATTAAAAAGTTTAATTTTTAAAAAATAATTTTCATAAAACCCACAAAAATGTAAACTTTTTTTTTGTAAAAAAAAGGTAATGTAAAACACATGGTATGGTTGTTTTAAAGCCCGTGTTTTTACCAACCCTGAAAGAAAAACATGCTTTCCGTATTAAGGGGCCCGCCTACCTGGGCACACATACGGTGTGCAGAGCTTCAGGAAAAACAACGCGATTTCAAAACTACTCAAGATATCCGAGTGAGGCCTATTTACGAATAGCATTTAAGAGTTCGCTGAGGTCCGAAAAGTACTTTTAATTTCGGATTAAGTTTTTAAACTGTATTTTTAGAAGCTTAAAAATGCCTAAAACGCGTGTTTTCAGAGTAATTTTTAGGCATAAAACAATCAGTACAGATTCTTGAAAGCACTTAAGAGGCTTGCATAACACCTTTATCTTCATTTCTCCGCCATATAATGTTACGGTCACCGCTCAAATTCCACAGTAATCCTGTGACGACGAGACGAATGCGCGCCAGTTCAGAGCCTTGCGCTTAGAGGCGATACCGCGCTGGAAGCACCAGCGAGCGTCGCGCTTATCATCCCGCCTCACTAACACACATACACCCCTGACGAGGCGGGCCCCTTAAGACATGGCAGACAATTTCCTGGGACAAAAAGTGAGAAATAACTATTAATTTTATGTTACCTTAAAGACTGTAAAAATTGCAATGAAATAGCCGGCACTAACAAGAATGTACTTGATGTTACGGTACGTAATGATATATAAAGTTGGTGTAGCGTATAAAGTTGGTGGTTGACTGGTCACAACACTCGCCTCCCACCAAAGCGACCGGGGATCGGTTTCCGGCCGGGTCAAACCCCGGATTTTTCGCAAGTGGGACAGATGTTTCCGTGAGTTGCTGTGGGTTTTCTCTTACCTTTTCATTCGGTAGCTGCTCCCATACCCCATCTCATCTCATTCACACGCCTGTGAGTGTCAGCCCCATTCCATCCATGCAGACCCTGCCTCAGGTGGGACACTACATGTCGATTTCCATTTCAGTTTTCAAATGGTTTCATAGCGAAGTTGACTTCGTACTACAGAGCTACCGAAAAGCTTCAACTAAACAGGACTACCGGAAAAGATATAGACATTGCAGCGAGTAAAAAAAGTATGGCGGGTGACCTGTGGATTGCGAGTTCAGCATGTCACCACTGCACCACGTCGCTCCATAAGTGAGTACCGACCCAGCGCTGGGCTTCTGGTCACGTGTACAAACGTGCGCTGTCACGGTGTTCGCTCCGGGCTTGGCTCCCGAAACGTGGCGGCCGTTGCAGTGTCCAGTGAGTGGGTTTTCTCGGGGCACTCCCGTTCGCTCCCGTCACTGCTCCACCCTCACCCCGAACATCCCTCTTCGTCTCTGCGAGGACCTTGATGTCGGCGAATTAAAGCCCTCATTTATTAATTCTGTCGCTGATTCGTTAACGTGACGCCACAAAAAGAGCCAATACGATGGTAACTGTACCGCTGTGTCCAGTCCAGTGACACTGGAACAAACTTCCTGGAACCAGGCTCCTGAATCCAGCCTCCTGGAACCAACCTCCTGGAACCAGCCTCATGTAACCAGCCTTCTGGAACCAGCCTCCTGCAACCAGCCTCCTGGAACCAGCCTCCTGGAACCAGCCTCCTGGAACTAGCCTTCTGGAACTAGCCTCCTCAGGCATCAGAAAAATGGTTTCTTGGTCGTATTCACACATGTGGCATCCCTTCTGTCACTGGATTACAGGTTTTCATCATACCAGGGACCCCACATTGTTTCATTACAAACATATTTACAGCACATCAACGCATAATCACGAGGTAATCACAAAACACAATTTCTAGTAAATTTAAGATTTTTCAGTTAATTTTTGGTTTCCGAAAATTACCAGTTCAAATTATTTCTGGTTTGCGAGCGAAAAAAAGGTTTTCGCCTCGTAAATTTTCGTTCCTTTTTTTTACGCTCCCGTTGTGACCTTGGGGGCTTCGGAACGATTCTGTTTTTGTGGTTCGAGAGAGAAAATTGGAAAGGTGGGGGAGGAGGGTCGCTAGGGTGCCACAGTTTATGGGGGGGGGGGGGGGGGCAGAGAGAAGGCAGGTGCTTAATTAGTGGAGGGGATGGGGGCCGTAAATTTCTCTCTGCGGTCGCGAACAAATACCTCCGCGCATCTGGGCGCCGAGCCCGGTAGCGCAGAGTACCCGGTACTGCGAGTACCCGGTAGCGCCCTTCCGCCTAGAGATACTCTAGTGAGTTGTATCTAAGTACCCGCACAGTCGGGGGCGTGCGTTAGTGTCGGCGAGGCGGGATGACAAGTGCGACGCTCGCTGGTGCTTCTAGCGCGGTGTCTCCTCTGAACTGGCAAGCAGTCTTCTCGCCGTGCATGGGGAAATTATATGGGGGTTCAGTGGAAACCATAACATATGGCGGGTAAATGAAGATAAAGGCGAAATGTAAGTATCTTGGTAGCTTCTAGAATCTATGCAGGATGTTTCATTGCCAAGAATTGTTCTGAAAGCACACGTTTTAGCCGTTTTCTCTCTTCTAAAAATACTGTTTATAAACGAAATATGGAAACAGGAATACTCATCTGCCTTCAGCATATTCTTGAATGTTTTTTTTTGGTAAACATACCCCCGGGTGGAAACTAGTCTAGTTATGTCCCTGCATACACACACATACATATTTACATACACATATACATACATACAAACCGTCACTCGTTTATCATCTTCTCAACAATTGTTGGTACCAACTAATCAACACCTAATTTTTCAAAATTGGCCACGGATTATTTTCATACACCTTACGATACGGAACATCGCAGAGTGTTACCTTATCTAGGACAATTTCTTACGATGTTCCATTATATTGACATTGCATTTTGTTTCCTGTATCGAATGTGATCGCCAGATATATGCTAGTTTTTATCTACCATTGTTAAAGAGTCGGGCGGCAAATATAATTATAAATAATGTGTAACTAATTGATTCGTGGTAGCTCACTAGTAGTTCCCTTTCCTGAGTTCCTACATCTGGTTAACACATACTTAATTTATTCTTTCGTCTAATTTTTGGTCAATATTTTTATAAAAATTCGCAATGAGCAAAAAATTTATAATATGGAAGGTAAAGCCGAAACCTTATAGACATTATATGACAGATAATTTTATAGTAACAGAGTTTCGTAGTAGTACATATGTACAGAATATATTAAAAACATCTCTCTACATTAATACTCTTATATGCATTGCAGTTTACGTTGATCATTATGTAAAATTAAAAACAATATTTACGTATTTATTTATTATTTTTAAAGGACTATCAGTGAAATCAAATCACTTTACTGTAAGAGATTTCTGTTGTCCGTCCATTCGGTTAATCAAAAATTTCTGTCGTTTACTTACAGCTCTGCTCTTTTAACTTGTGACTTTTTTTTATAGCTAAAATGAGGCAAAATTTTGGGTAAGCTTAGTAATATCTCATATTTTACTAATGTGATTTTCTCTCTTCAGCTAGTAGGTACAACGAATTAGTAAAACACAGTTCCTTGAAAATCACTGTCGAACGTGGAACGTTGTTTAAGGAATCTGAGCGACTGGAAACCCGGCTGTGTGGTTACACTGCTGTTCGGAGCGAGAAGAGGAGCTACTGCCTACCTCTCGAATCACAGGATCGTAGAAGCTGTGTTGCCATTTGCTTCCAGCTTTGCTACCGACTGCCGCGCTCGACACACGTGGCAACACTGGGCCTTTGTCTTCCGGCCCGTGAGAGTAGCCGTTGTACCTCCGCGCGTAAATACATCAACCATTTGGAAATGCAGTGTGCGTGTGTGTTGACTCGTGTCTAGACTGCGTATTTTCATCGCATCGGGACTACAGAAGGTCAAACACACACAGCTACATGTTTGAGGAAAAGGGGGGGGGGGATTTGCTTAAGTTACTTTTATGTTTCAACTTAACTTTGTAACTATGAAGGCAGTAAAAGAGCAGACGAATATTAAATTTAATGAACTGTAAATATTACTGTTCACAAGGGGACGTCTTTATGTAGAGAACTTGTAGTTAGTATTTTATTTTTGTGTGTCCACGCAACTGTTTTGACTTCTGGTCACCAACTTTAACGAATCTCGTCACTCATGCTTGTATGGTTCCTGTGAGTACATAAGCATGCCCTGCACATTTGTTATTATTTTCGCGAATTCATGCATGCATGATTAGCTGTCAAATAGCCATTAGATTTTTGGGGAACTACCCATTACAAAAATTAATAATATTAGAACTGAAACTTTCCGGGTAAAAATTCATTAACTTGATAATTACTGAAGTAAGTATTCTTAATCTACGTTTCTAAATCCTCAAAAATCATTTTTGTAACTAAATTAAATTTTGTTGCTGGTTTCCGAGCCCCATTATTATTATTTTTTGGAACCAGGAAATGAAGGCTGTGCTACGAAAACAGTAAAGTTTTATCTGACGGCCAGACACATGCTATCTTGTGCTGTTCGTCGTGAAATGGCGCAATAAACACGTCAGGTCCACCGGCGCTTTTCCACAGAGTGCCCTAAATGTCTGAACTCCCTTACCTTCTGCCTCGTAGTTGGAGCGATAGCGTTATCTGTATACGTGACCTGCCATGTAGTTGTCAGTGCCTTTGACAGGTTAGGTTAGACCTATCTACAGTACTGTCTTCTGAGCAGTTCGTTGCTGGCCTGCTCACCGAGTGACATTGACTGCCCACGTGACAGTCCATACAACTGTCATGCTGAAGAAGTGACTTTTTGCTGAAACAAATTAACCGCTATGGTAATAATCTGCCCCAGGATTATTTAGGTTAAAAAAAATGGCTAAATTCATTTTCGAGCTCTTTGGAATCGTCCATGACGTTCAGTTTAATAGTTTAACATACGATATTTAAATATTACTTTTTGGTTTGATTGAAGGACTTAACAATTTATGCTTGGTGTAGGTTAAATATTTAGATTCGATATTTTTCCATCATGTTTCCATTATTTTCGTCCAAACATTCGCAAATATTGCAATTTTTTTTTAAATAAACGAGCGGCTCGTAGCAAGCGGGTTTTAATTCAGTTATATTGCTCTGTTCGGTTTTAAAATTGTAAACCTAAGCTTTAGTAGTTTAGTAGTCAGTGGCTGAAGCAGATAAATGAAACTCAACTTGAATGAAAATAAAATCTATTGTAAATTCGTATTATAAGTTTTAAAAACCGTGTAAAGTTTCTGAGCCATAACGCTGGCGCGGTACACTCACTTCCATATGAAACTGAACCGAAGAAGTCCGAGAGCGGTCAGGTGATGTGTCGCCTCTGCGCGGACTGAACCGACGATCATGTGTTCGCCTGAACACTCGACTGCCGCGAGGGACAATACTTCCTTTCAACGTGAAATGTTAATTATTATTCCTTTAAGGCACGCCATGTTGATGATTTCATTTTCTTTCAATTACTTTTTTTTTCCCTCCTGTTAATGTATTTATTCCAAAAGCTCTCCAGACATCCAGGGGCGTAAAACTGTATGGACCATTCGGGAGAGAGTATTGCACGTGGGTTTTAACTCACGTCATCACCCACAAGTTACCTTTTGATGGGGTGCTTGTATGTTGCACACTGCCCGTATGTTGGCCTACATGCATGCAATAAGCAGAAAACTTTAAAATATACAGAACGTTTTCCACAAAACATTAGTTTTGAAGTTCACGTTTATCAACCCTGTTTCACAGTCACACAGATCTTATTTGTTGAGTAGTTTTCAAATAACGTTGTTTTCCTAAAGCTCTGTACACCGTGTGTGTGCCCGGGTAGGCGGGAGCCTAAAGAAAAGCATATAAGAATAACACTGAGTAGTTGTTCCCGTATTTTGTTATTAGACTGTAATTTCGGTTAAACGAGTGTTTTTCAGAATAATTTTTTAGGCATGAAACATCCGGCACAGATTCTAGAAAGCACCCAGGCGACTTGCATGCCACATTTATCTTCACTTCTCCGCCATCTGAAGTAGTCACCGCTCAGATCTCACAGTCGCATGGACACGATGAAGACTGCGCGCCAGTCCACAATCAGTCCACAGTCAGTCCACAGCCTGTCCAGTCAGTCCACGGCCAGTCCAAGGCCAGTCCGCAGCCAGTCCACAGTAAGTTCACAGCCAGTCCACAGCCTGTCCACAGCCAGTCCACAGTAAGTTCACAGCCTGTCCACAGCCAGTCCACAGTAAGTTCACAGCCTGTCCACAGCCAGTCCACAGTAAGTTCACAGCCAGTACACAGCCAGTACACAGCCTGTTCACAGCCAGTCCACAGTAAGAGTCCACAGTCAGTCCACAGCCAGTCCACAGCCAGTCCGCAGCCTGTACACAGTCAGTCCACAGCCAGTCCATGGACAGTCCACAGCCAGTCCACAGTTAGTCCACAGCCAGTCCACAGTAAGTCCACAGTAAGTCCACAGTCAGTCCACAGCCAGTCCATGGCCAGTCCACAGTCAGTCCACAGCCAGTCCATGACGACAGGGCCTCGGTGCAGGCTCCAGCGAACTCCACGACACGCTTCTGGCAGTTGTTCCGGCGGGAAGTTAAGGCAATTACCGCCGGCTTAGCGCGACTCTGGCGAGTCTGTGTCCCTGAGTGCCCGGAGTAGGGGAGGGGGTGGTGAGTCGCGCCACGAGTTTTCGGAGAAGTTCCTCACGCGAGCACCCAGGGAGGGAGTGCGGAGTGAGTGAGAGAGAGAGAGAGAGAGAGAGAGAGAGAGAGAGAGGATATAAAGCATTTTTAATGGACAAACTTTTTTATGTCTTCCACTGAAGAGCGTGTAAAAACATAATCCCCATTTTACGGCGAGAGGGAAGAGATGAAGACTTCTAGGAAGGAATTTTTGTAGGGAGCACTTTCCGTCCGCCTCTCGCGTATCAGTTTTAACTTTTAAATCAAAATTACTGTAAGGAAAAAAAAAAAATTGTTTCTAATGAAGAAAATTATTACTTTTACTAATTCTTTTTCACAAATAAAGCAGTGTGTCGTGATTAAATATATATAAATGTCATTTGATGAAATATATCACCCCATCATAGTCTCAATTGCAACAAAAAAATATAAGTATTCCTACCCAGTGGCGTAGCGTGGGTGGGGCGGAGGGGGCGGCCCGCCCCGGGCGGCAGCCCGCGGGGGCGGGTCGCTGGTGAAGCGGGTTGTGACCTGATCTATGATTCATTCATTACATGTGTCAGACACACTATAATGTTACATTTTTATCTAAAATTTTGCGCACCAACTATTTTTTAATATTTATTTAAAAGAAAAACTGCGAAATCACTGACAGAGCTCTTTATAACGTTTGTTTGTTTACATACGAACGGCAACATCGCATCACGCCGAGCCGCCCGGCGCGCGCGAGCCGAGTTGAGCGGCACTCCTTATTATGTTAATTACTCATACAACATTTTTTGTTTCATGCGTCGGCCCGTGTCAATGCCTCTCTTTCGCACTCATTGAATTTAGTACTACGTATTGTACTGTAAAGTGTGACATTATCAAAGGTAGCAGCTGTAGCACACATGCTACAGTACTGATCTTTGTTTGTTTTAGTGCATCGTGAAGTACCGTTACGCAATCACGCTTTACTCGTATGTTTGTTTCGCGAGAGTTTCGGATACGGAACGAAAGTCATTTTGATTGTGTTTCGATCTTTTAAATACTGTTGAATCTTCTAAAACTAAACATTTAGAACTTTACCCAATCTTTGAACTAGTTTTTGAAAATGAAAAGGAGTCAAAGAAAGCGGTGCGGAATTCCGCAAAAAAAAAAAGGCTAAGAAAGAATCAAATGCGAAGAAGTCTCAAGGTGCATTACTGAAATATTTTAGTTCCAGTTCTGGTTCGAAAGCCACGTTAACGTCTTCGGTGGCATCCTGCAGCAGCGGAAGTGATTCCAGTGTAAGTAGGTATATGATTCCTCCATCTAGAATCATGCATGGCCTAGAATTACTCCAGTTATTTATTATTATTATTTATTTATTGTTTACAAAAGTTACAATATTTCTTACATTAGTCTCGCAAAACCTATTCACCTAGGTTTGTCTGCGAGTACGGAGTCACACTCGTTCATTAAATCTTATTTTATAATACACTTAAAATTGCTCTAATAGCTGTTTGAACATTGATTATTGTTTAAAAAGTATGGAGTATATTAACATAAATTACATTGAGTTAAGGTACATCTTTTTAAGTTTACGACTGAATTTTGTCCTGCTACTTGAATTTAAAACTTCAATAGGGGATGTTTTGTAAATCTAGTAGTAGTCTAGGAATTTTGTTTTTGGATAACTTGATTATTTATGGTACCTGTCACAAAGAAAACATAATTTTTCATTTAGCTCAAAAATGGCGCCAACGATTTTTCTCAAATTTCTCGTCATTTTATCTTTTAATAACATCTATAACATGGCTTACTCAGTCAGTTTTTACCGGGAAACTCTAAAAAAGGTAGCTGCCATACAAAATCAATTTTGTTTGTAAATTTTCCTATAAGCCCGGCAAACCGCGCCGTCACCAAAACCACTTTTGTTTTGTGATAGATAAAATACTTATTTGAAATTCTAACGTGTCCTCCGGCCAATATTCATGGGAATACATAACTTATTTTACAGGTACAAGAAGAAGACGTACCTGCCGTCGCAGTTGGAAGTAGTTCTGGTCCCACCACAGAGCAGGGTCAAGACGAAGTCGACTCATCAAAAGTACCTCAAGCATCTAGTCATAAGCCTGCATAAAAAGTGAATGTTGCCAAAGAAGACATAATTGAAATCGTGCCTTCTGCTCCTGCCGAAATCAAAGATGTGAATCTCGACGATGTAGGTTGCTGGCCTTCTCCTATGACCGACGAAGTAAGAACGCTTCTAGTACGTCGCGGATCTGACTCAGTACAGCACATCGATTCCAAATTTGCCGATGTTGTTCGCTCAGGGACTTCAACGAAAGGCGGTACCCGAAAACTAACCAAAGAGTGGTTCTACAAACCATTATCTAACGGCGAAAAGGTTCTCCGAACATGGATGGTGTACTCGCCTTTGAAGCAATCCTTGTATTGTTTTTCTTGCAAGCTGTTTGGCAATTCCGGCTCTAACTTCGCATCTGAAGAAGGATTCAACAAATGGTGGAAGCTAAATTCAAGAATAGGAGACCATGAAAATAGCCTGGGCCATGAACAGAGCTTCTTGAAATGGAAGGAGTTGGAAGTTCGCCTGAACTGTAAAGCAACCATCGATCAGAAACAACAAGAAGTTTTCGAAAGTGAGGAGAAGAAGTGAAGGGATGTACTGTACAGGTTGCTGAATATTATCTAGTTCTTAGCCAAACAGAATCTGGCCTTCAGAGGACATCGAGAAGACATTCGAGGAGATGATAGTGGCAATCGCGGGAACTTTCTGGAGTTAGTGCACCTCCTAGCTAAATGCGACCCTCTTCTAATGGAACACCTGACAAAGATAAAGCTGGGAGCAAGAGTCTCAGTTTCGTATCTATCTCCAGAAACCCAGAATGAATTTATAAACTTACTGGGACAACAAGTTCGATCCACCATCATCCGTCGTATTCAAGAAGCTAAATATTATTGCGTAATCTTCGACAGTACACCAGACATCTCTCACAATGACCAAATGAGCCAAGTTCTGCGATATGTACATATCGAAGGAGAAAAAGTCGCCGTGGTAGAATCTTTCATTGACTTCTTCGAACCAAAAGGAAAAAATGCAGAAGATCTCAGCAACGATATAATCGCGAAGATAACATCAGACGGACTGGACATACAGAATCTGAGAGGACAGGCTTATGACAATGCTGCCACAATGTCAGGGATCCACAATGGAGTTTAAGCCCGGACTAAAACACTGAATCCGAAAGCTATATTCGTTGCATGCACAAACCACTCACTAAACTTGGCTGGGGTACACACTGCTTCTGAATCAGTGGATTCCGTGACGTTTTTTGTAACTCTGGAGAAGCTGTTTGCCTTCTTTTCCGCATCAACTGTTCGATGTAACGCTTTGGTTGCCATCACAGGTCAAGCATTAAAACGAGTCACTGAAACGCGCTGGAGCGCTAGACATGTAGCTGTCAAGATGCTTAAAAATAAGTTTGAGGTAGTTCTTGAGGTACTGGAACAATTAACAGATTTATCTGAAACTTCCAAAACAAGATCGGTAGCCAGTCTTCTCCTGACAGCCATGCAGTCATTTAACTTCCTAACTTTTCTTGGCTTTTGGGCTGCAGTGCTACCTGAAGTAGATGACGCACAGATTTACCTGCAGCAACGAGGACTAAGTGTGGATAAGTGTGCTCAGAAACTCTGCGCTTTGAAAACCCTCTTAGTGGAAAGTAGAGACCGTTTCGTGCAAGAAGCAATTGACTTTGCTAAGAATCTCTGCGAAAAACTCGGAATCGAACTCAAAACGAGAATTCGCAGGAAAAAACGCATGCATGGCGATGAATCTTCTGAAGATGCAGCTTTGTCTCACGAACAGGAAATCCGTCGAGAGATTATCGCATCATTCGACAAGATCATTCAAGAAATGACGACTCGATTCAAGCAAATTCAAGAAATATCGGACAAGTTCGGATTTTTGATGCCAGCGAAACTTTTGGACAGCAAGTTCGATTGTGATCTTTCCCATGTATTAGAAGACATCGACAAGGACGAGTTTCAGATGGAGCGGAAGCGTCTTCAGCAGTTTGTTGTTTTTGCCTGTTCTGAATCAGAGGAAGATATAAGTGGTAAAGGACCACTGGAACTCCTCCAGTTCATTCAAAAACTGAATCTCGGAATTTCGGTTCCAAATATAGTCATCTTGATTCGTATATAAGTATTTGACTTTGGCGATTAGTGTTGCAAGTTGTGAGAGAAGTTTTTCGAAGTTGAAGCTAATAAAAAATTACCTCAGATCTACTATGAGCTCCGCTAGACTATCAAACTTGGCTATATTGTCGATTGAACAAGAATTGGCTGCTAATATTGATTTTGACAAAGTTATTTCTGACTTCGCTGTTCATAAGGCCCGTAGAATCCGCTTGTAAAACCGCTCATCCTATTTTAACTTCAATAAAAGGTACCTCATTGCATGTGAAATTTAATTTTAATTAAGCACCTATAGAATGGGGGCGGTAAAATTGGTCTCCCGCCCCAGGCGCCGAGATGGCACGCTACGCCACTGTTCCTACCTATTATAGTATTGATTTGATTACTTACAATAATATATGTTTACGAAATGGTGATGGTGGAAACATGATTCGAAAGGAAAGCCATGCGGTGTGCAGAGCTTCAGAAGATACCACGCGATTTGATAACTGGTCAAAGATAACTGAGTGGGGTCTCTTTATGGAAAGCATTTAAGAATATGTCGATGGCGGGTAAGGGGCATGTGTCGTTTTGCCTAATTTTAGGCAAAACGCCGTTTAGCAAAACGCCGCTAGGCAAAACGCCGTTAGGCAATTCGCCATTAGACAAATCGCCGTTAGGCCATTCGCCATTAGGCAAAACGAGGTTTTGTCGTCATAGTAACATTTTAGGCAAAACGCCGTTAGGCAAATCGCCGTCAGGCAGAACTCCGTTAGGGAAAACGCCGTTAGGCAAATCGCCTTTAGGCGAAATGACCTTAGGCAAATCGCCGTAGCGAATTCATGTTTAGGCAAACCGCCTTTAGGCAAATCGCCTGTTACTCCGGGTAAGTAGTTCTGTTTCCGAATTCTGTTTTTGAACAGTATTTTTAGAATAGTTGAAAATGCTTTAAACCTGTGTTTTCAGAACAATTTAACCCATCATATATCATAGTTGCACTATGCGGTAGTCCGCAGCCTTGCTCTTAGAGGCCATGCTGCGGTAGAAGCACCAGCGAGCGTCGCACTTATCGTCCTGCCTCACCATCACAAATACACACCCCTGACAAGCCAGGCTCCTTAATTGATAAAAAATGTCTCTTTATTGAAGTGGAACTTCTTTAGGCGCGATGGGAGTCAAATTTCAAAGCCGAATTTTAATATAACGTCTTCGTGAAACATTGTTGTGTAACGATTTCTGACGCTAACAGGGGGAGTATTTGGGCAGAGAGCAATACATCAGGAATGGAGCTTTATTGTTGTGCACCGCGCTACGGGCCATATTCGCAACACAATGGTGTTTTTCAAGTACTTATTATTTTAATTACTTGTTGAAATCAGTATTGTTAAACAGTGTTATATGTCATGTTTTATGTGTGTGATTAAATATTTTTTGCTTGTATAATGATTTTTACGCTGTAGTTACGCAGGGTAATTATTTGTCACGAATTATTATTATTTAACTAAATCACACCCCGTATTATAATTATGAGCCCATGAACGTGTAAATATGATGAGCCCAACTAAGAATATGCTAGTTAAAAAAAAGGTTTAAACAATTCCCGTGCGTCGAATATTGTCTTTGTTTTCACTTTTTGGCTATATGGTTTTTATGTAAAGAATTACTGTGAGGAAGGTCCGTGCCGTTCGTTTTCGCATCGCGGAGCGGCAGACATGTTACTCATTGTTCATTCATTCGACGGCAGAACATTATAAATGCCTATGAATACATTGCGGTATGTCTATTGGCAGAATCTGTTGCACTGTAACTCAATGATAAGGTGATATTTGCAGAACTTCAAACTCAGTCTGTTAGAATGCTCGATAACATCGTAACTATACATAATAAAAAAATTTAATTGAAAACTAACTTATAATTAGGGACACCTGTATTTCGCGAATACATTTCGTGTCTAGGTAAATTGCAAAACACCGTAGTTTTTTTCTTGTAGTTATTGGCTGTGTTCGGCGAGAGGTGTTTTCCTGCACTTGACGGGGCCAATGGGAATGTGGATACCGTACAGCTGCACGCACACGATTCGCCATTACTCTAAGAAAAAGCTACAGTGTTTTGTGACATACCTTGACACGAAATGTATTCGCGAAATGCAGGTGTCCCTAATATAATCAATTCACTTTGCCAGGACGTTGACTCGCCGGTTTCCCTGCAGATGTTTAAGTAAAGTAATGTGCAGAAGTGTTCAATCACTTGTCAGGTCTGTGACACGACGTCGTTGATCTGCGTCGGGGGCGCTGCGCGATGCTCGCGTGACGTCACGGACCTCGCAACAAGCACGCAAGGGGGGGGGAGGGGAGATGGGATCGTTGTAGCAGTCGCTCGTGGACTCTCTTGATGACTTGAGCAGACCCTCGTGTGTCTGTAACACACTCCCCCCTCGACCCACATACACACGCACGCACACACACCAACACAGGCACTAGCTTCATCTCCTGCAGCCTTTGTCATCCCTGCCGCTCTCCCTACCCCCCCCCCCCCCCCCGACTCTCCAGGGAGGGTCGTAAAAACTCTCCCACCCGACATTTCCACGTCTCGCCTCTTGCCCGTGGGGCCAGGAACATCGGTGCAGGGTGCCTCCCAGGTGTGACACTGTGTGGTACAGTCATCCGGAGGCGACTGTCGAGCATTCCTGTCTCCACAGGAGATGAGCTCATTAACGTTCCTAACATATGAATTAACGAAATTGTTACTCACTTCAAAATAACTGCTCAGAATATCAATACTTATTGATCAATCAATAATGATTAATTAACAATAAATATTACCCACTGTTGAAATACCCACGCCATTAAGAAAAAATTGGTTGTCTGTAAAGTCGGTTTATGGACGATAGTTTAACGTGACAACGTCATAACAAAACATTGATGAAATGATTGCATACATGTATGAATAAAATTGAATCATTTTTATTTTAATAATAAAAGAATAAATACTTGAAATAATACTAGTATACAGATTTTTAAAATGCAAGAATAATTAACCTTTATTGCCGAAATTGTTGTTGTAATAAGCAATGAAAACCACATTAACTTTTCACTTCACTTTATAAACAGACGACGAAACAGTTCACGTGTAGATGACATCTAATTAATTTTAAAAACTGGCGTTTAACTATATAGTTTAAATATAATTATGAAAAAGTTTTCATATAAATAAACTAAATATATATCATCAATTATATGAATACCATAATGTTTTAGTCAATTGTAACATAACCTATTATTACTGTACTCGCCGACAGCGTAACGGAACACAGCGTTACGTAACAATGAGCGTAACAGGACACAGCGTAACGGAACGATGTGCGTAACGGGACAATTTTTCGTGCGTGCAGCCGGCATTCATCGATTTATTAGACGTCACGTCAAAAAAAATGTGCGTCTTACTATTTCCTATTTATGCGGGAAATGTAGGGACTGTCTCAGCAGTGCTCTCTACGCTGCTGGTTGAACAAGGAGGAACGCGAGCGCGCTGGTAGCAAATATAAAATTCAAGGCACTCACAGCCTTATATACTTTTAGGATACCTAAATCTATTTTCTGAAACAAGAACATGCGCTCACTGTCTTATTCTTACGTTCATTTATCTCTTTCGAATAATTGCCAAAAAGAAGAAAGAAAACTAACCCAGCAACGTATATTGCACAGAGCTCTCTTTATATCGCTTAGGCAAAAAAAAAAGCCTGTACTCTTACAATAGATTTCTTTGGAAACCAGTTGCCAAGAAATAGTTTGTATTACTTTAAGAAAGATGTTGTAAATTTGTTCAACACATGGCTGTGGTTATTTTTGCATATACGAAATACGTTTTTTTTTTACGAAAATTGGCGCATAATTTTATTTAATTGATATTTAATACAAGCTTAAATTTTTTAAACCATGGGAGAGATAATCGAATTTTCAACAACATGCTTATTAGGTACGCAGTTAATACTAGAAAGCTATTCAGGGAATGGTGTACAAATAACTTTAGCTATTGGAGGTACTGGGACAAAAAAAAAGAGAGCGAAAATTCCCACGCTAGAATCCGAACCCAGTATTACCATGAACACTATTTTGTAGCGATTTAGTTGTTTTCGTGTAAATATACAAATGTATAAATATCTGTAATTTTATCTGAATATTTCTTTTCAATTTACAAAAAAAAAAGAGTGTAAATACGTAAGAGAAACTATAAGATTTGAGTGATAACTGTAACTGTAACATTAATGACGGGGATAAAGGTGTAATGTAAGTTCCTTATAAACTTTCAACAATCTTTATTTGTTGTTTCATGGCTAAAAATTATTCTGAAAACTAGTGTTTTAGCCATTTTCACTCTTCTGAAAATACAGTCAAACTAAAAACGGAAACAACTATCGATCCTCCCTGAGCGTATCCTGAAATGTTTTTTTTTGTAGACAGACTGCACTCTTGATACCGCGAGCAGTTTTAAAATCCCGTTGTATTTTTTTTCCTGAAGCCGTGTGAAACGTGGCTTGGTACGTCGGATGCACAGCCGGGAGATGACCTCTTGGCCATGGTCCAGCGGCGGTCTGAGAGGGGACCCCCCCACCCACACCGAGGGACCCCTCCCCCCTCTCCCCACACTCTGTGGACCACCCCGGACGGGATTAAATAAAAAAGAGGCCGCTACAGTTTTATCTCCATGCCCCTCCCCCCGAGCCGGCCCGCGTTTTGTGTTATTTATCTGGTCGTAATGGCCGGTTCCCCGGCCTCTACTGGAGTCCCGGGAGCAGGCTGGGGCCTATCTGCCTCGCGCTACTCGCTGCGGTCTCCGGCCGTCATGTCCGCGCGCGAGTAACAGGCGATTTGCCTAACGGCATTTTGCCTAACCTAACCTAAGCTAACCTAACCTAACGGCGTTTTGCCTATCAGCGGTTTGCCTAACGGTGATTTGCCTAACGGCGTTTTGCCTAACGGCGTTTTGCCCAACGGCGTTTTGCCCAACGGCGTTTTGCCTAACGGCGATTTGCCTAACGGCGTTTTGCCTAACGGCAATTGCCTAAACGGCGTTTTGCCTAAACGCCTTTAGGCAAAACGACACATGCCCGTCCGCGCGCACGAAGACAAACTATCTGGACCAGTTGTCAAGAAATAGTTTGTAATACTACAAGAAACATATTGTAACTTTGCATAACACATGGCTATTTAAAAATCACTGTTGCACGTATCGTTGCGGTCGCCATTTGGATTCTGAAAAGCGTTGCGTGTTTCGTTACGCCTGTCATCTTGGACGTGTATGACGTCATCATTTCACGTTTCGTTACGCCCGCCATCTCGGATTTAGAAACGTTGCAATTATCGTTACGGTCGCCATCTTGAAAATCCGTAATTTTTGTGCTAGAAAATCGGGAAAAATTTTAAAATTCATAAAAAATTTATTTATTAATACGTTTGTCGAGATAATACCGAGTACTAATTCTTACGAAAACTGAAGCATAATTTTATATTTTAATTGATGTTTCATGCAAGACTATTTTTTTAAGATAACTGAATATTCATAAATTTAACTTTATTGTGTTGTATCCTGCACTGTTAATACGGTTTACAAATACCTTTAACTTTTGGAGGTACTGGGACAACACAAAACATACAGTCCCGCGTAAGAATCTGAACTCAGCATTACTGTGGAAACCATTTTGTAGTAACATAGGTAGTTGTTTCCGTGTAACGCTGAAATGCGCTGGGAACCATGATGAAACCAGTTGGGGAAAGTTTGAATAGGAGTGTACAGTGAAACAAAGTAATTTTAATTAATTTCCAAAGCTAGGTAGCAGTTAATATGGACAAACGAAAATAGACAAAGAAAAATGGTACCAAGGGAAATTCCCAATTTCTGGCACCGAGCTTATTTATGTACAATTATCGGTAATTTTACATGATTATTTCTTTTCCATTTACTGAAGATACTTTTCAAATATTATAACGCAACAAAATCTGATAGCTGAACCCCCCCCCCCCCCCCCAAAAAAAAAAACACATATTTTAGCTTGTCAATACAGAATAAACAATTTGTAACATATGTGTAGAAACAAGCCTAATTATCGTAACTCACGTTTATACTTCTATAAAAAAATGTCCGCGTTTCTGCTGAAAACCAAATTTAGATATTTTTTCTGAGATTTAAAATAACGCCATTCAATAAAATTATACTTTTTTTAATTATAGTAACTTTTTTTTTACAAAACCAAAACAATAGTAAATTTATTTGGTTACGTTTTTATGCAATGTAATGGCAGTTATAAGCTATTATTATTTCCAAATATCACGTAACATAATTGCCATTACCTACTGCTCCCTGATGATGGCGGCTGCAATGTCTACCGAAACGTCGGTGAATTATTCGCCAAGGACGCAGCTACAACCCAGAAGCCAAGCTACTTAATATTTTCCATCGCTTAGAAATACACAAGTTAGAACCACATAACTTATAACTGGTATAACTCAGAGAAAATTCAGTTCTGAGTGTTTCCAAATAGCGTGTTTCTAAGTTCTTGCACCGCGTGCTCCACGCTAAGTCCTCAGCTGCAGCTGTTAACTTGAGTGGCTTACGCCCGGGGCTGTGTCCAGCCGGGAAGCGTACAACTCACGTAGTTTCGGTTCCCTACCACGTTCGTGCAACTTCGGATTTCTCTCAAAAAATTGAAATTAAAAAAAAAAATCGAAGGGTAAGGTTAGGTCAGGTCAGTCACAACATGTTTGTTTTCATTGGAAACTTCTGATTTAGCGGCAGAAGTGGCGTTAATACAAAAAACGCAAAACTTCGGAAATCTTCGGAAATTCTTGCTGGGAACCGAAACTACGTTGAGTTGTAAGCTTCCCGTGTCCCGCGCCAGGGCGGTCACGTGTCAGCGCGAAGAGACCGCGCGGCGGATGCCCCGGCGCGGACAGCCGCGAGCCGTGGGTGCTCGTGGGACATACTCGACGGACCGCTATCACTCGAGGGAGTGGGGGGGGGGGGGGGGGGGGTCACGTGGCCGTGAACCCACGAGGCCTCGCCGACTCGCGGTCACGTCGAGAATGTGGTGTCTTCGGGTCAGCCACCCGCGCCCTCTCTCCTGAGCCTCGACGACTCTTCCGCCCGTCGGGTGGTGCCGTGGTCCGCCTTTCCTCCATGGAGTCGAAATCAGAAAGTAACACCTCCAGGAATAAAGTTGTTAATTTAACGTAAAAAAAAAAATACATATCGTGGGGTAACTGGGAAACCAACAAAACACGAGTAGGCCTATAAGTATTTTTTCATTTCAGCAAAGAGACAAAGT
Source organism: Bacillus rossius redtenbacheri (assembly GCF_032445375.1). Lineage (NCBI taxonomy): Eukaryota > Metazoa > Arthropoda > Insecta > Phasmatodea > Bacillidae > Bacillus > Bacillus rossius. The sequence goes on from NW_026962011.1 coordinate 30,566,543, forward strand.
TGTACCTGTCAAGAGTGTCAGTAACACCCTTTGAGAAATTTTGCTTTGTACTTCCTGACTTCTTCTGGACACAGAAACCATTCTCATCGTTTTGGCTGTTACAAAACAAAAAGTCAAAAGTTTAGGACCATTACGATTTTTTCAAAAAAATCGTCCCTGTCTCTTAAAAATTTGGTGCAATTTTTTTTGTATAAAATTTTTCCACCTTTGTTTTCATCAAAACATGTTTTATAAATTTAAGTTATTGAAATTTTTTTTAGTTTATTAGCCATGGTATTTTACAGGTTTTGGAAACGTAGAATTTTGATACACCGTGTTTTGAATAAGCATAATGTTTTCTTGCGTATCAATCATTCCGTTTGTGATGCGTCATGTTAAAATCTCTTGACGTATTTTAGCTGGATAAATCTTGGAAAGTGTTTATGATACTTTCAGCAGTCTTAAAATTACGCGGGAATTTACTTTTAAGCCTTAACACCGTACGAGTCGCTGTGTTAACTCTGATAGGTGTATAACTTCATGTAATCAATTTTTTTTTGCATTTGCCTTAATTGACAGCACGTCATATTGTCGCTGTACGTAATAAGTATGTAATCCATTATCTTTTCTTATTTAATTGTTGGATGAACTCCTTTTGGTAATGATATTACGTAGCCACTTGGTTTTTTACGTCACGCTACCTGTTTATATGTACATATGAGAGTCTCACATTTTATTTTTTTACTTGGAATAAATTTGTAGAAATGCCTTTTTAACCGTGATGTAACCTTAATTAAATTATTTGCGTGCTACTTTATTTTCTAATTAATTTGTTTTACTTACACACGCATTAAATCTTCCCTGATCCCTAATAGAACGGTTCTTTTGTTGTCTTGTGCGTTTTCGTCTTCCTTTCCCGCGCAGATTTCGAAGGCTGCTCGGAACCTTGTTTCCAGGAGGTTTCAAGTTTTGAATATTGAAGGAGCTTATTAGATCGGTGTGTGGACGAACCTATAGGAAGAACCCCAGGAGACCCGGCGGGGGAGACCCTGGCGCGGTGACCGATGTGGACGGCGCCAGGCGTGGCTGTGGCTGTGGCGGAGTCTGGCGCGGCAGCACCAACGAGCGAGCTCGTTCCCGCCGTCCTGATAATTACAATGGAACGGCGCGCCGCGGGTTTACGGCGTCGTTAGGCCGCAATGAGAGCGGCGGCCGCGCTAAGGGGGGAGTCGACGCCATCACTCCTCGTTAGCGCCTGCCCGCCGCTGGTGAGGCCCGTCTTCGAGCAGGGCAGAGCTGGCGTCTCCGCTCGCCTCCCGCGACTGCCTCGCGTCGAGGCATTTTTTTTAACAGAGGGTTGGGGTGGTATGGTTTCTGTTGATTTAAAAATGGTTTTGTTGGACTTGCACCATTGCTGATTTACACTGTATGCCACAGAGAAACCTCAATAATCGCCCAAAATAAAAATAATACGAAAAAAAACACTGAAACAAGCCAAAATCAGCCGATGTCAAAATATTAAAAACACAAGACAGCACAGACGGGACACAGTAGGCTGCGAGACAGTAGCAAAAATTACAGTAAATAAAGATAAAAACAACCCAGTGACAAACAAAGGAACCAACGATGATACTAAACAGACAATGTGGACAACACAACGACACAGAGACGCACAGGCGAACTCGGCGACGAAACTAAAAAAACGACAGCGCAGAAGAACACATTAGGTTTCCTAAGACAACAATAGCGACGTTTCGGGAACTAATATCTGTTACAAGACTGACATAGGATATAACCAGCAATGGCGTAGGTATATAAAAAGACACCTTAAAACAATTTCTCATTGGAATATCCGTTCAAATAATGCATTAAAAGTTCAAATGGGAAAAAAAAATCTTAAATTATTGAACATATTAATTTTAAAATAACCTTTCAATTTCCAGCTCTATGTTGCCTGATTATGTACTGAAGTTGTTTTCTGCATGGACTGATGTTGCCTGAAGCCTCACAGCTGCTCGAATTTGGGACTCAGCAGTTGGAGCGCTGTCACGGGTTTGCGACACGAGCTAAGCTCGTTAAATGGTTCTTAATGTCGACAGTTGAAGTTCCGCAGTGTTTGTTGGCGCGAGGTGGAGAAATATCGAGAAGGAGGGAATGGGGAAAGATTTGGCCCGACTTCAAGATCGTTATGGAACAAACATCCTCCTTATGTTCTGAAACAGCCGAGAAATTTTAACTAAGTACCTATTATTTAAGACTGCATTCTCAGAGAGAGAAAAGTTCACGTATTTCCAACCGTACTTATTTTAAGCGTATTTTCTTAACCGTATGGGAGTACCTGCATAAAACAAATTGAACGTTTTAATGACAGAATTTCGTTGATGAAACAGTGGTTTGGCCCTGCCGCAGCCACAGATTTTCCATATTGTCGACGCAACCAGCAGTCACTAACAGAGTGTTACGAGCGTTCTTCGCGGGTTTAAATTATTGGATAATGTTACTGTCAACTTAGGCGTCCGTGAAGGAAAAAATATATTACAAGAACTGCGACTTTGACGTTCTTGTCTGAGATGACCATCAATGACCTTCTTGTTAAGAAAAAAATATTCCTGTTGTTTGAATAGCCTGAAAATATTTGGAAATTTAACGATTTATTGAATTAATCGAAGACTACAAAGATTTACTTTAATGTTTTTTCCAATTTATTCCCATAAAATTGGTTTCAAAACATAAATTAACCAACATTAAAAGTCCTTAGAAGACGCCAAAAGAGAGTTAAAGAGCAAGCAACTAAACTCGGTTCACAGTTGATTTTTTTGTCTATTTGTTCCCTTATATGACAATTTTTTCTTTTCTTTAGATCACGTGTAACATTAACCTTTACGTAAACATAATTTTAGGTCTATGTTGTCGTTATATCAAAACATAAACTGAAAAAACGTGTTTAAAAATTTGAAAATAAGTTTCCTTAATAAAAAATAACGTAAAAACTGAAGATGATATTTTTTTTTTTTCTGATTTCATACCATTTTGATTGATTGTATGGCCGCTCCCCGTAGCAGGAAGTGTTTTTATAATAAATTACGCGCAGTTACGTGTAATTTCATTTTGATACAGTGCTGTTTATTAAACTAGCATTTATAGCAGGCTATGCTGTCAGGCATGCATAGTTGCATAATTTCCTCCCCAGCAAGAACTCGCCAGCCGCCACTGCGAAAACGCTTCACAGGAAGATTGATGGCCGTGTTAAGGGTAATGTATTCAGCACACGGCCGTTCGGACCGCGGCACCTCGGTAGCTGATCGCGGCCGGCCAATAACGCATAACGACAATAACACCCGGTGAAGCGTTCTTCAAGCGCCACGATGACAGGTTTACACGATCAGCCTTTATATGTATATATATTCGCGCAGAAGCGCGGTGTGGACAGCGGGGCTAATGGCAACTGGCGCGGCGCGTCTTGCCAACCTAGCGGGACGTAATTGCCCGTGAAATATGTAGTTGGCTGCCCGCTCGATGGGATCGCCACTTAATTGGCGACGTAGGGAGGGAAAAAGGGGGAGAGTCCATTAATTAAGGGGGAGGGCGTGGGGGGGAGTGTCTTCTTGCCGGAGCGGCGCTAATCGACGTCTATTTGCATGCCGCCCGCCAGGTATGCTAATTGGGGGCATCGCGTGCCCTGGACTCGTCGTGAACTATCACCACCTCCCCCCCACCCGCCGATCCTCCGCGGCTGTTTGGTCGCGACAATGGGCCTACGACCTTGCCCGGCGGGGTCAGCGTGGATGTGGCGAGCCTTGGAGCACGGTTCTGCGATCTGCCATCTTGCGTCGCAGCACCGGTGTTGGTGATCCGGCCTTTAAATCAGAAAAGCTACCGGAACCAAAATTCTTTCAAGATGCCATTCACAGTAGAGGAAACACGCTGCAGTTATTCCACCTATTAATTGTTGGGGTCGCCTTTCTAAAAATGCCATAGTTGCACTGCAAGATGAGAAGAAAGCTATTCACGTAAGAGATCTGCGCGTAGAGGTCATGTCTCGGCTGCTCTATCACTGCGCCTCACCAACACAGCGAACAATACTGCCCATTCCGCTACGCTTTAGGTTACCACTCGGTGCTCGTGAGAAATGCACCTTGACGGGAAAAGGAGCTTGTCGCCCCCCTTCCCTCGTGTTTTTTTTTGTCTTGACTGTTGTGCGTCAGCTTCCCGAACAAAGAGGATAGGAACACTTTAAAAAAAAAATGTTTTGGTTTAAAGCGCTTAAAGGGCGTGTGTCCCGCGTGCAAGTAGACTCCACACAACTCTCCAGCTCGCATCGCATCTCAGCTTTAATACTTCTGAGGTCTGGCGCGCGGGAGATGCTAGGGGAACTAGCCCCTGTCTCGCCGACCACACCTCGCCGCGTTAAGCCCTTACAACCCCTCCCCCACCCCTCCTCGTGCCACGTGATGATCGCCCTCGAGGTTCAACCACGTCCGGCTCTTCGAGCCGACTGCACGTTCCACAATTATGGTAATTTATAATCGGGCGAGCCGCCAGCTCAGGCGTGTCTTCCCTCCGAGGAGACCCTCGCAGGCCCTGGCAGGGCCTAGCAGGGCCTAGCAGGCCCTCTTCCAGGCCCTCTGGCGCCGAGACACGCGCCGAGGGTCAACACTTCTGGCATGGGCGTCGCAACCGGCTGGGACGGGGGGGGGGGGGGGGGGGGGACACGTCCCCCCCAATAATAAAAGTCTTCAATTTCGTCCCCTCCAATAATATATGTAGGTATTGAGTTTCGTAGTTATATTAACAATATGATTTCTGTGATATAACCCATATGTTGCGCACGGTGCATTTAGTCCAATCGTGGTAATGTGAGCACTGTGTATTTACAAATTTGTTCTCTGAAAATATTTTTTATAAAAAATAAATTATTTATTGCAACCAACTATAATTAGAATGTTTAGGAAAGAAAAATGCCTAAAAACCACCTTTTTGCATCTACAAACCCCAATTTTTTTTCCAGGGGATGGATATTCCTCAACAACTAAATCAATTGCAGTCCCCCCCAAAAAATATATCCTTGCGACGCCCATGCTTCTGGCATCAGCATCTGGGGAAAACAAAGCAGTGTCTTCACCGCATGCAATTTGTTGTACAATTTGAACATTTGTACCAGTGGCGGAAGTAAACAAAAATATACGGACATACGTACGCCGTTGATAATTTATTGTCGAAATATTTAGATACCATCTTATGCATCCGTGATCCGCCGCGGCGGTCTACAGGCAGAACACTCTTGCGCGGATTCTCATACATGCCGCTCCTCGTGAGTACGCCCGCCACGCCTCGGAGCAAAAAAAAAAAATAATTTCAAATTTTGAAAATAAAATTTATGAAACAAAAAAATCGTTAGAGCTAAGATAAAGGAAAGAAATACATAATAAAGACGCCATATTGGATTCAGCAGTTTTTAAAAGCATTCAAATACCGTATTTATTTAACAATACTTTGTCAACATGACGGAATAGATGATTAGTCCTACAGAAAGACTTAAGATCCGAAAGTGAATAAAGCATCAACAGTGGAATAAACGTTTCCTATGAGATTATCTGATAAATGTAGGAGCAAAACGCTAAAATAACACTAAATAAATAAACGAATTAAAAAAAACTCTTTGAGGTGCAAACGAACTGCCCTGGAGAATCCATGTACCAAATGTCACGGCTCCGGGCCTCACCCTATCATTTCGCAGACAGCATTAACTTGCTAAACAACGTGAAATAAGATAAAGAACATCAGAAGTAGTTATAAATGGACATTAAACAAGATCAGTGAATAGTGAAAACATCATGCAAGCGTCGTAGCCTATCTGGACAAAATGACTAAAACCGCTCAGATGAATACTGTTAGCTAAAAACAATATAATCTTATACAGTTCGGGATTATATGACGAAAGAAACAGACGTTCAAGTAATTTAATAAGCCGTGAGGATCAGTGACGTGAGCTGCCTAATAATCCGCTAATCTGAACGACCAATTGTTTAACCTATAGAACTGCTGTCCACTAAAGTCATCAGTGGGCCACACACTGTTTCCTGAGATGAGTACCAGGGGGCGAAGTAGAAACGAGGCCAACATCTAGAAAACTGCTGGTAACAGAATTTTTTTCCCCAATAAAACATAACCATAGCAAGAAAACTCAACCTGTACACGAAAACGGCTTCTATATTTACATTTCAGCTGTAGAAGATGTATCTACAAACAACTAACATCAATAAAACTCGTGTTACACACCAGGGAAATGATTTAATTTGTCATACTTGTAAACACTACCGCCAGTAAAGAAAACAAAAACACGTTACTCGTACAGAGAGACGTTGTGTCGAAGCATAACCCCGCTCTACAAGTGTATCCACTGGACGGGTATGAAGAGTGTCGGTGGTTGCCGGGAGCTCCCACGCTGAGGGTAATTTGCCCTGTTCGACCGATGCTGGTGCGAGGTACGCACAGTACATCGTTAAACTGCGCGAGGCGGCTGTTCCCCGCTGTTGTGGTAGCGCCTCCGCCCCGGACTTGCTATCTGTAACGGCCCGCTCATGAGCTCGGGACCTCATGTCGCGCTCATTTGCATTTAGATGAGCATACGCCGCTCCGAGATGTCTTCCCAGCAGCTCACACGGTGAAGCGAGCTTCATTGTGCTCTACACATTCTAGGTGGCTCGCTGTTCGCTCGCTCTGCTTGGGAAGTACATACAAGCACTGCACATTACTGCGTGTTTTTATTCCTCTTGGCACCGATGTGTGTTATTTAATTTTAGCTGTGAGAAAGTCGCCTTGGTCAAGCTGTAAAAGGACGTACAACACTAATCATTTTCATTATTTCAAAATATACTCTACCCAACAAATGTTTTACACCACTCTATGCATGGCATGTACGATTTTCCCGATTTCTAGCTTTGTTTTGGTTAGGTTTGTACGGTAAAGCGTGTGTTCTAGTGTCAGAACATCGTGTACTTACATTCACTGTTCGCAGTAAACTGTTGTATACATGCTTGCACAGAAATCCGTGCGGCGTAAATTATGTTCATTGATTAATAACTGCTAGAGTTATGTTGCGTTTTAATGACCGCACTCCAATTCACTGTGTTGTGCGTACAGGCGATGATGTGTTTGATGCACGAGGCAGAGTGGCCCTTCAGGGCGAGCACACATGACTCTTGTAGCCAAATGGTCGCCTCTCTTGACCGGTCTGTGACGTCACACAGCCAGCCTCGCCGTGGAGTTGCGCGCAGCGACCAAAGTCGTGTTCCAATCAGCCAGACTGAGGATTTAGTGTCGGTAATTTACTTATCTAGGACAGAGGACTCGTGCTTCACGTGACAGCCCAACACGCTAAGTACTTTGTAACAACGCGTCTGCTGTTTCGATGCTTATTCGTGGATTATATCCAAGTGTAAAATACGTTGTAGAAGGATCTGATACCAATGAAATATCTTGTGGGTGTTTTATTAGTCATTTAAAACTTATGCGTAAACGTTTTCTGAGAACAAAGACAAGCTGCGAACAATAGCAGGTGTCTTTACGGATATAATTTCGCTCCCTCTTACATCTTCATAACAGTGCATTAAAACTCGACAGGGCTCTCACTCGGTGATACGGTAGATGTGTTTAGAGTCTGATGACGAGCTGCGAGGACCTTACACACGTCCCTGAGGTCCTCAGATGACAGGCCAGGCCTTGGAGATACGCGGAGCTTGTGTGGCACGACAGGTCTCGGAGGCGCTACTGGGCCTGAGCGCGTGTGGTCCAGTTCGGTGGATGCTGCAGAACCATGCCTCGTGACGCAATGGAAGAGTTCAAAAGAACGCACGAATCAGAACCATGCAGGTGGCTGGTGCAAAGTAAAGAATACCATGATCGGAGGAGGGGAAAAAAAAGAAAATAAGTCTATGTGTGGTTAGTCGTAATATAAAAGAAAACATTGAACCAAATGCCGCAAGAGACATTTTAGTAAACATGAAATAAAAACAACATAGAGAGTGAGTGGGGGAAGGAGACGACATATGTAAAGAATCAACGAACTCGGGAGCTGGAAGTAATGAAGTTTACGAACATAAATTTTGGTACTTGAGTGTTTTAAAGACGTGCAACATGGTTTGACATATGTCACAACTGAAACTCATCAAGAAACAGCCAGCACATCGTGTGAAGATGCCCTTTGTCAGCCGGTGAACACGTCCTCGGCCAGGCATCACAGGAGCCGCGCAGCCTGTGATGCTCTTAAGGTCGAGTGTCGCGTGCTGCTCCAGCGACGCTGATCTCCCGCTGGCTGCTCGTCGGGGCGACTGACTACTTCCTGGACGGGCCCGGCGACTTGTTATGTCCTTCGTCGCAACGACGGGTAAAAATAAAAACAGCGAAGGAAATCCATTTTCGGCGCTGGTTCGCCCGCCAGCGCGAGGCGCGGCGCGGTAATTAATGTGACGTCGAGGACGGTCATCGCCTCCCGGGGAGTTTGAGAAATTGTGATATAAATAAGTGGACGGAAGGGCGCGGCGCGGACACGAGATTGACCGCTTCGTTCGCCGGGCGAAGACGTGACCACGTTTCCAATCTACATAGAGTCCGGCCATCCTGGTTTTTCGGTCGGGTGCTTTTTCCCCGATATCTCTCTCCAGGCGAACCTGGGTGTGGCTTCTTATCATAGCCAGATAGATCCGCGGTTATGTCGCAGGTTCATTTCACTCCAGGCGAGACTCAACTTGTCTGCATGTAATCAAGCAGGCGTGCAAATCTATAGGAATCTCGCGAGGGGGCAGGAGGGGCGAGTGTTTTAACCGAAAAAAAAAGTCGTCTGTGAATAAGTCGAGGTTTCTCTTTGGCTCGCAGTCTTCCAGAACGAAACAAGTGAACCGATGGCAAAAGCAGCACTAAATAAGCACACGTTAATCGAATTATTATTCCTGTGGGATAAAAGTTGTGTTGCTCGGAGTTTTTTTTTTTCCTTCAGTATTTAGTGTATATTTTGCAACGTTCTGGTTGTCAGATTATTGTGTTCGTTCGTGCTGTAATTTTTTTCTGACCGAATTCCTTCCACTGATTTTTCTGTGTTGTCCAAACATTTAACATTCGACATCGGCTGGTTTATGGCTTGTTCTGCGCGTGTTTACGTGTACGTCTTTGTCAACCAGCACACACCGCCGTTGTCGTGCGTTCCGAGATAATTACGCTGAATTAAGGCACGAGTGTTTTGAACTGAAAGGTTTCCACGTAACGAATCCTCGAATCGGTCGTCCGTCCGCGCCCGGAGCGCGAGGCATGCCGGGAGGTGTTTTCCCGCCCTTCCCCCTGAGCTCTCGCCGGCGCTGCTCTTTTGTTGCAGCTCCCAGGAAGAGCGGCGACGCTCTAAGTGGCAGGTGCTAACTCGGCAGCCGCCGGGCCAGAGTCTGTGAGGTCCCTGGCGGACCGCCTAACTGCTCCCTCCCTACCCAGCCCTCCTGCCCCACTGCCGTGCCGGTGTCGGCTCAACCAGACGCTGCGCTGGTCACGACAAAGCCGCGGAAGCTACCGACATACCCGCAGTTTACAGACGGATAGTCTGGTACACAACAAAAATAGTTTCCGTCGCAAACAATAACACCCGTGCAACGACGGCATCGCCGCCGTGCCCAGTTTGCTACATGTTTTGTCTCCTTTTCTTGATCCTGTGAAACGAGGTGAAGAGATTCGACATGTATGTTGATTACGGTATCTCGTCCCGCGGGAAGGTAAACTGTTGGTTCGCGTCGCACGATATCGCGCAGTGTGTGAAGACGACGGTAGCTTCAAGACCCAGTTGCAGTGAGCCGCGGCCCTCGGCGACGCCAAAGAACATTTTTTTTTTTGACGTGACAACGTCTAATAAATCGACGAACGCCGGCTGCACGCACGAAAAAGTGTCCCGTTACGCTCATTGTACGCTTGCGCCGCATCTATCTCTCTTCCACTCGATTGGAACAACCATCGAGTTGACTTTTTCGAGGCACGTTAAACTTGAAACACTCCCATTCGTTTCCCACTTTTCCTATCATCGTCCTATCCTTAACAGAATAACACAGATTGGAAGAAGTTAAATAGCAAACACGTATAAAAGTTATAGTTAAATTTATCTGTTCGTTAAAGTAATAAACATATTTGAATTAATGAGTGCAAATAAAAGTAAATTTATCAATTAAATTGTAGATTTCATTTCACTCTTTCTTTGTATCCATACAAAATAATGATAATTCAATAAAAATGATTCAATTTTATTCATAAAAGTATGCAATAATTTCATCAATGTTTTGTTATGACGTTGTCACGTTAAACTATCGTCCGTAAACCGACTTTACAAACAACCAATTTTTTTTGTTTTTGATTTTCCTGACTTAACTGAAACCTATGTGCGGGAGAGGTCTGGGTTTTAGCGTCCCAGGCAGGAGCCTTTACACCTGATCATGCTGGGTTTCAGCTATGCATCGAGTGCTTTGTTCGAGGATTGGCCAGCCATGGCAGTGATTGATGCAACGACTTAACTCCCCTATGTTAGATCTAGACTATGCCAAGTAAAGTTGGACCCAGGGTAAAACCTGCATAGAATATCTGACTGACGGAAAATACTACGCAATTATTCCCGGTTTTTTTTTTGTTCCACGGATGCCGTCCTTATTTGCCTCATGTTTTTGCCTCGACACACCCCTGTTTTTCTACCGCCCGACGGCGGTGTAGCCGGGCAGGTGAGATGACAAATGAGGGTTGTAATGTGGTCGTGTTAACCCCGACAGGAAGTGGCCATCGCCGCAAAGGGTTGCTGCCTCGTCATCCCCTCTATTCTCCTAGTGACGTGACACTCGGCACTGATGACTTCCCCGGGGACAGTTCTGTCAGCGGCGTGTCGTCTGCAGGAGAGAACAAGACGGTGTTGACAGATGGGGGTTTCCTCTCCCCCCCCCCCCCCCTCTTCCATCAAGGGCTCTGCTTGAGAGTCTGCCGCGGCGCTGACTTTCCCAGGGGCGTGACCGGAAATAACACTAAGTGGCGGGAGGCACGAGTGGACCAGCCATCGCGGAAGTCGTCCAACATCTTGCGTCGGCCAACAACTCAGCAGTGATTGCATCTAGTAGAAAAAAAAAAAGGAGCCACCTAATTTATGAATGGTTACTATATGAAAACGATCCCAGTGTTGACGAGTTTAAATTTTACGCAAGAAGCTTCAGTGAGAAGTTGGCAGCGTGACGTCATGCGCAGAAGCAGTCGTGTTCGAGCTGGCCGGATGCTCCCACCTCCCTCCCTCGCCAAGCGCGCTCGTGGACTGCAGCGACGGCGGATGTGATTGGTCCGCTCACACCTTTCAGTCGCAGGCAGCTGGCACTTCCTGGTCCGTGCTGTCGTCGGCAGCCGGGTTTCCTTTTGGGAGGACCCCCGCGCCGCCCGTTACGTGTCAATTAACGGGACGAGCCATTGTTCCCGGGAGGCGGTGTCGGGTAGCCTCGCGTTCCTCCGCGTGCGCTGGCTGCCGCCTCGGGCCTCGGCGTCCAGGTGTTCGGGTGTCCGGGTGTCCGGGTGTTCGGGTGCCCAGGTGTCCAGGTGTCCAGGTGTCCAGGTGTCCGGGTGTCCGTCCTCGGTGTCTCATCGCTCAAGTACTCTCTCTACGGAGCCAGGCTGTTTGTTGGCGCTGCACATTTAACCTTATCTTCGGATCGCACACGATTCATTCAGATTTTCGAAGTTATTCTGCTTTAGGCGCGTTATGAAATAATTACGAAAATGTATTTTTACGATGCGTGGGCAACATGCAAAGAAATTTTGATAATATGAAAAAAAAAAAAAAAACTACATACAAATAAAAATTATGTATGTGATTTTAAATCTTATAATTTAGTGATTGATGTTAATAATGACCCATAAAATGAAAAAAAATTATTGTAAAATTAGTAATATAAATAGTGTTTGCAAAAATTTTCAAGTCTATTTATATTAGTGAGGTTGTGTTCCTGAATGTATAATTTATTAGCATTATAAATTAATACAATTTTTAAACAATTAATATTAATAAATAAGTAAAAACATTCAAAATATTTCTTTATTTTAATTATTCAGATAAACTGTGCCCCAACACAAGGTAAACGTGTATGATTGTAACCTCTCGCAAAAATAATCCGCAAATTTTTACCGGTCTCTATCCATAATGGACTGAAATAACCCCACATAACACTTGTAACACGGTCAGCTCTGGTAACTCAGTGATAAACTTTTATTTATTTCTACCGCGGACCAGCCAGAATGGTTTAAGTTCACATAATCGTGTACAGGTACCACGGAAGTTCTTTGATACGTATGATACAAACCAGGTGCTTAGTGCTACTGTGACCGAGTATAAAGACTCGTTAATTCTGAAGTATCGTACTTGGTCATTAAATAGTTTTGATTTTCGAAGTTTGTGTTTGCGTATATAAAGCACCTCATAAAAGAAATATAACCTTCAAAATATCGGCAAGTAATTGTGTATTCGTATCTCAACCATGCGTATTCTATAACAAACTCTTCTTTTTTTTTTTTTGCCACAAAATCTCGAGTGCGGGGAATGCCGCGCGGAATCAAGCTTTATTTATTTAACGTCTTTGTAGGTGGCGTCTTCTCCTGTACTTAACCACATTTGTAAATAAACTACAATTACCTATCCAAAATAAACGATTTGACATAACACTTGATAAGATGGCGATAAAATGGGTGCTGGTAAAAAAAACTTACGCGCTTGGTAAAAATTAAAAAAAAAAAAATACAAGTTCAATAGTACGAAATCAAACCACCAACTAACATATGTATTACGTTAAATGAGTATATGCATACTTTTGCTGAAAATTAAGTGAAGGGTAACACATGAATCTCTGGGCTGGTACGGGAGGGAGACCCGGAGAAGTTCGTGATGAGGGAGGGGGGGGGGGGAGTGGCCGGAAGTGGCTGCGCGGACCGGAAATTAGGTCGCCCATCGAGTGTCATTGTCGACCGAGCTGTTATTTTCCCTCGCGGAGTGGCTGTGTTTGTCGGGGGGGGGGGGGGGTTTTAGAGTAACAATGACGGAGGTGGGGATTGTTCAGTCTTCTTGCCTTCAGCTTGGCGCGAGGTGTGACATAACTGAGCTTGTATGAACGGTGGGTGGGGGACCGGCAAGGGGAGGGTGGCAACAGGCGAAATCTTGATCGATTTACAAAAGGGGAAAAAAAAAAATTATGAGCGTGGTTTCTTCCACAAATCAAGATGTGCGTGCTGGCTGGCATTAGCGCCATGACTCTCCATTTTTCTCCGCAACTTTAAGAGGGAGATATAACTTCTTACCAGAAGTCCACATTTAATGGTTGCATTACAAGAAAGCCAACCTGCACTAAAATACTTGGAAGACACTATTGGGATTTTAACGAAAATATTAAGTTTGATGTATTCAAAAATGTTGTATATTTTTAACCATTTAAATTTTTTTAACTAAAAATAGTCAAATAACATTTATTTTCTTAGCAACAATGAAGGTAATGAATTATTCAGCACAGTAGCCTATTTGCTAAGCTAATCAAAGGTAATGCGAATTTGTTTTCTCGGAGAAAAAAAAAGTGTTACCTTTGGTTTTAAAATATGTAAATAACGAATCGCATATCAGTAGACTCATGTTATTTTATAATTATAACTCCATATTGGTCATCAAGCAAATGTAAGGTGGGTAAAACGATTTACCCCCCTTCCGCGTGTAAAAACTGCCGATAATTGCCTCCCACGTGACACAAAGTGGAAGAGCAATGCTGTTAATGGAAATCGTTATTAAGCTACGTTCCAAAAATTCCCTAAATTACACGGTGAATATCAAAAGATAACCCACATCAAAGAACTTATTATGCATATTTAAAATAAAATGACGTTCTCATGTTGATATGTGATATAGTCTCTCACACCATACCAAAAATTTAAAATAAAAATATCTTTATGATAAAGATAAAAAAAAGTAAATAGAGTGGACATATTTGTAGGCCACAAAAATGCTCAGATCTATGCTAAATCTCCTTTACTTTTACCAGTGTAAAACGAATGATAGTAAAATAAACATATAGACAAATAACCGTAAATATAAATACAGCTTACAAATCGACATCTTCAGGTCTCTACTTTAACGTATTTCGTAAATACAATAACCGTTTGCCTAAAAAATCTATTAATAAGTTTATGTTCATGCTTTATCATACAGTGTGATAAAACTTCCAGTAAACATCAAAACGGTTGTATAAAAAATCAATAAATGGGCACTAAAAATAATAAATGCATGCATACGTTTCTCTTCAAAAACTATGCTAAGAAAATTAAAGGTTGAGGTAGCTTACATCGGTAGTGGGTAAACAAGAGCTTAATTCAATGCAAAGTAGAAAAAATTATTGCAGACTTTAAACTTAAGTAAATATGTATATATAAGGGTATAGCAAAATATGAAGGAAAATAATGACCTCTCAGCTGACTTATTCTGGTAGCCGAAAAGTAACGCGCAGAAAATCAATTCAAGATGATATATTTCGGCACTTCCAGGCAATTTGACAACTGCCAAAAGTCTGATGCTACAAAGTTTTCTTCTTCCGAGTGTTGGTCGGTATCGTAGCCGTGGTGATTCCATAAGCTGAACCCATAGTTAGAGACCCGGAAAATTCGCGGGTTCATTTCGTGTTATGCTAAAATTCAAATAATTATACCTTAGTGCTGCTTCTGTCATTGGTTCACTGTTAATCTGGAGGACTGAGGGCCAATTAGAGACCCTCACTCATAGAAGTGTCGAATCACAGGCCACCCATTCGAGACGACTCACAAGTCAGCAGCCAATGAACAGTTGGCATTTGCCCGAGTGTGTAGAGGATATTGGAGTCTATCCTGGAGGCCATTGAACCCGCGAATTTTCCGGGTCTCTACCCATAGTTAGAGACCTGCAAAATTCGCGGATTCATTCGGTGATAGGCTAGAATTCAAACACATATACCTCTTAGATAAGTTTTGCTCTTGGCTTACTGTTCATCTGGACGAATCTCAACCAGTTATAAACCCTCAACCAAAGAAGAATCGAATCACAGACAAACCAGCTGAGACGACTTACTAGTCGGCAGCCAATGAACTTGCGTTATTGGCCCGAGTGTACATGGGTATGTGCAGTCTATCCTGAAGGCCATCGAAACCGCGAATTTTTCAGGTCTCTACGCCATAGTGACTGGCGTGGAAGCAGCTCGGAAAACCCTGGGCAGTTCGCTGCCTGACCGCCCACACTCGCCCGCTGCGACCAATCCAACGGTCAGGTACTTCGACGTTCAACCACTCTCGTTCAAAGAGATTCCAATGGGGAGGGGCTCCATCCTGTTGTCAAGTTCACAGGTTTACCCTCTTCTAATTGGGGAAATTACGCTTAGGAATCGCCATTTTGCACAGGTGGCGCTGCGAGCGAGAAAAAAAAATTGGTTGTCTGTAAAGTCGGTTTACGGACGATAGTTTAACGTGACAACGTCATAACAAAACATTGATGAAATGATTGATCCAGAAGAAAATGAAATATCATATTCGGCCTGTGACTGAGCCGTAATAGGTTTTTGCAACCAAACCATTTAGGCATTAAAAATATTATATTCTTTGAGAAATAATTTTTTTTTTAATTTTTCTATCTTTTGTATGATAAAATCTACCTCTGCATTCTTTTATGAATAAAATTTAATCATTTTTATTGAATTAGCACTATTTTGTGTGGATACAAAGAAGGAGTGAAATGAAATGTACAATTAAATTAATAAATCTACTTTTATTTGCATTCATTAATTGAAATATATTTATCACTTTTGAAGTGTCGTGCGCACCGTATTTATTTTTACAAGTACAAAAATAAAATTTCTGCCGCTGGGATTTGATCAGTCAACCTATCGGTTGGTACGAGGCCATATTGGGAACAATTGTTTCAGATGTTATAAATTAATAATATTCCACGCACGATATTTCTTTGAATTTCTTTTAACTAGCATATTCTCTGTTGTACTCGAAATATTTACACGCTCGTGGGATCATAACTATAATACGGTGAGTGATTTAGTTGATCAAATAAAAACTCATCACAAATAATTACCAAAAAAAAAAAACAAAAAAAAAACAGGACAAATCCGTAGTGGGACAATTTTTCGTGTGTGCAGCCAGCGTTCATCGATTTATTAGACGTTGTCACGTCAAAAATCAAATAAATACTCACGCATGCGTTTACCTAAAATATTTTGAATTACACTTTCACTGTGACCTTGAAACAACACTACAACGCCTACAGTTGATGCTATTAAAATTCATAGCAGTGACATTATTTTATGGACATACTGTATGATACTGATTGAAGACTCGCAGCGACGTGGGACTCAGTGGCGGCGGCTGTTTCCTTCCAGCACGGGGGGGGGGGGGAGGGGTTGCAGGGCTGCAGTTTCCTTACAGCAGGGTGGTTGGAGGGTGGCAGTTTCCTTGTAGCAGTGGGGGGTGGCAGGGTTGCAGTTTTCTTACAGCAGGGGGGTTGGAGGGTGGCAGTTTCCTTGTAGCAGTGGGGGGTGGCAGGGTTGCAGTTTCCTTACAGCAGGGTGGTTGGAGGGTGGCAGTTTCCTTGTAGCAGGGGGGTGGCAGGGTTGCAGTTTTCTTACAGCAGGGGGGTTGGAGGGTGGCAGTTTCCTTACAGCAGGGTTGTTGGAGGGTGGTAGTTTCCTTGTAGCAAGGGGGGTAGCAGGGTTGCACTTTCCTTACAGCAGGGGCGTTGGAGGGTGGCAGTTTCCTTATAGCAAGGGGGTAGCAGGGTTGCAGTTTCCTTACAGCAGGGGCGTTGGAGGATGGCAGTTTCCTTAGAGCAAGGTGGGTAGCAGGGTTACAGTTTCCTTACAGCAGGGGTGTTTTAGGGTGGCAGTTTCCTTATAGCAAGGGGGTAGCAGGGTTGCAGTTTCCTTACAGCAGGGGGGTTGGAGGGTGGCAGTTTCCTTATAGCAAGGCGGGTAGCAGGGCTGCAGTTTCATTACAGCAGGGGGGTTGGAGGGTGGCAGTTTCCTTGTAGCAGGGGAGGGGGTGGCAGTGTTGCAGTTTTCTAACAGCAGGGGGGTTGGAGGGTGGCAGTTTCCTTACAGCAGGGTGGTTGGAGGGTGGCAGTTTCCTTGTAGCAGGGGAGGGGGTGGCAGGGTTGCAGTTTTCTAACAGCAGGGGGGTTGGAGGGTGGTAGTTTCCTTACAGCAAGGGGTGAGGGGGTGGTAGCTTGGCGGCAGCGGTCTGCAAACCCAACTCTGAATTCCTCGCCGGGCGCGACGCAGTGCCGGCTCGCCGCGAGTTTCACGGTGCCCGCCCCCGGGGGCGCAGCGGTGCACCAGATTGCCGCGCAATTATGCCGCCGGCAGCGCTGCGAGCACAATAGAATTACAAATTGGGCGCAGGAAGTCGGGGAGCGGCCCGGCTCGCCGCGAGCTCAGACGACAAGAGGCCGGTGCTCCAGCGAGCCGCGCCGCACGCCGGCTTGTTTGCTTAACGGGAGAGTTCGCACGCGGGCAGTCTCTGGAGACGTGAGTTGAACGGCCAGCAAACAAACTGCTTGTGCGTGTTTCCTTAACACTTGGACAAGGAAATGTTTGTCTCATTAATGACTACCTACATATTACAAAATAAGTGTCACGTCTTCATGTTTATCGTTATGTTTTTAATTTAAAAATTACATTTTTTTTGCAGAAAGTTAATAATATATGTTTGTGTTAAAAAACTTAATGTTTTTCCGCTTCGAACTAAACGAAGCCAGGTTAATGTGTTTTTTGCTTCCCGTCATGTAAAAATTTTTACTGTATTAGTTGGCGAGGTTCACAGTTAAAAT
The DNA here is from genome assembly GCF_032445375.1 of Bacillus rossius redtenbacheri. Taxonomy (NCBI): domain Eukaryota; kingdom Metazoa; phylum Arthropoda; class Insecta; order Phasmatodea; family Bacillidae; genus Bacillus; species Bacillus rossius. The sequence goes on from NW_026962011.1 coordinate 30,584,400, forward strand.
GATCGTGTCGCGTACGTGAGCTCTGCCGACAACAACTGACAGCGACGGTGATGTTTCTAAATACTTTTCATGCACCAGTCCCTTGTACGTGTCCTACTTAGCGCTCCTAAAGTCTCGAACGAAACAAACAAAAATAATGCGTACTTTTAGTCCAGTCGGCCACGGAGAGAATGTAACGGAATTTACTTTTATCTTTGAAAACAGAAGGCATCGCTTATATAAAAAATCGAAGCTTGTAAGCTGTATGCTCATCCGTTCGTAAATAGACAGTGGAACTTACGATGAAGCATTACCGAGACAGTTTATTGCCGTATAAGGACGGGAACGTTTTACCTACTTTACAATTGCCTCACTGCTTTTACTGCTTCTCTGTTTGCACTTCTCACAACTCGTTTCCTTATTTACCCGCGCCTTTGGGTTGGGAGGTGTTGGCTGTAGACTAGAAGTCACTGTCCCACCCCTCGGAATAAAGAGGGTGGTTATAACTCGTGTCGAGAGCTCGCCGCGCTGCGACACACGAGGGGGTTGAGGAGGGCGTGGTGTTCGCCGCACCAGGTAGGAGCAGGCGGCGGGGACGCACCACAACGCCGAATGTCAAAATTGACCACAACGCCGACAGCTAGAAAACTGCTGTGTGCCACAACGCCGAATTACCACTAACGCCGAAAAATGTCAATGCAGGACTGCCACAAAGGTTAGGTTAGGTTAAACTAGGTTAGGTTAGACTAGGTTAGGTTACGTTAGGCTAGGTTAGGCTAGGTTAAGTTAGGTTAGGTTATATTACGCTAGGTTATGTTAGGTTAGGTAAGGTTAGGTTTGATTGTGGTATTTCGGCGTTAAGGTACATTTAAGAAACACACACAAATTCATTCAGTTGTTATTTCGGCGTTTTGGTACACAGCAGTTTCCTATCTGTCGGCGTTGTGGTCAATTTTGACATTCGGCGTTATGATATTTCGGCGTTGTGGTAACGAACCGCAGGATGGCCACCACCAGGTCCGCTGTCCGCGAGGGGCGCTAGTGGCTGACTGCAGGCCTTAGTGTCACCGACACGCTTTCTCAACTCATACTTCTTCAGGCGAGTTACGAAAAAATCATGAGAGTGAATTTTTTGCGATGCACGCGCAGCATGCAACAAAAATTGATAGGATTAAAAAGTCTACATAGAAACAAAAAAAATACATAAATGTGTTTTTAAATCATAAATTTTAGTGATATTTATTAAATATCGGTCCGTATAATTAAAAAAAAAACTTTTTATTGTGAATATTGGTGATAGTCTGCACTGAGAGAAAGGTTTGTTTGCCTCAACAAAACATTTGTTTGTATATGGCGAAATAAATATATTTTGTTAGTTCAAACAAATATTTTGTCGTAGGAAAGATTCTGTTGACCCAACCAAAATGATTTTGTCAACTCAACCGTATATTATTGGTTAGGTGTAAGAAATCAATTTTGTTACTTACCATTTTTGGTTAAGCTAACAAAATATTTTGTTACAGCAAGTAAATATTTGTTTCGCCACATATGAACAAATATTCGTTTGATTCGAACAAACTTTTTTTCTCTGTGATGTATTGCCAGGTGTATTGGTAGGGACCGGAAAAATTCGCGGGTTCAATGACCTCTAGGACGAACGTTATAGTTCTATGTAAACTTGGTCAAATGTCACCCTCTCATTGGCTGCTGTCTTTTAAAGGTGTCCCAACGTAGCGGCATGTGATTCGATACAGCTTCGGTAGAGTGTTTCTCATTGGCCCAGAGTCGTCCAGGTGAGTTGTGAGCCAATAGCAGAGGCAGCACTGAGGTATATCTATGGACACCTGTATTTAGCAAATACATTTCGTGTCAAGGTATGTCACAAAACACTGTAGCTTTTTCTTAGAGTAATGGCGAATCGTGTGCGTGCAGCAGTACGGTATCCACATTCCCATTGGCCCCGTGTAGTGCGGGAAAACACCTCTCGCCGACCACAGCCAATAACTAGGGACACCTGTATTTCGCGAATACATTTCGTGTCAAGGTATTTCACAAAATACTGTAGCTTTTTCTAAACCTGCAAAATTCGCGGTTTCGATGGCCTTCAGGATAGACTGCACATACCCCTGTACACTGGGGCAAATAACGCAAGTTCATTGGCTGCCGACTTGTAAGTCGTCTCAGCTGGTTTGTCTGTGATTCGATCCTTCTTTGGTTGAGGGTTTATAACTGGTTGAGATCCGTCCAGATGAACAGTAAGCCAATAGCAAAATTATCTAAAGAGGTATATGTGTTTGAATTCTAGCCTATCACCGAATTAATCCGCGAATTTTTCCGGTCTCTGTGTGTATTGGTGTAAGCGAGGTCCCGTCCCTGTGCCCCTGGCGACGGTCCTGTCGGGACACGTGGCGCGGTTGGGCAACAGTCCGGCTGACCCGGGGTCGTCGCCGCGGAATGCCAGCGCCTCCCTCGCCGCGCAAACCTGTTCCCGCCGTCGCGGAAGGACGTCCGCATAACCTCCCCTCGTTCGGATCCTCGCCTCGTCAGGGGCATATCTGTGTCGGTGAGGCGGGATGATAAGAGCCCGTCTACAATAGTCCGAACCTGTGCGTGGTCCGTGTCCTTATCCGAATGTGAGTGACGTCACATTGTCTCACCGAAAACTGCCCTGTCCACAATTACGTGTCCGAGGTCCGAATGTATTGATTTCTAAAAGTTGTTAACCAGAGCGCAGTAAATGTGCCAAACCAAATGTTTTTGTTTATTGTTTTGATGCTTTGTAGTTTGAGATTGAACTTATGAAAGTTGTGGGAGTTCAATATTATATATTTATTCAGTAAGGCAAAGTGGCTCTTCTTTACTTACAACACCTTCCATTTCCTTCAATAACAAAAATAAACACCACGTTTTCAAACGGGAACCGGAAATTCAAATATCGTGAGTGTTCTGTTCTTTTTCTGTGTCCGAAGTACACAGGTTGGGACAAAAAGTTCAAATTGACGAATGTCTTCGGACCAGGTAGGTTCGGACCTTCGCCCATTTGACGCATGACGTCAGAGGGTCACGTGGACCAATCAGCGACGAGTGTCCTTCGGACACAGTTTAGGAAATTGCTAAGGTAGACGGGCCTTAAGCGCGACGCTCGCTGATGCTTCTAGCGCGGTCTAGCCTCCGAACTGGCGCGCAGTCTTCTCGTCGTCACAGGATAACTGTGAAATATGAGCGTTGACCGTAGCATTATATGGCCGAGGAATGAAGATAAATGTGTAAATGCAAGTCCCTTTAAGTGCTTTCAAGAATCTGTACCGGTTGTTTTTACGTCTAAAAATTACTCCGAAAATACGCGTTTTTAGCCGTTTAAACTCTTCTAAAAATACAGTTAAAAAACTTAATCTGAAATCAAAAGTACTTTTAGGCCCTCGGCGAACTCTTAAATGCTTTTCGTAAACAGACACCACTCGGATATCTTGAGTAGTTTTGAAATCGCGTTGTTTTTCCTGAAGCTCTGCACACCGTGTGTGTGCCCGGGTAGGCGGAGCCCAGCCTCTGGTCCCTTCCACAGACCAAACACAGTCGCTACCTTTCTGATCTCTCGGGAAAAAAAAATTGTGGACGTGGAGACTATTATGTTATTCAAAGCTATGCTAGTTGTTAAGCCTACACAACTTCTAAATAATTTTTAAAAATACGGAAACACCGCTATTTACGCATGATTTTCGAACCTATTAAATAATTTTTATTCAAAAATAAAAACCATGGCCTTTTAGGGCTGTAATGGCTTTCACTCATTTTGAGGGTAAAATATCACTATCGAAACTATTACGAGGGCCAATAGCATATATTATATAATATTGAATTTTTACAAGAATTGTTGTTTTATATCTTATGTACAATGAAAATTTAAATAAAATATGTGGAAAGTTATAAATTTAACTGAAAAATAAAAAAACTTTTAAAAATTGAATTTACAATCAGGGCTAAAAATAGAAACTCTCTTTCTCTCTCTCTCTATATATATATAATCTTTATTTTTTTCGACTATATAAATAGTCGAAAAAATATAAAGATTATATGAATATAAATATTTTTGAGTTTTTTTTTTTTTTTTGTTTTTTTTTTTTAGAAAACTTTGAGGCTTCTAAAGACTGTCAGCTAAAAACTTTAATGTACATACATGTAAACAAAGACGGTTTGCACACGATAGTTTATCTGTTATTTCATTTCTTTATTGAGAGGTATGTTAGCGGGTCGGACGATGCGATGTGTGGTTCCCGGGAAGTTCTCTAAACAAGACCATGTCAAACACTAGTGGTCGCTGAAACTGAAGTTTTTTTCAGTTATCAATAATGACTATTTGGCAGTTTCTCGCCCTAAGCACCTTGACTGTGGACACTTCCTCCTCCTTGCCCTTCTTCTATGTCCGCTGGCTTCTGCGCCGCGTCGCGACACCTTGGAGCTTCGCGAGCTCAACAGCCGAGTTCCCGCCAGCCACGGATCTGGCGCCACCGGGGACGCACCACAACGCCGAACGTACAATAACGCCGAAAACCATAACGCCGAAATGACAAATTGACCACAACGCCGACAGATAGAAAAATGATGTGTACCACAACGCCGAAATACATTAACCCCGAAAAATGTCATTGCAGGACTGCCACAAAGGTTAGGTTTGGTAAGGTTAGCACACAAATTCATTCAGTTGTTTTTCATTTTGCTCCTGTGCCGCCATCCCCCCCACCCCCCTCCTCTCAGAAACATTTTTCGGCTTTACTGTATTTCGGCGTTGTGGTACACAGCAGTTTTCTAGCTGTTTTCGGCGTTATGGTATTCGGCGTTATTGTACGTTCGGCGTTGTGGTATTTCGGCGTTGTGGTAACGAACTTTCTGGCGCCACCTCGCTGAAGGTGGGGTACCCATACGTCGCAAGCGGCCGTAACGTAGCCCAGTTGCGTAACCGGAATGTGCATGTGTGGACGGGATTCGTAGCAGCGTTGCGTGTCGAAACTTGACTCGGAGGACACACGCAGCGGGCTCGAGCCCTCATTTGTCGGTCTTTCGCCGCCACATCAAAAGAAGTCTCCACTCGACGAAAGAACCAGTTTGACCCAGAAGGGGGGAGGGAGCGTGTCGTTCTTCTTCTTTTTTTTTTTTTTTTTTTCAATTTTTTGGCACCTTTGATCACAGATAAAATTCGAATTCCCTCGGACGCATTCTCGTAAAGATCTTACAGTCCGCTCACTGACTCAAATTTCAAATCAGCCAACAAACTCGAATCACCGTACAGCTCCCGACTTGCAAATACTTTTGACATCCACCAAACGAGGTGACTGTCTCTTCTTTCTTAGGTGTATAAGGAATGAAGGCGGCCCCTGCAAATTTATTATTTTACTTCTATTAATATTCTTTGCATGCAAAATTAAAATTCTTCTTTTACGCCAAGTAATGTATAACTTCTAACGCGCGTATATAAGTACACGCACCCATTTTTTTTCACAGTGTACTGATATGCTTATATAGCATATTCCTTCCCTTATTCAACTAGACGCTGCGCATCCGAGGGAAATATATGCCGCATCACCCCCGTTCCGAAATCCTAAAATTCTATCATTTCCACCAAAAAAAATGTAATTTGAAAGCAAACAGCGGGTAGGTAGTTCTTGTTCCCCTCCCCCATTGTGCCGCGGATGGACGACGCTGCTCCGCGACTGGACGGACTGCGCTGTGACCTTGAGCAGAGGCCGCCCCCTCCTCCTCACCCCCGACGAGGCGGTCACGTGCGACCCGCCGCCCATTCAAGCTTCACGTCGCCGCGCGCGCACTCCTACCAACCGCGCCCGATATCCACTAGTTTCAGGGGACGGTGGAGTCATAGGCAAATTATATTCAAACATTACATTGACTATTTTTTGACGTGACAACGTCTAATAATCGATGAACGCCGGCTGCACGCACGAAAAAGTGTCCCGTTACGCTGTGTCCCGTTATGCTCAAAGTACGCTTGCGCCGAATCTTTATTTCTTCCACTCGATTGGAACAACCATCGATTTGACTTTTTCGAGGCACATTAAACTTGAAACACTCCCATTCGTTTCGTACTTTTCCTATCATCGTCCTATCCTTAACAGAATAACACAGATTGGAAGAAGTTAAATAGCAAACATGTACAAACGTTATAGTTAAAATAATCTGTTCGTTAAAGTAATAAACATATTTTAATTAATGAGTGCAAATAAAAGTAAAATTATCAATTAAATTGTAGATTTCATTTCACTCCTTCTTTGTATCTATACAAAATAGTGATAATTCAATAAAAATGATTCAATTTTATTCATAAAAGTATGCAATCATTTCATCAATGTGTTGTTATGATGTCACGTTAAACTATCGTCCGTAAACCGACTTTACAAACAACCAATTTTTTTTATTAAAAAATATTCGTTATGAGACCAGCTATTGGTAGAGACCGGAAAAATTCGCGGATTCTCGGGATTCATTTCGCGATAGGCTAACATCCAAATACTTGTATATTTGAGCTACGCCTTAACGTTGAGGTCCCAGTACAACTTATCAAGCTGCCACATCGCTAGAACACGCCACAACCTGCGCAGTCTGATGTTCCCGCGCCTGAGTGCGGGCTGTCCAGTCACGTGACCTGGGGCGCTATATTCACTTCACGGCCCGCACTCGCCCCACAACGAATCTAGCACGTTCGTGCGTGTGCGGACCTTTCCCGCATCATGCATGCATCTAACATTTTCTTTGAATACATTTGCATAATAGCGGTTAACGAATGTGTGGTTTATAGTACATACAAATATCTTTGGTTATAAATAGGCCTACACTTAATTAAATTTAGTGGACACTGAAATTCCTATGTATCTTCTAGAAAGCAATTAAATTTTGTGCTATGCTTGTGGGTTGACTTAAGTTATATAAATTGTAAACCGAATTAAAATATGCTTCTTCTGTGTCTAAAAACCGAGTTACATCTACTTCAAGTGAATGGACGAATTTCTCCCTTTCCAGAGGTATTCCAACATAATTTTTATCTGCGCATTTTCATCTCAAGAGGTCTCTCCCGAAGTTGCACGTGCGAGTGTCCGAAGCCTCCCCCCCCTCCCTTTGCGTGCTGTCAGACCACGGCTATCAGCCAATCAGCACGCGCGCCGCCCCGCAGGCAGGAAGTGCGTGGCGGCTCGGGACCGGCCTGCCGTCTTGCGAAGGGGCCCTGGGGGGGAGGGAGGGGGGTTGGTTTGCGTGCCGTCTCGATACTGCTCCTTGGCACGAGACGTCGCCAGGGGCAGGACCGCCTCACGCCTGGATTGCAGTACGCGGCTCGTGGCGCGCGCTGTTGCCACGTCTCCAACCCGTTGCGAAGAAGTTCAGGGGGGATGTGCTCCTTTAGAATTCTGAGTGCACGAGAAGCATTTTAAGAATCCTCATTAGTAGGGCCATGCATTTTCCGAGAAAATATCTTAACACGTTCATTGTACTGCAATAAGTAGAGACCTGCAAAATTCGCGGATTAATTTCGTGCTATGCTAAAATTCAAATAATTATACCTTAGCGCTGCTTCTACAATTGGTTCACTGTTAATCTGGAGTAATGAGGGCCAATTCGAGACCCTCGCTCAAAGAAGTGTCGAATCACAGACACTCGGTCGCTACGACTCACAAGTCAGCAGCCAATGAACAGGTGGCATTTGCCCGAGTGTGTAGAGTGTAGTAGAGTCTATCCTGGAGGTCATTGAATCCGCGAATTTTGCAGGTCTCTAACAATAAGGTACGCCCACGCCAGCGGTTTCTTCCTTGTGATTGGCGGTCGTCTGCAAGAGAAGCCATTGCCTTATTTGACCGCTTCACTCAGGGCTCGTTTGCTTCCGCGCTGAGATACTGCGGTTGGTGGTGTAACAGTCGACGTGTACCTGAAAGAACTTCACCCAGTCACGAAACACAGTCGAAGCTGCAGTGTTTTAACTTTCAGCAAGTCTCGGAATATTTTCACGAAATATGCATGCCCCTAGTAATTTTTAATGTTTTAGGCCTATACACACTATCACTCTCATAAATCTGTAATAAATCGCCTCGTTTTAACTTAAAATAAGAAATAACTAACACTATCCAGAACCTTCATTTTCAATTTCTTATTATACTTGGCAACATAGCGCGCAACAAGGACAGCTCTTACGGTAGTGGGCGTGTGTGAGGGACAGAGAGCAATCACTAGAGACCTGCAAAATTCGCGTTTTCGATGGCCTTCAGGATAGACTGCACATACCCCTGTACACTCGGGAAAATAACGCAAGTTCATTGGCTGCCGACTTGTAAGTCGTTTCAGCTAGTTTGTGTGTGATTCGATCCTTCTTTGGTTGAGGGTTTATAATTGGTTGAGATTCTTTCAGATGAACAGTAAGCCAATAGCAAAATCATCTAAAAGGTATATGTATTTGAATTCTAGCCTATCGCCGAATGAATCCGCGAATTTTTCCGGTCTCTACCATTCACAACGAATAAACCATTGGCGCGGGCATACCTTATTGCAGTCCAATGTGCGTTGAGATTTTTTTCATGAGAATGACAAGGCCCTGACGTTTAGTCCACGGATTAACTGTGTATCAAAGCAGACTCGAAACACCTATACATCTGCTTCACGTTGATGATTGTAATACAGTACTCTTGAAAATACCGAGACAATTATAAACAGGAGAAGTGTAATCCTCCAAAGAATGAGACAATGATATCGGCAAATGAGAAATCATAAAAAAAAAAGTTAATTATATGTCGGCAAGTTGAGTCTAGCCTGTAGCGAAATTAATCCCAGAAATAATCCTGGTCCTAAAATTTCAAATGTCGCATAACACAAGTGAAATGTGTATAAATCATTATTAGAGACAGGAAAAATTCGCGGGTTCAATGAGCTCCAGGATAGACTCCAATATCCTCTACACACTTGGAAAAATGCCAACTGTTCATTGGCTGCTGACTTGTGAGTCGTCTCGACTGGGTGGTCTGTGATTCGACACTTCTATTATGAGTGAGGGTCTCTAATTGGCCCTATAGTCCTCCAGATTAACAGTGAACCAATGATAGAAGCAGCACAAAGGTATAACTATTTGAATTTTAGCATAACACGAAATGAACCACGCGAATTTTTCAGGTCTCTAATCATTATTATTGTTATTATGGTATATTCAAAGTCATCCGTTCACTGTGAACAGTAAAAACAATTAATTATGTGCAGTACGAAATAGTACTGAATGCAGGTTCGAAATATAATTTCCGGAGCTGACATGTTTGGAGACCGGTGTCGGCTCAGGGAGTGGTACAGAGACAGCCACGTGGGGTCCCGGCGAGCAGGATGTCTGTCAGGAGTGTCGGGAAGACCCGCGGGAGACTGATGCACAGATACTGCGCGACGTAAACAAACAAGCCCTCAGTCCCGCACGTGTGTCGGCGGCGGTGACCTTGGAGTCGCATCGATCCCCGGCGAGCTGTCTCTGTGTCGGAGGAGGGGGTAGGGAGGTTAGCTTTAAATCTCTCCAAACAGCCCGCCAAGTTAGCATTGCAAATTTTTTTTTTCATAGCATGAATATTCAAAGTAACTCGATTAAATAATTTTGCCGCATGAAACGTTCAAAAAAATATCACATCCTCCCCCTCCCCACCACAGCTTAGGTACACCAGACATAACTAAACATGAATAAATGATTACTAGAGACCTGCAAAATTCGCGGATTCATTCGGTGATAGGCTAGAATTCAAACACATATACCTCTTAGATAATTTTGCTATTGGCTTACTGTTCATCTGGACGAATCTCAACCAGTTATAAACTCTCAGCCAAAGAAGGATCGAATCACAGACAAACCAGCTGAGACGACTTACAAGTCGGCAGCCAATGAACTTGCGTTATTTGCCCGAGTGTGCAGGGGTATGTGTAGTCTATCCTGAAGGCCATCGAAACCGCCAATGTTTCCCGTCCCTATCCATAAGTAGAGACCCGGAAAATTCGCGGGTTCAATGGCCTCCAGGATAGACTCCAATATCCTCTACACACTCGGGCAAATGCCAACTGTTCATTGGCTGCTGACTTGTGAGTCGTCTCGAATGGGTGGCCTGTGATTCGACACTTCTATGAGTGAGGGTCTCTAATTGGCCCTCAGTCCTCCAGATTAACAGTGAACCAATGACAGAAGCAGCAATAAGGTATAGTTATTTGAATTTTAGCATAACACGAAATGAACCCGCGAATTTTCCGGGTCTCTATCCATAAGATATGAATAACATAGATACATTGGTTGTGATAAGTAATGCCTGAGCTATTATTAGACATAGTAGTAAATTATTAATTCACGTTATTTTAGTAACTACATATTTTGTTTTGTTTTGTTTTACCAGAAATTTTTGCATTTCCTACGCATTTATATAGAACATGCTTTATTTTTTCTTTATTTGAACCTCCCGCCCGAGTTGTTTTTGCTGGTAGTTTCGGGCCCACCCGACAGATAAGGTCGCGTGTCGCGCAAAGCATGGTTCAGTATCTACTGTAAGAGTCGCACTTCTGTATCTCCCTCCATGTTCTGTGGAGGTCTGCCGCTGCTGCGGTGTTATCTGGACGAGCGACTGTATGATAAAAGGCAAGGCCAATACCGCGGCGATGACGTCACGCAGGGGGCGGGACCACGCAGAGCCACAAGCCGCAGAGCGGTTACTGCCCGCCACTTCCGGTAAAACTGATTTACAACGCGCTATTCCAGTCCAGTGACGTCACCCGTCATCGCCGCGGGAAGTCACTTTCATAGCGCTTCCGGTACCTAACTGCACGATGCCCGTTCCTTTCGCGCCAGCCGGGGGCGTCTACGTACGGTCCACATGACTATAGTCCCGGCCCCGAGGTGACGACGTGGTGGGTGTTTTCATGCAACAACGAGTTGCTCCGAAACATTCCTACAGTTAATACATAGTGCTGATAAATAATGTAGCATTTTTAACCATTTGCGTAGGTACCAGTGGGGGGGGGGGGCACCCGGGAATTAAGAAGCCCCTCACTGAGGGGGCCCGCTTGCGCTTGCAAAAGCGAGACTGTATAACGGGATTTAAGTCAAAACTATGTATTACGGAAAACCTTCTGTATATTTTAATGTTTCCTTCTTGTTACGCTTCCTCAGCGCCTTTAGAGAGTGTCAGGCTCGTTCCCAGAGCCCCCACCTGCGTGAAGTGGCGTAACTAGCACGCCACTGTTCTGGGAGCTTCGGGTGTCAGGTCGGCCCTGTGACGCGACACGCCAAAGGGGTGCGAGGCCCTTTAAAAAATGCGGCTGAGGGAGTACAACAACGGCGAAGCCAGCCTGCGAGGCAGTGAAGTGGAAGAGGGCGAGTGACCCCTTGGCGAGCGATAGCGGGCGACGAGAGAAGGGCCTCGTGTGCGGAGACTGGTGCATCGGGACTGTGCTGCTAGCTACTGATGTATGAGCAGTGCGAGGCAGTGTGTTGGGACAGAAGTGAGTGGTAAGAGACGAGCAGTAGAGAGAGCCAATGTCGAGCTGAGCTCCAGTGGGGAGAGTAGGCTTACATAGTGGACTGAACGGAAGAGATTAATTTGTGGACATACATTTTTAGTGTTTGTAATTTAATTAATGGTGTAAATAGAAGTAATAAATACAACTGTATTCAGTTAATAATGCTATCCTTTTCGAACTTGTTTTCCTGCTACTAACAATTATCAGCATAACATTCGACTTTTTCTTTAAATTGTTAACTTTGAATTTTGCTTGTTGCTGCAAAAGAAACCTCACTGTTGTTTAACCACACTTAAAATGCACTGATTTCACTCGTTTGAATATTTACAAATTTTATTAGGCAAGTTAATGTGTTTAAAAAATATTTAAGACATGTTTACCTCAAATATTTTGGGCCATGCTTGGCATCAGACATATAATCAATTGTGATTCAATGTGTTAATGGTTGTAAGTCAAAAAAATTCAATTTTGGGTTTTATCATTGGTAAATGTGGCCGTGTGTAGTTTTCCACCTGGTGGCAAAACCCTCTTGGTTAATTAACTGATCCAGTGGAAGGTAGAAAGAAAGGATCAGGGTGTGTTAACGTTTGTGTCGCTGATTTTTTTTTTGTGGCTGCAAATGGTCGAACGCAGCTTTCGGAAGTGCAAACTTTAGCACTTTGATTGATGATATGCCATTGGCAGAGACTGGAAAAATTCGCGGGTTCAATGACCTCTAGAATAAACTTCACGATCCTCTATGAACTAGAACAAATTGCACCTGCTCATTGGATAATGACTCGGTAACACGTGTTACCTGGGATGCTTGTGATTTGATACTTCTTTTTTTGACGGTTCTTCACTGGCTTAGAGTCCTTCGGGTAAACGGTGGTCCAATCACTGACTCAGAATGAAGGTGAACGAGTTTGGAGTCTAGCCTACCGCGAAATGAATCCGCGAATTTTTCCGGTCTCTAGCCATTGGTGTATTTCCGAGTAGGATGGAAAAGGGGGGAAAAAATAAAGAGGGGGGGGGGGTGTACGTTCGCCGAGTCCTCGGCGGCGACCCCAGTGTCAGCGGTCTCGTGTTCTGGTGTTCTGGTCTCACACGTGTCCCTGGGGGCTGCGCGGCCCGCGAAGGCGGTCAGGACTAATGTGAATGGCCATTATCATAACAGGTTGGCCAGGTTCGACGGACAGTGCATGCCTCCTTGTTTGACGGAGCGGAGAGAGGGTGGCATCTGCCGCAGCTGCACAGGTGTGGCTCTGGGTCGGGGACTGTGCGACGCGGTGTGGCAGTCATTATTAGGGACCGGAAAAAATTCGAGGGTTCAGTGCCCTGTAGGATGAACTCCATATAGTTATACGTACACTCGGTCAAATGTCACCCACTCATTGGCTGCCGTCTTGTGATACGTCCCAACGTAGCAGCCTGTGATTCGATAAAGCTTTGGTTTGATGTTTTCTAATTGGCCCAGAGTCATCCAGGTGAGTTGCGAGCCAATAGCAGAGGCAGCACTGAGGTATGGCTATTTGTATTTTAGCCTATCGCGAAATGAATTCGCGAATTTTTCCGGTCTCTAGTTATTATAAAACGGACGCTGACCCTCAACAAATCACAGCCCCCCCCCCCCCCACCGGACTGTAGAGTCGCGTGAAGCCTCTGTGCGCGCCCGAAACAACTTTACACGAGAAAGTGATGGCCCGGGACGGAAAAAAAATGACAGCACAGCATCAAGCATGTTTCAATTCATAGCACGAACCCAGTGGCTAATGGACGGACATGGCGTGATTGATTAGCACGAGTCGATAGCCCGCTGTGGTCTTTAAGATTAAAAGGTCACTTAAAACAATGACCTCTGTGATGTAGGCTAGTGAGTAATTTTTTTATAAAATTTTCTGTAAAGTCTTATCTTTGTGATAAATACAGAACTACGCCTAATAACATAAAACATCTATACGTACGTCCCATAGGTTGTCCATTTTCTAAATTAACGGCAACGTACTCAGCAAGTCCAAAAAAAAAAACTTGTAAGGGCTCGAGAGCACACTAAACGCATGTAGGCATGCTTGTGAGTAGTATATAAATGGGGCTTCTGCGGCAGGATTCAGGTTGTGGATTGTGTGGATTGTGATTGTCTGTCCGCCATCTTGGATTGTGACGTCACGGCGGCCATCATGGATGACCTTGACCCCGGCGGCCATTTTGGATCCGCCATCTTGGATGACGTCATTTTGTTTTCTCGAACTTTCCACCATTTTGTTTTCCGCCATTTTGAATTATGACGTCACCGTTGCAATTTCCGTTACGTCCGCCATCTTTAACTTTTTTATTTATTATCCGATTTTAATGAAATTTTTTTTTAAAATTTATAAAAAAATAAAATTAATAAAATTTTAATATATTTTTTTTTAAAAACGTACTTTTTAGACACGGAGTTCGGAGTCCTCGGTTCGAACCCGACGAGTGCAAAAAAAAATGGCGACCGATCCTTCCCTCACAGTGGACGCTGGCATACTGACTCCCACCACTTTCTTCAAAGCATATATATCGTCACCTAGTATGACATCATGTACGCCATCTTGAAATTTGGACGCCATCTTGAAAATCTTTATTTATTATCCGATTTTAATGAAAAAAATTCCAAAATTCATCAAAAAATTAACGTATTTGAATTCTGTTTGATTATATCGATGTACGTCCTTGGTTCGATTCCCGGCGAGAGTAAATGGACGATCCTTCCTCCATGAAAGCTACCTAGACTGATCTACCACCAACAATACCACGGTATATATCGTCAACTGGTATGACATCATGTCCGCCATCTTGTCTTCATCCGCTGGAGACCACCATCTTGTTTTCGTCTGCTAGAGTGTGCCGATAACATGTAGTATAATTATCTGGTCACCATACTTTTGTCCTCAACTGTTGACATTGAACATTTACCTTGACCTTTGTCCTTGACCTTGAAATTTGACCTTGAAATTTGACATTGACCTTGAAATTTGACCTTGACCTTGAAATTTGACCTTGACCTTGAAATTTGCCCTTTACCTTGAAATTTGACTTTGTCCTTGTCGACCATCACGGACCCGACATTTTATGTTCAGTAGATGCTACCAAGAGCTACCACCTGCTGGAGTATGTCATCTTGTGTGTGTACTCGTATTATAGAGTACATTTCCATCTGGATAATTTTATTCTAACCCGCTACAGTGCAGTAATCATTTATTACTGTGACACCCGCCATCTTGAAATTCGACCGCCATCTTGAAAATCCGTAATTTTAATGCTAGAGATTCAGGAAAAAGTTCAAAATTCATTAAATAATTCACTCATTAAAGTAATGATTGATTAGATCGATTCCCGTCCTTGGTTCGACCCCTGACCGATACCAAACAACTTTAATTTTAAAAAATACCACAAAAGCGACAGGTTTGAGATAATAAAAACACGGCAAGTTCTTTTAAAAAATACTTTTATTACATACATACTACACTACTACAAGTACATAATAAACACAGACAAAGTACTAAAGTCTTGTGGTTTCCTCGATTCAAACAGTCTTCTTTTTGTACGGACTAAGCCTTTTACATGACTTTAAATGTCTATCCGATCCATTCATCACCGCAGTCAGAGACGAACTGAAGTTCATATCACCAGGGTCCCACTTATATATTCTCATTTGCTGGTACAACACACGAGTCAAAACAATAACCATGTTCATTATACTTCTCGGAGCATTTTTTATAATGAAGATGTAAGCTATCAAGACGTGAAATTAGTTTTTTGCACTTATTGCACTGAAATTGTATTCTTTTAACATTATTAGAACAACTGCTTTTTTCATGTCTGCGAGCATTTGAGGTAATAGTAAATGATGCGTCACAGTATTTGCACCGACGCAATGTACGCTTTTCATTAGTGGAAGAATCCATTGCTGACGATGAAACTTCGGATGATGGTGGTATCACATCTGTTGAAATCTCCTCCAATGTTGACGTCGTCGTTGCCAACGGGATCTGCACCTTCTCCATCGTAGATGTCGTCAAGGTTCCCGTAGTCGACGGTACAACCTCCATCGAGTTCGACGTTAAAGACGGTAAAGATGCCATCGAGGTCTCAAGAACAGCTAATTGACACGACTTATGCACCAGAAGAAACAAACTAGGTGATCCTTACACCGCCGACGTCAGTAACAAACTGAGCGTCCTGCTGTCTAGGACTCGCTTATATACATGCACCGTATGGAATAATACGCTAGTCAAATCAAGAACCATTTACAATAATACTAGAGTCAAATCTACAAATTAAAAAAGAGGATCATTTGATCGAAAAAAAAATTCGATCTCTCCAATATACGCCAGGCTCCAAGAGCTACAATTCTCGTCATCAGATCCATCTACATTTTGCTCCTATGCTTCAATTGACCATTAGCTGCAAGTGCTCCAACAGCTCCATCAGCTCCAACACGTAATGTACGCAATGTACGCACAATACATGCAATTTACATGCAATAAATGTAATGATCACTCAGTACACACAGGAAACGGAACGTACACACAGGAAACGGAACGTACACACAGTACACACAGGAAACGAAACGTACACACAGTACACACAGGAAACGAAACGTACCCACAGTACACACAGGAAACGGAACGTACACACAGTACACACAGGAAAAGGAACGTACACACAGTACACACAGGAAACGGAACGTACACACAGTACACACACAGGAAACGGAACGTATACACACAGTACACAAAGGAAACGGAACGTACACACAGTACACACAGGAAACGGAACGTACACACAGTACACACAGGAAACGGAACGTACACACAGTACACACATGAAACGGAACGTATACACACAGTACACACAGGAAACGGAACGTACACACAGTACACACAGGAAACGAAACGTACACACAGTATACACAGGAAACGGAACGTACACACAGGAAACGAAACGTACACACAGTACACACAGGAAACGGAACGTACACACAGTACACACAGGAAACGAAACGTACACACAGTACACACAGGAAACGAAACGTACACACAGTACACACAGGAAACGAAACGTATACACAGTACACAGAAAACGGAACGTACACACAGTACACACAGGAAACAGAACGTACACACAGGAAACAGAACGTACACACAGGAAACGATACGTACACACAGTACACACAGGAAAGGAAACGTATACACACATTACACACAGGAAACGGAATGATCACACATACATTAGCGGAAACACACAGGCTTAGTTGGAAATCAGAATACAAGAAATAAAAACATTAAATTTTTACTTTCAATATTTAATTACTTCTCAACATTACACAAATACAAGTAAAAGAAACCATTATTGTATGTAGCCAGCTTTCCTCAGTTCTTTGAGTATGAAGGATATTTCTTTGATGCACGAATAGTTTCCTGCACAAAGCGAGTCATGTAGAAGTCTTAGCCGGTCAACCAATATGTTTGGAACTTGCCATGATGTGTAATCAATCTCTTCTACCACCATCTTACTTGCTTGTTTATTATAAATACTGTTAATATCACAATCGTCCCAGTGATCATAATAAGCATTACCAGATTTATTTATTATAACACGACGTTTCCATCGTTTCGGTCTCAGGACATCGCCACATTCTTCGATCTTGTCAGCTCTAGGTGCTTCATCACAGTCTATGCCTTTGTCAACAGCCTCAGAGTCACTGTAACAATCACTGTAGAAGACATCCTCTTCACCCAGATTACCGGATGAATTCGCTATCGATGATGTCGAAGTGTCTTCATCGTCTTCATGCTTCCTTTTTAGGAGTCCATCATTTTGACAAAGAATGGAGGATCTACTGAATATAGGCTTGAATGAATTCTCACTTTTCACGGTGTTGATACTTCCATTAGTTTCAGTCTTCCCGAAGCCATTAGCATCCTTCAATTTATGTTCTTCCTCACGATCGGGTGAGCTAATACCATCACGCTCAGGACAAGGAAAATTATTGTCGTAATGCAGATCACTCTTCTTTAGTCTAGTGGATCCATCGGTGTCCTCTATGCCGTAAGTAGTCTTGACTTTACATGTTCTACCATGTCTTTTTAAGCTGTCAATTCGTGTTAACAACCTGCTACATCGATTACAGCTTAACATGTTGCGTAGTGGGTTTCTAGCACAGTAGTATATGAATGGGCATCCGACGGCAGGATTCAGGTTGCGGTGACTGTGGTGACACCCGCCATCTTGGATTTTGACGTCACGGCGGCCATCTTGGACGAGCGTAACGTGACAATGTACGTAACGTGACACTTTTTCGTGCGTGCAGCCGGCGTAACGGGACACAACGCAACGGGACACAGCGTAACGGGACATAACGTAACGGGACATAACGTAACGGGACAAGTAGATCACGGCAGCCATCTTGGATCCGCCATCTTGGATCCGCCATTTTGGATGTCGTCATTTTGTTTTCTCGAACTTTCCGACATTGTGTTGTCCGTCACATTGGATGATGACGTCACCATTGCAATTTCCGTTACGGCCGCCATCTTTAACTTTTTTATTTATTATCCGATTTTAATGAAATTTTTTTTAAATTTATAAAAAAAATTTAAATAATATAAATTTTAATAAAATATTTATAAAAAACAAACATTATCGTCACGGAGCTCGGAGTCCTCGGTTCGAACCCGACGGGTGCAAAAAAATTAAAAATGGCGACCGATCCTTCCCCCCCCCCCCCCAAGGTGGGTGCTGGCATACTGACCCCCACCACTTATGTCAAAGTATACATATCTTCACCTAGTATGATGTCATGTCCGCCATCTTGAAATCTGGACGCCATCTTGAAAATCTTTATTTATTATCCGATTTTAATGAAAAAAACTCCAAAATTCATCAAAAAATTAACGTATTTGAATTCTGTTTGATTATATCGATGTACGTCCTTGGTTCATTTCCCGGCGAGAGTAAACGGTTGATCCTTCCTCCATGAAAGCTACCTAGACTGATCTACCACCACCAGTACCAAGGTATATATCATCAACTGGTATGACATCATGTCCGCCATCTTGTCTTCATCCGCTGGAGTCCACCATCTTGTTTTCGTCTGCTAGAGTGTGCCGATACCATGTAGTATAATTATCTGGTCACCATACTTTTGTCCTCAACTGTTGACATTGATCATTGACCTTGGCCTTTGACCTTGACCTTGAAATTTGACCTTGACCTTCAACTTTGACCTTGACCTTGAAATTTGAATTTGACCTTGAAATTTTACCTTGACCTTGAAATTTGACCGTGACATTGAAATTTGACTTTGTCCTTGAAATTTGACTTTGTCCTTGTCGACCATCATGGATCCGACATTTTATGTTCAGTACATGCTACCAGGAGCTACCACCTGCCAGAGTACTCCATCTTGTGTGTGTACTTGTATTATGGAGTACATTTCCATCTGGTTAATTTTATTCTAACCCGCTACAGTGCAGTAATCATTTATTACCGAGGTGCCCCCGCCATCTTGAAATTCGACCGCCATCTTGAAATCATGTACTAATGTAGCTAGAAAAGCGGGAAAAAATCCAAAATTCATTAAATAAATCTCTCATTAACTTACATATTGATTCGATCCGCTCCCGTCCTTGGTTCGATACCCGATCGATGCAATAATGTTTAATTTTATGAAAAAATAATAATTTCAATATACCATGTTCATCATTCTTAAAGAGACTTTAAAACCTCTACTAACATCATCCTATCAGACATCAAGACCACCATATTGGAAATTCATAATTGTAATGTTAGAGATTCGTGAAAAAGTTCAAAATTCATTAAATAAATTTGTAATCTATATACTGATTGATTAAATCGACTAAGGTCCTTGGTTCGATCCCTGGCCGATACAAATCAACTTTAATTTTAAAAAAGTACCAGAAAAGTGTAAGGTTCGAGAAATAAAACACCTCAAAGTCTTTTACAAACATAATATTTATTACACAATTTCTATCCTACTACAGAATCACTTGCGAAAGCCAGCAATCTTATAAACATTTAGCCCTGCATAGACGTGCATCAACTACTTCTTAGCTCCAAATGGCTCCAAATGCTTCAAAAGGCTCCAAATGCTCCAACAGCCCCAAAAAAAGGCTCCAAATGCTCCAATAACCACCAAATGCTTAACACAGCTCCAAATGGCTCCAAATGCTCCAAACGGCCTCCAAATGCTTGACAGCCTCCAAATGCTTGACTGCTCCAAACGGCTCCAAATGCTCCAAATGCTCCAAATTGCTCCAAATGTTCCAAACGGCTCCAAATGCTCCAAATGCTCCAAATGCTCCAAACAGCTCCAAATGCTCCAAACGGCTCCAAAAGCTCCAAATGTCTCCAAATGCTCCAAACGGCTCCAAATGCTCCAAATGTCTCCAAAAGGCTCCAAATGGCTCCAAATTGCTCCAAATGGCTCCAAATGCTCCAACAGCTCCAAAAAAAGGCTCCAAATGCTCCAAACGGCTCCAAATGCTCCAAATGCTCCAAATGTCTCCAAAAGGCTCCAAATGCTTCAAAAGGCTCCAATTGCTCCAAACGGCCTCCAAATGCTCCAAATGGCTCCAACAGCTCCAAATGGCTCCAAATGCTCCAAATGGCTCCAACAGCTCCAAAAGGCTCCAAATGCTTCAAAAGGCTCCAAATGCTTCAAAAGGCTCCAATTGTTCCAAGAGCTCCATCTTCAATTGATACCAACTGATTCCAATTACTTTTCTTATCGAACTTGGCATGGTTACTAACATGTCTTTATTAGTATACATTTTGACTGGCAGTGGTAACGTATTTTGCACCTTTAAGTTATAAGTTTTATTTAGAAATCAGATTTCGATAAATGGTAGATACCATTTGGAAAGAAAATATATTAATTTATCTTCAAGTTTATACACATTTAATTTAAGACATTATTGTATGTAGCCAGCTTCCCTCAGTTCTTTGAGTATGAAGGATATTTCTTTAATGTTCGAATAGTTTCCTGCACAAAGCGATCCATGTAGTAGTCGTAGCCTGTCAACCAATATGTTAGGATCTTCCCATGAGGTATAATCAAACTCTTCTGCTGCGTTCATCATCCTTGCATGTTTATAATAAATATTATTATCTCTGGTGTCTATCGTTTTAACACCAACCTCAAGGTCACTTTCGTCATCGTGACAGTGATTATCACAAGCTTGATCAGGATAATTTATTTTATTACGACGTTTCCATCGTTTTGGTCTCAAACCACCATCACAGTCTTCGCTCTTGCATGCTTTTGGTGCTTCAGCACAGTACTCAATCATGTCAGCCTTAGATGTGTCAGCACAGTCTTCGTTCACGCCAGCTTCTGATGTGTCACCACAGTCTTCAATCATGTCAGCACCACAAACTTGATCAGGATAATTTATTTTATTACGTCGTTTCCATCGTTTTGGTCTCAGACCGCCATCACAGTCTTCGATCTTACCTGCTTTAGGTGCTTCAGTACAGTACTCAATCATGTCAGCCTCAGATGTGTCACCACAATCTTCAATCATGCACGCTTCAGATGATTCATCATAGTCTTCGATCTTGTAAGCTTCAGATGGTTCTCCATCTTTCTCATTTTCATGGAGACGACTAGATATTGGAGTAAATATATTTTCATTTCTAATGTGGTTACAACTTCCTTCGTTTGTTTTAGATTTTAAATTATTATCTTGATCTAGATCAGTAATTTTAGCATTAGCTTTTTCGCCTTCGTTCCTCTTCCGCGATGTTGTAGCCCAGTCTTCGTTATCTTTATTCATCTTAATTGTACAGGTCTTGTAATGTCTATCCAAGTAATATCTTCTACCAAAGGATTTCTGACACTGACTGCAATGAAATGGTTTTTGACAAGGACCCAAATTACACTCGCTTCTCTCATGTCGTTTAGCATTCTTTCTCAAGGTAAACACCTTGCTACAGTATCTACAGTGATGACGTTTCGATACAGCGTCAGATCCTAAATCGGAATTCATATTAGTTACCGAGACTAATGCCAGATGCAAACTAAGAGTTTTAAATTAGATATATTACTTAAATAGAATTTATTAATTATTTCATCAGCGAGAATTAATTTATCTCATTCAAAGGTACTTTTTGCAAGTAGTTCTGCTTTTCAACATCAGATGTCGCCACATGTTACTTGCAGGTAAATAATATTTAGTTCTTTTATGAGGGATGCGGGATGCTCATTAACGATCGAAATAGAACGATGGCTTCGCTAGACTCCAAGGAGAAGGAAGTTCGTCCATCCTGTTAGTGCTTCTTAGATTTCTCAGAAATTATTTGACTGAGTAATGATAATTTTTTTTTTAATTTCCGCCTGATAAAAATATTACAAGTAATGATTGAGTAGCAGAAGTTCACTAATTATATGCAACCTTGAATAAAAAATGACATGCTTCATTAAGTAAAAAAATCCTTCATGCAGAGATAAATTCCTCATCAGTAACCAGAAGCACTCGGAGAAAACCATCAGATGTATAGTCAGGAATAATCAGAAGCACCCAGTGAAAACCATCAAAATATTGTCAAGAATAATCAGGAGCACACGGAGAAATCCATCAAAATATTGTCAAGAATAATCAGGAGCACACGGAGAAATCCACCATAATACTGTCAAGAATAAACGGGAGCACACGGAGAAAACCGCCATAATATTGACAAGAATAATCGGAAGCACACGGAGAAAACCGCCACAAGTTTTCTTTGATATCATAAAATTTCAGGAAAAAATAATAAAAAATAAAAATAAATTAATAAAAAATTTAAAAAAATAAAATAAAAAATACATAAAATTCTGGCTTGTACTAGAACTATATCTTTGCTCAACAATGAGAAGTTCACAAGCTAGCAGAATCTGTTTATGTATTTTTTATTTTATTTTTTTAAATTTTTTATTAATTTATTTTTATTTTTTATTATTTTTTCCTGAAATTTTATGATATCAAAGAAAACTTGTGGTGGTTTTCTCCGTGTGCTTCCGATTATTCTTGTCAATATTATGGCGGTTTTCTCCGTGTGCTCCCGTTTATTCTTGACAGTATTATGGTGGATTTCTCCGTGTGCTCCTGATTATTCTTGACAATATTTTGATGGATTTCTCCGTGTGCTCCTGATTATTCTTGACAATATTTTGATGGTTTTCACTGGGTGCTTCTGATTATTCCTGACTATACATCTGATGGTTTTCTCCGAGTGCTTCTGGTTACTGATGAGGAATTTATCTCTGCATGAAGGATTTTTTTACTTAATGAAGCATGTCATTTTTTATTCAAGGTTGCATATAATTAGTGAACTTCTGCTACTCAATCATTACTTGTAATATTTTTATCAGGCGGAAATTAAAAAAAAAATTATCATTACTCAGTCAAATAATTTCTGAGAAATCTAAGAAGCACTAACAGGATGGACGAACTTCCTTCTCCTTGGAGTCTAGCGAAGCCATCGTTCTATTTCGATCGTTAGTGAGCATCCCGCATCCCGCATAAAAGAACTAAATTTTATTTACCTGCAAGTAACATGTGGCGACATCTGATGTTGAAAAGCAGAACTACTTGCAAAAAGTACCTTTGAATGAGATAAATTAATTCTCGCTGATGAAATAATTAATAAATTCTATTTAAGTAATATATCTAATTTAAAACTCTTAGTTTGCATCTGGCATTAGTCTCGGTAACTAATATGAATTCCGATTTAGGATCTGACGCTGTATCGAAACGTCATCACTGTAGATACTGTAGCAAGGTGTTTACCTTGAGAAAGAATGCTAAACGACATGAGAGAAGCGAGTGTAATTTGGGTCCTTGTCAAAAACCATTTCATTGCAGTCAGTGTCAGAAATCCTTTGGTAGAAGATATTACTTGGATAGACATTACAAGAACTGTACAATTAAGATGAATAAAGATAACGAAGACTGGGCTACAACATCGCGGAAGAGGAACGAAGGCGAAAAAGCTAATGCTAAAATTACTGATCTAGATCAAGATAATAATTTAAAATCTAAAACAAACGAAGGAAGTTGTAACCACATTAGAAATGAAAATATATTTACTCCAATATCTAGTCGTCTCCATGAAAATGAGAAAGATGGAGAACCATCTGAAGCTTACAAGATCGAAGACTATGATGAATCATCTGAAGCGTGCATGATTGAAGATTGTGGTGACACATCTGAGGCTGACATGATTGAGTACTGTACTGAAGCACCTAAAGCAGGTAAGATCGAAGACTGTGATGGCGGTCTGAGACCAAAACGATGGAAACGACGTAATAAAATAAATTATCCTGATCAAGTTTGTGGTGCTGACATGATTGAAGACTGTGGTGACACATCAGAAGCTGGCGTGAACGAAGACTGTGCTGACACATCTAAGGCTGACATGATTGAGTACTGTGCTGAAGCACCAAAAGCATGCAAGAGCGAAGACTATGATGGTGGTTTGAGACCAAAACGATGGAAACGTCGTAATAAAATAAATTATCCTGATCAAGCTTGTGATAATCACTGTCACGATGACGAAAGTGACCTTGAGGTTGGTGTTAAAACGATAGACACCAGAGATAATAATATTTATTATAAACATGCAAGGATGATGAACGCAGCAGAAGAGTTTGATTATACCTCATGGGAAGATCCTAACATATTGGTTGACAGGCTACGACTACTACATGGATCGCTTTGTGCAGGAAACTATTCGAACATTAAAGAAATATCCTTCATACTCAAAGAACTGAGGGAAGCTGGCTACATACAATAATGTCTTAAATTAAATGTGTATAAACTTGAAGATAAATTAATATATTTTCTTTCCAAATGGTATCTACCATTTATCGAAATCTGATTTCTAAATAAAACTTATAACTTAAAGGTGCAAAATACGTTACCACTGCCAGTCAAAATGTATACTAATAAAGACATGTTAGTAACCATGCCAAGTTCGATAAGAAAAGTAATTGGAATCAGTTGGTATCAATTGAAGATGGAGCTCTTGGAACAATTGGAGCCTTTTGAAGCATTTGGAGCCTTTTGAAGCATTTGGAGCCTTTTGGAGCTGTTGGAGCCATTTGGAGCATTTGGAGCCATTTGGAGCTGTTGGAGCCATTTGGAGCATTTGGAGGCCGTTTGGAGCAATTGGAGCCTTTTGAAGCATTTGGAGCCTTTTGGAGACATTTGGAGCATTTGGAGCATTTGGAGCCGTTTGGAGCATTTGGAGCCTTTTTTTGGAGCTGTTGGAGCATTTGGAGCCATTTGGAGCAATTTGGAGCCATTTGGAGCCTTTTGGAGACATTTGGAGCATTTGGAGCCGTTTGGAGCATTTGGAGACATTTGGAGCTTTTGGAGCCGTTTGGAGCATTTGGAGCTGTTTGGAGCATTTGGAGCATTTGGAGCCGTTTGGAACATTTGGAGCAATTTGGAGCATTTGGAGCCGTTTGGAGCATTTGAAGCAATTTGGAGACATTTGGAGCATTTGGAGCCGTTTGGAGCAGTCAAGCATTTGGAGGCTGTCAAGCATTTGGAGGCCGTTTGGAGCATTTGGAGCCATTTGGAGCTGTGTTAAGCATTTGGTGGTTATTGGAGCATTTGGAGCCTTTTTTTGGGGCTGTTGGAGCATTTGGAGCCTTTTGAAGCATTTGGAGCCATTTGGAGCTAAGAAGTAGTTGATGCACGTCTATGCAGGGCTAAATGTTTATAAGATTGCTGGCTTTCGCAAGTGATTCTGTAGTAGGATAGAAATTGTGTAATAAATATTATGTTTGTAAAAGACTTTGAGGTGTTTTATTTCTCGAACCTTACACTTTTCTGGTACTTTTTTAAAATTAAAGTTGATTTGTATCGGCCAGGGATCGAACCAAGGACCTTAGTCGATTTAATCAATCAGTATATAGATTACAAATTTATTTAATGAATTTTGAACTTTTTCACGAATCTCTAACATTACAATTATGAATTTCCAACATGGTGGTCTTGATGTCTGATAGGATGATGTTAGTAGAGGTTTTAAAGTCTCTTTAAGAATGATGAACATGGTATATTGAAATTATTATTTTTTCATAAAATTAAACATTATTGCATCGATCGGGTATCGAACCAAGGACGGGAGCGGATCGAATCAATATGTAAGTTAATGAGAGATTTATTTAATGAATTTTGGATTTTTTCCCGCTTTTCTAGCTACATTAGTACATGATTTCAAGATGGCGGTCGAATTTCAAGATGGCGGGGGCACCTCGGTAATAAATGATTACTGCACTGTAGCGGGTTAGAATAAAATTAACCAGATGGAAATGTACTCCATAATACAAGTACACACACAAGATGGAGTACTCTGGCAGGTGGTAGCTCCTGGTAGCATGTACTGAACATAAAATGTCGGATCCATGATGGTCGACAAGGACAAAGTCAAATTTCAAGGACAAAGTCAAATTTCAATGTCACGGTCAAATTTCAAGGTCAAGGTAAAATTTCAAGGTCAAGGTCAAATTTCAAGGTCAAGGTCAAAGTTGAAGGTCAAGGTCAAATTTCAAGGTCAAGGTCAAAGGCCAAGGTCAATGATCAATGTCAACAGTTGAGGACAAAAGTATGGTGACCAGATAATTATACTACATGGTATCGGCACACTCTAGCAGACGAAAACAAGATGGTGGACTCCAGCGGATGAAGACAAGATGGCGGACATGATGT
Organism: Bacillus rossius redtenbacheri; assembly: GCF_032445375.1. Lineage (NCBI taxonomy): Eukaryota > Metazoa > Arthropoda > Insecta > Phasmatodea > Bacillidae > Bacillus > Bacillus rossius. Next base: position 30,610,631 of record NW_026962011.1, read on the forward strand.
CATACCAGTTGATGATATAAACCTTGGTACTGGTGGTGGTAGATCAGTCTAGGTAGCTTTCATGGAGGAAGGATCAACCGTTTACTCTCGCCGGGAAACGAACCAAGGACGTACATCGATATAATCAAACAGAATTCAAATACGTTAATTTTTTGATGAATTTTGGAGTTTTTTTCATTAAAATCGGATAATAAATAAAGATTTTCAAGATGGCGTCCAGATTTCAAGATGGCGGACATGACATCATACTAGGTGAAGATATGTATACTTTGACATAAGTGGTGGGGGTCAGTATGCCAGCACCCACCTTGGGGGGGGGGGGGAAGGATCGGTCGCCATTTTTAATTTTTTTGCACCCGTCGGGTTCGAACCGAGGACTCCGAGCTCCGTGACGATAATGTTTGTTTTTTATAAATATTTTATTAAAATTTATATTATTTAAATTTTTTTTATAAATTTAAAAAAAAATTTCATTAAAATCGGATAATAAATAAAAAAGTTAAAGATGGCGGCCGTAACGGAAATTGCAACGGTGACGTCATCATCCAATGTGACGGACAACACAATGTCGGAAAGTTCGAGAAAACAAAATGACGACATCCAAAATGGCGGATCCAAGATGGCGGATCCAAGATGGCTGCCGTGATCTACTTGTCCCGTTACGTTATGTCCCGTTACGTTATGTCCCGTTACGCTGTGTCCCGTTGCGTTGTGTCCCGTTACGCCGGCTGCACGCACGAAAAAGTGTCACGTTACGTACATTGTCACGTTACGCTCGTCCAAGATGGCCGCCGTGACGTCAAAATCCAAGATGGCGGGTGTCACCACAATCACCGCAACCTGAATCCTGCCGTCGGATGCCCATTCATATACTACTGTGCTAGAAACCCACTACGCAACATGTTAAGCTGTAATCGATGTAGCAGGTTGTTAACACGAATTGACAGCTTAAAAAGACATGGTAGAACATGTAAAGTCAAGACTACTTACGGCATAGAGGACACCGATGGATCCACTAGACTAAAGAAGAGTGATCTGCATTACGACAATAATTTTCCTTGTCCTGAGCGTGATGGTATTAGCTCACCCGATCGTGAGGAAGAACATAAATTGAAGGATGCTAATGGCTTCGGGAAGACTGAAACTAATGGAAGTATCAACACCGTGAAAAGTGAGAATTCATTCAAGCCTATATTCAGTAGATCCTCCATTCTTTGTCAAAATGATGGACTCCTAAAAAGGAAGCATGAAGACGATGAAGACACTTCGACATCATCGATAGCGAATTCATCCGGTAATCTGGGTGAAGAGGATGTCTTCTACAGTGATTGTTACAGTGACTCTGAGGCTGTTGACAAAGGCATAGACTGTGATGAAGCACCTAGAGCTGACAAGATCGAAGAATGTGGCGATGTCCTGAGACCGAAACGATGGAAACGTCGTGTTATAATAAATAAATCTGGTAATGCTTATTATGATCACTGGGACGATTGTGATATTAACAGTATTTATAATAAACAAGCAAGTAAGATGGTGGTAGAAGAGATTGATTACACATCATGGCAAGATCCAAACATATTGGTTGACCGGCTAAGACTTCTACATGACTCGCTTTGTGCAGGAAACTATTCGTGCATCAAAGAAATATCCTTCATACTCAAAGAACTGAGGAAAGCTGGCTACATACAATAATGGTTTCTTTTACTTGTATTTGTGTAATGTTGAGAAGTAATTAAATATTGAAAGTAAAAATTTAATGTTTTTATTTCTTGTATTCTGATTTCCAACTAAGCCTGTGTGTTTCCGCTAATGTATGTGTGATCATTCCGTTTCCTGTGTGTAATGTGTGTATACGTTTCCTTTCCTGTGTGTACTGTGTGTACGTATCGTTTCCTGTGTGTACGTTCTGTTTCCTGTGTGTACTGTGTGTACGTTCCGTTTTCTGTGTGTACTGTGTATACGTTTCGTTTCCTGTGTGTACTGTGTGTACGTTTCGTTTCCTGTGTGTACTGTGTGTACGTTTCGTTTCCTGTGTGTACTGTGTGTACGTTCCGTTTCCTGTGTGTACTGTGTGTACGTTTCGTTTCCTGTGTGTACGTTCCGTTTCCTGTGTGTACTGTGTGTACGTTTCGTTTCCTGTGTGTACTGTGTGTACGTTCCGTTTCCTGTGTGTACTGTGTGTATACGTTCCGTTTCATGTGTGTACTGTGTGTACGTTCCGTTTCCTGTGTGTACTGTGTGTACGTTCCGTTTCCTGTGTGTACTGTGTGTACGTTCCGTTTCCTTTGTGTACTGTGTGTATACGTTCCGTTTCCTGTGTGTGTACTGTGTGTACGTTCCGTTTCCTGTGTGTACTGTGTGTACGTTCCTTTTCCTGTGTTTACTGTGTGTACGTTCCGTTTCCTGTGTGTACTGTGGGTACGTTTCGTTTCCTGTGTGTACTGTGTGTACGTTTCGTTTCCTGTGTGTACTGTGTGTACGTTCCGTTTCCTGTGTGTACGTTCCGTTTCCTGTGTGTACTGAGTGATCAATTCATTTATTGCATGTAAATTGCATGTATTGTGCGTACATTGCGTACATTACGTGTTGGAGCTGATGGAGCTGTTGGAGCACTTGCAGCTAATGGTCAATTGAAGCATAGGAGCAAAATGTAGATGGATCTGATGACGAGAATTGTAGCTCTTGGAGCCTGGCGTATATTGGAGAGATCGAATTTTTTTTTCGATCAAATGATCCTCTTTTTTAATTTGTAGATTTGACTCTAGTATTATTGTAAATGGTTCTTGATTTGACTAGCGTATTATTCCATACGGTGCATGTATATAAGCGAGTCCTAGACAGCAGGACGCTCAGTTTGTTACTGACGTCGGCGGTGTAAGGATCACCTAGTTTGTTTCTTCTGGTGCATAAGTCGTGTCAATTAGCTGTTCTTGAGACCTCGATGGCATCTTTACCGTCTTTAACGTCGAACTCGATGGAGGTTGTACCGTCGACTACGGGAACCTTGACGACATCTACGATGGAGAAGGTGCAGATCCCGTTGGCAACGACGACGTCAACATTGGAGGAGATTTCAACAGATGTGATACCACCATCATCCGAAGTTTCATCGTCAGCAATGGATTCTTCCACTAATGAAAAGCGTACATTGCGTCGGTGCAAATACTGTGACGCATCATTTACTATTACCTCAAATGCTCGCAGACATGAAAAAAGCAGTTGTTCTAATAATGTTAAAAGAATACAATTTCAGTGCAATAAGTGCAAAAAACTAATTTCACGTCTTGATAGCTTACATCTTCATTATAAAAAATGCTCCGAGAAGTATAATGAACATGGTTATTGTTTTGACTCGTGTGTTGTACCAGCAAATGAGAATATATAAGTGGGACCCTGGTGATATGAACTTCAGTTCGTCTCTGACTGCGGTGATGAATGGATCGGATAGACATTTAAAGTCATGTAATAGGCTTAGTCCGTACAAAAAGAAGACTGTTTGAATCGAGGAAACCACAAGACTTTAGTACTTTGTCTGTGTTTATTATGTACTTGTAGTAGTGTAGTATGTATGTAATAAAAGTATTTTTTAAAAGAACTTGCCGTGTTTTTATTATCTCAAACCTGTCGCTTTTGTGGTATTTTTTAAAATTAAAGTTGTTTGGTATCGGTCAGGGGTCGAACCAAGGACGGGAATCGATCTAATCATCATTACTTTAATGAGTGAATTATTTAATGAATTTTGAACTTTTTCCTGAATCTCTAGCATTAAAATTACGGATTTTCAAGATGGCGGTCGAATTTCAAGATGGCGGGTGTCACAGTAATAAATGATTACTGCACTGTAGCGGGTTAGAATAAAATTATCCAGATGGAAATGTACTCTATAATACGAGTACACACACAAGATGACATACTCCAGCAGGTGGTAGCTCTTGGTAGCATCTACTGAACATAAAATGTCGGGTCCGTGATGGTCGACAAGGACAAAGTCAAATTTCAAGGTAAAGGGCAAATTTCAAGGTCAAGGTCAAATTTCAAGGTCAAGGTCAAATTTCAAGGTCAAGGTCAAATTTCAAGGTCAAGGTCAAATTTCAAGGTCAAGGACAAATTTCAAGGTCAAGCTCAAAGTTCAAGGTCAAGGACAAAGGTCAAGGTAAATGTTCAATGTCAACAGTTGAGGACAAAAGTATGGTGACCAGATAATTATACTACATGTTATCGGCACACTCTAGCAGACGAAAACAAGATGGTGGTCTCCAGCGGATGAAGACAAGATGGCGGACATGATGTCATACCAGTTGACGATATATACCGTGGTATTGTTGGTGGTAGATCAGTCTAGGTAGCTTTCATGGAGGAAGGATCGTCCATTTACTCTCGCCGGGAATCGAACCAAGGACGTACATCGATATAATCAAACAGAATTCAAATACGTTAATTTTTTGATGAATTTTGGAATTTTTTTCATTAAAATCGGATAATAAATAAAGATTTTCAAGATGGCGTCCAAATTTCAAGATGGCGTACATGATGTCATACTAGGTGACGATATATACTATGCTTTGAAGAAAGTGGTGGGAGTCAGTATGCCAGCGTCCACTGTGAGGGAAGGATCGGTCGCCATTTTTTTTTTTTGCACTCGTCGGGTTCGAACCGAGGACTCCGAACTCCGTGTCTAAAAAGTACGTTTTTAAAAAAAATATATTAAAATTTTATTAATTTTATTTTTTTATAAATTTTAAAAAAAATTCATTAAAATCGGATAATAAATAAAAAAGTTAAAGATGGCGGACGTAACGGAAATTGCAACGGTGACGTCATAATTCAAAATGGCGGAAAACAAAATGGTGGAAAGTTCGAGAAAACAAAATGACGTCATCCAAGATGGCGGATCCAAGATGGCGGATCCAAAATGGCCGCCGGGGTCAAGGTCAAAGGTCAAGGTCAAGGTCATCCATGATGGCCGCCGTGACGTCACAATCCAAGATGGCGGACAGACAATCACAATCCACACAATCCACAACCTGAATCCTGCCGCAGAAGCCCCATTTATATACTACTCTTGTGGGCCGAACTTTTAATAGGCTAGTTTTCATACAATTCTGTAAATAGAACAGAGGGGATAGTATGAAGCAATATATATTGTTTAGTTGAAATAAAGTTAAATCATTTTAATTGCTTAAAAATTATTTGAAATTGATATAAATCAATACAGTGAAGTTAAAGATTACAAAAAGCTATTATAACCAGGACAATTTAATTTTAAAGAGAATGACTTAAAATTGTCAGTATTTTTTTATTGGAATTAAAGTTGAATAAATGGCACAATGAAAAAATAAACTAAAAACAAACTGAAAAAAATATTGTATTCAAATATTAGTTTTGAACTAGCTAACATTTTTTTGTGATATTTCTGAAAATTTTAATTTTTTTTTTTTGAAAATCTTTCGCGTGCCGCAAAAAAGGAGACCGCCAGATATGATATTCCTGATCTAGACTAATCATGGTTGTAAATAATAATGTTAATACAAACATTTCCCCTCTTTATTTAAACAACTATTGATAATATTAATTATCACGATTGTGAATGTAAAAAAAAATAGGCGTATGAAATTTATGAGTTTGTTGGAAAGAGCTACCCTGACCGAACTGTCCGTGGATGGTAAATAAACAAACACAGGTGAAGGCGACTTGCACGGGTCGCGGCAGGACTGAGATCCCATTGGCCGGGAACACTTCGTGCCTTGACTCGGTTTCAATGTCGTGTTGTGCCCGTTCATTAGACATTCCCTTCGTGTTATTCGGTTTTTGCCACCCCCTGGTCCTTTATTGGCCACGAGCTCAGTAGGTCCAGTTGGGGAAATACGCAAGGGTTCAGAGTTTATTCTGTCAGTGATTAAAGGTACAGTACAGACCACCAGGGAGGGGGGCAATAAGAAGGAGTGGAGGAACGAGGGAAGATTCTTGTTCAGCGATGACGTCACACTCATAAATGTCTTCTTGCTGCCGGCACAAAATAGAGCCTCCAAATTTTATTTTCTCTTCTTATGGCAGGCACACACCAACTTCACGCAAATCATTCGTCGATTTGTGCACAGCACTTCTGAGGAGGCGCGGTGGCTGAGTGGGTGGAACACTTGCCCGCCGCCTGGGCGGCCCTGGTTCGATCCCCGACGGGTTCGCTAGAGGGAAACGTGGCAGACGCTGCCGTGGCCTGTGGGTTTTCTCGGGGTGCTCCCGCCAACCGCAGCCGCTGCTTCACGTCTCCAGTCCGGCGGGAACGGCAGCCGGCTCCTGTGAGTGTTAGCCCCGTTACATCCTCAGGCGGGGAGCTATACACGTCGAGTTACATCTCCACTCACTTCTCGCTCCTGAACCTACTTCGCGGGTTCGTGTGACATCGTGGTATGCTCTCCTCTGCCTGTGTATTTTCATACTGCTCTTTTTCTCATCATCTTCTCTCTCCATTTCCCTTTTTCTGATACCCGATCGACATTCTTCGCTTCCAGGTAACTTTAGGAATTTCTGTCTTTTTTTTTTTTTGCCGCAAGTCATCGAAGTACCTACCATCTTCCGTAGCCTATCATCGGAAATTCCTTTAACATTCTTTTTTTTTCTTTTTATGATGTTGGAATTACATTCTTTAAGCGGTTATTAATAACATCGGCCATTGCATATATATCTTCCCTCGTTCTGCCTTCAGTGCTTATAAACGTGCGTTATAGTCGGACTGTACTCGTGGAGGGTCTAGCACCCGGGATTATCTGTGATTATAGGCCTCGTCTATGTTAAGTTCGAATAACAAGTTGCAGTTTCAAAACTAAATATAACTATTGAGTTACTGTTATTTTTACTAGGGAGTTGTAGGGCGCCTAGGGCGCTCTTTGAAAAATGATGAAAAAAGTTATAACAGACACTTAAATTTAATATGTATAGTCGTTAGATTTATCAAAAATAACTTTCTTTTAATATTATGCTTTAGTTAAGTGATATTGATGAACTGGCTAAATAACAAAAGATTTCGTTTAATTTTAAATTAAGATTTAAATGGAAATTAAAATTTTTTGCTTAGTAAAATGAAATTGAATTTTTTTACAGTTTATGTACTATGCTTTTGCATGCCAAATATTTTATATAAAAGGATAGAAAATTGTTAAGGCCGGAAAACTGTTAGAAACGAGCGAGAAGGCGTTTCTCGTTTCCCATCACCTCCGCTCTTTTAAGTGTTAGCTTATAGCTATATGTGACAGCTTATATATTAGGTGTCAGTTGTAAATGTCAGCAGTGACAGATTCTTGGCGGTCGTGATGATGCTGAGGCGAGGGTCAGGGGTTTGACCCCTGACCCCTGCGGGACTCGGGACACGGGCACTGTGACGGTCCCGCTTCCAACAAACCTCGGACAGGAGTTGTTCATTGCACTGCTTCACAAAGAGTTCCATGACCACATGTATGTACTTACGAGTCGTGGGTCAGCAACAGTCTGTCTGCCTACTGAGCCTTCGGTGATAATCGCTCCTCTGATCGTACTCAACGTAAAATCAAACGAGCTCAGACACAACCTCAGAAATTGGAGTAAATTCACGGAATTTCAAACGGAGAATTCGCCTCGAAAGAGCGCAGAGTTCTTCGTCATCTCAGATAACTATAAGTATCTTCGTAGACACCACTCCGGGTTCCTACTTCCGAGTTTTAGTGATACGTTGTGAACAATGTAACCACACGCAGAAGAAAAGACAAGGTTTTAGTGTAATATCAATAAATGTTTTATTTTTTATTTTTAACATAATATTATTATTGATTCATGTTAATAGAAAGTGAACTCGACACCCGTTTATTTACGAAGATAACCGTAAATTATTTGTAACCAACGTTCTTTGTAAATTTGATGTAAAAATGTCTTAAGGCCCCCACACACGATCAGTCCAGCTCCCATTCAGTTCGGACCTTCTAGTCGGGGTGAATCTGTGCTAGTGAGGCGGGATGGTAAGGATGACGCTCGCTGGTGCTGCTAGCACGGTGTCGTCTCTAAGCTGGCGCGAAGTTTTTTTGTCGTTCATAGGACAACGGTAAAATTTGAGTGGTGACCGTAACATTATTGGGCATATAAATTAAGGTACAGGTGTAAGCAAGTACCTTAAGTGCTTACAAGAGTCTCACCGGTTGTTTTACACCTAAATATTATTCTGAAAACACTTCTTTTAACCATTGTAACCACCATAAAAATACAATTTAAATACCTTATCGGATATCAAAAGTACCTTTAGGCCCTCAGTGAAATTTTAAATGATTTTCGTGAACAGACCCTACTCAGATCTTGAGAAGTTATGAAATCGCGTTATTTTTCAAGAAGTTCCGCGCATAGTGTGTGTGCCCGGGTGGGCGGAGCCCTTATCAGTGCACAGTGTCTGTGTTACCAGATATGCTGTGCCAGCACAGATCACTCCACCCACCCTAAGAACTGCTAGTCCCCGACACCATCTTGGTCTGTATGCCTGAGGACGTCTTGTCTCCGCTAGTCTTTGGCTCTGCTGCCTGTTCAGGAAGAGGTTTTGTATTTACTGCTACGAAAGCTGTTCGCTGCCCTAATCTTCTAACTGTACAGCAGAAAATAAAATAAGTTTTATTTTTGTTGCACAGAGGGGAAGCGTGAAATTAACGTTGAAGGTTTTTAGGTTTATGGGCTTCTATAGAAAGGCACATTTTTTACGGCGGTACTAACAGGATCTACATAAAATAAACAGCACAGCGGAGGAGCGGTAAATAAAACCTTAATGTCTCGTCGCGGGCACATAATGACCTGCGTAAATGTCGAGAAAAACAAGCGCACGTGTTTATAATGAAGTGTAAAGTTCTTTTGCGCCAATCTAAATGGTTTTGACTCCAACGTTTGCAAAAAAAAAAGTTCCTTCCTTTACACATTTATTGACACTTTGTCGAGTTGACTGCAAGTTGGAAAATGAATTAGTTCCGCGTGCGTTTGACATATCGAAGATAATTTTTCTATGTAGTGAAATATGGGCGATAGAGTAAGAATTAAAGGCATTGGAGAGTTTATATTACGTATAGCAATGTCACAATTCTACACAAGCGTCTCAAACCTCGCTCTTGAAGGTTTTTTAATAAAGAAATTCCAATCTAGTCGCGTCTTTCTGATTCTGCGTTTTTCGACCTCGCTGTCTAGTTATTCACTTATATGATACAGCTGGTTCGCATGAAAATAGAGGGCAGCGCGGTAGATTACTGTAGATATTTATCTTGCTTTTACTATTTCTAGACAAGATAAATATGAAGGTGAATGTTAATTGATGGACTATCGATACTTTTTTTTTAAATTATGGATTAAACTTATTATCTTTATTCATTTTGGAAACTATTTTAATTTTCGGGTACTTAATTTTACGTTGAAAAGTAATGGAAAACAATTACAAAAAAATTGTTCCTTCGACAAAATGATAACACACGTAAACATTAAATTTTTGATAGGAAACTTCAATTTTTTAATTCATAAATTTATTTTATTTTAATTAATCGTGCCTCTCATTGGCGAATATTGTTAATGAAATTCCAAAAATATGAGAAAAATATCGTCATTATCTCTTTATAAAAAAATTCTTGTAATAATCATTAGTACATGTTATTTTTAACATGAAACAAATCAAAACGTTAAATTAAAGACATAACACCAAAGTGCACACATCGCTAACGATAACACTTTATTTACATAACACTATCAAACCAACATACTGTTAATTAAAATTAACAGATAAAAAATGACAATAGCACATAGAACAAAACTTTATGATAAAGCAGGTATATTGCTTCCCAAATTAACTGCCAGAAGAAGGAACGTGTTAATTACAAACCAAACTACAGTTCACTCGTGGAATAACACCCTTCCAGTGTTAAGAAGACTGCAGATAGTCGCTCTACCACTCTGGTTCTGGGGTAGAGCGCCTGCCTTGTGACTTGTAGGACCCGGGTACGCGCCCCGGCTTCTCCAAGGCGGATTGTCTCAGTCAAATGGTGACATTTTTCTGATAGGAATACCATCCCTTACAACAAGTCAGGCTACCGAAGAGACGGTGGGTGAAAACAAAAAACCTTACAGCGTGGCTTCCAAATGGGGAGCCCGTTTCTTTTCTAGGGCTCCCCATGCGGAGGCCATCCGGGGGTTTCTCCGGGGTCGCGGAGTTTTGCAGAAATATTTTTTTTTTGTATCAGATAATTGAAATATAATAATCCCACCATATCATAAATAAAGCTCAATCAAACGAATATTTTCTTTTGTACATTTGTACATAAAAATTTTAAAAACACCCGTTTTAAATTTTGTCTATAAGTCAGTAAACTGTCTGATGTACTCGCGAGATACTGTATCGTTTTTGAGAACGTATTGGCGAGCCAATAATGCTATCCTGGATATTTATAGTCTCGAAAATAAATAACCACAACTTTAAAATTACTTTGTAATACTGGAATTCCATAGTTGATAACACACAATTCTCATCACATTATCTTGTCAATGGCTATCGGCGTGTTAGCCCGGTACAAGATTACTGTTCTCTATTCCCACAACCAAAAATTAAAAAAATATGTAAAACAATTTTTAACTATTTTAATGCATGCCTCAACACAGAAATTTAATTTTATTCAGTGGGATAGATATTCAACTTAAAAAAGTACATCTTAAGATCACAATCATATCTAGTTTTTTAGCTTTCTTATACAAATCTACAGTCTTATTTCTAGCTTCATGAAATTTTGCACACTTGATCTGCAAAACGTGAGGATCGCCACTGTCTACATTAGATTCCGAGAAACCACCCCCATCTCTCTTTCCCACAACTGACTAAAAATGAGGAATATTACCGTCTACATCTGATTGCAAAATAAATGCCTTTTTTTGTATTACATTTTCAAATCCAGTTCACATTGAAGAAGACATTAACTTCAACATATTTCAAATCTTACTTCCACACAAATAAAGAAAATAAAATAGGAATCTGTTAGTTTATATATTAAACTGAATTGCTTCACGTAAAATAAAATCTTCACTAAACTAAACTTATTGATATATTTTCGAAGCTTTCGCTTGTTGGTTTCGTTTCCGTGGACGACATTTACTCGGAATTTGTTTACCGACTAATAATTTAATATTTATAAAACACTTTACTTCTTTCCACTGATGTTCACTCTGTGCCTTGAACCTTGACATATAGCGCGCGGCCTAGTGGCAGTGGGTGCGTGCAACACAGACCCAACTACTGTTCAGTCCCAGAGGAGTGTTGTAGGCAAGTGAGATATTATAAATTCAGTGTGTTGCAAAACTGGATATTTTTTGGGTATTGAAAATTGCTAAAAAAAAATAATAAGCTTTTTATTTTACAGATTCAGTTTCGAACAATCAACTAACAAATTTTGAATATTTTCAATCGAGAGATTGGGGTTTTACCAAAATATTAATGCCTATTCAAGTGACCCACATTTCGCAATTGATTTATCGCTTTCATAATACGTTACTTTGTTGTACACAAAAACAATAAATTTTTATCAAATTTCAAGTGAACGTAATATTTTGGAAACTATGCGCCTTTAACCTCAAACCAATACAATTTTAAAGCATCCAAGTACAACTATTTTACATACAAAAATAACAGTCAGTGAAATAGGTCCTATAAGACAGTGAAAGCTGCGTCTCCGAATCACGTGAAGGTCGCGCGAAGATCGCTGTCGTTTCGTCTGTGAAAGGGGGGAGCTGAATTGTTGCCCGTTGGATGGGCAGCCCTTCAGGATTTTTCTTACAGTAGTGTTTTTGAAAGGTTGTCTGAATTGTTGCCCCTTGGATGGGCAGTCCATCAAGATTTTTCTGGCAATGGTTTGTTCGTACAGCGACTGGAAGGGCAGCCCATCCAATTTCTGAAAATATGTTTCTTTTAGTGTTTAAATAATCCTGAAAACTTGCCCCTTGGAAGGGCAGCCCTTCAGGATTTTTCTTACAGTAGTGTTTTTGAAAGGTTGTCTGAATTGTTGCCCCTTGGATGGGCAGCCCATCAGGATTTTTCTGACAGTGGTGTTTTTGAAAGGTTGTCTGAATTGTTGCCCCTTGGATGGGCATCTTATCAGGATTTTTCTGACAGTGGTGTTTTTGAAAGGTTGTCTGAATTGTTGCCCCTTGGATGGGCAGCCCATCAGGATTTTTCTGACAGTGGTGTTTTTGAAAGGTTGTCTGAATTGTTGCCCGTTGGATGGGCAGCCCTTCAGGATTTTTCTGACAGTGGTTAGTTTAGGTTAGTTTAGGTTAGATTAGGTTAGGTTAGGTTAGGTTAGGTTAGGTCACTTTACAAACTAACCACTGTCAGAAAAATCCTGAAGGGCTGCCCTTCAAAGGGGCAACAATTCAGACAAGCTTTCAAAAACACCACTGTCAGAAAAATCCTGATGGGCTGCCCATCCAATGGGCAACAATTCAGACAACCTTTCAAAAACACTACTGTTAGAAAAATCCTGATGGGCTGCCCATCCAAGGGGCAAGTTTTCAGGATTATTTAAACTCTTGAAGGAGCGTGTTTTCAGAAATTGGATGGGCTGCCCTTCCAGTCTCTGTACAAATAAACCACTGTCAGAAAAATCCTGAAGGGCTGCCCTTCCAATGGGCAACAATTCAGTCGCCCCTGTGAAAGCAGCTGCTGTCTTTCTCACGACTTGTGTTTACAAAATTCAAAAAGTGAGTTCGGGAAGCTGATTATCGTGGAAACTTAATTGATTCAAGTGTATGTAATGACTGTATTGCCGCTGGTCTTGCCTCCTTCTGACCTGTATCGCTGCTCTCATTAAACTGTAATTGGTTTATTGACTCTCTAGTTTCCCTCGAGTCATTTCTTCTGCTCCTCGCTTTATTTGTTTCTTGGACATTCATCTTGACTCTTTTCTGTGAATTTTTTTTAAAAAAATTATGTTCCTTAAATCATGCCTTACGACTAAATTGTTAAGTCTTATAAATTTTTTCTGACGTGCTAATTGTTTTCCTACAATGCGCTCTTTGTTTCGGGTAACTGAAATAAGGAATCGAAAAATAAGTCACGGAGGTATTTTGAATGAGAAGGGGTAGGGAGATGCGTGCCAGACGCAATCAGTTTATTTCAGGTTGTTGTTTCTTCTTCATCTACAAGATGCTCCACTGCATCACATCTATTTTTTTTACTTTATCTTTTTTTCAAATATAGCCTATTAAAATGATAAATTAGCTTGACCAACTTCTGGTTAAACGACTGATTATTTTTATAGATTTACAATATGTAATTTATAATATGTAATAATAGTGGTAGTATTTAGCACGCATCCAAGTTCTGTTTTTTTTTAAATATATTCATCGGTTATAATAAATGATTATATTAAAAATAAATAGAGATTAAGACTCACTAGACCACAGCATGAATGATGTTAAAATATGTGAAAATTGAACTGAAAGTAATCATAATAACGTAAACCAATAAACTGTATATTTTTTTCACATCAGTAGTATTTCTTTTTGTCAGCTGTGCACTTTGATCCACCGTTCATTACAACTATTTTTCTCCTCCTCCTGGTTTTTATCTGGTGTAATTTATCACATTGCCACCCTCGTCGACTTCAAACTCCCAGCTCGCCTCTTCGCCAGAAGGCCAGGGTTGACTTATTGGAGTGGCTCTCTGGGTCAAGGACACTCTACATTTCTCTCTTCTCGCTTCCAGCTTCCCTTCAACCACGGAAAAGGATAATATCTGTCTTCATTAAGCTGGGCTTCTTTATCATTACTTAAGATGGTGTGTTTTTCCGATGACGAATTTGGTAACAAGCTCTTCCGTGGCTGGGTTTCGGCCTAGTCGGGGCTGGGACGTATCATTATGTGGCAATCTACATAGCCTCACCACTTCTAAAGCACGGAGGAAGACTTATGCGATCCATTTATCCTCGTAACTTTTAACATGGCAAGTGTCAAAGAGAATGGAATTTAAGGGCTTATTATTAGTCACTCTACGCTGTTATTATCGTTGGACGTAATTTCAAGCCCCTCTTCGGCATTCCCACGTGCAGCGAAGAACACGGGCCTAACACTTTTAACAGACATTCTTTTATTATTTTGGTCTTCTGTCAGCCCGTAAGCAACAAGCTCATTTCACAAACTACAGTGCTGCTGATATGTCTTAAGAGTTAAGTTTGAAGAATGTTTTAGTCCGTAGAACTCACATTAATACACCTGCCACGCCTGAGAACAAGCCAGCTAAATTTTTTTTTTCGTAGCGGTAGTCATTGTCGTCCATATCGCACCAGGTCATGGCAGGCGTGCGCTGGGGCTGTGTAGAGACAAATTATAAAATAAACTGTAATTTATTGACTTTATTTTGAGAAATTTAATTTTTTTTATCTTGTTTATGCATCTCTCAAAGTTTTCACAAAAAATATCGCAAGGAAAAAAAATATATCCGTAAAACATTCGTTGTTAATTATTATGCTTTTTTTTCTCAGAAATTTAAAACAGTTTTATTTACAGTTAAGGCTATAGTTTATTGGAGAAAATATATTCATAGCAATGCCATGACTTCGAAATGCATTCTTCTTGAAACAATACTTCGTTAATAAAAAAAATTGTAAAAGAGAAAAAAAAAAAGGTTTGACACATTTTAAGTTACAGTCTTGGTCTTAAAAATTATGATGAAATAATGGTAAAAAAGTAATACCAGTATTTTAGTATGGTACTAAGAATACTCTTTGCCATTGTGTGATAAAAAAAAGGTGAAATACCGTGAAAATAAAGAAATCAGTTTTGAATTCCTGAACTCGTCTTTTTTTTTTCTCTCCCAAGAGGTCGAGTACTGGCGTCACAGGTCCACGCCCTGTTTCCCCCCTCCCTAGACCTCACAGGGTCGACCGCCTCCCCGTATCGATCCCTCGTCCCTCTGCGACCAGCACTAGAGCGGGAGGGGTGGAGGGAGGGGAGAAGTGCCGGGTTCAGGCAGATTGTTCGGTTTGCGTGCTCCGGGCCAAGGCAGGGCGTGTCTCGCGGCCGCCGACAGCTCGCTAGGATTATTTCATCCCGCCACTTCTAAGCACAACAAACAGCTCACGAAAAGTAAAACTAATTTGCAAAAGAAAGTAAACGGACAACGTAACTTGTCGCTCTCAGCGTAAAACTGCAGGACCATAGAGTCACGAGAAGCCTAAGATGTACATCAAGTTCTGTCCCTGCCCGAACACGCCCGAGTATTCACCTTTGGCCAACCTCGGGATTTGTTTTATTTTTGCGCAGGAAAAATGAATTCAAATATTAAAAGTGGGTCGGTTGGGTTAGCTACATTAAAACACTTTAAAACACTATGGACGGTTAGTTAGGTTAGTATAGCTACATTAAAATAAACAGAGAAATATAAATATATATATAAATAAACCCGAGGTTGGCCGAAGGTGAATATTTGGGCGTGTTCGGGCAGGGACATAGCTTGATGTACATCTTAGGCTTCCCTAGAGTCACTTGCTACCCTCACCATCGCCATATTGAAACACACAAAACATTGTGAAAATAATGTTTGGCCAAGCCTGTTTTTCGAGGAAAATAAAAAAAACCGTTACCAGAATTTTCATAACTACTAATGTTCTTTTATTTTTCTACAAAACAACGTATTCAAATTAGAATGTGAACTAATCGAATGTGCCTTATTTAACGTAACCAAACTTTCAATTTCGATAGGATCACGTCCGCTTACACAAAGAAACACTAGCCGTGTGCCAATGGGATTTCCCAACCGTTCATTCCCTATTAAACCCCCCTTAAGAGATTCATTTTCAAAAATACTTTCTTAGTGCTCATCTACGTCATAGAAGGAACGCCTAAGTAAAATGTCATGCTTCTAGACACACGCTTTCTGTCAGTCAGACGGTATTATATTTTTGTTAAGTAGATTACGAAAGCAACAAGTAGTTATAGCACATAACATTTCCATAAACACAAAGTAATTAGAACATCTAAAAACTTTTTCCCTGGAATTTTTTTCTCAAATATGTTCCTACTAAAAAAAAGTAGTTAATACAAAGATAAATTTAATAGCCCTTAACCTCGAAAGTAATAAGCCCAACTAAAAAATTTCTTCCTTTTTTTTTTTTTTTTTTTTTTTTTTTTTTTTTTTTTTTTTTTAGAAAAGTCTCTACTCTAGAAAATTCAAAGTAGTTAAAGCAAATATACTTTAAATAGCCTAACAAGTAACTATGACAACAATAAAATTATTTCAGTAATTTTTTTCATCTACTATGTCGCTACTCTAGAAAAATCACCTTTTCGACGCTAGTCACGGCCATACAATTTGGCCATTTTAAAACTTTCTATATCCTTTTTTTTTAAAAGATTAAAATGGAGTAGGTTTAGTTTTATAAATAAAAATTCACATTCATGAGCATGAATTACATGCATAACGAGTTACGTATTTTTTTAACCATTAATCTAAGTAAGACCATAAAGAAGGGGAAAAATTAGTTAAATTTTATAAAAACTTTACATTTCCCAAGGTAATGAAGCAGGAGATACTGTGCCTGCAAACAAAGGAAGGAATGCATTGGTTGGTATTCAAACACTTGTTCCGTCTACGAGGTACATGCCGCCTGACAATCGGACAGCCACAGTAAAGGCAGCAATCAGGTTCCGTCAGACATTCGGGATCACGGTAATAGCTGTGTGTTAAAAGTGAACTGTTCAAATTTCTCGGTCACGGATTTTTTTTTAAAGTGAAACTTATTTACAACCAGTTAAGTAGATTAAATCAAGGTAATGAATGACTTCATCAGAGCACAATGTAAGCGTACCACTCAGAGAGCGACTTAAAGTGCAGTTATCAGGAATGTGGTGCTCGATGGCATGTTTGAATTGTAGCGCACTTGTCCATTCACATACCGTACACACATTGTGTGATGTTTCACTTCTAATTTGTGTGACGGTCACATATCAATTTCTTTTGTTCCAAACAATTTATATATTTAATTGGCGTAATTGAAAATGTTGGCTGTTCGACGCGTGGTTAGAGGTTCCAGGCTTCTAGTACACCAACTTTCAAGTGTTTGTGTGTTCAGAATTTCTGGCCAATATGCCATGGTGTTTCAGCGGACGGTATTGATACGAAGAGGTCGTAAAACAACGAGCGTTTCATCCCGAAGACTTACCTCCGCAGATCGGCGCTGATTAAAATAACCTTCCGGCTGGAGAGTTACGACCCAGCAGGACTGGAAACAAGTGACTGTTTGGCAGTCACGCTCCACCGTGTGGTCGGGCGGTAAGAGCCACTTCCTCGCGCGACGTCGACGGCGACTCATCCTTATGCACCACCTTCGTCCGCGCTGTAAGTGAAAAAAGGGGGGTGGGGGGGGGGGGGACATCGGCTTATCAACTTCATTTCGTTCCCGCCGTCGTCCCGTGCTCATAAGCCGATCAGGCAACAACACAGAGGTCTGCTCAGACTGTTTGCTTATCAGACAACACTGCGACACAGTGTGCCGCAAACTGTATTGTCATCATAGCAGTTGCGGGCCTCGTGGTCCGTATGCCAGAACAAAGCATCGAACCAAGGGCCCGCGAAGAGTTCCAGGCCGCGGATTGCCGCCCACTACCTCTTGTTTTAAAATAGAGTTTATGTGTGGATGTCTGTGAAAATATGATGCTGAGTTACTTCTATAGTGTTGTTTAACTTGTATCCTTTGGTGGGGGCGGTCGGGGCTTTAAAAACCTTCCCCCTGCTGGGGGCTATTTGTGGATAAGAAAGTGGGAAGAGGGAAAGAAAAAAAGAAAAAAAAAAAAAAAAAAAAGGAATGAGCTTTAGAAACGGGTTCGAGTCCCAATGTGAGCAGTTTCAGTCATACTGCCTGCCCGGTGCTCTAGTTGCCAGAGTTAACAGCCTGGATATGCAGAGAGCGTGTATGTGTGTCAGCGTTGAAAGATTGTGTAGTTTTGTCATTTTAGATTTTTTCTTTTCTTTCCCTCCTCCTCCCCTCCCTTTCCCCTTCTCTCTCCCTTCCTTCCTCTTTTCTTTTTCTTTTACTTTTGAGTCTTTCATTTCTGGGCTCTCAGAATGTGGTGATGATGTTGATGATCGGTTTCGGCGCGCGGGAGTGAAAGGCCCAGCCCCTGCTTCCAGGTATGCTTCCCGCTACTGATGTGAATTATTGTGGAGATGAGTGAAGTGACACACTGCACAGGGCGACAGCCCCGCCCAATACGACCCCTGGGAGCTCTCCCCGCGACAGGCCGCCACTCGAGTCCCTCGCACGCTCCAGGAGACCGCCGGCCATGTGGTAGCACAGCCAGTGCTCTGGCTCGCCGCTGTAGCGCACAGACTCGCGGCCGGGTTTCCCGATACGAGAGGTTAGAGTAGGCACCACCGTCCCGCCTCCCCCTGCACTCGTTGCGGTCAATGCCAGAGTCGAGGGTTCGCACACCGGTGACCCCAGATGTTCCTTTCTCGCCTTGCACTACCGGCTTGGAGCCCCCGAGAGAACTCGCGACTGTCGCACCGCGGGCGCGCGCGGGCGCCAGTACAGCCGCGGCGTGTTGAACGCCGCGCCCGCCTGCTTCAGCCCCTCCCTCGTCTAGCACACTCCCTTGGGAGCCGGGGCACTTCTGGAACTTAATGCGACGCGCAGACACGTCGAAGTGGGGGAAGCCTCGTCAGGTTACTGCCTGGCTCTGGGTGTACCCGTGCTATGGCCAGTTCTGCTCTTCGATCCGCGATTCAATGATCTCAGCCCAAGAATGAATCAGGGATCTTTCCTCCAAATGTTGCGCCAACACGTACTAGGACCACGCGAACTTTATCCGCGTGAACTATAATTATAGTTCATACATTTCCAATCTGCGACAATAGGCAGCAGCAGTGTCTCAGAAATGTTAGGTGCTCTATTGGCGGGCTGGAACGATACGAAGTCGCTAAAAATTCGATTGTGACTCGGCGAACAAATGGTTGATGCGGTTGCCCCAATATAGCAGCACGTATAGTCGCTGCCTCATCTTTAGAATTTTAATAAAGAAGTTAATACAAAACTAAGCAGTTGCAATTATGAATAGGGTTTGACTAAAATAAAAATAAAAACTCTTTTATTTAATTTAAAAAGTAATCATGACGAAATAAAATATTCAAACATTTAACTAAAATAACAAGCATTTCATACGTTTAAAATATGGGTATTTCGCGTGAGAAAAGGTTTAACACTGTAATAAGTAAAACTGTTGATAGATTTGTTATAATATGATTTACAATATTTTCAAAATGAAACTCTAATATTTATGTCTGATTAAATTT
Organism: Bacillus rossius redtenbacheri; assembly: GCF_032445375.1. Taxonomy (NCBI): domain Eukaryota; kingdom Metazoa; phylum Arthropoda; class Insecta; order Phasmatodea; family Bacillidae; genus Bacillus; species Bacillus rossius. The sequence goes on from NW_026962011.1 coordinate 30,629,946, forward strand.
ACTTGCATCAGTCCGTGGAAATGCCGGCCATATATGCTGGGGCAGTGTCGAACCGAGATCATTGCTACGAACCCGTATAACAGTCGGTCCACACCCAATAATCTTCCCTCAGCGCTCACAACATCAATCGTGCAACAGAAAACATCGTCAAACGCTGATCAAACCAGCTTATGACTCGAGTTCAGGCCTGAACTCCAATGTTGCAACTGGCAATTAATTCAACAAGATAAGTTCAAGGCTCTCAACTGGTGGACTGTCCTGTCCTTGAGGGGCCTCGGATGCGTGGCGGACGATGCCGTGGGCACTCCTGTTCACCCCTCACCCCTCCAACCCCATTCATTCCATCAACACTACATTCTCAAACCATCTCCATTCACTGTCTCCAATTACCCCGAAGTCGAGGGTATATTAAGGATTTGTTCGTTCATTCATTGTTTTCCTCGAACACTTACGGAAGGCGACAATAACATCTCACTGGCGGAACGCTGCAGTACAGTACAGTCCAGTGCAGGTATCTCATCCTTGTGATTACGGTCCGAGGATACGCACTCACAATATTTCCTTCTTGCAACACCGGGCATATTAAAAACATGCGCCCAAAATATTTATCTCAGTGTTTTCCGTCTAAGCACACAGTTGAAGAAATTTATTCAGGCATTATGCCCTCTTGCCTCGAGCCGCTGATCAAAAGGAATTTCTCCAGTCGTCGGCGTGACGTTTTCAAGCTGCTCGACATTCCTGGGTGGCGTCTTTTCAGGGAATGACACTACAAGAATAACGATGTCGGGAAGCTAGTGTTTTTTCGCTCGTTTCGTCACTAAATATCATATTTTCAACAGTGGAAATAGCATGAACGAGTTTTCGTCTCGTTTTCGGAAATGTTTTCGAAGGTTTGAAAATTCCTGTACAAAATCTTGAAAGCATATCAGCGATATTTATCACATGTTAGTGATCATTATCACTAATATCGTTATCATTGAACATTAAATGGTTGGGAGTCCTGTAGAAGCTAGACGTCAGGCCTAGAGGTGATGCAATTAATGACATCGCCCCTATCAGACAATGCACATATGATGATCTTCAGCCAGACGGTCCTGCGTCCCATAGGTAGAGACCGGAAAAATTCGCTGATTAATCCGGCGATAGACTAGAATTCAAATACATATACCTTTATAATGATTTTGCTATTGACTCACTGTTCATCTGGACGAATCTCAACCAATTATAAACCCTCAACCAAAAAAAGGAACGAATCACGGACAAACCAGCTGAGACGACTTACAAGTCAGCAGCCAATGAACTTGCGTTATTTGCCCGAGTGTACAGGGGGATGTGCAGTCTATCCTGAAGGACATCGAAACCGCGAATTTTTCCGGTCCCTACCCATAGGGAATGAATTCGAGTTTCCACATCGAGGTGCGTTGGGGAAACGGTAGCACCCCCAGGAAACCACCCGCCTGCTGCAACGTCCGTCACATTTCCCTGCTCACAAAAATTCCGGGGAACGAACAAGGACCTCCTGGCTGGCAGGCGAGTGGCCTGAGCATTCAGGCACCGTGGTGGACCGTTTGCGAGCTGAGGCTAGCACGCGCCTTCTACGGAGAGGCGCAGGCGCTCTGCCCCGCGCTCAGCAGACGTCCCTACGGCCGCGTGCGGACCGCCATCCATTATTCATGTCCGCAGCTCGCCACAGGACGGGCTTTCTTCACCCCTGCCCGTCGACACATCCACGACTGTCGCTCCCGAAAAACTCGTTCCCCCCCGAGTGCGTGGTTGCGTAAGTTCCCCCCCCCCCCGATCTTATTCTCTTCTTTGTAATGACCGGGTTTGAAACCACCACACACACGCGCACACACCCTTCCCCTCGTCTTATTACGTCCTTTGTTGTGTGATGATGTTCCCCCCCCCCCCCCGCGACTTCCTGGAGACGTCGGGGCTGGTCGCGGTGAGAGCTGAGCCCCACTGACGCGCGCCCCGCGGCGAACCGGTCAGTCAGCACGTCACGTGCTCGCGGAGTGGCTCAGCAAGCACAGTGACAGCGGAGCGTTACACATCACTAGTCAGCGAATCTTTCAATGCTCACCGCAACGTGCGAGCATCTAACCCGGGTAACGAGCCAATTTATGTTGTTCTCACGTTACAAATGTACGTACTCACACAATAGGGAACACGGACACGACATTTAACGTAGAATTCTTTAAATTAATTAATACCGAGCTTGATAAATACGCGCGAATTGTTTTTTTTTTTTTCATTTCTTGACGCGCATCACGCGTAATTTCCCGTACCTTCCGCTGGAATTCGATTTGCACAGAGTGAAATTTTAAACTATTTAATGAAAGGGCTCATAAAAATCGAAGTTACTCTAAGGTTAAGTTTGTGAAGGTTTAGGTTCCCCTCGTGACACGCAGTGTGGGCAGCCCCTGGCGAGAGAACAGCAGAGCCAGGCGGAGGTCTGCCCCAGCCGGCTGCTGGCAGAGGGGCGACCGCCCTGGAGCAGCGCGGACGTGCCTGCGAGCTGCACATCCTCATTACCAGCTGCGGCCCCACATCCTGCCGTGACGCCTGTCATCCACCGTCACCGAGGGGTCGCCTCTTGCCGGGCGTGCTCCTTCCTTACAGACGGCTCTGCGTGGAAATGAGTTTTAACAATTATTGTGTTCTGTCAGAAAATTTTTCAGATTTTGTTTTCTTTCAAGATCTTAGAACTAGTTTAGTTATCTGTACGCAGGAGTGGTCTCATTGGATCCACCTGATAAAGTAAAAAAATTGGTTGTCTGTAAAGTCGCTTTACGGACGATAGTTTAACGTGACAACGTCATAACAAAACATTGATGAAATTATTGCATACTTTTATGAATAAAATTGAATCATTTTTATTGAATATTCACTATTTTGTATGAGCGTAACGGGACACAGCATAACGGGACAATGTGCGTAACGGGACACTTCTTCGTGCGTGCAGCAGGTGTTCATCGATTTATTAGACGTTTGTCACGTCAAAAAAAATTCCATTAATTTCATTCACTTCTCTGATTTAGGTGACATGCATTGTCGGAATCCGTTTTGTTAAGTATTTAAAAAAACGCGAATAACTGTGACGTGAGTGGGCAGCGACCCAGTAGGACCGCGCTGCTGTCGGCCTGTGAGGGGTGTTCCCAGCGCCTCGTGCCTCGTGGGAGGCACCTGGGGGTGAACTCTCCACCTGGGTGTAAGTGGTCCTCACACCCGGGGGGCGAGGACCCCCTGACGGGACCCAGGATTGCTCATGAGCGCGGGGTGTTCCTCCCCGGCCTCTAGGTCTGCCTCGCCGGACCCGCCAGACCACCCTCCGGACCCGCGTGAACAAGAAACATTTACATCCACCCCCCTCCTCCGTTACCATCAACACATTGCTAGCCAGATCTTTATCGTGTGTCGCAGGACAATCAAGAGTTGGTCTCACGCGCCACGTTTAGCTCTCTTGCAGTTTACGTTTCGTCATACACCTGTTCACAGGAATACCTACGGAGAGTTATCTATTTTAAGTAAAAAAAAAAAGGTATCGTCAGTGTTAATAATCATGATCATTTCCGTGACATGTTTCGTAAGTTATTTTGCAATACCGTATGTGTATTCTGATATATTTAAAGAACACACATACTGTGTACGTCTGAGCTGTCGTCGTTGTGTTGTCAGAACGACCTGTTTAATTTCATCGCTGGGTTCGCATGCGTGTCGTATTGTTGGTGTGCTGTCCAGATTATCTGTTTAGTATCATTGTTGGGCTTATCTGTCTGTCATAGTGTTGTCCAAGTTTCTTTGTTTGCATTTTAATATTTTTGATGTATAAACATCTTAGCTCTTGGTGTACGTAATTTGTTAGGAGTAATCTCGTGAAAATAAGACGAATGTTGATGAATGGATATGCAACAGAAAGATGGTGGACCCACGTTTAGAAACATAAACCCGTATACAGTCACTTTCGTGAACATTGGGGTACTCACCTAACGTATTGGTGAGCCAAATTAAACTTCATGATAGTGAAACTACCCTAGAATATGTTTGGTAAACTAAATTAGTCACAGTAAAAAGCAATCCCAAGTTTTAAAATACTTAAAGAAACTGGCATTACAATATTGATAATATATAATCTCCTTCCCAAAGTCCGAATGTTGATAGGATCAGGGGGTAATTTTTGACGTGGTTCAAACCTCGGGATTCGAAAAAGGTTTTTTACTTGTTTTTTTAAATAACAGATGATTGAATTATAAAAATTGTGCTTTAAGTAAATATGTTTAAACACGATTTATTTATCTTATTACTCAGTCCATAAGATTGATTTTTTCGTACTCCGTAGGCCGAGATCCCTTATTTTTACTTAAAATAAATTAGGAAATGAATGTCTGTAAATTCTCATTGGTAGTTTAAAAAATAAACATTTTCTCTATGCTACAAAATGCAAAATAGCAATAGTGTATGTCCAAAAAAAATTTAATCAAAATTGCCCTTTGCAAGAACCATTCAAAGAACGTAAGAAAAATGAAATGAACACAGCGTGTGGAAACAGCCATAACACGTGGCGGACTTGAAACAGTAGGACCAGGAATCGAGTTGTAGAGAACTTCGCACTTTCTGACGCGGCATTGCTAGTGTGCTTCGGGGCAGAAACTTACGGAGAAGATAAAGGAAGGGCGAAGAGAGGAGAAAAGAATAACGGGAATGGTCGGAGACGGCTCGCATGTGAGGACGTGACTGAAGAACAAAGTAGGCGGGAATGGAAATAAAAGTGAAGTACGCAGCGAGGACATAAAAACCGGGAAAATATCAAAGAGAAAGGATTCAAAAGGATCCTTTGTCGGCGACACAATTTTTTTTTATCATCCGCCAAGACCAACTCATACGTGAAGATCGGAAAACAATCCCGGGTTCCAATGGCCTTTAGGTTAGATTCTACAGTTCTGTGAATACTCGGGCCTCTCTTTTGTGGAAGGATAACGTGGATGTGAGAAAGATTTTGAAAAATTATTCTTGTTTTGATTTCTTAAACTATTTTTTTGTTTATTTGTGTTAAATTGGCGTTATAAAAACAAGTCTATGTTTTTAATTTAATAATCTGTGTGTCATTGACAACAGCTTTTTATTACCTTAATATTTCCCTATAATTTTATGCAAAAATAAATGTATTGTATTTATTTGTGATATTTTTTGAAGTTAGCACTGTTTTAAAGTATTTTTCCATGCCACGCGACGCCAAGACGTGCAAACATTCATGAACAACTTATATTGTTGTTTGTGGGCTGTGTGCTTGACAAGACTAATCTTACATTTGCCGAAAACATATTCATCTCATTATTTCAGCAGATAAAATTTTATAAACAAATGCGATAATAAAGAAAAAAATGGGCAGAAAATTCTGAAATTTCTAAATAATATTTATTATTATGATGGATAACTATCTTCTCCAAGTCGCAACCAGCCAAAGACGGGTGCCAAATGAAGACTGGTAACATAAGTGATTGTTTATTTGTAATTTTGGGCCAAGAACTGAGTTACTCTCTCCGCAGCGATCTTTGTTACGTGTGTTTACCTCCTTTCCCCCTCCAACCATCCCTTCATCACAGGGCGCCAGACAGACGTCTGAATGTCGGCGTTGCCACTGCAGACACAGGGCACCGCCTTTCCCCCCACAAAATAAAAGAAGGTTCCGTTTACAAAATTCTGAAGACGGCTGAGAAGAAAATATAGAGCCTGGATGGCTCTCCTGCAAACCTCGCTTCTTCCCCTTATTTACCGTCCTACGTAAAAAAAAAAGGGTTGTGGGGGAGGGGGGGTGGGGGTGTGTGTTGCGTGTACTTGTGTACGCACGTTAGAAGTTATACTTACTTGGCATAAAAACAGAACTTTATAATTTTTCATGCAAATAATAAATAAAAAATAATAAATGGGCTGTAGTGATATTAAAAATAGGTTGATAAAGTATAAATTGAATCAAAACAAAAAAATTCAAATAAATACTCAGTATTCAATAGTAATATACACTCGTGTATAAAATTAATTATTTAATTTAGTGAAATAATCGAGATTAATTTTAATTAAGAATGAAAATCAATAAATATGCTGAATGTTTATTCTTCATTAAATTATTTAGAAAATAATAATTTAATAATTTATAATGCAAATAAGTTATACTTAAAGGATATAAAGTAAGTAAGTATATAAACACACACGAAAAAGTTTATAGACATTATTTCTATTACTAATATTCACAATAATAATTATTTTTTTTAATGAAATGATCCCGTATTCAATATCAATCACTGAAATACAAAATTTAAAACACATTTTTATTTGTGTGTAGTCTCTTTTTTGTATGTACCTTTTTTTTTTTCATTAATTGAAAATTTTTTCCATGATGCGCGCGCATTGTAAAAATTCACCCTCATAATTTTTTCATAACGCGCCTATAGAGGTATGACTTGAGAAAATCCTGGTAACACACCATCCTAAAAATCTTTGTTTCTATTTTTTATTATTCATTTGACTGTATGCCAGTAGGATGATCAGCTAACAAGTTACTGTGATATAATCTTACATTTAAAACGCCACACAAAATTAGTAATGCGTTACGTGAATTCCAACTCAGGACCTTGTGAAACGAATTAAGCTCTTTAACCAATTGCGCCTGGCGGATGATAAACACGGCATGTCAACGCATGAGACAGTATCTATGTTGTCAGCTACCATGACATTAACTATACAAATGTTTCCACTGCTGCTACAGAAAATAATTTTTTATCGTCATTAGGCATATCTGACGATAAACCAAATTTGAAGAATTTTAACAAGCGAATTTTCCTTTTCCTTTTTTTATTTCTTTAGTTTTTAATGAATTCATTTGAAATCTTTTCTTTCTCTTGTATTTCAACTGACGCAACGAAATACACCTTCCCAAGTTCTGCGCCCGAATTATAAAATTATCTTGCCATTACCTTTCCATCTGCACAAAAACAACACTTCCTACATATTTACTATTTGCTTCGCAGAGTTTACCCTTGGTTTATCATAAACATCGCTATAGTGCGTTCACCCTAATTTTGTCTACCTGTAACTACACACGTGCCCTAACTAACAATGGCTGCATCAAACGCATCAAATTAAGTTGGCAAGGAATTTTAGAATGCATTTCCATGCAAAAATTTCTTTGAAGCACTTAAACCGTTAATCACTGCGGTACATTTGTGTTTGGATTCATCAGTATAGGATTTTGTTTTGTTTTTTAATTTATTTACGATTGCAGTAATTTCACAGCTCCACGCAAGCGAAGCTAGGCTCCCGTGGTGAACGAGTGCTGGTGGTTAGAGGAAAGAAACGAAGCTGGACTTTCAGAACTTCACGTTGGTAAACTTCGCCAAGTGTGCATGCAGCGCGCATGAAGCCAATAGCTCGCTTCTTGCATGAAGAGAGGATCTGCGCAGACACCGGGTATTGTGCCTGTGCTCACTTGTACGTGTTTTGAAGATAATCGCGCATGCGCCTTGGCGTTGCGTTTGCCACGCTATGCTTTGGGAGAGGGGAAGGAGAGGGTGGCGCGACGCTGCAGAGGAGGGGAAGGGGGAAGTCCCCCCAGAGAGACAAGTCTGTCCCTGGAGGCGGCCCGCGTAAATAAACATTCCTCTCGCGTGAGAAGAAAAGAAGAACTGAAAGCAATCGTGGAACGAGAAAGCATGTCGTGTGGAGAGGGAAGGAGACGCGAACACACGAAATTCTAATTGAGTTGTATCCCCCACACCCCACACGCATCCTCACTGTGGCTGGGGTATCCTTCTCTCACGCCCACCCGGCTAAATATTCATGCGGCCGGGCGACGAGTGATGCTCGAGGCGGCGTCTGGTGCGCGCCCGCCCGCGCATCACCGAGGGTTACTCTTCCACCCCTGCGTTCATTTCCCTAATGTGCGTTTATTATTCGTTTGTCGTGCGGAACGCTCAGCGCCCTTTCTTAAAAGCGTGAGGTCTTTAAACAGACTAAAAATATCTCCCATTGTTCTTGAGACATGGTGGTACTGCAACTAAAAAATTATACGTGATACATATAGAACTTGACATATATATTAAACATGGCACATTATAACATTAATGCGATACATTTTACATGACATACATTAAACATTTCGTATATCATACATGACATAAATTATTCATATACTTGAAAAATATAGTATGCATGCATATATTACTCATGACATATTAAATAAGACACATGTTATACACGATACATATTATATATGACATACATTAAACATGACATATTGTACAAGGCACATATATTAAACATGGCAAATTATACATAACAGACTATAACATGAAACATATTATACATTGCACATATATTAAACATAACACATATATTATAATTGGCACATATTAAACCTAACATATATCAAATAATGATACACCTTATAGGCGTCTCGAAACGTTGACAAAATAGTGAGTAAAGACATTGAATATATATAATGGTAAAAGGCACTAATCTTGAGCAGCCTGCCGTTGAGAACTGATCAGTCAACTGCCAGCGAACAGATAACTCTAGTATACTTCAGTGGCTTGTTGGCATGCACAGGAATTCAGACTCAGAAATGGGATAGAGGAAAGATATATATAGCTCATTAGCAAAGGTACAATCCTAGCTCGGCTTCAAACGCTTCCCGAAATAATTTTCACGAACTCAGAAATAATAAGCATACTAAACCATTTTTTCTCCAAGTCCAAGGAGCTGTATATCAATCAGTGATCTTAAAGACCTAGACATATAATTGATGTAAGTTCGGGTTCGTAGCAAATTGGGAACATAGGTTTTTGTGGCTTTCTCTTTCTATCCTCACTTGTAGCTTTCTCATATAATATTCTCATGTTCGTGTTCTCCCTTTCACATCACTCAACCTTACAATTTTTTTTGTCTTAATTATCTAGTTAATTGTGGCTTTATTCTAACTTACTCTTCCTCGGTAATTTCTGAAAGTTATTTAAACCCCGCACTATCTTTTTTCTCTGTATTCCCACGTGTACGCGAACTCTCTTTCGCATCTCTCATTCTCTTATCCGCCCCATTCTCTCTCGTATTACCGACACTTTGACTCACAGACGTCACCAGAAACAGTCGCTTTTATTTTGTGCCAGCATTTTCTTCTGCATGGCGTGGCACAGAACGTCTCCAATGATCTCGCTGTCAACAAGATAATAGAGATAAAAATAAAAAAAAATTGCAGAATTTATTTTGTGCTCAGAACTGTAGGCTAAGAGTTGTCTGGAGAATGGAGACGGCATCAAGAACCCTAACAAATTGATGGAAGGTACCATTTTTACTTACTTGTGACGTTTGCATATAAATATGTTGCTATCTGTGACGGAAGGAATCTCAGGGCTGCTGAGGTGTGGTTTTGCTTTGCTGTTGCAGAGCGTCAGTGAGGTTGGCTTTTGTTTCTATTGCAGATTAGACACGTGCAGACGATAGTATGCTAGTGACGTTTTGCAACCGAGGGTGAAAAAGAGACCGGTGTAGCTCTAAGTTGTTTATTTTATTATAATATTAGGACGTTCACAATTTAGCATACCCGCAATTCTTTAACAGCTCCAGACAACCAGTTAGCAGACATAACTGGTAGGGAAGTATTTCTTTCCTCCCCCCCGGCCGTACACCAAAACGTAGTTAAATCAGCATTATGTAGACTAAAAAATACACCTTAAGGTAAACTTCAGGTCCGTGTGAAATTTCATCCCACATGGAAGGCGCACCCCGCACGTTTTTATTTTGTGATAGTGCCGCCAATACGACAACCCCAAACGTCTCTGCGTGTAAAAGCAGTGCGAGTGTGCATTAGGCTCGGCCAGGGTGTCCACAAGGAAAAGAATATTTCGTACCAACATAGGTGAGAAATAAGTACTAGATTTAAAAAAAAAAGGTACTAAATTATAATTTGTTATGGTTTTAACCATTTAGGAAGTTATTATGACATTGCAATGCTCGATCTTAAATATCACACACCACACACACATACATTCCATAGTTTTTAAAAATAATTACGCTTAATAAAAAAACATATTGGAGATACTGTAATATTATTATATTAAAGGAAAAAAAAAAGAAAAAAGTACTATATCCGAGCTAAATGTACTAAACCACTAAAAAAAATATATAAAAAGTACTAGATCTAGTAAGAAAGTGCTAACTGTGGACACCCTGCACAGCCACGAGGCTGCTGGGGATGGGCGAGGAAGGGCTGTTCCCCTCCTCCCCGCCAGTGAGGCTGGCGGAGAGGGAGGGGGGTCTGATAGCGGCCGGCCACCCGGGGCGGGCCATTACGGGCGCCTGGATAAGCGCCCCGCCGAGAGCCGCAAGGAGCAGAGTCGCTCAGCAGAGGTCCTCCCAGCCTCGCGGAGTGCCTCACGCGCCGCCGACCACCCGCGAAGTGCAGCACTACTGGCCATACTCGCCACACAAGCTGGCTAAAATACAGGGGCGTAGGAACCGGGGGGGACAGGGGGGACGTGTACCCCCTGAACTTTTTGGATGGAGGGGACTGTCCCCCCCCCCCATCTTTCTAGACAGTGATATTTTTATTTTATAATATTATTCTGCCCAACTTTATTTGTAATTTCTTCACTCTCAAATTTTATCTTAAGGAAACAATAATAATTTTAACATTGATGTATCCAATGGTTAGATACAAAAACTGCTTAAAAAGCGCTATTTTGCACTTTTAAAATCAAAATTTTCCTGTGGAGGATCCCCGGAAACCCCCCCCCCCCCCCCGTCTTAGTAAGAGGGGAATGGGTTTACATGACATCAAAATCATTATTTGTCCCCCCCCCCCCAACTTTATGAACACAGCTACCGCCTGCAAAAAAATCCATTTTTTTGTGTTAATTATTGTTCTTAAATTATTCTTCAGTTCCAAAAGGATAATCCAAAAAAATACCGTAATAGTCGGGTAGAAGCACATAAGGTTTAAACAGGTATTTATATTATCGCCCGTAAGTTTTTATTTTATTTTTAAATTAAGGTTCAGACACGTTAAAAAAAATGCTAACCGTGTATTACAGAGTCTTAACCACCACACCCAGGAATTAACGACGGTGTTACCTATTTTTTTAACGATGTACGCGTGAAGTGGTGATGAGTGGTGCAAAGGTGTGTGCGTGTTCATCTCGCCCCGGGCAGAGTGTTCGCCTCGAACATGCGAACACGTCCTCGCGGACGGAACGGGCTGTTGCGTGTGGGCGAGTCACTCCGGGATTGTTAACGCGATCACGTGTGGCAAGCCTTAATGATCTTTTACCCTGCTTCGCTCGCTCTTTTTTTCTTCTTCTATCCGTTACGGTTTTATTACCGCTGTGGAGTTAACTGCGGCCATCCGTTGTGTACGTTGTTATGCTTCGTCAGCTGCCTCTCTGTCTTTGGACGTTGCGAGTGGGAGAGCCTCCATCAGCGAGGCTGCAAAATGCTAATCGCGACTCTGGATCTCTAAACCGTCTCTTGAGTCAAATTATCCCAAACTTCCGTCCCATCTGCATAGTGTGTTAGACCGCATGACTCATCGACCTTCCGTATTGTTTCAGAGAGCGAAAGAAAAAGCTGCGCAGGGTGTGAAAAAATATACTGTTAATTTTTGGATACTTATTTCAGGCACGAAGCCTTTTTTAAGACTAATAAATTTTATTTGATTTTTAAATGAACCGTCAGAGGAGGCATTTGCTGGACGTTGTCTTTGTTGGATTGTAGTTTTTTTTCATAACCGTGAACCCAAAAATTCGAGTCCTGACTTAGAGTTAGTGTATTTGCGTGTTTTTATAAGATTTATAATGTTAGCGTGAAAATAAATATATTTTATAAGAATCAAGTTATTTAAATATAATTTATTGCATTCCCATTTTTATACTCCTTTCGTAATAAGTTGCAAGGAGTTATTTTAAAATAATTAGTAAGTCGGGAACTTCTCGCTTGGCGTTGGTGGTGTATGTTCAACAGAAGCATATTTTACACACAGTGAGATATTCAGTTGAAAGCACTTTGAGTTGTCAATAAGTGCCGCGGATGCGCCAAGTAGGTAGGCAGGTGTCACTACACTGTTCTGTAACGGTTGGCCTAAAGTATAGGGGATAAAACTTGTGGTCAGCTGAGCTTGTCACGTTGTTCAACCGCTAAGCCTGTACGTCCACCTGTATGGCATACCAGCGTCACATGGAGTTGCTGAGCGTTTTGGTGTCGTCAACTGTGCCCATACTAAGCCGTTTCCTGCATTGTCACCTTACATCATGTGGCTGTCAGCTCCGTTTCCGTCCGAGTCATGTCACCCGTTACGAATTTTTGTTGTCCGTTCGATGGCAATTACTCTTCAAGAGTAAGCAGTACGCCGCACTGACATTATGAGGCAATTGAGTATCCTTGAGACTGCATTAGCGAGTGTACGGCATTTTAGAAAAAAAAAACATAACAAATCGTTGCTTCTTTTTAAAATGACCTTCATTTCGTTATCATTCGCCTTGTTAAGTTTTATACGAGCGGGGAAACGGATTTTTAAGGACAGCCCAATTCATTTAATACAGTTTTTTATTTGCTAATAATATTTACATTACTTGGACACACACGCAGTCTCGCGCCACTCGGTCACATTCGCACGTTTCCGTCGCTCCGCGCCTGCGCCGCTCGCCGACTCGCTCTTGACCCAACTCGCCTGTTGGAACTCCCGGAACTCCCGCGGAGGACGGCGTCGCCGCTTTTATACCCTTTGCCGTCTTTCTGGAACTGGCCGGACGGGTTTGACGTGTCGCGTCATCCCTCTCGAAGCATCCTGATCAGCGGCTTTGTTTTTCACACCTCATCCACGCGGCGGCCTCAGTAAGCCCGCGGAATTCCAAGGCCGCTAAAGGAATAGGTTACAGCGCCGAGGAAGGAGGGCGCGGTGGCAGGGGGTGGCAAGGCTGGGCCGCCCTAATCCCCGAAGGTAGGCACGCGTGACGTCAGTGGCCATGTGGGGCCGCCAGACCGCTCAGATACCTGGCGCGCGTCGAAATCTTTCCTCTTACGTTCGTAACAGTATTAATAAATGTAATTTTTTTTATATGGACATTATTACCATCAGTGACCTGTAATTGAAACATAAAAGTTTCAAGCGGATAGAAGGAACTCAATACTGAACCAGCTGTGACTGAGGTTAGTATATTTAATTTTGGTAAACTAACTAAAAACGTTTTCTTCCGCACTGTAAGTGTAGTCCCAGTGAGTTGAGTAGACATGCATGGACAAAATAAGTAGTTATAATTTCAATGTATTCAAACGGAATGTATTTATAACTATCAGATACCACTGTCATGAACTGCTTTCAAGATAATTTAATGGATGATCCTTATTATTTTTAACATTTATCGAAATGTGTGCTCAGTTAAATCTCATGACTGTCAGTTGTGTTTTCCCCCGCGTGCATTATTTTTTAACTGGCCGTGCATCGATCACGTTTAACCGAGAAATGTTCAGAAACCTAAATGTATTGCTGTTACGTTGATCGTTCCAATAAACATCCAGAGGAGACCACTGTTAGTGCCCGCCAATTCAGACGGAACATATTAAATAAGACGTTCGAGACGTGGAACTGTTTTTTTTCCTCCACAGCCTCAACTTCACTGGGCGTGAGCGGAGTCGTGCTGAAGCTAAATCATATGCAGCCAGAGCAGAGCTTATTTTTTTCCGCAGGTTGTAGGTGCATATTTATTTTGAAGATAATTGAACACACCACAGAGCGTGCTTCACACGAGACCGAGTGTTGCAAGTGACTAAAGACCTACTGCCTAAACGATGCCGCCTTTTAACGCGTGGGCAAGACAGGGCTGTTTAGGAAGCAATCTCTTGTAGCGAATCAACATTAACATAAGATTAGCACCTTGGTTCGAGGCACTCTGTAATTCAAATACGCCGCGTCGCTGCTACGGCCGCTAATGGCGCTCTGGGGTGTTTTTCGTAATTAGTTCGGAACCGGCTTATTCGCACCGTTATGGAAACAACTGGCCTCTCTCTAACTCAACCGGCATCATCAGCATAAACGTTTGTGAGGTTTTAAACACACACTCCCGGATTGGTTCTCAAAGCTGACCTGAAAGTTTTTTTTTTTTTTTTCCAAATTCTGAACTACGAGTTTTAAAAGTTCTATATCATGTAATACGTAAAAAATCTAAAAAAAAAATATATGTTCCTTTAGTTAAAATGTATTAATATTTTTAAATTAGTGTGCAGAATATCAAAACAGATCTAGTAAAGTTATCTCCAATAAGAGAAACAGGCAAGATAGAAAACTTTACTGAATTTGTAGTGTCATAGTTTGTTTTGCAGTGAACTATCTTCTTTTTATATATATTCACTGAACTCCACTGTCGGCCTGAGAGAGGGCGCGCAGTGTCTTCTGTTTAGTAGGCGGAGCCCACGGGGGCTCAGGGCGTGGTGCTCCAGGGAGCATGGAGTCAGTCCTGTGACAGCTGACAGACAACTCCCGGGCCGCCACTGGAACACAGAGCCTCGCCGTGTGCGGCTGTGACGTCACTCGCGGAGCCTGGAATTGGCCTCCACTCAACGGAACGACACATCCCAGGCCGATATCCTTGCAGGACCGCCCCTCCCCTTGCGGGTGATGTAGGGCGGTGTAAATGTAGAACGTTGTGTGTCGTCTTACCGCCTCGTGGGGGTCGGGGCCATCAGTATGTAAATCTGGCCGCCAGAGGTGGCCACAGCTATTGGGCGGGCCACGCCTGCCATTTAGGGCCACATTCCCTCGTAACTCCCCGCGCGTATTGTTCCAGTCACCGGCCTAGTCGCGTGCTCCCGCGAGAAGGGCGCGGATGTAGTCGCGTGCTCCCGCGAGAAGGGCAGGGATATAGTGGCATGCTCCCGCGAGAAGGGCGGAGATATAGTGGCGTGCTCCCGCGAGAAGGGCGGGGATGTAGTCGCGTGCTCCCGCGAGAAGGGCGGGGATATAGTGGCATACTCCGGCGAGAAGGGCGGAGATAGTGGCGTGCTCTCGCGAGAAGGGCGGGGATGTAGTCGCGTGCTCCCGCGAGAAGGGCGGGGATATAGTCGCGCATAGCGGGTTCCGAACCACTCCCGCTTGGGTGCTCGTGAAGAGCCAACCGGCCAGCCAGCCGGAGTAGGGATCGAACCCAGGACCTTCTTCGTTAGAAACTATAGATCGTCTCACGCTTAGTTGGCAGTACACGCGCTGTTGCCCGATCTCTAACACGTTACGAAGAAGTTCCAGGGGGAATGTGCTCCTTAATAATTTTGGGTGCACAAGAAGCACTTTAAGAATCCATTCAGATAATTTATAATGTTTCAGGCGTATACCTACTATCACGCTCATAAATCTGTAATAAATCGCCTCTTTTTATCTTAACACAAGAAACAATTCACTCATCCATTGATACAAATTGTAATTTTCACGTGATAAATAAATAAACAATATCCAATACCAATTTTAATTACCTATTCTTTTTGGCAACAGAACACGTTGAAACAAGGACAGCGCTCACGGCAGTCGGTCTGTGTTACAAAAAGAGAGAAAACGTCAATTTTAATCCACACTAAAATCTAAGAATGGGACACACTATAGCAAGAGAGGCGTGCGTGGCAGTGAAAGAGTGTTCTTGCGGGAGAACTCTACTCGGGACTTGAAAACGACGATTGTCACAAGCGTTGAGCTGAACGCGTACGAGTATTGTTCAGGACAGTCTGGGCGACCTTCAGGTCGTGTCTGAGAGCACTTGAAGCATATTCTCATGTGTGCTTGTTCCCGGAAGGGACACAACGAGGGCTGTCCTAACTAGAAGTGAAGTATGCAAGTATGCAGATTTACGAATATGTGTACTTTTCGGCTTTTCGCGTACTTATATGTAAACAAACATCGTAATCCGTCTCCCTCTCTCCATATTTATGTACCCCGTATCTCTTTTCCTGTCACTCTCTCTTTCTCTTCCTTCCCTTTTCCAATCTCTATTCTCCCTCTATCCTATCCTACTCTCTATTTATCTATCTCCTCTCCCTTTTACCTCACCTCTCTCGTCCTTTTCCTCTCTCTTTCGCACTCATTCTCCTGAACGTATACCATTTTGATTTCTAGTAGAACTTAAGTGAAAGCAACAGCCCTCATTTACAGCAATTTGAAAATATAGTTTGTAGCTTAGTGTTGAAGGTTGTGTTATATGTTATCTTGTTTGTCTTGGATGTGTGTAGTTAGCAGTCGAGCAGTGAGTTGCTTTGGGTGTGTCTAGGTGTGGGCGGAGTCGTCTCCCCGCTTGTTGTCTGCCTTAAGTTGCACCAGCCGCTGTACTGTGTTGGTCTGCGCACTGTGCGTCCGCCTCATTCGTTATTCATACGCCGTCTGCGGTGCGTGGGTCGGGCAGGGGTGTCTATACAAGGAGCTCAGCAATCAACACGCCGAGATTAAAGCAGCAGTACAATTGTAATGAGATCAACGACACGATAAGCCGTCCTTCGAGCTCGGGGCACACTGGCCACAGGGTTTCACTGTCTGGACGAGTTCACGAATCAATCTTGTGAACAAGGACAGTTCTCAAGTACTCGAATGTAGGCTACGTTAAAAAAAAGTAATTGCAACATATTATTTGACTAGCAGATAAGTAATTGCAACATATTATTTGACTAGCAGATGTATGATTCAGATCCAATAAAGAAACGCGCATAAGAGAAGGGAAGAATCAGTATAAATATAAAACAAAGAAATAAATATATATTTTTTCAAAAGCCATTTATTGTAAACGTTTAGTCTGGTTTCTGGCAAATTTTTGTTCCTGTCAATAAAATACTTAGGGATCTCAATATTCTGCGAAGTAAATTCTTAATCGATATTTACGTATCGTATCACAAAAATCAGTGAATTAAAAGGTGGGGGGGGGGGGGGGCATGTGAGAGTAGAGATTCTTTCAACGTCTTGAGTTACGTGAAACACAAGATGTCGCTGCCTCTCTGAGGAGATTTGCATAATCGACTGTCACGTGTTGGTTGTAGTAAAAAGTACGGCGAGTGAGAAAAAAACTTTACCATGCGCGTCGTGAAAATATCTTCGTTTCTGGGATGGAGGTAGGTTCCTAAGTTTAGTTACTTTAAGTCCTAAGTTAAGGCAGAGTAATTGCGCGAGTAAACAGTGCCAAAAATTTCAAAAGTGACTGAATATTGTTTTTAAAATAATTAATTAAATAAAAGAAAAAAATACTTCTAAGAAATTGTGTTATTGGTGGCCTTTAAGTTGGACACCTTTCTGGTTGCATGATTGGGCCGATAACATTTTTCCTGAGATCAACTTCAGGCAATTCGTGAATTATTATAACGTCTGGTACAGCAGCAGTACTTCAATTTCTAGCCTATCGCCAGATCACTCCGCTGAATTATTAGATCTCTGTAATGATTCGCAAAAGGTTAAACTCTAAAGTGTAAACAACACGTAATCTGCTTCAATTTCTACTATATTTGTAACTGCACTTTCAGAACTTGGGGCAAAGGAAAGCATACTCCATTTGATTAACCTGCAAAATGTTTCACTTACTTATGTATATTCTTTTCAGAATTTCGTACCAACTTGAAAGGGCTGGCGTAAAAGTAAAGGAAGTAAGCAGGAATTTTTTATGTGTAACATCTTAGCTCTCGGTATACGCATTTAGTAGGAGTAATTACGTGAATAGAACCTAAGTCGCATGGAACGGAAATGTGTAACCACGGTGCTGCCATCTGTGGCGAATGGCGCGAACCATATTTCACAAAGCGAAAGGTAAATTTATAGTATTAAATGTTTAATGAATTTTAAAAAGCTGGGCAGTATTTTAATAAAATTTACTGTCGAAAATCATGTCCAAAGCCTTGGTTTGGTATTTTTCAAGGATTTCTTTTCGCTTTTATCGGAGCCGTTTCATTATATGTTATAAAATTTTGCTCTGAAAATCGAATGATTCGATAGCATCTGCTCCGACAACAAATTTTAGTGACGGGTGCGGAAACTATGTGCGTGTGATTCGCGACAATAAATCATGTTGAAAACACAATTTGCGTATTCATTTATTACGCTCGGCATTATTTTTAAAGAACTATACGTTGAACTTCGTGTTCGAGTTTCGTATTATAGGTGTATTTGCAACATGAGAACACAAGAACTTACTCGCGGCCGAGGTAAGAGGCCGTGTCAGTAAATGTTTATTTCCAATATTCTGCTCTAGAAGTTCTCTCTTTTAACAGTGAGATTTAGTGGCTTTTTCAACCGAAGGAACTGTAGCCGCAGCGCGTGATAAAGCTACTATACCCTTATCACATGATTAGTGGGAAGGTTGACAGCTCGAGTTTACTCGACGAAAAATGTATCTGGTTCCTCGACAATCTGAGAGGATGACAATCTGACCGGCGGCTCACTAGGAAATTGCAGATGCAGGGATTCAGAATCAAGAAACCTCACTTTAACAAATGTAGTATGAGTCGTATCTAAAACTAAAACTAAAAATTTTAATACTTTAAACGTATCGGAATACAATTAATCTTCAAACATGTGGTAATTATTCTTTATCTGGATGTAATAGTCCGTGAAAAATAATGTTAGTTGACATTAAAAAGTATACGAAATTCATCATGTAACGTTTTAAAAGGATAATAACATAAATGCATATGCTTAGATATTGCATATGCATCACACACAATCTAAATACAATCTCACTTAAGTCAGACTACCTAATTTTTTACAATGCACCATCATACAGTTTAACAGAGGTAGGTGAACCTCTTATCGACGTTGTTTCAAAGAATTTAAATTTACAAATATTACTATTTATCTTAATACGATATGTAGCCTACCTTTATGAATACGAACATACAAAAAAAAATATTGAATTTATCACATTACACAAGACTAAAACACTAACAAAACTTAATTTTATACATTGCTGTAGCATATTAGAAGACGAAATAACTCACAAGACTAACATTAAGAGGGCTGCATTACAAATTTACTTTACAGAGAAGAAAATATCCTTTCAGGATATTTCATTACCTCATTGATTACATAATACTGCCGTTGATGTGATCGTAGATATAAAGTATTTAAAAAATATATTCCATTATGTTTATGTAAATATTTTGAAAACGTTATTGCTTAAAGATGCTCATTATTTAAATAATAACGAATTTTTTACTTTTATGTACTGAACAAACAAAATACTTATAAGTTAATAAGAATAAGCTTAGTTGAGTAACATCTTCAATTTGTATTGAATTCAATGTACATATCGAAAATCATGTACAATGAATGCAACAGATTGAATTCAATAAATATTTGATCTTGTGAAACGGCCATAATATTGATGTAGATTAGGGACCGGAAAAATTCGCGGTTTCGACGGCCTTCAGGATAGACTGCACATTCCCCTGTACACTCGGGCAAATAACGGCAGTTCATTTGCTGCTGACTTGTTAGTCGTCTCAGCTTGTTTGTCTGTGATTCGATCCTTCTTTGGTTGGTGTTTTATAATTGGTTGAGATTCGTCCAGATGAACAGTAAGCCAATAGCAAAATCATCTAAAAGGTATATGTATTTGACTTCTAGCCTATCGCCGAATGAATCCGCGAATTTTTCCGGTCTCTATTAATTATAGATGCTCACATGCATCGTGAGAGTCCGTATAAAGCCTATTACAATTCTATAAGTATACATTAAAATGCTTTTAAAATATACATGTGTAATATAATTAAAACTTGTTTAAGTAAGATCATCACAAAAAAAATGAAAATCCTTCAACAGTAAGTGATGTTTTATAAGATTTTAACAAAACACATCTTACAATAAGAGAATACTAATCATACCACATAATTCAACACAAAATATACATTCCAGTAGGCGCTACGTAAAAACAACTTCTATTTTTATGCTGATTACTCTGCATTGTTTTATATATATATCATTATTTCTAACTTTTAATATTCTCTACACATTAACTGAAATTACTTATTTACAGAGTCTTAGCTAATGTTGGTCTGGACCACATACAGTTCGTACGATATCTCTACGCAAAACACATACAGTTCATTATTAGTAATATCAATTATATTTCATGAACATAATGAAATTAGTATAGGCCCTAGGTTGTTCACTGTTAATTGAGTACTTCTGAAGTATTTTCATTGTGAGTTAACATACATACCAAATGCCATTCTTCCAGTAAAGTTACAAAGAAGACAACAAGATAATATAAATATGTATGTAGTACCATATTTTAAACTCCTATTAAATGAATAATAACTCAATCTCTATTCTGGACTATTAAGTAATAATTTTTATTACTGTTATTTATAACTTAAATAAAATGACAACTAACAAATTAGTAAAAAATAGAATTACGTGCGATATAGTGTGACATTTGTACTTGGACGGCAAACGAATATAATAAAATGTCTATGACAATGTTAACTTTACTCATTATTATGGAAAGAAACAAAATGGGCAGATAAGCATATTCTACGCTGACATTTAAAAATGCTCAATTCAAAATGAACATTCCCTAGCAAGAAAATTTATTTTATATCACCACAAAAAATCAAACTGTTGCGTCATTTTCCCGATGACAAACAAAAAAGTTGTATGGTCGCGAATAATACATTCGTATAGCGTCACATCAGCGGAATATTCCCTTGGCATAAATGTGTGAAGTCTGTGGCACTTATGGAGAAGTAAACCTTCGCTCGAACACAAAAACAAATGAACGAACAGCTTTTTTTTTTTGATAAGATGTGCAATCGGAGACCCCTGGGGTGGTTGAAGAGTGTCAGGTCCGTCGCCAGACCAGATAGTAAAAGCTCAGGGGCTGAGGATAGAAAAGGCATATCTCCAAATTATTAAGTATAAATGTTGTCATGTAATTGTTAAAGACTTGATTACACCCAGGTTTATAAACCCATCATGATCATGAAGACACTGATCGGAAGGTAATGTGCAATACATTTCAATGGCGTTTTCAGTTTTTGCTAAATAATTATAAATATAAGCAAAATTTCAATGTATCTGGACAAATCAAAATATTGATAATATTATTTTCATCACAGAAATAATATATGATATGATAACTAAATTTGAAAAAAGCGGTTATGTTAAATGTATTGTATACTTTCAGTAGGCAAAATTTCCGGCCCCTACCTCTTATAGACTTTGAGAAAAACTGCCTTTTAAAATAACATTGATATAGATAGGAGCGCAAATTTGTACATATCTCTGGCGAGTACCGAAAGACCTGCTCACGTTTCATTCTCTCTCTCTCTCTCTCTCTCTCTCTCTCCCCCCCAAACCATACACACACATTATGTTGTCAAAAGTGTTGCTATTGTTATCACGAATAAACTTTAATGTATTATAGTAATATTTTGAATATATATTCTTTTTTTTTTTTGTGAGCGCACACCGTAAACGAAGATACGAGAAAAAATTCCCCTCCGTTTTTTATTCAGATACATCTCTCCCTCTCTTATTCCATCCTTCTTATTTATCGTATATTCACAGTTTTCGTACGCAAGTCTGGCAGTCCGGACAGTTCAAAGGCACAAAGGGAAAGCGCAGGAAACTATCGTTATTCAAGCGTGTTTTTTCTCGCACCGGACTGGGGAGGTGGTGAAATAAAAGGCGTCGGGCGTAAAAAAAAAAAAAAAAAAAGCGGAACGCAACGGAGTTGGATGAACAAAGAGAAAATGATCTGTTTTTAGGAGAGTGTGAGGTTTGGCAAGAAGGGGAGGGGTAAAACGGGGAAATTGGGCAGTTTACAAAACAAAAACGCGATTCTCTGGTTCCAGTCGGATTGCAATGTGAATGTTGCATGCGACAACCAGATTCATTCCAGTTAGGGCAATGATTATTCGATGTGATAAATATATATATTTTTTTGAAAAGTGCCAACCGAATTACTAATGAGGGTTTCAACATTTTTGGCTCAGGTATATCTTTGGTTATATATATATATATATATATATATATATATATAGAGAGAGAGAGAGAGAGAGAGAGGGAGTTGTTTCTTAGCTTATGAAATAATAGTTATCTATTGCATGTATGAATTTATTATAGGTTAGTAGTGATCAGCTGAAATCAGCCTTTTTTTGTTTATTACTGTGCATCATCATTATCGTAACTTGCACTAAAAAAAGTATTTTTTTTTAAACTTTAATATTGAAAATACACTATACCCAACACCCACGGGTCGGGTACACGGCTGCCAAATCTGACAGACAGAACACAACACTTTTTGGATATGTAAAATCTTAGCTCTCGTTGTACGGCATTTGATGGGAGTAATTTCGTGAATGGAACGGAAGCCAAGAAACGGAAATGTGTAACAACCACTGTGCTGCCGTCTGTGGCGGAAGGCGCGCTCCAGAGTTCACAAAGACAAAGGAAAACGTTATAGTATTAAGTGTTGAATGAATTTTAACAATGTGGTCAGTATTTTAATGAAATTTACTGTCGAGAAATCAGGCCCGTAGCAGAAGTTTAGTAGTTTTTCAAAAGTCTTTTTCACTTTTAGCGGAGCCGTTTCATTATATAGTTCAAAATTTCTGACTGAAAATGGAATGATTCGAAAGTCGACATAGCTGCTCGAGCAGCGAA
The DNA here is from genome assembly GCF_032445375.1 of Bacillus rossius redtenbacheri. Classification (NCBI taxonomy): domain Eukaryota; kingdom Metazoa; phylum Arthropoda; class Insecta; order Phasmatodea; family Bacillidae; genus Bacillus; species Bacillus rossius. The sequence goes on from NW_026962011.1 coordinate 30,652,606, forward strand.
TGTCGGAGGAGGGCGCGGAAATTACGTTTCCCGTCAATAAATGTATTTGAAGACACATTTTTTTTTTGTATATTTATCACCCTCGGCATTATTTCAAAGAATTCTACGTTAAATTTTTTTTTGCCCGAGTTTCTTATGAGTGTATTCGCAACATGACAACACGTGAATTTGCTCGTTACCGAGGTTAGACGTTACACATCACTGGCGAGTATTGAAAGACTCGCTCGCATTATTGTTTTTCCACGACCTTCAGCGATCGCAGCCTCACTGCACACGTGACGCGCGCCAAGAGTGATCTGTTGACGGGAGAAAAGGGTGTGTGCGGTGTCCGCGAAGGGAGACAGGAAACTGATACTGCCTGGAAAAAAATATGCAAATGTGTCCACATCTGAAAATTTACATCCGCGTCCCCTTGCTTCACTGGGTTGGGCGGCCGGGGGGGGGGGGGGGTTGTTTGTGGAGTGACACTTCTAACTCAGCACATTTCTTATCTGTTCCTCGAGGTGGGGTAAAAAGTTTTTTTTTTGTGTTAATTTTTTTTTTTGCTCGCAGGGGTTGTTTGTGTTTTGAATGCGAGCTGGGTGTAAAATTGATGATTTGTAGCTTCCCCTTCTCCACCCTACCCCTTCATTCCACCCTATGAATTTATGATGTATTTGCTGGATGATAAACAACGCGCGAACTTTTCGGAAGAAGGGGAAATATTTGTGAAGGTACTCTCCTCTGTCCGTTCCCCCTTCCCCCCCCCCCTTCCCACTCCCCGCACACACGTATATTTCTCGCTGACGGGTGGATAAATCGATTTCCCTGCAGAGATGCGGCCTGTTGTGTTTGCGCCAAAAAATTAAAAAAAAAAATACAACCTGGATTTAATTTTCGCTGCGCCAATAACGGGATAGGAGCAATTTAATTAACTTTCGCTTGTTTGCTCTGGTGGTGAGTTACGGATGTGTTTTTTTTATGTTTGCGGGAAGGGGTTAATTAAAAGGACTTTTGTCACTTAATTTTGTTGAGAAAATGAATATATTATGAGGAATCATAGGCGAATCCAAGAAGGACTTGAGATACTAAAGGGAGTTTACCACACAAATATGGCAGTTTCCTATGCGTTTGACGTTTCTTTTCAAACAAACGTTACCCAACATGTTTTTTATAAGAGTGTATGCAAAAAAATACACTTCGATGGTGTGACTCACACGCAATTATTCAATAAAAATTTTAATTAATAATATTTGCCCGAATTTTTATGAATAGCTGATAACATGTACAGCGAAAAACGTCCTAATGATTGCAATGATACAAAAAAAAACGTGAAAATATACTTATTCAACATAATGGGTAAAGCCGTATCTTAGGCGAATGTCTCTGACAGAACTAATTTAAATTTAATGACTTAATAAATAATTGTATTTTAAGGTAAACCATGAACACGGCAAACCTTTCTTATGCGAACTTATGTGATAGAATAAAGCCTATAAGGTTTAAATAGCAATTTAGAAAAAAAATTGAAATTGAAGGTTATTTAAAAATATTTCATTTATGAGCTGTCCTCCGTTTAACCTCAAAATATATTATGAAGACGTTATCCTCCTTTTAATGAAAAATATATTAATAACGTACCAGTGACGTTCAGTTCTTGTACTAATAACTACTTCGCTCAATAACAATGCTATGTGTTAAACTTTTATTTAATATGTGTTGAAAAAGCTTTAAAATAATAAAAATATAACACATATTTTCTTCTTATGCTAAAATTTTGATTTTTTTTTTTGCCCCGAGTACCTACTGAAAACACTGTGTACGCCAATGCAAAGAAGTACACCTTACAAGCCACGTCCAAATTCAGAGTAACTGGCGGTAAAGTGTGCACAGTGGCCAGTGGGCACTAGGATAGCGAGGTGACTTTACCTCGAAGCCTGCGACAGCTGTGATACGAGGCCAGCTTGAGATAAAATTAAATTAATGGTGCTTATTTACAACCAGGCTTCCATGCATTTAGAATGACCAGGGTGTGGCTTACATACTAAGCTGTCCTTAAATTTATACTCGTAACGTTATACGCGTCCATTTTTTACCTGGGGGTTGCATCAACTTCGTCCCAACAGGAGTTGAACATTTACCGCGTCAAAACGAAATCTCATGTGGTCGTGCTTTATACGGAACTAGCGACCTGCCTGGCTTCGCATGGATGCGATCTACAAATGTGACGTCATTTATATTTAACAAGTAAGTACCTACTTATTAGTAAGAGTACGGTTTTTTTTTCAAATAATACATAATACTAAAAGGCACTGCCATAACTAAATAATTTCTTTGTATACAATGTTGAGAGTTTTTTTTTCTAATGAGACAACACACACAGGTTTTGTTTAGAAAGTCACACGTGAAAGGGCTATACATAGCTATATATATATATATATAAAATTAAGTTTCCCAAAAAAATCTTTATTTTTGATCCAATTTTGAAAGATTATAATAATGACTACTGTGAGTCATTCTTAGATGATATATATCACGAACTTTTTAAGACCTATAAATAATTTGATAAATCAGTCCTAAAAGCATCTTTTTCACGGCTTGACTAAAAACATCGAGATTATTCTTTTTTAATTTAATATGAATGATGAATTATAGATTTAAACCTTGCTGAAAAAATTTTCTAAATGATGTTGACAACCGCGTCATAATCTATTTGTAGTTTACAAGAAGTAAGCAAAAAAAAACAGACAGACGCGATTAGCGACTTTGGGGGGGGGGGGGCGAAAATATGTATCACACTTACCTCAGTTTTTGGAGGGGGAGGTCCGGGGGCCCTCCCCCGGAAAAATTTGGAATTTTAGATGCAAAATTGTGCTATTTAATGAGTTACCGTACCAAAATATTAAATATACCATTCCAAGAATTTGATGATGTAGTATGTATTAAATACTACTCTGACAGTAGATGTAGTACAATTTAAATAAATTACCATCTAGGAATTTGCAATCATTTTACAGTATATTGACAATCATAAATTTGATTTTCTAATCAATGTGATCACCAATGCAACGTTTGTAAACTACTGGTTGAGAAAAATACTACTAGGACCAAACATTTATTCTGGGAAAAGGAGGGGGGCGAAATGCTACTCTCGCCCCCCCCCCCCATGCATAACAGCACGGCGGCGACTCGCCCCTGCTGCCCCCCACCCTGTTCCGACGTCCCTGCCCCTCCCCCCCAAATCTGCACCCTTCTAGTGTAGTTTAGGAGTCAACTTACAGATCTGGATTGCAGGCTTGGAAGACAGGACACCCTCCACTCTGTCCAACTCACGGACCGCCTACTGCCTACGCGAGTCAAGGGCAGTGCTTCACAAGAAGTCAGCGTTTGGTTTCGCCCATCCGGATGGCACAGACCCATCCAGACGTACTAGAGGCACCACGAACTGCGATGCCCCTCCTCCGGAATCTGGAGACCACCACCAATCTCACCACCAGTTAGGCTTCCACCAACAAACATACGTCCCCAGACTGAGCCACATCTGGGTAGGAAACCAACACTCCAGCCTCCAGAAATGATGGGCACCACACACCCTTTCCAAGTACACCATTTAAAGCGGAGGACAAGGAAGATCTTTCGACCTGAATTCGATCGATAAACTTCGTCTGCAGGTTCAACACGACGAAATAAGTTGAAAACATCAATACGACTGATGGCGTAAAGTGCATCTCATCGCTGGTAACCGCCTTTGAAGTTCGAGTTGAGCATTATTTTGACAGTAATAGGGAAAGGGATCTTATTTAATTGAACATATTTCTACAACAACGGAAAACAATTTGGAAAACGTTTCGCTGTCATAAAATAATTTGATTGAAATAATTGGGGATTATACCTCTTTTTTCCTTCATATTTTTGTAAAGTGTGACTACTCCCTATTATTTCAATGAAATAATATTTCAACAGCCAAAAAATTTTCCCTGGGTGTAGAAGTTTCATTTATACATAATTCTAATGGTCAGCATTCAACCTTAAATACTTGATTATTCGCAATAAAAATTTAGTTCAGCTCCATCTTGAGAAACCTAGGGAAGCACTTTAGACCATAAGTCGTACAAATGTTTTCAACTTATTTTGTTGATGAACCTGCGGCCGAAGTTTGCTGGTAGAATTCTGACTCACGCTGTACACCAAAGCTTAATACAATTTCACCGACTCACTCATCATGAAATTTGCGGAATTAAAAGAGCTACAGTCTTGAAATGTGCTAGGTATGTTTCTTATGTTTCATGAGAATTCCGTTATAATTGATTTTACTTAAAATAAACTCACAAGAGGGTGGAAAGAGGTGGGTTATGTGATTCTATTCAGTTCGGTTGCGCATATATAACGAGCAGTGCGAGGGGATCTGCCTTTAGACTTACGTAGCGAAGCACGCGTGCATCAGCTAGTACCGAACGAACAATAACAGTCTCCCAAACAGCTGCCGCAAGGGAGCGAGGTCCTGTGGAATGTGCCCTGTGGACACGAGGCTCGCGGGGTGACTGCCCAAGTGCCACACATGCTGCTCCATTACACCCGGGGAAGTGTCATTACGTCGGCGGCCCCTCCCAGGTGCCCCTTCCGCCCCTTGAATAGGCGATCCGCGGTTAACTGTTTAGTGCGTCGTTTTTCCTCCCCCCCCCCCCCTAGCCCCCCCTCCTCCACGGGTAGCAGGCCCTAGTCCTCGGCGATGGGGCTTATTTACGACGTAACCTGCGCCGGCCGCCCCTGTAATTGAAAAATTGTAATAGGCCCGGGCGGGAGCCCCGGGTCTCGAGGGACGCGACTGTGCCGTGGGACCGCGCGCCGTCACGTGACCCGAGCGGCTCCCAAGGTGCAGATCGCGGGGCGTCGCGGCGCTACGGGGCCCCGTCACAAGAGACGCCGAACCTCGAGCGCTGCAGACTGGGTTTCCAGTTCAATTATACTGATTCTCGGTTGTTTTCACGGTTTCGTTTTCAACTAACCACTATCGTTATTCAAGGGGATTGCGTAAGGAACAGAATACAGCGAGGTATGCATTAAAGAGCAAGAATTAAATTAGTTGTGTACTTTACACACGACTACGTATAGCTATACTAGCGGAATGGTTTATGATTGTCGTGCAGGAATTTTGGCGGGTCGTGCACGAATCATGTTGTGTTGACTTAACAAGAGTTCAATCGAAGCCATGTGACTGGTATTTCAAGTGGATGGATAAACAATTTCACCATGGGTAAAGACGATACGAAACCGAACTGCACGAAATGCAGACGATGCCCACGAATGCAAAAAAAATCAACTTAAATAACATGGCTGCTTTACTTGATATAAGCTTTTGGACATACGCCATTGCTAAAGCACATGTATGTCTGTAAAAGAAAACTACAAAAATCACAAAAGACAAAAACACAAATTAAGCAAAAAATTGCTATTGTCAACAGGATATAAACACCACATAATAATCCATAACAGGAATATGGTCAACAAAGAAAAACAAAGAAATTGGACTAACAGAACGAAAAAAACATACATTTTCTTTGTTTTTCTTTGTTTGTTGACCATATTCCTGTAATGGAATATTATGTGGTGTTATATCCTGTTGACAAAAGCAATTTTTTGCTTAATTTGTGTTTTTTGTAGTTTTCTTCTACAGACATACATGTGCTTTAGCAATGGCGTATGTCCAAAAGCTTATATCAAGTCATGCACTCCCATTGCAAAAATCTTTCAAAGATAATGGCTGCTTTAATTCCCCGTTTTTAGTGAATATCTCTTCAAGTAGTTCTACAAAATTCTCACAGAGCGCAGTGTGTGGCTGTCCATCACAGATGATTATCTTCCGCCTCTGGGTCTGAGACTGCCGGCTACCGGCTCATATGACCCGCAAGAGATAAAACTGAGCTTATCGTGAACATCCTCTTTCATTGCGAGCTTCATTTTTTCTTCTAGCTTTGCCATCCACACTTCGCCAACTTATTTTTTTCATTCGACCTGCAACTTTCTGCAGACAAGAATATATTTTTTTAATTAACAAGTTGGTGATACGTATTGGATTAAAACATTCGTAGTGTGCTTGGACAAAATAAATTCGTACTGACGATATGTTTTGAAAAATATACCTAGTAGTTCTCAATGTGAGTAAAATGCAGAATTGTCCATTGTTTGGTTTACTGTGTAGTAAATTTATCTCATTTAACGTATTAATTTGTACACATCGTAATTGTTTATTTATAATTGAGTAACTTAATGAACACACACAAACAATCATTTCAAAATAATAATGTTAACGTTTTTAATTTTTAATTTCATTCGAGCCTATAATTTAAAAATGCAGAACCAAATAAAACTACAGCGAAAAATTTCAATTTTTGTTGTAAAATTGAATAGATCTATCTAATGTTCCTTATAAGAAATGTATTGATGAGAAATAGGAAAAAGTGGTATTATCACACCACGTAAAATTATATGAAGCAAGATTCTATTTTTATTTTACAACAGTGAAAACACAACCCGGTAAAGCCAGATTGTAGATGTCCGAGTAAAACTATTCTGTATTGCTTTACGTGACTGTTAAACCTCGTGGTTTCATTTAGGAGAAACGATAACACATTTAAAATAAATTAATTCCAATTCCTCTGTTACTGAGTGGATGATTTTGTGTGTAAGCTAAATGGACGTGATTTATTCAGTGTTTTTGCAATGAGCGGTCAAACAGTATATATATCCTATATCCTTTGACCGCTCATTTTAAAAACACTGGTTAAATTTACTTGGAGCTGATAAGGGAATATCTCTCCAGCCGCCATAATTTCACAAATAGATCCATATTCCAATACAATACAAACGTTTGGTATAATTAGGAGCCCAGATAGCTTTTTAGTGAAATATTTGAACCTATTCCAGTCGTTAGACACATGACTTTTTTTAATATAATTTTAACAGCTATTGATACGTCGCCGTAAGCCAAAAAAGTAAGTGCTGAAACAAACACGCTCCGTCACCGAGAATATCAATAATTTTAAAAAGAACATATATTCCATCGATTAAAATATTTTCTAAATCCATGCTTATATTATGAATTGAATGATTTTAAATAAAAACTCTTCAACAAATATAAACATCGATTGTTTTTTTTTTACAATTACAAAGTTTTGTTACATGAACCTTTTTTTCTTACTTGTCAGTCATAGACATACAATATTACAGACATAATAAACTATAAGCGTAATCTGTCTATGTACGCCAAACAATAACCGTGAAACCATTAAGTTTTGCTATTGTATTGAATAAAGAATAAAGTAAGACAAATGCATATATGTTTATGCCTATTTTTCATAATTCACATACATATTTTCTCTTTTGCATACTTTGTCACTTTCGCACAGTTGTCATACTTTTACACACTAATGTTTTAAATTTTACTTTCTTAAAACCTAATCCTAATCCTGGTCGTTAAATCCGTTTTTAGTGGGTGTCCACGTTGTGAAAGGAATATGCCTACCAAATTTAAAGTTTATTGGTGACGTAGTTTTAGAGATACCGTGTGAGTGGTTTTTCGCTTTATATATAAAAATGTTCTTATTCATTGGCTTCCACCTCCGATGAAGGAAACCCACTTCTGACTTCCGTGCAGTAGCCAAGCTCGTGAATATAATAGTTTTTCCCTGGCTGAAGAGATTGCTTATTATAGCGCATTACTTTATCTCCAGGCTAGATTTAACTCTACTGTCCCTTAACGTGCTCGTTGACACACTTAGGGGTGCGAAGCTTGTCATCGCACTGGACTGTCTGCGATTGTAACATCCTGTAGCTTCTTGTTCGTCACTGGAGCGAGGTCGTCATCATACAAAACCAAAAATAGAACGTATCCGTAAGTGACGAAATCAAATATTCTAAATCTGATACTATTTGGTTCAGGAATTAATTATCCAAAAAGTTTTTTATTTTTATATTACCATTAATTTAAAAATAAATAAACTTATTTCAATGAGTAATATATTTTTTTTACATATTTACTCCACAAAAAGGCCTAAGTGTTTATATATCTGCACAGTCGTGTGATTACTGTGAACGCCTGAGAAAATAATTGAAGCTTGGAAGTAGCACGTGTCTCCTTGTTTGCAACTCAAGTGGTTCTGGTGTGACCATTGTGGCGCTTGTTGTAACAACTGTGGCCCGGCCTGTGCTCGAGATCCGACCAAACACACTCGGCGCTCGCTCATCACTGGAGCGGACAGGCAGACAAGCAGCTGCGACGGAGGCCTGGATGTAGCAGCTGGGAGGGGACAAGCCGTCCGCCCGCGACGCTGACGCCTGTCTTCGCTTCCAGACGCGCGATGGTTATCGCAGCGCTGCTCGGGCGGAAACAGCGGCTCCCGAGAACGGGTCGTTACCACAACGCCGAACGTACCTACAATAACGCCGAATACCATAACGCCGAATGCCAAATTGACCGCAAACGCCGACAGCTAGAAAACTGCTGTGTACCACAACGCCGAGAAATGTTGCTGCGTGATCGGGGAGGGGGGGGGGGCAAAGGAGCAAAATGAAAAACAACTGAAAGAATTGGTGTGTGTTTCTTAAATGTATCTTAACGCCGAAATACCGCGACCTAACCTAACCTAGGCTAGCCTAACCTAACCTAACCTAAACTTTGTGGCAGTCCTGCAATGACATTTTTCGGCATAATGTATTTCGGCGTTGTGCTAATTCGGCGTTTTGGTACACAGCAGGTTTCTAGCTGTCGGCGTTGTAGTCAATTTGGAATTCGGCGTTATGGTTTTCGGCGTTATTGTACGTTGGGCGTTGTGGTGCGTCCCCCCCCCCCCCCCCCCCAGAGAACCAGAACTTCGACGGAACTCTGCCGCGGCTGAGGGACTGCCGTCATGACTCAGAAACACAGAAACACACAAGATAGAATTCTTCTAAGTTATTACATTTGTAAGTCGTAACGTTTATAAGTTACCTGGTTCGGCGATGTGTTTTTTCTAAGTTACGTGTTTATAAATTATGCCAGTTTTAAGTTGTGTGTTTCTATGTTGTTGATTTTCTAAGTTACGTTTTTAAGTTGCATGTTTCGGCGTTATGTGCTTACAAGTTAAGATTGTTCTGACTTATGACAGTTCTAAGTTATAAGGAATTTTTCGAGAATTCGAAGTTATGACTGTTCCAAGACGTGAGTTTCTTAGTTATGTGTGGATCCCGGGGCTGATTCCACGATCGCATGAGGTAATGGTATAAGTTCAGACTCCTCGGTTTTTTTGTTATTGAGGAAAACTAGCAGAGGAAGGACTTAAGAACTGTTCGTAAACTAAGTTCACTGAAGACTTGAGGAAAATATTTAATCATCTATTAGCATCTATTACATCACTGTAATGTCACGCAGTGTGTATCCCTGTCAGCTCAGGGGTTCACAGCGGAGCTACAGTAGGCGGGTATAGCATGGTGTGCGGTAATGCGAGGAACAGCAGTGGCTACGCTCGCACGCTCCTGAGCGCGCCCCTGGCGAAGCTCGTTCCGACACGCGTCGAACACGCTCGTGTTGCGGACTGCAAACCCTCGCGGTTTGTGTGCAAAATAGCTTCGCCAAGCACTTATAGGTGGAGACCGGAAAAATTCGCGAATTCATTTCGCGATAGGCTAAAATACAAATAGTTATGCCTCAGTGCTGCCTCTGTTATTGGCTCATAACTCACCTGGAGGACTCTGGGCCAATGAGAAACACCCAACCGAAGCTTTATTGAATCACAGGCTGCTACGTTGGGACGTCTCACAAGACAGCAGCCAACGAGTAGGTGGCATTTTACCGAGTGTACGTAGAACTATGGAGTTCATCCTGGAGGTCATTGAACCAGCGAATTTTTCCGTTCCCTACTTATAGGGTTTAGACGGATTAAAAGCAATAAGATACAATAGATTCAGCGGTAGTTTGAAAAGCGCAAGCCAAGAAGAAACTTAACAGTAACATCTCGATAGTGTTACTAATGGGAATACAGTCCGGAAAGAATAACGGTAATATCTTAATTATAATTTATTTATATACCTAGTATTTACACGTTTTTTTAATTATAAATATTGAGCAACAAAGTATCATTTACTTGAGCTTACTCTAGGATGCACTCATTACAAGCGGCAACATATAAGCATTATTTTTAACTAGCTGCAGTACCCAGCGTTGCCCGGGCTGAACACAGGGTGAAGGGGAACTGTTTAGAGATCAGACGTAGTTAGTAATTGTCTTCTTAATTTGAATGTCAAGTGTGCAAAATAATTTATATCACTTTCATATCCCGACAGACGTTCTGCCAGTTTATAGTTATTTACCTGGTCTGTATGTAATCTAGACTCTATAAAGCAATATAGAAAAAAAAAGCTGAAAAATAAGGGATTACTAATATTGAAAAGATTCCATTATCTAGCGAATGCTCGGCATGCATTGCAATGCCTCATTCAGTTTTGTTTTGTAATATGTTTGAAGTAGTTACACATATACAAATAATCTATCCATGTCTCTAAATATATATTTATCTCTATATACATCTATAGTCCTATATATCTATGTATCTCTATCTGTATCTATCTATTTATATCTACATATATACCTCACACTATCTCTATGTATTATATATGAGGGTACTGATTGCTTCGTTGTTAATATCACACGGGTGTTTTTTACTTGTATGGGAAAATTAAGAATGATAAGGCATATAGTGCGTGGCAACATTGTTAATAGGCAATAGGAAATAAACTTCTAGCGCCTGCGGCATTGTCAACACACACTTCGTACGTGTACTGCATGTTGTATCTAACCCCCTCCAACGCATTTGATTCTAAATTGGACTTTTAGTAAGGATCCATAATGTTATTGATAATATAATATAGCCTATAGCCTTCCTCGATAAATGTACTATCCAACAATGAAAGAATTTTTTAAATCGGACTAGTGGTTCCTGAGATTAGCGCGTTCAAACAAACAACCAAACAAACAAACTCGTCAGCTTTAGTATAGATTTACTTACGAAAAACACTGAAAATGAGTTTTTAAGGGTGTAAGTGTAGCTGTAATGAACTAAAGCAAAAAATGTCTTAAGCATTTTGCGTTTATTTAACAAACGGGGAAAGGAAACGTGATATGCCTCTAGGTACACTTCCTTAATTCTGTCCAGATAATGAAACCCCTGCTGCCAACTTTACAGGATAAATATTTGGCTGTTACAGAAGTTAATATGTGCGTAATTTGAAACAAATTAAATTTGTTTCAAAAGTTGGTATACAAAAAAAGACCGCCAGGTGCTTAGAATGAGAGCACATTGACACTGAGTGCTCCAGTATCAATGCCATAGGAGATGGTTCGGATAGCTGAGCACGTGAGTACACGGGCTGCGCCAGCCAGCTGCGCGTGGAACATCCGATAGAATTGTCGAAACACGCGTCTCACGGCGGACGCAGTTGTAGTGTTTTTGAGGTTATGAAAGCACTTCTATATGTCTGGGTATCAGTGCAATAAGTGTTAGATATTTCATTGTAAGTGCATCTCAGTTTTCTGTGAGACGAATTATAACTTAACACGTAAAAAATTACTTTACATTTACCTGAAACCGCCAGTGTGCTGATGCTGACAGTTTGTAGGTCAGTGTTTGCGCCTAGCTGCATGATGCATTACTGTACGGATAGGGTCGTCGAGGGAAAACATGGGCCCGGGGGTACTCCCTGTTACCTGATGTACAGCCTTTCAAACCCCACGATAAAAAAAAATTTAAAGACCTCATACTTTACTATGATGGCCATAAATGTGACCGTAATCCGTATAACTTGTGGGGTTTGCCATGAATTCTATTAACAAACTCGAAACTCACCCGGGCCCCGAGGACATTGCCCCCCTCCACTCCCCCATAACCCTCCTTCTGGAAGGCTCTGTATGTGGATTCTTACGTCCAGTGGCCTCCCGCTTGCCGGCGGACGCAAAGGCGTTGGCCGAGCGCCGGCCAATGAAACACGAGCCTTCCCCCTCGCCCGGCCAATCACGCGCGATCCTGGCCGCCCCGACTGAAGCCCGACGCTTTTTGAGAGAGCGCTGCTGGAGTCCACAGTTCACCAAGCAGAGCCGCCTGTCTGACCCGATGAAAGGAGTATGTGGCTTCTGCAGAAAATATTTTATTCAGAAATCTCTTCATGGCTTTTGAAAGTTTATTCATGAAGAATGAATGGCATTTAAGAATTTTTTTCCCGTGTATTATACAAGGTTTTTTTTATATAGCATTTATGTATAAGGGCTGAAATGGGTGGTTTTTCACTTTTGCATTTGAAAATATTCGTACCAAATATTTTAACGTGGTATAGCATTTTTGCTGGAAGTGCATTTAAGGCGAGAGGGGAAAAAAACAGCACGGTAATGTCAGTTCAGGGCTTGGCGCTTTAAGGCGAAGATCGATCAGATGCCGGAGCCAGTGCCAGTGTCAGTAGCCCTTAGAGCTCCCGTCTTCAGGACGCCGAACACTTGAGTTGATTCCAGAGGTCGTCCTTCCAGTGGCGTGTCGAGTGTCCTCGTGCAGCGGGGAGCATCTTCGGAGAGCCACATATCGATTACCAGGCCGTTCGACCGCTGGGGTTATCGATCAAGTCTGTTGGCTCAGCTGCGCCGTCTTCACGGAGCGCCTTCAATAATTCATGACGCGTGACGCGACTGATAACCTCCAGACGGAATTTATTAGGATCAGGACGAGCCGAATTAGACTAGGGTCGGGGGGAAGGGGGAAGCGAAGAGAAGAGGACGTAGGGACGAAAAGCAAATACTTGAAAAAACTTTATCGGGTGATTCCGGAAACATCCGCCTTCCAAGTTTTAACTTGCCACAAAACTTTTACTGGCTACCCATAATCCGATCTAGAATTTATTTCTGGTCTTAGATTCGGTTTTGCTATGAGAGGAATGTTTCTCCGGCGGCGTCTGATAAGACTACGGCTGCGGAACAGAGAAGACCGGTGTTGCAGAACCACGTGGCTCCGCCCGCCCCGGCAGGGTCAGCATGGATAGGACGAGGATGACCAGGGTTCTCAGTGGCGTAGCGGCGTCTCGCACACGGTCACGGGAGAGCCCGGATCCAAACTCGTAATTCTTTGCGCTAAAGATGGCTCTTAATCATACCATATGTAGTAGGTATTATTAATCTGTCTATTTATTCAAACCTGAAATAATATGTTATTCGTCAGATGAAGAAGCAGCATGAATCATTGTTGCCGGTAAAAATAGTAAAAGTCCAACGTTTTTCCTCTAACAAATAACACTTACTTTAAAGCTTTTCCTAGAAAATTAAATAAATATGCATTAACCAGTTTGGTTAAGATTTTTTTAATGTTACGTAAACGTAATCGCCTAGTATGTAATAAAAAAATTGGCGGGTGATAATTTTGCACACTCGCAACGAACTATAATGTAGAGCATTAAATTTTATGCCTCACAACCAAATTGGTTAGTAAACCGCCCAAACGAAATGCAGTATCTTCTCGATGAATGGTTGGTGCGAGATGATGAAAGTAGCCGAAAGCAGCCCAGCATGGCAACACCGGCAACGCTGGAGGATGGTATGGGTGCAGCTAGCGCGAGTGCGTGCGGCGGGGGCCTGCGGGGGCGGGCCGCACTATCGCCGCCCGAGGCGTGACCTCCCGGGGTCAGAGCTCCGCCCGCACGGGGTCCGCTGATCGGCTCGTCCATCACACGGTGACACGAGAGGTCGCCGTCAGCGGCCCCTGGCCTCACCCGCGGCGTGGCTCTAGCCTTCTTGCTTCATTTATAATCATCATCATCATCATCATCGTCTTAGAGTGTTCCTTTGCTAATTTTATCATGGATAGTTCTCTAGCATTTTTATGTTTGCCCACAAATTTTTTTATCACCGGTTGCTTACTGACTTATGACTAGAGACCGGAAAAATTCGCGGGTTCAATGACCTCCGGGACAGACTCCAATATCCTCTACACACACTCGGGCAAATGCCAACTGTTCATTGGCTGCTGACTTGTGAGTCGTCTCGACTGGGTGGCCAGTGATTCGGCACTTCAATGTGTGAGGGTCTCTAATTGGCCCTTAGTCCTCCAAGATTAACAGTGGACCAATGGCAGAAGCAGCGCAGAGGGATAATTATTTGAATTTTAGCATATCACGAAATGAATTAGCGAATTTTTCAGGTCTCTACTTGTGACCATTTGCGTGAAATTTTACCGCACTCAAATAACTGGTGACAAAATGTGCGACCAAACAATATGTTTACACGAGAAAACCAGGTAACAAAAAATGGCGTGTGTGCCGAAGCCCTAAAGATGTTTTTTGCGCCCAGTAGCTCGGGCACACACAACGGTGTGCAGAGTTTTAGAAGAAACCCGTGAGATTTCAAAACTGTTCGAGATATCCGAATGGAGTATGTTCACGAAAAGCATTGAAGTATACGCTGAGGGCGGATGAATAGTTTTGTTTCCGAATTTCGTTTCTGAACTGTATTTTTAGGAGCGTGAAAATGGCTAAAACGCCTGTATCCATAACAGTATTTACACATGAAACACATGTTACAGACGGTTGAAATCACTCCAGGGACTTGCATTACATTTTTATCTTCACTTTCCCGCCATATAGTGTTATGGTTACCGCTCAAATCTCATTGTTGCGCTGCGCACGACGAGAGACTGCGCGCCAGTTCAGAGCCTTGTGCTTAGAGGCGATAACGCGCTAGAAGTACAAGCCAGCGTCGTACTTATCCCGTCTCACTATCATGGATTTATTTCCGTCTAGGCGGTCTTCTTAATATTTACGTGAAACGTTGCTTAGTTTGTATAATTTTTGAATAATATAATTTTATGAAATTAATTCATTATGCAGAATGAGTGGTATACGACCGTTAAACTATGGCTGCAGGATCATTACAAAAAAGGTTTACACATGTAAACGTTTTACGGTTCAAAGTGCTTCCCAAGGATGGTACACACATTTGAAGTTTGAACTGAATCAGTAATTTTTACCAATAATAGAAAAAAAAAATTTACGACAGAGCTAAAAGGTTTTGGATAATGTTTAGTTGAACAGTGTTCTACAAGCACAGCAACTTGTCGCTATTTTTTAACTAAAGATTTCTTTGAATTAAATGGTTTTAACAACACGTGTCAAAAAGTTATGGAACATACCACAACACAACATCTCGCGTGTGGCAGGGTAGGTAGTGTGTGTGCGTGCGTGCGTGCGCATACGTCTGTGTGTTTGTGAGTGTGCGTGTGTTTTTTAATATGTCGGCTTTACTGAAAGTTATAAGCCGCTCCATTCAGCCTGCCCGCATGGAAGCCTGAAGGCGGAATTACACTAGCTCGTCGCGTACATCCGTCACTCTTTCGTCCGTCAACGCCACGCCTATAGCCAAGCGATGAACAAATTGACTTCATCCGTCCGACAGAATATTCTCCCGAATAAGTGCTACCAACAATCCATTTTTTTTTCTCTCTCGGAGATGTATATAGATGTTTACTATTTATGTCGTTTTTATGTAGGCCTAAGTATCGCATAAGCATTTACTCTAAAAAAAAAAATACAGAGTAGTGATCAGATTGTTTGAACATGAGTTTTAAGAACAACAGAATTTATTATACAAAACATATGAACGACCTACAAACACCACAGGCTTGTATTCTGGAAACAATGGACTGCCGCGGCCGAAACCACGGATATAATCCATCTGTCCATCGTTCAGAAGTTGAAGAGCTTGCCGAGTTTTTGACGGACGGGCGGATGGAAATTTTCGGGCCATCCGATTGGCGGTAGGTCGCATGACCGTCGGACGGAGGCGACGGGCTATTGTAATTCCGCCTTGATATAAAAGCAGTAGTTTCCTTATTTTAAATCGCAGTAACTTCGCATGAGGTTGGACCAAAAACATGAGTGTCTTCCTCGAGGTGTTTCTTCCGTCAACTGTGCAGTGACGTAGTGCAGATGGCATTCATACAGAGCGAAACGTAACAACACGAGAAAGAGACGTTTTGAATGTTTGTAATTTTGTAGTTTGCGTGGTTTGGAAGTTGACAAACATCTCGCAAATTACAAATTATAAACATGCACGTAATACGATTTTATCGGAAAAAAAAAATAAAGGTTAGCTTCAGATGTTCATGTGGAAACATGCCTAAAATACAAGTAAGATATCATAGTTTCTTTAATTGGTGACAAATACAACTTGCTCTGCAGGCAAACGTATTTCAATGCCTACTTAGCATTTACGTTTCCCCCTCCCCCTTTTTTTCTTCTTCACAACTTACAGGAAACGAACACTTGTGAAATATCCAGCCGGCGCTATGCAGGCGACCATCTGTTGACAAAGTTACGGGTAATCTAATCCCGTCAACCTTTTCCTGCGGCGGAACTTGTGTACTATCGTGGGAAGCGTTCGCCGCTGCGGTAATTAATGCAGTGTGGACCAGGGGCGCGGGTGTCGTGACGAGCGCTGCCATCTGCCGGCCGACGCGCCAACTAACTGAACTGTGCGGTCCGGAGAGAAGTGGGTTGCAGCAACTTCAGGCGCGGTTAACATCTCACGTGTGAGCGCAAGAACGACATCAGTGCCAGACAGAGACATCGCTTTGTGCATGCCCAATATAACATGCAAAGTTCGGGCTACGTGATTATATTTTATGTACAAAAACGTTTTTTTTTTAATTTGTATCTCAACTTTAAATTAAAAATAAAAGTGTGTTTTATTGTCTTACGTTGAATTTTTAAAGTAAATATTATTAGTGAGCATAGTGAATGGTTGGGGTGTAAAATTCAGATACACTGCTTGGGTTGTATGTGTTCCAGAGATAATTCTGGTCAACATACTATTATCTGTAAGAAATGAACCAAAATAACTAAATTGGATTTTTCTTTTTTGCATTAACTTCTTAACATTGTTATTTGCTGTAGGTACATTTGTGATATTATAAATGGTTTACTACCTCTTGATATCGATGAAGGTGATGAAGTAAAGGGGTCATTAAAATCTCCTTAATGTTTGATTGCTGAAGATATACGCTCCACCCGCTCCTGCATCACGTCCCGAGGGAAGACAACACTTCCCCCCTCCCCCCCCCCCCCTTTTTCCTCAGGCGAAACAGCTGTAGCCGGGATTTTGTGAAGGAAGGGTTCCAGTATAACCGTTATATCATCGTTTTATGAATGAGATTTATTTACATTAATATTTTAAAAGGAGATTTCTTATCACGCTAATATCTCAAGGAATAGTAGTTTTAGAACTCCAATGTTTACGGACAGAATTTTAAGTAATCGATTTTGCTTGAGAACAGAGAACTGGAGAATTGAAGAAAAAAAAATATTTTCATTTATTTTTAATATTTTGTTGTCAAGACAGTTGACATATGATCTCATTTAATCAAATCATAAATGTATGTTATTAGATATATGAAACACACGTGCCATGTTTGTGTAAAAGACGTTCTTACAGTATTACGTGTCAAAACCTGCATTGGACTACTTGGAAACTTCTGAATATGAGGCTTGTCGGGTTATACACATATATACGCTGCTGTAGCCCTGTAAGGATTTCAATAATCCTTCGAAAATAATTTCCGTTAACCTTATGTAGCTATGTTGCTTGTAATTTTATATTAACCTGGCTTTTTTTTTTTTTGAATCCTTGAAGGGAGGGTTCCGGAGACCAGGATCTCTCTCTCTCTACACCCCCCCCCCCCCCCCCGCCACGTGCCTGGACGAAAGGGCACTGGCCTGGCTTGTTGAAAACTCCTATCTCGCGTTTGTGCTTCATCCCGAAACTGTCGTGCTTTCCAGAGTAATCACTGTCGCGCGAAGAAGCATCGGCGCCTGCTCCGCACTCGCCGGCTGCCAGGGAATACGTCACCGTCCACTCAGAGGCCTCGCCGCGCGGAACTTGTTAGATCCGCCCGTGCGTCTGAGGACAGGCCATTTTTTTTTTTAAACATGATTTGCGGCTGCTTGGGGGGGTCGACTCCATTGCGCACCGCCTGTGTGCGGGAGGCCGTTTCTTTCGTCACTTCCTTCAGCATTTTTCGAACTACCAGAGATGTCTCACGGTCGATTTAACTCCAACGTCGGCGATTTTACAAGTGTGATTGGCGAACAGAAGACCACAGGGAGTGAACAAGGATCGTTGTTGCGTTTCTTTCGACCAACCGACAAGCGGCTTACGTCGGAAGCAAATGTCGGCGCGTCTGCTCGGCCAATCGCTTCCAACTGCTCCGGCAAGAAGCTCGACAAAAAAAATATATATATATATATATATGTGTAGTGGTTTCAGCATGATGACATTTGTTTCTTGTCGAATCAGCTCTTCGCATGTTTGCAGTCCCATGGTTTATTTGACGTCTCTTCTCGGCATAAAAAAAAAGATACATAGTCGTCACTTAGCACGAAGGCGTTGCTTCTCTCTATGCTACACTGATATTGTGTAGTGCTCTGTGTGGTCCCTGAGAGACACACACTCTTGGTCAGTTACCGGTATAGAAATCTGAGTCCTGCTCTTCGACGACTGAAATCTCGGATCCAAAGCTATGCCGCACCCCTAAAAACCATGGATTGGAAAAATTCGCGGTTTCAATTAACTCTAGGATAGATTCCACTCTTCTCAATGTATTCGGGCAGATTATACCTTCTAATTGGCTACTGACTCGTGACACCTGTTAACAAGGGTGGTTTTATTCGAGATTAATGTTATTGAGGTTTTTTTTAAGAAGCTGCAGAAAGGTAAACTTATTTTTATTCCAGCCTGTCGCGAACTGAAGCCGGGAATTTTTCCTATCTCTTGTAATACATTGTTACGAGTGTAGGAATACGGGTACGGAAGGAAATGTAGCCTAATTAATTAATTTCTGTTTTATTTACCAATGAATATTTACACTACCAGTTAGACTATGTCAATTTAAATGTTTGTCCACAAATTAGTCATGATTTCATTAAGTCCGCTATTTGCTTTCCCCACTGGAGCTCGGCTCGACAGTCGCTGTCTCTGCTGTTAGTGTGTTATCAGGCACCTCGGTCCCAATACACTGCTTCGCACTACTCATTCATGCAAGGTGCCGTGACTCCGATCTTGGCACACGAAGCACATCTCTCGTCGCCCACCATCGCTCGCCAAGGGGATCACTCACTCTCTTCACTTTACTGCAGCTCGCAGGTCGGTCCCTCTTTCATTCCTTCCGTGTCACGCCGTTGAATGGTCTCGTAGCCCGCCGAAGTGTCGCGACGTCACAAGTCACCCCCCCCCCCCCCCGACTTAACACGCGAAGCTTCAAGAACAGTGGCATACTAGCTACGCCACTACACGCGTATAAGGGCTCTGAATCCGTGCCGAACCCTCGAGAGAGAGGCGGACAGAGAGGCGCCGCTGATAATCGGATCTCCGTGTAGTGGTAGGGCACGTGCGGGCGTTACATGTATCCGGGAGAAGATAGGGCTTCCCTTGGAACCCCGCTGGCCCGTGCGCCGGGCTGACTGGCCTGCCTCATCTCTAGCATCCTCGTAACAATATAGTCCGCACTGCATATTGTGATTGAGCATGTTAATAAAAGCGGGATCAAACGTCTTTTTAATAAGGCCATTGTCATTGCCAATTAAATGACGTAAAAGTTTATCTCTCCAAGTATGCTATAGTGTGAGCATGTACTTAAATGCAATCTTGAAATTGTGTGCTTCGTTTAATAAATAATATAAATATATATGAATTGATGACTTGTTTAATCGAAATCATCAAATAATAAAAAAAAATATTAAATAAAAAATTGTAGTAATTAATGTTCAGTTTTCTTTTATTGTGCATATAATTACTTACATTTCTACGTTACCTGAGATATCTGCGAGACTAGATTTTTTTTTAAACCCAACTATATAAAAATGAAATGGTATAACGGATGAACTGGAGCCTCCACAGTGTCCTGGCCGCCTGGCCCGGGTTATGTGAGAGCTGTATCGGCAGTCGCTGCGCGGGAGGGGCGCGACTACACAAGCCAAGCCCCGCATGAGGCCGGTGACGTCACGGCCTGTGCGCGACGCCGCGCCGCCTGCTTCCCGCACATGGTCGCTGTCTCCGCGGTGACTCAGCGACCCCCTCCCCCCTCTCCATCACTCTCTCGACGACCTTGACGCACTCCGCATCCCTGTGCCCCGGAGTGTGCTCATCTGTACTGCCGAAGCTAAAAACTTCCTGTGTATCAAAGCTCGCCGCTTAATAATTCCCTGGCTCTGACTCTTGTAAGGCTCCGTCTCACACGCCATGTTGATTTCCCCTCCCCCCCTCCACCTTTTTGACGTAGCAACGTCTAATAAATCGATGAACGCCGGCTGCACGCACGAAAAAGTGTCCCGTTACGCTGTGTCCCGTTACGCTCATTGTACGCTTGCGCCGCATCTATCTCTCTCTTCCACTCGATTGCAACAACCATCGATTTGACTTTTTCGAGGCACATAAAACTTGAAACACTCCCATTCGTATCCTACTTTTCCTATCATCGTCCTTATCTTTAACAGAACAACACATATTAAAAGAAGTTAAATAGCAAACATGTATAAAAGTTACAGTTAAATAAAATAATCTGTTCGTTAAAGTAATAAACATATTTGAATTAATGAGTGCAAATAAAAGTAAATTTATCAATTAAATTGTAGATTTAATTTCTCTCCTTCTTTGTATCCATACAAAATAGTGATAATTCAATAAAAATGATTCAATTTTATTCTTAAAAGTATGCAATCATTTCATCAATGTTTTGTTATGACGTTACGTTAAACTATCGTCCGTAAACCGACTTTACAGACAACCAATTTTTTTTTAGGATTAGGTATTTCTATAATAATTTTAACTCTAAACTTACTTTGTATTTGTTCTACCACACGTATTTTCAACAGATATTCATTTAGTGTAATACCATGTGTGTAAAAAGCAAGTATTCGTAATTGTCATCATTTGAACAACGTTTTAAACCCATGATATAACACTTAAGTAAATATCTGTTGAAAATATTTGTGGCACAACTAAAGATTCAAAGGAGGTAACGAATTTAAATTTTATAAATAGCTTTTAAATAAAAGTAATGACGAAAAAACAAAGAAAAAATCAACACGGCTTATGAGACCGAAGTGAAACCTATTTACAGTCGAGGCGATGACTATTTAAATACCTATGTGTTTTTAATGCGTACACAAACTCAACAGCGTACCAGATTTTCCTTAAACGTAGGCCTAGAAATATGTAAAACAAAAGTGTTTTATGTGTTGTAATAGGAAGCAGTTAACCTTCAAAAGTTTACATGATGCCATTGTGAAGACGTTGATGTTAGAAAAACATATTTTTACTAGGGACTAGAAAAATTCGCGGATAGACGCCAAGGACCTAGACACACTTGTGTTCACTTGGTCCGGCTCAGTTGAGAGAGTTTTTCTAGCCTGGGTTTGTTAACGATTCGATAATTTTAATTGATGAGTGCTTCTCATCGGCTGGTAGTCCTTCACACAAAACTGTGAGCCAATCACAGGAGCAGGTTAAGGTAGAACTAGGGGCAGGCATTTTTCGCGAATAAATCTGAACGCCTGTTAAGACTGCAACAAGGTACACCCGCATCAGCGGTTTCTTCTTTTTGATTGGCGGCCGTCTGCGAGAGAAGTCATTCATTGCCTTGTTTGACCGAGCCGCTCAGGACGCATTTGCTTCCCCAATGAATTTCTATGATTGGGTGTTGTAACAATCGACATGCATGCGAAATAAACTCACCCAATCACGAAACGCAGACAATTCTACAGTGTTTTTAACGTTTTGCTAGTCTCGGAATCGTTTCGCGAAATCGTCGCCTGAGAATTGGAGTGTTCTATGTCCATTGAAGTCGGAACTGAGATATAAGCATTTGAAAGTTCAAACAACTATGAATATCATGCCATAGAACAAAATAATATTGGTCTTAAATCAAGAACAAACATTTTTATGTGCGTAGACGTATGTGGATATAGTACAAATGAATACTAATATTAATTGCGTGTCCATAGCATAAAAAACCTAAAAAGTGGACATAGAACACTCCAATACTCAGGCGGCGAAATATGCATGGCCCTAGGTAGAACTGTTTGAATGCCAGCGCACCGCGGAAGGAATCCGCGAGTGGTCCCGATTTCCTCGGCTTAGTGGGGTGTCCCCCTGGTCGCAGCTCACACGTGCGACGTAGGGAGAGAGAGAGAGAGAGAGAGAGAGAGTGGCGGAGAGGGAGGAGGGGGCAGGCGCTCTCTAGGACAGCGAGGAGCGTCGCGCATGCGCAGTGCCTCAGCCGGCTCGTTAGCGGCGCGATGTGGTCGGGCGTGTCCTGGGAGAGTCTGTCCAGCTCCTGCAAGGAGAGCGACGCGGTGAGTGTCTGGGCCACGCACTCGGGCCTTCCCGCAGTGGCCCCGCGCCCCCTAACACCTGGCCGGGTCGTTACCACAACGCCGTATGTCAAAATTGACCACAACGCCTACAGCCAGAAAACTGCTGTGTACCACAACGCCGAAATAACAACTGAATGAATTTGTGCGTTGTTTCTTAAATGTACCTTAACGCCGAAATACCACAATCAAACCTAACCTTACCTAACCTAACCTAGCGTAATATAACCTAACGTAACTTAACCTAGCCTATCCTAGCCTAGCCTAACCTTACCTAGCCTTACCTAACCTAGTCTAGTCTAACCTAACCTAACCTAACCTTTGTGGCAGTCCTGCAATGTCATTTTTCGGCGTTAGTGTATTTCGGCGTTGTGGTGCATCCCCCCACCTGGCCTTTCCAATCCGTTCATATATATATATATGTGTGTGTAAAAAATATATTATTTTTGAAGTAATTTTTATGACGCGCGCGCACCATGTAAGGAAATTTTCACAGGACGAAAAAAAAAAATTATCCTACATGCATATAAAATTATTAAATTAAATATTATATATCTTATACTTTAGTGTTTTGATATTGAATACTGGTCCATATAAATAAAAAACTTTTATTTATTGTGAATATTAGTGATAGGAATTGTGTTAATAAACTTTTTCAAGTGTAAGTATTGATTATAAGTTAGTTTATCTTTCCGTATAGATGAATAATTTAATTGCATAATATATTTTAAATTATTATATTTATTACATTAGAGTAAAAATTAGCATGTTTATTGATTTTATTTACTAATATAAATTTATTTTGATTATTGTACTAAATGAAGTAATTTTATCATCGGATTTGTATTTATATTGAATGCTGAGTATTTATTTATTTTTTTGGATTTACACTAGCTGTAATTATAATATAACTGCAGTCTTTTATTTTATTTATATTAATTATTTTCATGCAGAATTAGAGTTTTTTTACTACGCCAAGTTATTATAAAATTTAACGCGCATAAATAAGTCTATGCGCGCTTTTTTTCCTTTTTTTTTTTTTGGTGATACTTGTTGATTTAACTTCTGTATCTATGACGCCAGAAAATCTTTAAAATAGTATTTTAAGGCGCTATTTTTAATTATTCGGACTCGGGTTGGATTGAGAGATATTCCACGTGACCCCACAACCTTCCTTCCACATCTCGGGAGGTGGGCTCGCCAATACTCATAGTCTTCAGTGTCTTGTTGTTCTGCTGATTCCCTAGCGCACCCTGGGTCAATGAGCTACAAGTTCACACGTCATCAGCCATCGAACATTTTGCTCGAGTATACAAACGACAGTGGATTCGATCATTCGCTCACACTCAATTCACTCTTCTAATTATAGCATATCCTTTTAGTCTTTCTACAACCAATAAAAAACTTTTCAATGTAAAATTATTTCATTTAAATAATTGGAAGTAACACCATTATTTTCCGTAATTTTTTTTTTTACATTTGCTTCTCCTGTATTATTTAATAGTAGCCATCTTACACAAGCATTATTTTTTTCGGTGTTTGTAAACATACGTATGTACAATTAATTATCTAGAGTTTAGTATGTTCCATCCGAAATTCTTTATTATTTGCAATAAAAATTGTTGTTCAGCTCCAACTTAAAATGCTTTGGAAAGCATTAGACTGAAGTCGAATGAATGTTTTAATATCCCCCCCCCCTCCCCGTGATGACCCTGCTGCCAAGTTCGTCTGTCGAACTGCGAGTAATCCTGTGTGCCATTGAGAATACTACTCGGTGTGTGCCTTGCTGCGTGGATGTTGATGCGCTGGAGCCGTTGTGATCCCAGGCGTCCCCACATCCAGTCCGCGGGCCGGGTCATCCCCCCTCCCCCTCCCTTCCTTTGGGGCTCGTGACCCCTCGCGTTTTAATTAAATGGAAGGTTGGCTCACCGCTCTGCTCTGCAAGGACGGCAAGGGGGTTAGGGAGCGGGGTTGACGGCGCCAGGCAGTTCCAGGCCTCGCCGATCTACCCCCTCCCTCCCCCCTTATTAAAGGGCGGTGGTGGTGTTTAGTGTCTGTCGGTGTTTGTCCCGGCCACGCGGGACGGTGGTCCGGGGTCGTGTTTAAATGCCGCGACGAAACACGACACGACAAACCCCCGGGACAGCGCTCCGGCGTGGGGTCACAATACCACGACAACATCAACCTCACAAATTCTATTTTTGGCCGTCGAAGAAAAATCTTTCCAATCCAAACGCGTTTATAAATTGAGGTACTAATGCGCTAATAAAAAACAATGTAGAAGATAAAACGAACACACGACAAGGGCAGCTCGTCAAAGAAAGAAGGGTAGGTAGTGGGGGGGTTAGCAACTCAAGAATTATCGTGCTGATATCTATTATTTTTGTATTGTGTAGGTTATGTTTACTAAAGTTATCTGCGTTAGCTTTGAAATGTGTTCACGCACGCATACAGCTACGCATCTGGAATTTCAGCTATCCGAGCCAACCAGGTTACGATAACCAGCCACACGACAAGGCTAGCCACCTGAACGTAATGAATACTGGAACGGGTGAACGAGTGATGAGTCTAGATACCTGCAAAATTCGCGGTTTCGATGGCCTTCAGGATAGACTGCACATACCCCTGTACACTCGGGCAAATAACGCAAGTTCATTGGCTGCCGACTTGTAAGTCGTCTCAGCTGGTATGTCTGTGATTCGACTCTTCTTTGGTTGAGGGTTTATAACTAGGGACTGGAAAAATTCGCGGATTCAATGACCTCTAGGATAGCCTCCATTATCCTCTGCATTTCTCAAGTAAACACGCGTGTTCATTGGGTACTAAATTGTGAGGCGTCTCCACTGGGTAGCTTGTGATTCGACGCTTCTTTGGTCGATAGTCTCTCATTGGCCCAGAGAGCTCCAGTTAAACTGCGAGCCAATAGCAGAACCAGCAGAATTGTACACATGTTTGATCACGAAATGAATCCGCGAATTTTTCCCGGTCTCTATTTATAACTGGTTGAGATTCGTCCAAATGAACAGTAAGCCAATAGCAAAATTATCTAAGAGGTATATGTGTTTGAATTCTAGCCTATCACCGAATGAATCCGCGAATTTTGCAGGTCTCTAGTGATGACTCTTGATGTACCGGATCCTGTTCCCGGTGGTTAGAACTAGAATGACGAAATGAACGCATCTTTGCACGGAACTGATTCAAATGTATCGATTGGGTCAATTGAATTTTTCTGCCCATTACGAGTACGTGTACCAGGCTCTGTATAGTTGCAGTGTCAGATGTATTTTCCCACGAAGAAATGGATACAGCTCTGACACGAACAAACACTAAGTCACTGGCACCCGTGTCACCAGATCCGTCGGACGTGATACGCTGATTGTAAGTGATCCTCACTCGTTTCCGGCTACTGCGTGCCTCATGCTTAGATTGCAGAGTGCATTTGAATATCATTTACTCTTTCCGAACACCACTTGTGCTACTAGCGCTGTCCTTGTTCCAGTCAGCCGCTAGACAAGTCCCAAAGAGCACACAAGTTTTAGACACACATTTTTATAATGTACATATACGTTTTTTTATTAAACGTTTCTGAAACCTATCTTGTGAAGGAAATTTTGAATAAGAATCTTGTAAGTAAGGTTTATTGTTGTATTTAATCAAGAGCTATAATTAATGAAAATTATATCATTGTTATTTGTTTACGTAAGCGTTAAAATAACTTTTAATACATAGCTCAGTCTGTTAGTTTGGTTATTTTACACTAGGTAGTCATAAACCTTTTATTTTTTGACTTATAATAAAAATAAATTTTATAAACATATAATAAAAATAAATTTTATAAACATAATTGAAGCGATCGGGTACATGTGAATATATGTATATACACGCATATAAAGAAGTGTTAATGTTTTTTTTTTTATATCTCAGCAACGCGCTAATACCTCCCGTCATGCCACACGTTAGACCAGAGATGGTCAAATTCACTCTTTTCAGGGGCCAGATTTCATTATTGAAACTAATCTAAGTGCCTGAAACATCTGAATAAATATTAAATCTCTTAAACCAATTTTTATTGTCGTATTATTCGGTGTAATATCCCGTCAATACATTGTGTGACGTGTGATTCCAACTTGAAAATTTGCTTTTAGCATTTCTAACACGATTTAAATGACTTCCGGAACCTCAGCTTCGCACACAAAAGCAAGATCCACTTCGCAGTGCACATCATTTAGGCCCTCGTAAATACTGTCAAGAAGAATTGAGACGCAATATACATACACTGCAGTACAGTATAGAATACAAAAATATAAGGGACGTTATGAAGTAATGTTACAAAGCGCGCGCACCATGCAACAAAATTTTAATAGGATGGAAAAAAAGAAGTTTAAATACAAAAACAATACTACATACCAATAAAATGTTTGTATGTGTGCTTTTAAATAACGTACTTATGTGATTGATATTGATTACTGATCCATGGTCCATATAATTAAAAACATTTATTTACTGTGGATATTAGTAGTGTAAATTGTGTTTATAACCTTTTACAAGTGAATATTTATATAAGTGGGTTATGCCATTGTATGTATAATTTATTTGCATTTTAAATTATTACATCTTTTATTAAAACTTTAAATTAATAAAAAATAATAGACATTCAGAATACTTTATTTTCGTTATTAATAGAAATCTCGATTATGTTAATAAATTAAAAATAATATTTTTATACACGCGTTTTTATTAATATTGAATACTGAATGTTTATTAAGGCGGGCCGGCTCTCGGGCACTCGGTGTGCAGGGTCTCCACAGTTAGTACTTTCGTACTAGATCTAGTACTTTTATAACTTTTTTAGTGGTTTAGTACAGATCTAGTACATTTTTAATTAATATAATAATATTATTGTAACTCCAATATGTTTTATTATTAAGCGTAATTATTTAAAAAAAACTATGGAATGAATGTGTGTGTGGTGTGATATTTAAGTTCGAGCTTTGCAATGTCATAATAACTTCCTAAATTGTTAAAAACCATAAATTATAATTTAGTACTTTTTTTATATTCTAGTACTTTTTTCTCGCCTAAGTTGGTACGAAATATTTTTTTTCCTTGTGGACAACCTGTGGCCGTGGCGCTGGGGCCTCGCGATGACAGCGGCGGTGTCGAGTGACAGCCAGAGGCTCGGGTGGCTGGGCCCGTGGTCTGGCGGTCACCCGTCGACCCCTGTGGCCGTCAGCGAGCGCCCTCGGCGACTGGTCGCCACGGGCGGGTCGTGGGTTCGATCCCAACACCCTGCTATAGTCATATCAAGCCCCCTGTGGACAGCCGGTCCGCCCGTAAATCTGCCAAACTAAACCTTGCGCGGGAACCGTGAAGCGAGGAATGGCATTATTCGCTTCCCTCGTTCAAGGGCGGCTGCAAAACAGTCGTCAAGCGCAGGTAATGCATTTCCGTAGTTGTCAACGCACCGTACGTCATGCAAATTATGGCTAATCTCGCGCTTGTGCTATGCCGTAGAGACCGGAAAAATTCGCGAATTCATTTCGCGATAGGTTAAAATACAAATAGTTATACCTCAGTGCTGCCTCTGCTATTGGCTCACAACTCACCTGGGTGACTCTGGGCCAATGAGAAACACCCAACCAAAGCTTTATCGAATCACAGGCTGCTAAGTAGGGACGTCTCACAAGACAGCAGCCAATGAGTGGGTGACATTTGACCGAGTGCAGGTCATTGAACCCGCGAATTTTTCCGGTCCCTAGCTATGCGTCATTTAAATCATAAGCGAACACAACGGCACGAACTGTTAGCGGAGAAGCATGCCCTTTTTTACCATCGAAGATGATCTTAACAAATGCTGGCGTGCTCCTAGTTTATAAGAAAAGTAAGCATAATATTTTAATATGGTGCCCAAGGAGCAATTGTAAAACATCGCTGGGTGAATAGCCTATATCAGTGAAGCATTGTACAGTGCCATATTACACCGTGTGTGCGTGCTGTATGGGCATGGTCCGCATGAAGTCGTGGTTTTAGCGGATCCCTGCCTGGGACGCCACAAGATCTGTGTGATCTGCTCTCAGCGCTTTCTTACATTTTTTTTTCGTAAACAGAAACTACTCGGATATTTCGAGCAGTTTTCAAATCGCGTTGTTTCTCCTGAATCTCTGTTCACAGAGTGTGTGCCCGGGGTAGGCGGGGGCCCCTAACAGCTCCCAGGCAGTCTCGTCATGAATGTGGACGTGCTCTTATTGCATATATCTACAATCGTAACTCTGGTTCATATTATAGGTGAAGGGGGAGAAAAAAAGGTCAGTGGTGCCTTCATTTCCACCAGTCATCCGCGATGTTCGTTATTTGCGTCAAGAGTTGATGAAACAGCAGTGGTTCTCAATACGCGGCCCGCGAACATAGTTAACCTTGGCTGAAGCCCGGCGTGGTGGATGATAAAAGTGTGTGTGTGTGTGTGTGTGTGTGTGTGTGTGTGTGTGCATGGGCGTCGCAACCGGGGGGGGGGGACACGCCCCCCCCCATAATAATAGAAGTCTTCAATTTCGTCCCGTCCAATAATATATTTAGTTTCGTAGTTATATTAAAAATATGATTTCTGTGATATAACCCATATGTTGCGCATGGTGCATTTAGTCCAATCGTGGTAATGTGAGCACTGTGTATTTACAAATTTATTCTTTGAAAATATTTTTTATAAAAAATAATTTATATATTGCAACCAACTATAATTAGAATATTGAGGAAAGAAAATGCCTAAAAACCACCGTTTTGCACATTCAAACCCCAAATTTTCCCGGGAGAGGACACCCGGATTCCCGCTTTTTCCCCAGGGGATGGATATTCCTCAACAACTAAATCAATTGCAGTCCCCCTCAAAAAAAATATATATCCTTGCAACGCCCATGGTGTGTGTGTCTACTGCAGTCGCGGGGTCGTGTGTTCGCAGCCCGAGCCGGACACGCAGAGCCACTCGTTCCGATGCAAGCTGTTCAAGAAGCCTCGACCCTGCAACCTGTGCCACCAGCCCATCCACCAGCAGGGCAGCTGCTGCAGAGGTCAGTGCCAGGCCCCCCCGCATCATTCTGTGGGCCCCGTTGCTATAAGTCATGATGCCCCCCCCCCCTTTTTTTCTAACAGAGATAAAAAAAATGTTTTTTTCCGTTATGTACATTGTTTTAGTTATATATATTTTTTTACCTTTTCACAATTTTTTTTTAAACACATTAAAACTATTTTTAAGTCAGTGTTTCGATTGTCAACGTAAATTTATTTTGAATAATGGCAAATAAATGAGTGTAAGTGTTCTGCACTGTCAACATGGTGTCTAGTCAATTGGTGGTGGTTTTGTTACTCACAGTTGTATATTCAGACACGTTCTGTTACGCACAGCATATTCCGAATAATATTACTCTGGTGTAATATTTCATCGGGTAACTAAATGTAGGCCTTACTGTTTAATTGTTTTCTGTGATTTATTTAAAATTGTATACTTTTTTGTTTTAAGTTTTTTTTTCTTTTCTTCGCAGGGCCCCTAGACCCATGGGCCCCGTTGCCATAGCAACGGTAGCACCGGCCATGTGGGGACCATGGTCAGTGCCCCCGTCTCTCTCTCTCTCTCTCCCCCTCTTTCTCTCTCTCTCAAGCGGCACTTCCCTTCGCAGGGCAGTGCGGTGGTCACGAGGAGGTGCCGAAATAAACAGTAACCATGCTGGAAGTTTAAGAAAATATATTCTCCAGCAGCCTTGCGCTAACTTACAGAGTTTGTTTTTATACTTTTTTTTTCCGCGAGAATATAGTTGCATATTCAATATAAATAGTTGGAGAGTGCGAACGGATTACAAAATTGAATTTCAGTACGTGCGTGGCATGAACAATAAGTTACGCGCGAGTCGTTTAGACAAACGTGTGTGTATTTCATATACAGTTAAGCGTTAGATCGTGTGTTTTCGTTGTATGACATGGCAGCATTGAATTGAATTAAATATAAAAGAGAGATTGAGAGATGGTGATAGAGATAGAGAAATAGAGAGAGGTATAGATAATTGAGAGATATAGAGAAACATCGATAGAGAGAAATATAGAGATATATGTTCATAGATGAGAGAGAAAGAAGGCGATGTAGATGGGTATATATATAGATAATATAGAGAGGTAAAAATATGTAGAGAGCTATTGAGAGATTTAGATAGAGAGATAGAAAATGAGAGAGTGATATAGAGATATGCTTACCTACTTCAAACAAATTACAAGATTTAGATAGAGAGATAGAAAATGAGAGAGTGATATAGAGATATGCTTTGTATATGTGTACCTACTTCAAACAAATTACAAACAAATATTTATATATATTTATATCGATGGCTTAGAATGAAAACCTCGTATCTCAATTTTTGGACGAAAATACGTTTTTTATGTTTTTGGCTGGAAAACCTCGTATCTCACAAAATGTTTGGCTGAAAGAAATAAAATGTGCATCCTACTGTTTTCTATCGGGAAAAAAAGAAACCACGTATATCAGTAGCACTCCACATTGTAAAGAGAAAACCTCGTATGCATTTTATGAGATACAAGGTTTTCATTCTAAGCCATCGATATGTGGCATTAGCTATTCATACGTAAAAGTGACCTTGTGATGCAACAACAATTTTTAATACAATGATATATAAAGTTCCTGAATAAATCTGCTGTTCCCCGCCCTCTACGTCACTTGGGGCGCTCTGCGTTGTGGGAGGCGTCTTCAGGAGCGCAGGCGCAAAGTCGCGCCCATTGTACGCGGACATAGTCTGCGTAACGAGAGGAGGATATTCCTGCCCCCTCCCCTTCCGCCCGTTTCCGCCCGGTCGCAAGCGATGCTTCGTCACTCAATCAGGATGTTCCTAACGACTCACGGGTGGCTGCAGTTTCCCCAGAATCTTCCCTTCTTCCTGTGCCCGTTCCATTCGTATTATCGGCGGAAGACTTAATTCCCACCCTGCCGCGACGGGGTAAGTGTCCTTCCGGCCAATTGGTCCGGGTGAGTCACGTGTTTTTGTGGCGGGGGAGGCCCCTTCTTCGCTTCATCCCCCTTTTTGACAGTCCGCGCGGGGGAGTGTAGTCCTCTTCTCTGCGCGCGGCAATCTGTCATCCTCTTGTGTTCTCACCCTCCCCCCGCCGCCAACCCCTCAGAAGCCTCTGCCGCGTCACTTATTCGATTATTCCGACTACTCGCGGAGCGTGGGTCGAATTGGAGTCGACCGAGACTAGTGGGAGGGAGAGGGGGTGAAGATACACGATGACATCATACGTAGGCCATCAGCGCAGTGTTTGCTAGCGCCATGTTCAGAACAAACCCTGAAAAAAACATCGTTATTAACTGGGTGGAAGAGACATGGATGCTAACGACGAACATAATGTATTTTGATCAGCAACATCTACAAGGTCAGGCAAGTGATCACAAGTGTTAAAACTTTCGTGACATTTACAAAGCTATTCGATAATACTAGTGACCAGCTTCGCACGGATGCGATCTACTAAGTCATTTAGATTTAATTAGTAAATGCTTCTATACGTACCAAGTTCTCATAAGTGTCAGGTATTTTCAAAAATTATTTTCATACTAACGCTAATACTTATTTAATTTACGAATGAATAATAAGCACATAGGATGCGCTGAAAGGAGCAACATAAATTGTAGCTATATACCTAATATCAATCATCAATTAGGAATGTATAGCAGATAAACCAACAAAATAATGTTATTTCTATTACATAATGTCGCGCTAAAAAGCACGGTTTGACAGCTTGCATAAGATATGGCTTAAAGGTCAGTTTTGATTTAAATTAAAACCCTTCGGTAACTAACAAATTAAATTGGGTAAAGTTTAATAGTATTTTAGTCACAATAGCTCACAAAACCTAATTATTTTTCAAACCATTTTGAAAAATTAAATATTTACTGTGAGTCATCCTTAGAAGGTAGACATGTGCTATCGCGGACTTTTCTGTAGGCGTTTTTATGATATACAATGCTGTAGTATATTAATTTGCTGTATAAGTCAACGTAGCCCGTGTGAGCGCCTTAAAAGATTTTTTACGACTTAGTTACAAATTTCTCTAGTATCTAAATATTTATTTTGAATATATTGTTTACATAAACCTTCAGGAAGAAAATCTCTAAATGATGGTTGAAACCGCATCAAAATCCACTGTAAAGTAAGCGAAAGGACAGACGCGGATAGCGCCTTTAATTTATGTTATTTATTTATAATTTTAAAGATTCGGTATACATCCTACTAATATTATAAGTGTGAAAGATCAGGTGTGTGGATGTGTGAACGTTTGTTACGCAATCACTCCCGAACCGCTGAATGCATTTGGATGAAATTTGGCGCGCAGCTCATATCCTGAATCTATACAGATTCTTAATGTGTATAAAAAAAAGGTTTGCGCATATCTTCTTTAGAAAATATAATTTTTAAACGGTTTGGTTATGAATAAAATCTTTTATATACTTTATTGGGTCTATTTCTTTTATAATAGTGTTTGGAATAAATCGCATACTTTTCTTACAGTGCTATCAGCAATACCCTTAACTGCGCGGGAGGTTGTTAGTTATTGTGTTGATGTAAGCTGTGTTGAAACATAAGTTATGACTTAAGCGGGTCCTTTGCGCACTTCACAGTCACGACGAGGCTGAAGGGTGGGCACTAGGCTCTACACTTGCAGTCTTCTGCTGGCCGTCTCGGACCTTGGGGCTTCGGGGCTCTACCACGTGACTCGTGTCAGATTGTTTCCAACTGCAATGTCTCCCTACTTCTCCGCGCTAATTACCCCGACGATCCTGGACGAGGAGATGGAACGTGTTGATCATTAATAGGTTTAGTTATTATAGTAAAGGTCATGTTTTGTTCTACACACTGCACGGCCTCACAGCGCCTCTGCTCGAGTCGTGTTCCTCTCACGCCGCACTTCTTGTGCTCGTCGCAAGCTTCCTCGATGATGGATGGCCCTGTGTCTCTTCCACCCTGCCTTCGCCAGCCTCTGATCGATAGTCAGCTTACGGAAGACCGCCTTTTCCTGACTGTACTTGGATTTTTTTTTGTCACAAACTTCCGCAAGTGACGTGATGCCTTTTTTTCGAACTAAACATTTTACGTGCATAAAAAGAGATGCAGTTGCATTTAGAAACGCCAATTCACCCAAACCATACTACCTTTTTTTGTTCATAATAATTACTGATGATTCGACGAATTTTTTATTAAATCCTTGAAGATGGTTATATGATGCATTTGAATCAATCCGTTATTTGTAAAAGATTAAAATGTATATTCATGTTAGGTGGAAAAGTTATATATTATTTTAACTGGCTGGTTAGTCTCTTACAATTTTTAAGGAGATAAAGAAGTTAGTTTCTTTTGCAAAAAAAAATATTATGACTTTTAAAAGTAATATAAAGGGTCATGAGTCAGTAATGCAGTCATGTGTTATCTAGATGTATATAGAAGTTTTTTTAACAGCAATAAAATATATTTGCGCGGGAGATTACTTAGGGAATTAGGTTTTATGTCAAATGCAGATTATTTTTAAGTATCTACAAATCCAATAAAACTATATTAGTCTAATTTTAACCAATAGGAATTCATAACATATGCTACAAATACACACGGCATAACATAAACTAGGCAGATTAGGGCAACACAGCTTTATTTACCTCGACACTTACGGACATAGTGTCAGTGTGTTAGTTCGGTGCTGACTTTAATATTGGAGTCAAGTTTTAATTCAACCTATTTGTGTGTACGATTGTAAATATGAGCAAAATTTTAACACACGGTTGTTAAGATATTTGGTACGTTCTTTGAATTTTCATGAAATGGGGAATTTTTATTTAGTACAATTTTTTGGACATACATCATTGCAGTTTTGCACTGTTTGTCATAGAAAAATTAGATAATGCAAATTAGAAACATAGAAATGAAAACGTAAACCCACAGAGATAAAGCCTAAATCAGATGATGTTGAACATACGGACCCAATAATGAAACTAAACAGGTACTGTATGGGCCAGGAATCTTGCGAGCTGTCTGCGCGGGGGTGAAGGGGAAAGAGTGGTTCAAGGCCGGCAGGGGAAGAAGGGGTTGAAGGGGAAGGGAGTGTCATGCGATAGGAAATTCCGTCTCCCTTCCTGCGTTACTAACCGTGTGAAGTATATTGGCAGGTAGTGTGCGACGAGTAATGGAGGCGAATGTAAACGTAGGAAAAGTAATAAAGTGATTCACAGCAAAGAAAAACACAAACCAAAGGAGAACATATTTCCGGTTGACCAACTTTTAAAAAATGCTGGCCATCATGTCATTCGACTCCCACCATACATGTGTGAATTCAACGCTACCTATTGAATTAGCGTGGGCAAAGATAAAAAGGTGCATTCGGGAATGTAATACCGTGGGAGAGTTCTTTGCGTAAGCACTTCAGACGCACACACTGGATGCTGTTAACTCTGTAACAAAGGATGATTGGGTAGGCTACTTCAATCATGTTCAAAAATTAGAAGACGAATACTGGAAGAGGGACTGCATCATAGACATGGCAATGGACCAGTTCTTAATAAATTTACATGACGACAGTGACGATGACGAATTCCTTTCATCAACAAGTAACAGTGTAATGGACAACAGTGATGAAAATAGTGATACTGACAGTGCTACATCGTGTTTGGCTCAGCCTTTGTAAGAACTGGTATTTATTCTTTGACTTATAGAGCTCTGGCAATATTTTAATGTTTCCAAATCGCCTCGTTTCACATAACTGAGAGGTGAAATTTTGCCACTATTGGCTTACATGATCTGCGGATATAACCAGCACTGCCTTCACTGTGGTGAGTTTCGAAACTTTAGTCTAATTTTTTAATATTTTTTTTACAGTCACGTCATGTTAGAATTATAAGTGTCTATTTATATGTGTTCAGTGTAACAAAATGCCATTAAGTTTTTACAGATACACAATTAAATCTTGCGCTTTCATTACTGTGCTGCATGTTTTTATAACGCCTAATATATAGCCGGGCCGTGCCGTGCCTAGTTTCGTGCGCCCCGCCGCCGCTTCGTTCTGTCGATCCGTGCCGAGCAATGTTTGTTGTCGGAACTATGGGATGCAGCTCGCTACTTTCGTGGTCCCTACAGTACTATGGACAACACAGCGATGACAGCACCGACGAACCAGTAGGTGTCCTATGGCTAAACAGTTGCGATGTTTCGGGAACTTGCATCTGTTCCCGTTGTAACACCCCTCGTGTCTCAAAATTGAATTATTTGGAATTAATTAAAAAAGTGCCTTGGAAACATGCTGGATAAAAAAAACATAAGTTAAATAAATTGATTTACCATAGGCGACACGAGGTGGGGAACAAACAAAATTTAGGAACTTCCTGTAACAAGCAAGGAGGAAGTTGTGGGATCGTTAAAATCGATAAATAAAAACTACACGATTAAATTGATCTATGGTTTCCCTGTTTTATTTGCCCTGATGAATTATCTTGTTTCCATTATTTTACACACAAAAGGTTTTAACAAGTTTCAAAGATTAACAAAAAGAGAAACGAAAATGGGCTAGCCCGCGATTATTTAAAACAATTTACATTCTTAGTTTGACATATAAACATTTGCATTATAAGTTTCACACTCAAAGTTGGATGGATCCGATGATTACATTGATAGTTATTTCTATTCGTTCTACATTTTCTTGAGAAAAACACTGGTCGCTGGTGGTTTGGTCATCCGCTTAAGATAGTTCGTAGCTAGGTAAGGGGGAAATGTTGAATTTACATTACCACCCGGGGTCTTCAAAACGATCACGTCGGGTAGTAGAAATTGTTTCTTCTAATGTGACCCACGGAACAGAAAGGGTAGGGGCCACGAGATGGGAGCATCAGTCTCTCCCTGTCATCGACCCTGTCTGCAACAGTCCAAATCAAAACTGATTAGAACTTGTATACAGGCAGTCTATGGGGCAGAAAATGCCCAAAAAAAATTTAAGGGAAAAAAAAGGGGGGTCGCGAATTATCACTCACCAAAACAGGGGAGTTGCCCAGCACGCTGCCATCGTGGAGTCAGCCAGGGTCTGGAGCTCGCGAATTGCGCGGCAGGACGCGGATGATTTCTTCATTTCAAAAAAAAAATTAAAAGCAAAAAAAAATATAACTATTACATTGCAGACGGACTAAACTACTTGAAAAAGATTATAGGGATAGCATCCCTCAATTAGGCGACTACATAGTCGGTTGCGGCCGGATGGAAGTTTTGCAAAGTCTCGTCGACTCGCCGATAATCAAACGGTCCGTCTGCAGTCGCGGCGCGAAGTGTCCCGCGGAGAAACGCGTCTCGTAATTAAAAGTAAAACTTGAATCAAAAGTGGAGGGGAGGACTGGGAGTCCGGACCGAAAGGTCCCGAAGTTCCCCGAGTGAGGGCCATAAAAAAAACTCTGATTAAAGTCTCGAAGCTGGTAGCATTGCGTCGACTTTAGCGCTACCTGTTGGGGGCTGTCTGAAATAAAAAAGAATCGACTCGCCCAAGGCGTCTGCTTAAACCAAGGGTTAAAGGGCGCAGTCTAGTGCTACACTCTGGCGGCCTACAGGGTAAGTTGGCTGGGTGGTTAGCGAGTTTGCCGCTAGGTGTCGCGGGGTGGTCCATCCTGGCACACACATTTTTTATGCAAGGCATCCTGGGAGACGGTCGCTGTCTGCTGGGGTTTCTGACCTGTCATTGGCCTTAGGCGAATTCTTAGAACCGAAAGAGAGGGGGGGGGGGAAGTGCATCGACGCTGAGAACAAGCGTCCATGACGTGCTTTTCGAGGAGAGAACCTAATACGTATTCGTGACCAGACTTACTTCTCTCAGCAGCTCTCTGAGAAGTCGCGGCTTGCAGCCCAGAAGCTGCTCTATGCAGTTAGGGTCACGAAGAGAAATGATATTACAGGCTTGAGGCGTGACTGAAGGCGGGGGAAACGGTAAGCTGTCTGCCAGTCAGAGATTAGGCCAGCAAAATATCCGATACGCCGATGGGAAAGGGGCTTCAGAGCACTGAGACAAAGTTTAACTCAGAGGAGTACACCAGGCTAACAAAATAAAAATCACACTATAGTAGAGCAAATAAAATTTCCACACAAAAAAAATTTAAAATCATAATAAAAATTTAAAATATATCGTGTCGAAATTACTAATTAACGGCACACCGTCATCAGGCACAGACAGATTGATATCAGACACTGGAAAATAGGGGGTTTATATTATATGTTCGACCTCGTCTCGTAGCACAGCCAATAACAGACGAGGTCTCCCCTTTAAATCAAAAGTAGTTGGTGCTAACTATTACTTCACTTTCCTCATTGATCTGCTGAAGCAAGATTGTGTTACGTACGCGTGCGAGAGTTAAGAGCGGTCTGTGTTCTCTGTTGCAGTGTGCAAGTATGTCTGCCACAAGGCGTGCGAGAGCAAGGTAAGTGTGACGTCACCATCCAATCCCCCATCCCCCATGTGTGCATCAGCGGCCCAACTCCTGGATTTGTCCGACACCGACACATGTTCCATTGTGTATTTACAATATTGACAATATTTGGCATGCCTAATGTTTTATACCAAGTAGGTATAAGAGAGATCGTTGAAGTGGCGATTTCATATAATTTATTTTGTACGTGATTAGAACAAGCTGACAGCCAATGGTTCAGAATTCAAGGTAACTACCATATATTTTTTGTGCATTTATTTCCTTCTCTTAAAACGGTTGGTATTTGACATTTGTTAAAAAAAAATCTTTATAATAAATATATTTTGGTAAAATTTTTATGTTTATTTATGTCGCAGTTGACACATTATTGACGCATGCCTCGTAGCAATGAAATTCTAACGTGGGGCGAGAAGATTCACAATCATTATAAAGGAGACAAACCTAGTGTTTTAAGGTGATGTTACACTGGAGGCTCCTGCGTGGGTGTGGGTTGTGGGGAGTGTTGTTTACGGGAGGGCTGTATTGTCGTGTGGCCGTGTGCAAGTATGCCACCCCTTCGGTGATGAGTGTGCTGTGGTCGCTGTTGTTTTTCATGGACATCACGACCGCGACTTCTGTTGAAATGTCGTCAGGTGTGCGTGGTTTGAAAATCAAGCATTACTAAACAAGTTGCAAAAAAAATGTTTGTCCCCATACAAATCAAAATCAGTTAACGATTATATATTTTTTCCTCTGAATGTGATTAAATCCTGCCGACAACGTTTGGTGTTAGCAGCAAACATTTCGGTGGGAGACTCGACCACGTCTGCAGTTCGCCTGGATGTAGGCAGCTGTCGCGACACTGATGTATGACGGGTGGTGGTACTCCTGGGGGAGATGTCGATGGTTTAGTATCAGTCCTGTTCTTCACTCAATCACATGAAGAGTTGACGCGAAAGTCGTGCCGGGTGTCACACGGCAAGCTTTCAGTCCGGCACGAGTCACACAGTCTGTCATGCGGTCATGCTGTCATGCTATCATGCTGTCATGCTATCATGCTGTCATGCTGTCTTGTAGAGATACGGCGCATCGTAGTGCAATACCACACCCTTCTCCTTTCGCCCATGACTTGCACTGAGTGACATACCCAGCGAACCACAGGGCGTTGTCGGTGTAGGCTACAACAGTGTGCTATTAGATTACCAGTATTACAAAGCAACATCTAGGTGACCTGTCCGGCAGCAATGTATTGTCAACAACCGCATAAGATCCAACTGAAACACAACCTGTATGACGCCTTTTTTGAACAGACAACATATTGGGACAAGAGGTTCCACATTTCAACGCGCCCCTGACTAAAAAGAAAATGATTAACATGAACTCAAATTTATTTTGAATAGCTGAAATAACTGTATGTGGACGTCCCGGTGGGACTTCTGTCAAAACATCCCGTGTAGTGACACAACAGTACTGGCAATAATTACCCAGTATTTTTGGTGTTTCAACGGACATCCCTTATGTGAAAAAAAATTTCCTGACTGCTGTTTGAAGTGTACTAAGTGCACTGATTTTTTAAAATATATTACTTTTGTTAAATTATTGTCAGCCATAACATTTTGTGTTCGGAGTAGAATCAAACTTCCTCAGCTTGTGCTCGTTGTGAGTGACGCACGGAATACCTGTGACGTGTGTTCTCGCATGCCGGGCTACTGTTCCACAGTCGGTCAGCGGGGTGCCTGGAACAGCTACTGGGCTGGAGGCCGATTTCGTTATCGCGACCAATTTCACTCTCCGCTTGGCGCGGCGACGCCAGTCTAGCTCTACATCGTTCTGTCTTTCCGCTTCTCGTCCCTTTCACATCTTCCTTCCTCTCCGCTTCTCTTCCCTTTCACATCGTCCTGCCTCTCCTCTTTAACACCGTCCTGCCTATCCGCTTCTCCCCTTTGTCACGCGTCCTGGCCGAGAGCATCTTCTGTTTCACTCTAGTTTATGACTCGCTGCTGAAAGGAGGAAATAGCATTTCTTTAACGTATTTATTCCTCTACTGAGAATTTAAAGATGAATATACCTTGGCACTAGCCTTAACAAGGCTGGCATTCTGCAACCGCCTACTTTATGTCTTACGCTTTACTAAAAAAAAATTAGCATATTTTAAAACAAAAAAAATTGGAATACATATCATTCACCCTACCTAAGCAGTTTGGAATATATATTATTCACCCTACCTAAGCAGTTCATGAAATGTGTTTGAAATCTGTTTTTGTTAGTGAAACAGCTACACGTATTTGGGAAAAATGGAACATATTTACCAAACGTATTCATAACTAGGCTTTATAGGCCTACCTCGTTACTTCCCTTGATATCTGCCACAGAAATTGTGCAGTACTAAATAATAATTCCCCATTGCATTGGAGCTGAAAGTGTAGAAGAGTAGAGTTCGCTAAAGGCGATACTGTCTCGAGAATTTAATGAACACGTCTCTTTGTGCTCTCTTTGAAAATCTGTACTCTAATTTGTACACCAATTAATATCGTGGGGAAAAAAAGTTTAAGGCCCTTTTAGCATCAAAAAAATTAAACTTTAGAACAAAATGCAAGTATATTTATAACCTAGCAATGATTTCACTTTTTTTTTTAAATTCCTATATAATTTGTGGATTTTGTGCATATATTCCCCTCACGTAAGTGCGCGAGTATATGTGAGGAGACTGCCGTAAGCTCCCGATTTCTCCACACCCCATTTCCGGGCTAATTTCCGACGTGGCTGGAGTAATTACACACTCTGAGCCCACAGCGGGGCGACGCTGATTGGCGGTTGTAATTACCCGCCACCGAGTATAGGCCGTTTGGACAGGGGAGAGGGGGAGGGGCGTGTCGCGAGGTTCGCCAGGACTTGGGACCACGCTACTGGAGGCAGCTGCCATCTCGCTACCCTCAGCCAAGCTTGACCCCACCTTCGCCGTACTGCGTACCGCGAGATCCAAAACATCGCAGTGGCACATTCTTTGGACTGTCGTGTCTTACCTCAGGAAGCCTACACTGTTAAAACTGTTCACCTTTCATTTACGAAGAACGCTCTTTAAAATTTAGTAAAGGATCTTCGTAAATTTACGGCTATCTTCGTGAATTTACGGAGACTTTGTTCGCTTACTGTGAACGTGAATCCAAAAGAATATTCTTGGTGTATTAACGTTTAAAAAAACTGGTTAAGAGGCCTATACAGACAAAGAGCAACTCGTCCAGCAATTTCAGCGTGTACACTTTCGAGGTGGGCGGGAGACGTGGATTGGTTATCTGGGAAGAGCGTCACCTCGACTGGGAGGCACAGTGGGGGAAATAACTCCCCCCCCCCCCCGGCCCCTCTGCCCAAGGACCGCATTCTTGATGCTGCTGGCGGATCGACCGTATTCTCGAACACACACTAGTGAAATTATGTTTCGGATTTACGTCACAAACTGTCGGAGGAGAATAATAGCGTGTTTCTCAGCGCGGGAAGTAAAATCACTACGCATGTACGTGTTTCTGTGCATTAGTCAGTAAAGTGAAGACTGTGTGACGAGTGTTGGACCGTGCCGTGGCTGGGATGGAACCTTGTGACGTGGACACGCATGGAGGTGCGCACCAATTAGGGCGGGGGA
The DNA here is from genome assembly GCF_032445375.1 of Bacillus rossius redtenbacheri. Lineage (NCBI taxonomy): Eukaryota > Metazoa > Arthropoda > Insecta > Phasmatodea > Bacillidae > Bacillus > Bacillus rossius. The sequence goes on from NW_026962011.1 coordinate 30,694,113, forward strand.
GGCGAGCTCTGCCGCGCTGCTCACAAAAGCACGGGCAGGAAGTCGGCACGGGAAAATAATATAAGGCCAATCAGTCGGACGAGGGTGGCCAGTTGCTGTGGAGCGATTATTGTGGGCGTGTCGCGCCGTCCTGCCCCACCGCTATCACGTGATAATGGCGGTGTTGAATGGCGACCACGTGACCACGCCTGCACGTGTCGGTCCTGTTCCGCCGGCAGCCCCGCTCTGCTACCCTGCCTCAGGTCTGAACCATCGGGCGGGAAGACTCTGCTAGTCCTATAAAAAAAATCTGAATGAAATACACATGTAGGTTATTTTTTTATTATGTGAAACATCTCGGAATACTTCAAAACTGTTCGTAGTGAATAAGTTATGTTTTTTTAATTTTTTTCGGACACATAAGATATTGTTAAATATTTAAAATAAGCATTGCCTGATGCGTATTTCGATGCTATACAATATGAAAAAAAGCTTGGTCCAAAAATTAAAATTTTAATTTCGTTTGATATTTGGCAACAACGCACGAAGAAACAAGGACAGCGCTAACGGCAATCGGCGTGTGTTAGAGAGAGACAGAATGCGCTCATTTACTTCCACACTGCAATCTAAGAGTGGGATGCTCTATAGTATCCCCGTACCACTCTGACGCATGTCGAATGGCTTCGTTGTCTCACATCGATTATTTAAATTCAAGCTTTTAATAGTATTATTATGTGTATATATATAATTGTATTATCTGTTTCTGTATGAAAATTATTTTGGAATTTAGCGTGTGCTGAACTGTTATGAAATATTGCTTAAATGAGCCACTTTTTTTAGACCAAGTTGGCAAATTGCATAGTTCTTTTTTTATAGCGTGAACAGTCAAGTTTACCCTGATTACAAATTTTTCTGTTTTAAGTCGTGCAAAAGATTTTGCAAAGCATTTTTATCCTTCCAAGATTATAGCATTTGTTATTTTATCGATAATTGTTTTCAACTGAATGGTTTTTCAGGATTGTTCAACAAAATTAGAATAGTATAATATGGAAATTTATAGTCACAATAACTAATAATATGGTGAAGGCTTTTAAAGAAAAATTGCTTATTGTTCGAAAACTATGAAATGTTTTCCGTTTTTGGTTCATTGATTCAGAACCGTTATTAATTGGCTCAAAAGTTGCGTCCTGGGGCATCCTATTTATTTTATACTGCGTTACACATTTCGAGGTATGCATCTTGACAAATATTTTTATAATAAACGATATTATTTGGATTGGTAGTGTTACCTAGTCGTTGGAAATTAGAATGGCAACAAGAGCTTAAGGAAACACAGAGCAATGTATAACACATATTTAGTACGGCATGTACAGAGATTTATTCCCACATTATACAAACACATATAATCCTCATACATTAATATAAATTTTCTTATTATGTTGGCTGTTACACATTACTGCTACAATTCATGTTCCAGCGATTACCAACAAAACACCTGAAATAAATTTATACAAAATTACGTACCATTCACTACTTTTTAAACATTTTCTCATAACCACATGAATTATTCCTCAATAAATAATTCTAACTGGACCCTTTTCTTTTAGTTATAATTACAAATTCTTTTTAAAACAAAATACTTAAACCTTCACTTACAGATCAAAATTAGACATTGTTTTAACAGTACCAGACTTAGGAACGAGATATTTCTAACACAATTTAAATTTCAACACTTCTCCCCAAATAAAATTGGCTAAAATATTCAGTGTTGTTTAAGTGATAGCGGCGAGTGTTTTTTTTTATTTCCGTTGATCCTTGACCTGATCACCCCAGTCGGACCGGAAACCATCGACGGAGCGAATTTCTTTATTCTACCTCGCCGCCGTGCTGATTCCCTGATACTTGCACATTTTCGCCGGCTCTTAATTCACACTATTTGGTAATAAAACGAACACTATACTAGTGCAGAGAATTGGAGACAAATCACCTAACATGCTGTTGCTTGAAATTATTTTAAAACAGTTTTTCATTAAAAATTTACCTCCTTGTTTATGTTCATAGATAGTCTTAAACGCCACGACTGATAGTCCCGCTAATGCCACTGCACTATGCCCTTAACGTTTTAATCAAGTAGTAGCACCTTTTATTTTCACCGTATTAATAGAACGAGAAAATATATATATTTTTTTTAAAGTATTGCTGAGCAGAACTCTGTTATGCTCCTAGTCGCAAACCACTTCATGACCCTCGGCGGAATTTTCTATGTTCCCCTTGGTCATTTTACTGCAAAGTCCGACACATACTTTTTACTTCCAAAGTCCCGTGCCAACTTGCAAATTGTTACTGGGCTACCACGGAGTTATTACCAAGTCCGTAACTGACTTGTATAATTTGCGGCCTCTCTTACCGCCTTTTTCGGGATCCGTGCGCAGCTTGAAGACCTCAGCGGGCAGCCTTTCGGCGTCGATGATCGAAGGTGCGGGTCGTGGTCACCGCATTATTCACGCAGCCGGTTGAGAGAAGACTCTGTGGAACTCGTGCTAGCAGCCTGCTTATATACTCGCTGCGCTCCATACTAAAACAGCGAGGAATATTCTGGACATCCTGAATCGGAAACGCGGCTCGGAAACTTCCGACCACGTCCACGTGCTCCGATCAAAGGCGATTCGGCACGAGTGGACCCGAGGATCTGCTATCCAACGCGCATCAATTGAAATTCGCGCGCCGAGTCCGTGCAGTGTATGGCGGGTGGTATCCCACTAGCCCGCAGGGGCGAGTTTCCTCGTTACGCAGTACCAACCTGCGTAACAGTAGTAAATATAGTTGTAGTATGGTATGGTAGTAAGCATAATCGAAGCAGTAGGTAACTCCAGCGAGTCGCCAGCTGGGACAATCACGGAGTGTGTTTACGTCATTATCGTTGCTATCCGTTGTAATCACAGGAGGATGTGCGCAGGGCTGCCTCCAGCCTGTTTCCGTCGTGGCTCGCCGGTGGGAGTGATTAATTAACGTCCGTCCCGCCAATTAATCGCTTCTCTACGGGTCGTGTTTCGTCCAGTGACACCCCCCCCCCCCCCCTCCCGCATCACAGCTGTGCCCGTGGATCCAGGGTCGTTAACGCAAGATTTATTGCACTACGCGACTTGTCCCATCTTCAGACCTCGGTGGGTTCAGTGAACGTAAGACGTAACGAGCTTCTCTGTGCTTACGTGTTACGTCAAGCCACTCGGTCACTTGGTGCTCTTCTTTCGTTGCAGAACCTTTTAATCTGAAGGACTGTGAGTCAATTAGTAATCCTCAAGAAAAGATGTATCGAATCGCAAGCATCCCATAAAACAGTTCTCACCAGTGAGTAGCCAACGAGCAGGTTTAATTTTCCCGAAAGCAAATAGGGTTGTGGAGTCTATCCCAGACGTTGTTGAAACCGGAATTAATACCGTCTCTATTTATATGACAATATTTTACACTCAACGATCAAGATTATTTTAAAAAAATTTCTATTTATACATTTGAATCGACGATTTTTTTTGGCGAGGGGTTTTGTTTTATAAGCATTAAGAACTTTTGAAATATTTTTATCAGCCAAACAAACAAATAAATAAATAAATTTGAGCGGTGTGTTATCTAGAAGTGCACAACTACCGTGCGTGTCACATAGTAACGGAACACAACAGCGCGGGCTTGCCTTCGTGCTTCGGTGCGTGGAACAGGTCGCGGCTTCGGCGCTGACCGCGGCTGTCGCCGGTCGACACCGCAGGTGGCGCCCCGACACTCGACACTCGACACTCGACACTCGACACTCGACACTCGACACTCGACACAAGGCCGCAGCTACCCACGCCACTGCCAACCGCACATTCCCGTGAACAACTATTTTCGAAGTGAGGCTGCACAGCTTTAGTAGTAAGCGAGACAAAGCTGCGGAAGCACAGAAAATGAAATTATTACGACCGACAGTGAGGTATGGGCGTAAATCGAAGGCCAAGGGTGGCAGGGGGTACGGGCCAACCTGGAAACAAAAAGCCTCACACTGTGGACTCACTTGCGCTTGCAAAATTGTACTGTGAAACGGGACTGTTTTCAATGAGAGATATCCCTAATCCTGATGTCGCCCTACAGTTTACATGATACTAGCTGCAACTTGATCCTGTGGTTCTCCAGAGATCCTTAGGATTAAAGCGTGACAGGGGCTGTTTTATAAAAGGCATGTTTAATTTTAGTACGTTACGGCCAAGAAAAAAATGTTTTCCATCCTTATTGGTTTTCCATTCCATGTGATAAATGTTCATTGTTTTTTTACTACTTTTTTCTTTTTCCCAAAATTCCTATCCATTTGCTTACCCGAGCGGATCTTCTCGGGTACCGGGTACTGCCATAGTAATTTGGGCACGTGTACGTCTGGCAACACTGCCTGGCGAGACGGCTCAGCCTGGCGACGGGGGCGGCTGTTCAGGGGCAGGGAGGCCGTGTTATCAGCTCAGCGACACAGCTGCGCGCGCTGTGATTCGTCAGCTGCGATAGGCTGCTGGCGCCCCCCTCGAGGCACCTCCCGCTGGCCACGCCCACCGAGTGTCGCGACTGCAGCGCAATGATTGGTGACTGGTGCGTAAAGTGTATCATGGCTAGAGAAGTAGAGACCCTGAAAATTCGCGGGTTCATTTCGTGTTATGCTAAAATTCAAATAATTGTACCTTAGTGCTGCTTCTGTCATTGGTTCACTATTAATCTGGAGGACTGAGGGCCAATTAGAGACCCTCACTCATAGAAGTGTCGAATCACAGGCCACCCAGTCGAGACGACTCACAAGTCAGCAGCCAATGAACAGTTGGCATTTGCCCGAGTGTGTAGAGGATATTGGAGTCCATCCTGGAGGTCATTGAACCCGCGAATTTTCCGGGTCTCTAATCATGGCTAGAGACATGAAAATTTCACTTTATTATCTGGATGCATTTTATTCAGTCATTACGGGGTTCACGTTTTAAAGGGCGTATTTCTGTTATGCGAGGAGGAATGATAAGGTCGTCGCTCGCTCTTGCTTCTAGCGCGGTATCGCCTCTAAGCGACAAGACTGTGGACTGGCGCGGTCTTCTCGTCGTGCATAGGACAGCTATGAGGTCTTTGAGCGGTAACCATAACATTATATGGCGGAGAAATTAAGATAAAGTTGTAAAGCAAGACCTTTGAGTGATTTTAAGAATCTTTACCGGGCTTTTCATGTCTAAAAATTATTATTCTTTTAACCTTTTCCACTCTCCTAAAATACAGTTAGGAAACGAAATACGGAAATCAGAAACATCCATCCGCCCTCAACGTATTCTTAAATGCCTTTCTTTAACACACACCACTCGAATTGCATGGTTACTTCTGAATCTCTGCCCACCTAATGTACGCAGGTAGGTACAATATTATAATACAGTTATTCTGAAGGAATTTGTAACAGCAACAGCAAATGCCACTGAACACAAGATGTCAACTTGTTTATGGGCAAGTGTGTGGTACTAGAAATTAAGTTTTTTTTGTAGGTCTTTCTAGTCATGGTATAACAGATGGCTGGTGTTGGGAAAATGCTCCTCTTATTTTCCGTAAACATTATTTGTTAAATTAAATAATTGCATTATGCATAAACAGAACATATTTTGAGGATAAAAAAATTACTCTCATATATTCGGATTTAGCTCAGCTAAAACATATCTTGAAAATGGCAGAAATGCTTGTACTTGGGTTGTTTGTGATTCGATATTTTTATTGATGTTAGTTTCTCATTGGCTCTGTGTCCTTCACATAAACTGTGAACCAATCGTAGAAGCAGGTCAAAGGGCTATTTGAATTTTACCTACAGCGTAATGAATCCGTGTGTTTTCCCTGTCTCTACTTATAAATCTCTACTGCGAGCGATGGCAAATATTTTAATAACGCAAGAGGGCAGGGGTTAATGCTTCTTAATCAGTGTTCAAATAAGACGTTTACCGTTACGAGAAAAGTGTTATTTAACGTAGGAAACGTGCCTAGCAGCTGCAACTGGCAGCACGTAGTTCGCCGCGGCGCCGCTAGATGGCACTGGCTTCGAGCGCACGCAGACCAAACATGGCCTTTTTTTTTTTCTCTCTTCCTCCCCTTCTCCATCTGGGCGATCTTTTTTCCCCTCCCGCGGGACGTGATGCCGGGCTGGGGGAAGAGGGGGGAGGCATGACTGTGTGTGTGTGTGTGTGTACGTGCGCGCGTTCAAGCGGCTGCGAGCGCGCCGAAGGTACGTTATCTCGCGCGCGGTCTCCCGGCGAGCGGCGAAGTTCGCGGGTAAAACCCACGCAGGTGCGTGCTTACCGTGGGTTTCGCGTCGGGCCGAGTGCGTGCGCATCCACGCGGCAAGGGTGTTGGGGGGACGAGCAGGGGAATTATCGAACGCATCGGTTTTTCGAAATCCGGCGGAATTAATTCACGTCCCTTCAAAATAAAGCACGGAAAAGTGAACACGTGTGCGTTAAAAAAAAAAAAAAAAAAAAAAAACACGCTTCCCGCATGAGTCTTCAAATCGAAGATGGGTGTCTCCGGAAAGGTAAGAAGATTTTATTGTCCGTTTCATGAATGGATTGTACCGTGCGGATACGCCTGCTTCAAGGTCGTGGTGCTTTTCAGTCAACAATACACTGATATAAATGACGTCCATTTTTTTTTACGTTGACAGGTTGTTTACGGTTACTTTAAGTACGTATCTGAAACGCACAGCAAGCTCTTTTAGCATACGTGATCTCACGGTACATGAATGAGTGCGGTGTATGCAGTATGTAATTACATACGTATGTGTATATTGCATGTGTGTGTTAATATAGTTCCGGACATGCGAGCCGCATCCGTTCCATCCGGCGTACGTGCCGAAAAACAATCCGCGGACCGCTGTTAAACTGATGATGCGTGTCATATGGGCGAACATCGGCCGGGAATGAAATTTGGTCATATGTGTGTATTTTTAGTCCGGGGGGGGGGGGGGGAGGAGGGCTGGAGAGGAATTGTCTGAGCGTCGGATAGGGACGTAACTCATTTAGTCGGCCGACTTGTCTTCTGCGTGTTTCCACGCGAATATGTAAACAAGCGTACTTGCTCTCTCTTCCGCCACTTCCTTTTTGTTCCGGCTACCTAGCGCAGTTTTGTAATTGGCGTTAGGTCACGACGCTATTTTATTTTCACAAACAATAATTTATTGCCATACCCTTTATTTCTTTTTTTTAACGTAAAATTAATTTTATGTTAAAAATTATGTGATGTCATGCAGTATTTGTTTTGTATTATACTGAGCAGTCTTAGCCCGATCTAGTCTTTCACCTATATGCCAGTTTTCATTTTCGCACGCTTAAAGAATGAAATGCAAATGATGTAAACACCTAATGTAAGCAAGGAATGGAACGTCCGACTTTCTGAATTCTAGCCGGGCGCATAAAATAAATAATAAAAATAATTATCTCGTACCAATGCACGTGACATAATTTTGCAGTTAACTTGAGTGTTTTGTCATCCCAACATAATTTTTTTTTACTATAGTGGTGATGTTTAGTTTAATTACATATGTAGCCATAACAATTTTTATTTGAAACTACGCTAAGATACATGTGTATAGCAACAATAAATTCCATTACTAAGCAGAAATTATAAACATTTTAGAAAACGAATATGAAATTTTAAAATCGGTGATAATTTTTTTATGGTGACAAGTTTTATGTTTAGAAATAACCGTTTATATGTAGCTTTTGTTTCAACAGTTTAGCTGTAGGATATAGTTAATAAAACTAATAATTTTTTTTTTGTTTTATGATATTTTTTCAAAACTGAGATCATTGATGTGCTTTGTTCAAAATGTTATTTTAAAGTCTTGAGAAAAGCGTGAAAGCAGCAGTTCTTCACAGTGCCACAAACTAAACTCAATCAGTATCGTACAAAAAATGAAAACCTAAAACAAATAAAAAGTAATAACCGTGCAAATTACAAGTGATAGTCCAACAAAACGTTAGTGAACAGTCCAGAAAGAATCAGTTAATTTTATGTGTGTGTAAAATATGTAAATAGAATACCGTATAAACTCATTTGGTCTTCTAAATGACGTGCATTCTTAAGTGACGAGTGTTTACTAACTAAATTTTAAAAAAACCTTGACATGCAAAAATGGTTCTTTCTGACCCCTCTGAGGGGGTGGGGGAGTTTATGAGTTTGCTACAGATAAATTTTCCTAATGATTATTAAATAGTTAAGAATGCTTTTAGCTCGGTGTCAGGTTACCTCTAAGTGGCGCGGTATTTCGCACGAAGGGCAGGTTCGCCTACCTAATTAGGCAGATTGCAAAGGAAGGATCGCTGTTAGTTCGCAAAGTAATCACTAAATTAAGAGCAGCGTAATATATATGAGAGGAATGAAGTAAAACTAGGTTTATGTTTCATTATGCGAAGTGCTTCAACTTCGTTAGTAAGATTTTTTTTTGTTGGAAAAAATGACCTTGCTTATATGGCTCCTCATGCTGTTATGATAGTCTGTGTGGACGAGCGGAAACCTACATAATGTAAGCATCGAGCATGCTTACAATGTGTTATTCATGACTATTTTGAGAAATAGTATCTTAAACTTTAATTCGTGCAAAATTTTAAACATAGTTTTCAAGAGTGTTTAAGGTAGAGAGTGAGCAACCGGTCATTTACAGCATCATTTCATCATGGTTTTCAGTTTTACTTATTATTTGATTGTCTTCACGTCCCTACATTTTATGGCAGAGTATTCCTTTTTGATATTTTTTTCGCATTAAACACACATTCGTCAGTAAATTTCACTTTCAAAAAGCTTTCCAGCTAAACCATAACTTACAGAATGACTGACTGTAGGCCTGATACAAAGTTTTCTCCATCCAAAGACCCCAGTGGCTGACTTCTCTTGGTGTTTCATCGTTCTCGAGACAGTGGTAAGGTAACTTCTCTTTAAGGTAGCCTAACGGTGCTGGTAAGTGCTGCTGGGATATTTGAACCAGCGGGGTTCGGGAGGGGTGAAGAAGGTTGGTAGCTTGGTTAGGGGCGTACACTGTCGATACCCAGTGATTGAAACGATACCTGCGACGGAACTTGCTACTACGATTCTGCGAAACTGGCCAGAAAATTTAACCTGGGTTCGCGATTTCTATATATATATATATATATATATATATGCAGTGCCTATAGCAAACATTACAAACTGCTCCAAGTCAGTGAGTGTGTAGCAGAAATGCACTTGATTATGTGAATTCTTAAAATTTGTTAGTGACAAGTTCACTGATTAATTTGTGATTTCCCCTGGTATTCACCCAGTTAGAGACATGAGGTGTACGATGCATTTATTTTAGCCTATAGTCCGTTTTAAAGGTGGATTTACTAGCTATTGTCAGCCACTGACCAGTTGGCGCCGAAGAGGCGACAGAACCAGGTCACGTGACTGTGCTGTCAAGATGACGTATTAGCGCGAGTTTCATCAATCAGCCTCTACGGGATACTAGTGTACGCTGATTCGCCGAGAGAAACTTTGGGCTCCGTCAGTATCTCCAACATCTCCAGTGCTGTAGGTTACCCTCAGTCTGTGGCTAGAGCCACAATTTGTTTATAGCATTCATTGGGTAGCAAAGTAGACTTAAGATATCTTTAATAAAACAATTAGAGTTTTTAGGTAAAAATGTAATCGGGGTGTCAAATTACATGCTAGGTATTTTTTTTTCTTCAATAAATATGCTCATTCAAGATTTGCCGCTGTGACATCACAATCCAAGATGGAGTTCGGTCTTGACCTGCTCCCTGTTCCCCAGCCTGAAACCTGTCCTTCACTTCTCTATTCTCTACTGCTACCGATACAAACCGTTCTTGTTCTACAGCCTGAAGCCTGTCCTCCACTTCTCTATTCTCTACTGCTACCGATACAAACCGTTCTTGTTCTACAGCCTGAAGCCTGTCCTCCACTTCTTTATTCTCTACTGCTACCGATACAAACCGTTCCTGTTCTCCAGACTGAAACCAGTTATAAATCTTTACTGTGCTAGGAAAAATTATTTTATACTTTTTAGTCCATTTTCAAAACATTTAATTGTTTTTAAAGTTTGATTACTAATTGTCTGCTTTTTATTCTTGTGTGTGTGTGAAATTTTTCTATTCAATTTAATTTTTAGTACATATTAAGTTTCTGAATTTATTCTTAACCTCATTTAGATTGCAATATAAATTTGTGATAGTGAATTTTAAATATCTATTAAAATACGTGTAAGGGTGATAACTAAAAATGAGGAGCGCTTGCAATAGATAATATTAAGCAGATAAGCCGTGACGGACGCACCAAACGACAGTGCATATCAAATTCAGTGCAACATCATCTATGGACGAAGTTCTAAAATAAACTTTAACCAGCGTCTTTAGTTTGCTAGTTGCCGTGAGATTTGCTAAGGAGGAAGTTGCCTGACATTGCTATATGGTCGTGTGGCGGACATTTATCCTATCCCTGTAGGCCAGAGAATGCTGCGTTATGCATCCCGCAAAACAGCACTGTTCTGCTCGTAGCCTAATTCGAAACAAAACAAAACAAATTTGTAACAAAAAAAAATAAACTGTAAATAAAGCGAGTTAATATTGCATTGTTAGGGGCAGGCATTTTTCGCGAAAAGATCTGCACACCTATTAGACTGCAACAAGGTATACCCGCACCAGCAGTTTCTTCCTTCTGATTAGCGTCCGTCTGCGAGAGAAGTCGTTGCCTTTTTTGGCCGAGCCATTCAAGACGCGTTTGCTTCCGCACTGAATTACTGTGATTGGTGTTGTTACAATCGACATTTACCTGGAAGAAACTCACCGAATCACGAAATACAGACGATGCTACAGTGTTTTAACTTTCAGCTGGTCTCAAAATCTTTTCGCGAAATCTACATGGCCCTATGCATTGTCATCCAGTTCTAAGCTATGTTCAATGTTTTAAGTCTTTAGCTGATCGGGAAGTTAGTTTAAAATCGATTCCAAAATTTGTACCGGACAGACAAACAAGGAATCGAGTTAAAAAAAAAAATTAAAATAGGAGAGGTGGCCATGGCAACAGTCGCTGCCTTGGCTGGCCAATTCCCAAACAGAAGCTCAAGGTTCATGCATAGTTGACACCCAGCATGGTCAGGCATACGTAGAGACCTGCAAAATTCCCGGATTCATTCGGTGATACTCTAAAATTCAAACACATATACCTCTTAGATAATTTTGCTATTGGCTTACTGTTCATCTGGACGAATCTCAACCAGTTTATAAACCCTCAAGCAAAGAAGGATCGAATCACAGACAAACCAGCTGAGACGACTCACAAGTCGGCAGCCAATGAACTTGCGTTATTTTGCCCGAGTGTACAGGGGTGATGTGCAGTCCATCCTGAAGGCCATCGAAACCGCGAATTTTGCAGGTCTCTAGGCGTAGGCTTCGGCCCGAGGCGCAGACGGCTGCAGGTCTGCGCGCGCCTGCCAGACACCACGAAGACGCGCTCCGTCAGGCCACGCCGGGGCTCAGACTTGTTGCTTAATCAGGCAACACCGTCGCAGGGTAAGCTGCAACTGTACTGTCATCATAGCCATTGCGGGCCTCGAGGTCCGAGTGCAAGATCCGGGCATCGAACCGCGGGCCCGCGTAGAGTTCCAGGCCGCGGATTGCCGCCCACTACCTCCAGTTGTTTTAATGGTGATGTAGAAAACGGATGTTTGGTGACCCTTAGGTGTTGTGAGTTGGGTGGTTTGGCGGGGTTGCAGTCAGGACTCGAACCCGTGCTGTGCTGAGGGCGATTACAGGAGCACAGTGGGAGAATGTGTGTTAGTGTGATTGGGTTCGTGGGTTCGACTCCCAGAGGAGAAGGTTTCAGCGGGCTGCATGCCCGACGCTCCCTATTTCGGGTGTGCAGGTTGTTAGCTGGCTGTAGTTTCTATTCGTATTGGGTGTGTGAACAGTTGGATGAGTTATTGGATGGTGTAGGTTGATGGTGACTGTGAGTTTTGTGGAACTTGGTTCGCAACGAATGGTAGACCTGGGTGAGATGTTGTATGAGTACACTCCTCGGGGCGACAGTCCAGCCCCAGGCCACGCTGGGGCCGCGGCGGCCCTCCTCCTGTTGTGACAGTGGACATTGTCCGGCGATGGGAGGCAGTCCCCTCTGGACCGTTATTGGAGCGACCTCCCCGCTGACCCGCCGGCCGGCCATTGAGAGACAGATGGCGGCGCGTTCAAGGAACCCCGCGCCGATCACGAGGCTTCATCTTCGTTTTTGTACAGTGCCGTGGCTTCTCCGCGGAAACAACGCATTTTTGCAAGTTATCTTAAACGTCAAGCAAAACAAAAAAAAAACACCAAATAAATTTCTGCGTATTTACAGAAATTCGGTGTTTAGAAAACGTAGGGCGTCCTTTATTCTGCTATAATATTTGCCAGTTTTTTCTCTCTATAATTTCACCAAAATGAAAAGGTTTAGGTAGTGTGTGAATAACAGTACACTCTATTTTTTTTTTGTAAATGGAACAGAAATATTCATGTATAATTACAGATATTTGTAAATTTGTACATTTACATGAAAAAAAACAACTTATAATACAAAATAGTGTTCGCAGTAATACTGGTTTCGGATTCTTACCCGGGAATTTATACTTTGCGTTGTCCCAGTACCTCCGATGGTTAAAGCTATTTATGATCCGTTCCCTGAATAGCTTCCCAGTATTAAATGAGCACATTTATAAGCATAACAAAACAGAATAAAATACAATCATTTAGTATTCAATTAACGCGTTCATGGTTTAACAAATTTATGATTGAATGAAATATCAATTAAAATATAATGTTATTCGCCAATTTCGGTAAAAATTATCAGTGTTATCTTGAAACACTTATTTTATATGCAAAACTAACCATAGCCATGTGTTGTACAAAGATACAATATCTTTCTTGTAGTAGTACAAACTATTTCTTATCAACTGGTTACCAAAGGAATCTTTTGTAAAAGTACTTTTACTGAACATTTGTACTTTCACGTGGACTTTAACAGAATTTTTTTTTTCTGTGTAGTCTTGCCATTGAAAGCCGCGATCCTTATTAACGAACCTTTATTGGGAGAAGTATGCCGTCTTAGCAAGAAGCCAAGCGACTTCAGTAATCTTCAAAGACATGTCAGACGAAAAGTTGTATTTATCACAGATAATTTGCAAACATATGAGAACGTTTATGAATTCAGCTCATCACTAAACAAATTCGTGAAATTTTCTTATCTGTGTTGATTTGTTTGTTCGTGTGAAAGAGAGTAAAGGGAGTTTTATACTAACGTTTATCGGCTATAAAGTATGTGTTACCGCCGAACGTTAATGCAAATAAACTTATAGCTATCAAAGGATCCTGAACTTCCTGATTATTGAATAGATTATGATGAGCTGACAAAGTGTGTATTTCCCAACAAATTGTCAACATTCTGGAAAGCCAGGAAAAAAAATCAGGGAAAAGTCAGGAAAGTTAGAATTGGTTGGGGAAAGTCAGGGAATTTAATTGAAATTCGGGAAAAGTAATGTAAATTCCCCAGCGGCAGTAGTTTTAGGGGAAAATATCATGCTCCAGTCTGCCCCAACCTTACCGAGAAATTTTTTTTTTATCCAGGCGGTGGTTTATTGCACAGTCATGCACACCATAAAATGGTGATTCAAGGTTCTGTTTGTATAGCTATGGCGATGGTAGAGTCTGGATTTTCTTTAATTGTTTCAGAAAATTTGCGATGTCAGGGAATTGGTAATTTTTGTCGGGAAAATGCGAGGTAATTATCGTAGGAGATGTGTGTGGACCACTTGCATACGTGTATAAACACGAAGAAACAAAGGGGAAATGACTTACGCCCCGTGGCGCGACGTCGCGCAGGGCTGGCGCCAGTGAAGCGAGGACCACACGACAGCTCGCGAGGGATACCGAACACGTGACCCCGCTGCGGGCGTAACTGTTCCTCCTGGAGGCCGCAGCCGGCCGAACCCTGGGCGAGGAGAAATAAGGCTACAAAAACGTTTTCTTTACGAGTGTTTTCTTCTTTTTTTCTCTCTCTCTCTTCCCCGAGGGACTGGCGGCTGGCTGCCGCAAAAGGGCGTGAAAAGGGTTCGTTTTTATTGGGGCCTCTGCCACCCCTGTGGCTTTTGTAAGAGCCGCCCTCACACCCCTCCCCTCTGTACTGTCTCTCTCCCCCACCCGTGGGTTTGAATGGCTATGGCAATCACGGTCTGCCTAGCATCATGGGAACTTTGAACTATCGTCTCTTATATTTCCTTTTGTTTCATGCACATAGGCCTAGGCCGCAGTGTTAACTATTCGTAAAATCCTTGGGCCGTAGATTACGTTCTCTCTCTCTCTCTCTCTCCCCCCCCCCCCACACACAACCCGATCACCACTTGCGTATCGTCTAGATTAGTTTCCTGGATCGTGAATTAGAAACATTAAATTTTCACCCCTTCAAAATACCCCTTGACTTTACAGACTAACCTAGATTTCAACGTGATAGATAAGAAATACGATTGTGTTGAGCTTTGCTGCAAGTCTTCGCCTGTATAACTGTAAGGTTACCGAATTCTCAGAAAAAGGGGAAGGGGGGGGGGCAAATGTCTAGTGGTCATTAGTCACGTGCCGGATCCGGAGGGGGGGGGGGGGGGTTAGAACCAGGATTCCTTGCCGGCGAAAAAAAAAACGTGGCGGACGTTGCCGCAGGCCCTGTTTTTTTCTGGGTTACGCCCATTTCCCCCACTCCCCATTCTCATATCGTGCACTCTCGTCTCCAGCGCCCTCGATGGCAGCTGTGTCACTGTGTCTGGCGAGGCTGGCGAGGCCTTCAGCATCTCCGTGGAGTCCCGCGGAGTCCTGCGTAGTCCCGCAGAGTCCCGTGGAGTCAGCGCGGGATGCAACCCGAATGGCCGGGACAAGAGTCGAGCATGAGCCCTCTGCGCCATGCCTGTCCATGTCATGCATGTCGGAGCATGCATGTTCTCAGTGGTTCCAAGGCTGTGGAGCGTCCAGCCCTCGGCGGACAGAGGAGGTCAGCTAGTCTGGGGGAAGGCCGTAGAATTATTTACAAATCTACGAACTTCTCATTTTGTGCAGTATCTTCACGTGTAATTGTTTGTTGTACGACGTTACTGAAAACTGAATGGTGTGACATTAAGTGGCTACGTTGAGTTTGTTTTATTCCACTTTAAAGAGAAAATGTTGCTCATGTATGTAACTATCATGCTGGGAAATAAAAGTCAAGTAAAGTACCAGGACGTGTTTTTAACGATGTTACCATATTATACCTAAAAACACGTGTTTTCCTTGTCAAGCAGTATTCTTTTGACGGTCCTTTGTGACGAACTGATCGGAAAGTGTTCGGTTTGACGTGGGAGACTCCAAAAAATTATTTTTGTGGTCTTTTACAAGGAAAGCCCTTGGAAACTCAGTTGCCAACTATATCACTTGCAAAACTACAAGGCAGAGCTTTGCGCCGTTTGTAATTTTACAAAGCTCTACCTTGCAGTGTTACAAGTGGTGGCATGAGCCCTAAAGGCCTGGGAGGCGCTGCCGTGTGCGATCTTCGACGCGGCAGACGCCGGGATCGCCTAGCAGCAGCTCATCTCGCGGTCCCGCGGCGCGCGACCTTGGCGCTTCACCTCGCGAGCCGCGGCTGTGGCAAGACCCCGCGTCTTCGTCGCGGGCCTTACGTAACCCCACGTGCATAATTACCGAGCCTTGCGTCAGCCTGATACGTGATTCTCGCTTGACAAACACCTGGCGATTTGCGATTGTTCCTTCTTTCACCGTCCGTCACTCAGCAGTTTGTTCGCAATATGTGCAAGGGTACAGCTTCATGGTTTGTTCTTACACCTAGTTGCCTCTCCCATAAAGACAAAACGATATTTTTTTTAATAAACCAACAAGTATTAGGCATTTTACCAAGATTATATTACCGAAAAGGTTGATTTTCCAATGATAATGCCATCATCGGGTTTATGACGTGACGCGGAAATAATTTCTTCGCCTGTCGGTTAACGAGTTTTTTCCCCAGATTATTTGTTGTTACCCGTGGACAATTTTAAACGAACATTATATTTGCTCATAAACTTGAGTGCTAACTAAATTTTCAAAGATAAAAATTAAACATTACAAAATTTAACCGGAAATCTGTTTTACTTACACGTAACTCAAAATTAGGCATTGGCAGACACTTGCTGGAATGTAATAAATGTTTTAAAACCATGCGTTGCCAATGCAAGATGACGAGAGATAGTATTATAGTACTAGCAGTCACAAACAGTGATGCAGTAGTTAAGCCGCGCAGTGATCATGCTGAGTAGGGATGCTTGAAGGTGCTAGGAGCAAGCGTGTCTTACTGAAAAACGAATTGAGGAATTTCTGGGCTGGTATTTGAACTCTGTCTCAACCCCAAATGAAAAACCAGTTTTTATTTCAGTTTGTGAGTCTATTTATGCAAGTGAGGTCATGTTCCAATATTTATAATTTATTTTTATTATAATTAATTACATTATTATTTAATGAATAATAAAAATTTAAAAAATTGGAATAAATATCCAGCATATTTATTAATTTTCATTATTAATTAAAATATATCGCGATTATTTTACTAGATTAAATACATAATTTTTTAATTTGATTGAATTTATACTTTACCAAAAGTATTTCTAATATCACTTCAGTCCTTTTATTACGTTTTTTATATGAATTATTTACATGCAAAAATTAAGTCAGTTTTTATTATTATTATTAAGTAGGTATAACTTGTAACGCGCGTACATAAGTACATGCTCACATTTGTTTTTATTGAAAAAAGTTAATATCTTTTCACTCAACTTTTATTTTTGCATTTTCTTAAAAACATAAACATATGTTTGATTAGGACAAACATTTTTGTCACATAAATTACATTTTTTTGTGAACCAACAGTAAAAAACTGGATCTATGTTTCTTTTACTTTATTATTACGAAACAGAAAATTAATTAATTAAGCGTGACCGCCAGAAAAAAAAAACAGGTTGTAACCTGTCAGCTGAGTAATGAGTCGTGTGTTCCAAGGAACTGTGCCTGTATTTCCTGGAAAACCTGTTTTAAAGTGATAAGTGAATATAAACAGGTTCTTCAAGCTGTTAATGTTATTACAATCGCACACTAAGAGCGCCATTTGAATAACGACGACACGTAAACTGTTGACATCGGACCAGTATTTTTTTAATATACTGGCTCGCGGGACACTCTTGATCGATATAGCTGTGCGCTTTAAATAAAACAAAAAAAAAATTGGTTGTCTGTAAAGTCGGTTTACGGACGATAGTTTAACGTGACGTCATAACAAAACATTGATGAAATGATTGCATAATTTTATGAATAAAACTGAATCATTTTTATTGAATTATCACTATTATGTATGGATACAAAGAAGGAGTGAAATGAAATGTACAATTTAATTGGTAAATTTACTTTTATTTGCACTCATTAATTCAAATATGTTTATTACTTTAACGAAGAGATTATTTTAACTATAACTTTTATACGTGTTTGCTATTTAACTTCTTCCTATCTGTGTTATTCTGTTAAGGATAGGACGTTGATAGGAAAAGTAGAAAACGAATGGGAGTGTTTCAAGTTTAATGTGCCTCAAAAAAGTCAAATCGATGGTTGTTCCAATCGAGTGGAAGAGAGATAGATGCGGAGCAAGCGTACAATGAGCGTAACGGGACACAGCGTAACGGGAAACTTTTTCGTGCGTGCAGCCGGCGTTCGTCGATTTATTA
Organism: Bacillus rossius redtenbacheri; assembly: GCF_032445375.1. NCBI lineage: Eukaryota > Metazoa > Arthropoda > Insecta > Phasmatodea > Bacillidae > Bacillus > Bacillus rossius. Next base: position 30,711,889 of record NW_026962011.1, read on the forward strand.
AACGTCACATCAAAAAATATTTATTAACTAAATTTGTAGGAAAACCAGTAAAGAATGCACTGTTGAAATCTCTCTGGTTATTTATTGTCTAGCTGTCGTGTTTTCAACTGATTCTCCATTCAGGGAAATATTAGCTAAGTGAGATTGCATTGGTAATAGCAACGTTGCTGTAACAAACAGGGCGTACGATATCAGGCCAGGCGAGTTTGTTAATGATGGCTAGATGTGGGAAACATGGTGCGCTGACCACTGGACCACCGCGGCCTGTATGGCGTGTGCTGTGGTCACGACATAATTAATGGGGACAGACAGATTAAAAAAGATACATTTTTGTTTCAATAGTTTTCATGCCATAACAAATTTTTAAAGTGTAATATTGAAATTTTATCTTCGTTTAAGCATAGATGTACATTAAGAGATTTACAGTGACCACAAGATAGTACTTATCTTATAATATTACAATTGTAGTCGTTTTAAAAAAAAAAGTAAAAGAATTGATTTCACGAGGTAAAACTAATTGTAGCAGCCATTTACTATTCACTTCATAAATTCCATTAATCTGTAAGTCCTACAAATTGTTGAAATCGAAGTGGAGTCTTTGGTTCTCATCTCTGTCCTGAATGTTCGCACTAAACGAGGCCCCTATCTCTATCAACATATATACTCCCCATATGGGACAGAACACGTGCTTAGCGTGGCGTCCTGAAGCGTTAGGAAATAGATACGCTACAACGAGGGACAGGCAACCCACCCCAGCATCATGGCCACCATTCAAAATATTTTTTGGTTGATTCAGAGGATGACCCTGCCTGAAGAGGACCGCAAAGCGATTACCGAAGGGACTATAGTCGCCGCACGATAAGTTCATACTTTTAGGAAGCCCTGCTTCAAGCTGGGATCTATTTTCAAGGTGACTATGTATCCTTCCGCCAAATATCAACAATAACATTGCCATGTGGAAAACCATGTGACTACCACATGGCAATGTTTTGGTTGGGTAACTGTCAAATAGGGATGTAATTAATGGATAATAAAATTACACTGCAATTTTTATAATTGGTTAAATGTCAGTAGAAAATGTCATAACACCATGTTTAATAATTCAAATATTAAATATAAAAAAATCTAAGCAAATTTTTATAGTTTAGAGTTTAAACCCAGCGTGGTGCTGTGTCTTCACATAATATCTATAAAAATTGATGTTAAGTTTTACAAAAGAAATTTTGCTGCTTCGAGATTACTATATCACAAAGTGCTATGGTTGAAAGCATGAAAATTATGTCAGTATCATTTATGAAGAATTTAACTTTAAGAAATTATTCAGTATGAGGTAGCTATGTAAACTGTTAGTTTCCTAAAGCCGTGAGTGCCAGGCACATCACTGTCATTACATCGAGAGGTCATTTGTGAATAGAAAATAACAAATAAGGGTAAATATGTAGTTGGGCGGTAGTTGCGAAAAAAAATGTTAAAAATCCGAAAATACCTTTATTGTATGCTCTTCAACTTCCTCTTTTCATTAAAAGCGGCGGAGGTAAGAAATTCCAAATACTTTAGAAGATATCGAATTTTTAAATTTCATCACAATACCAGTGCATTAATGTGGCGATTATCATTGTTTCTTGTTTACGTACGAGTATCTACTTTTTTTATTGGATAATGATGTCACGTGATTGTTCGTGATAGGCCAGAATTCAAACGAACCAATACGTGATTATTTAGTTCATTTATTGTTTAAAACGGTGTTTAATTACCGCCTCCAACTTAGGTGAGTTTTTAACGTTCTAATTTTGAAGTCTTATTTGTTATTTTGATATTGTTGCGCAAGTAATAAGTAACAAAAAAAATACGTGAGTTATTACTGTGCATCCTTTGTTACGAGTTTGTTATGTAAGGTCAGTTACATTATAAATAATTTAAAACTAAAGAATAATTAAAATTAATTCACATTATTTTTAATGTCGGCTTAGTTTGAAAGTATAAATAATGTAACTGACCTGACCTAATCAACCATTTTATTAATTACGCATTGACGATTCGCGTATTCACGAACACACAGCAAAATAACAAAAATGGCGTCGCTCGAATGGTTCCACAGGTCTTGTATTGCAAAATTAAAAAATTCTATATCTCCTAAAGTATTTGGAATTTCTTATCTCCGCCACTTTTAATGAAAAGAGGACGTTGAAGAGCATAAAATAAAAGTATTTTCGGATTTTTAACATTTTTTTTCGCAAATACCGCCCAACTACATATTTACCCAAGTTAGTAACACTTTTCTGGCACTACGAACCAGGGTATGAAAAAATCCTGATTTTTTTTAAAAAATCAAAAAAATCAGATTTTTTTGATTAAAATCGCGGTTTTTTGATTAAAATCAGATTTTTTTTATTAAAATTTAAAAAATTGTAATCTGTGTAATATACAGTACATTTTCATGACTGTTTTCATGACTTGACTTTGCTCTACAGTACAATTAATAACAGATTAATTCATTTTGTAAAGACAACTAGCATAATTTTCTTTCTTTGAAATAACCACATTTTACATTGCATAATGTTTTAAGGAAACATTAATGATGTCACTTTATGAAAATTTTTAGTACAGTAACATAGTTAACATTAGTAAAAAAAATGTCTTATAGAAAATAACTACATCATTGAAAATATATAATATTTTAATGTAACTTTGTCACTTCTGTCATCGCTTATAGTCTTATAGTACAATTGTTCTAAATAAAGTAATTTAAATCAAAACCACAATTTCCTTTTGTTCTTCTCAGAATTGCACACATTCGAGAGTATTCAAAGTAATACTTCTACATAAAATATTACTTATTAAAATTTTTAAACAAAAATACAAGTTTTGCAGCTTTTTCTGTACCCATTCGATTTCTTAATGTTGACTGAACCAAACCAGACATACCAAAGAACTGAAAATTTCCTTCCTACAGTTCTAAAATTAGCATTTGACATTGTTGGAAGACAAACCTGTTGCCAAAGAGATATGACTGACACACACACACAACACAAACACATGAGGTAGAGGAGAGAAGAGAGAAAATGAGATGGCATTTAAAGTTACATTCCACCCACCTATATTTAATGTGTTTCAAAATAACCATAAATACATTGTAGAAGAAATTAAGTACTATTCAATTTTCATTCTATCTTTGCAGCAATCAATTTTTATGTAAGTAGGCATGATTACTTGGTTTAAACAATACAGTATAGGAAATATTAACGTTCATATTATCATATTATAAATTTATTTTATTCACTGATTTAAAAAAAAATCACATGATTTAAATCATGAGATTTAAAAAAAAATCACATGATTTAAATCATGATTAAAATCACGATTTAAATCATGCTGATTAAAATCAACATACCCTGCTACGAACCGAGTCAAGTATCGGTTAAAGGTTATGGCTAACCAACATGTGTTTTGTAATTAGAGGCATTATTTTCTATCAAGCAGAATAAATTTTAAATTCAAATTCTAAGTTATACATTAAACATTTCTGTAAGTGTGTATTTTTATGTGTATGTGGTTTGTCTCATATAAAAACTATATCACTTAAGTATGTACAATGCAGAAAAGAAATTGTTGCCATAAAAAACTTAACTTAAGAATCTGTAATAAAATAAATGTATTAAATAAATCGAAACTCAGCAATAAATTATCACTACCATCAATATTATGTTATATCCTGTAATGAAACTAATGTTTAAGAATCACATATAAACACAGCAGAGAAATTACATATCACTAAACACGTTATCCAGAACACCTGTAATTAAAAAGCATACATTAGCACATTTACCCTGAGCATATATTCAAATGCTGTATTTTTTTATGGTTACAGGTGTTAACAAAAAGTCATGACAACAACCTACGTAGAGTTGAATTTCTACTCAAGTTTTTTAAAATGCATTCTAATTATTGACAATTATGTTTCCTAACCTATTTACCAAACCTAATTTCATGTAAATAAACCTCATTTGGGTTGGGTTAGGTTACATTATGTTGGTTGAGGATAGGTTATGTTAGGTTAGTATCTGTGTACATGCCCTTACATTTAATATGTTTTGCTTGTGGGACATTACCTAATATATAAACGAAAATATAAGAACGTGTCTGTTTGTAATTTGCCCGACATTCAAAACAAGAAAGCTGCGAGGAAGGTACTTTTACACTATTTTACAAACACGCCCCACACTAACGGAACGTTTTCACGCACATACTTTCATAACGTGTTAATTAGTAACTAACTTTTTCACGGTCGTGACGCCCAGATCTAGAAGAAATGCTGTCATTTCTGCGACATCACCCTGTTCCAGTTGACCTGTATTTATTAACATCGTAACTCTTCGTGCCACATCGATAATATCGTGCTGTCTCCTTCTTCTTTACATTCATTTTAATAACCTAACAAACCGTAATAACTAACACAAAGTTACACTGTAAAAGCAATAGTTCACTACAAGTTACAATTAAGACAACCCTTTAAAATTAGAAAATTAATTAGTACACAAATACACTGGATGTTTTCGGAAAATCAGAAGTCGTTTTGAGCAAACGAAAACAAGCGTTCAACATGGCTCGGGCCGACACACAGTTACGTAGGTGATTCATCCGCAACAGCTTGCAACGTCATCTGTAAACAAAATAACTTAACTTTCGTATATATTAAACAATATTACTCCAGGATCTGGAAGTAAACATATGTGAAACATTTTCAGCAATATTTATCGTTATTTCAGCTGTTCAAAATTACATACTAAGGAACTATTTCTTCAAGTGTGTAGCCAACATACCGATAAATATCGTTGCCACGCGTGTTTAAAAACTTACATATAAAATTAACAAATACAAATTATTTCAGTATTCATACACACGTACGGAAACGTAATAGCTTGATAAATTATGTCGTCCTATTTTGTTTATTTATTTGTCAAACAAATTGCACAATAGTAAACCAAATATTCTTAGTTCCATTTTTCAACAGTACGCTCGAGGGAAATACAACATGACCCGACTGCCGAACCGAACAGCTGCGGTGATTCCCGCTGACGGCGCTCGGCGCTGCGCAGACAGGCCGGCCGCCAGCCGTCTGCGCCTGCGCCGTGTCTGTGCGTGGCCACTTCTGCGTGATTAGCTAGAGACCAGCAAAATTCGCGGATTCATTGACCTCCTCTAGGAGAGACTCCACAGTCCTTTAAATACTCGCGGAAAGTGACACCTGTTCATTGGCTACTGACGCGTGAGACGTCTCAACTAGGCTGTCTGTCCGTAATTAGGCACTTTCTTGGTTTAGTGTTTCCCATTGGCTCACAGTTCCCCGGATAAAATGTGGGCCAAACGCAGAAGCGGTGCGATGGTATAGTTGTTTTGATGCTAGCCTATCGCGAAATGAATCCGCGAATTTTGCATGTCTCTAGTGATTACTATCGGCTGAATGGTCGGGGTGCTTAAACAGTTTTAAAACACTGCATTTTATTAAAGTGCTTGCGGTTATCGACGGATATTCTAAATCATGCTTACTGACCATCATCAGACGTGTTCAAGCACCATTTACGCCAATGTTTTGGGTGTGACAATATTAAGATTTCGAGGTAAAAAAAGTGACTTCGACTACGTCACAGCAAACCTTCTCCTGACAATTTCTAATTCAGTGGATAAATACCAACAATTACAACGTCGATCTTGAAACACCTTCGTATTTGTTTTTTTTATTCAAACACTAATATGATTATCATTTTACTAACGTAGTGTATTATTAAGTTCAGATAAGTGAAATTCAACTATTTAATAACACTCGACGTGAGTCAATTTGGCGACCATGTATATTAATTTCATTAATATAATTATTAATTCAAATATAATATAGTACAATTAATAATATAAATATTAATATTAATTTAATAGTGCTCAAATTAGCCAGATTGAAGCCCTATAAATTACTGACAAAATTTAAGTTCGATATTCCAATATGTGGTCGCCAACTCGACACACATTAATGCTTGAGAGTAACTTAATATAAACTGCAAGTACTCCCAGCGTCTGAGGTTGTGGTCGTCAGCGCCTTATTTCAAAACCTCAAGACTGTGAGTTGGAGTGCCATTACTGACATTAGTTAGTGAGCAAACACCTGTTCTTGCAGAGCAGATCGCTACTCGACTGTTACGTTGGTTACATCAAACATGATACATGATACCACATTCTGAAAATATCTGAAACGATAATTACAATTTTTATTTGCTATAGACGACACTGTGATATAATGCGCACTTAGTTTATACTAGAAACCAAAAAAATCAATATAAACGGGGTGAAGATGTTTGTATCTGATACTTGTTGTTCATCACTAATTGAATACGTGGCTCTCATCTTAGGTATAGGTTACATTTACAAGTTTACTTATAATTCTGCTTGAAAAATGCTGTGGTGTAGTTATTCCGCTACTTAGGCTAGTTACAATAAAAAAATACAAAAATTAAATAGAATAATAAACAAATTTTATGCTGCATCTAATCGATTATAATAACTGTTACCGAAACTTAAATTATTAGAGTTAATGTTGCCAAATCTTTGTAAGTTACCAATGTAACACCTGTACTTGTCACACACAACTGAAACTTTAGCTTGTTATTAAGAAACAACTATTGAAAATCTATATTATACTCCTGTTCGTTTCATCTAGTGATTTGAAGAGCTTATTTATTTACAATATTGTTAATGTGAAGGCCACTGTTTAAATGAAACCAAGAACTACTTCCAAATGATCACGCTTGTACCGGCGAGAATGTATTTGTTCTGCCAGGGGATAGCGGTGGTGGTTGTCAGCCCTGGCAGGTCTTATAAGCGGCGGGAACGCTGTTTCAGGCGACACCGTATACGCAACCACGCACTAAAGAAACAGAATAAGAACATCACTCACGATGTCTGTCGTGTTTTACGTCGCCGTCCGGTTTAAACATTGCACAGTGTTGCCAAAATGGTCTTCGGTCACGATTTATTTCTGTGCGGATCAGCAGGTTGTCATGGCGTCACTGGAGTAGGAGGAGATGCATGCACGGACGATGTAAGTTGGTGTTTAGACGATCCTTTTTGCTTATTCAGGCCCCTGTCTACCCCGGCGTACACACGATGTGCAGAGCTTCAGGAAAAATCCAAGATATTTGAAAACTACTCAACATATAAAAGTGGAGTCTGTTTACGAAAAGCAATTAAAAGTTCGCTAAGGGCTTGAAGAAGAAGCTTGGTTTCCGTATTAAGTTTCTAAACATAATTTTTATAAGATTTAAAATGGCTAAAAGGCATGTTTTCAGAGTAATTTTTATGCATAAAACACGCTTTAAAGATTCTTGAAAGAACTTAAGAGACTTGCATATCACCTTTATATTCATTTCTTCGCCATATAATGTTACAGTCACCGCTTATATTTCATAGTTGTCCTTTGTACGACGAGAAGACTGCATGTTAATTCAGAACCTTGCGCTTAGAGACGGTACCACGCTAGAAGCACCTGAGTGTCGCGCTTATCACCCCGTCTCGCTGATACAGATACGCCCTTGACGAGGCGGGCCCCACATCTTCAACTTAAAGGAAAATATTATAAGTTACGATTTTTCGTCCAGCTTTATTTTTTTGTGGTGACAAAAATTTGTTTTGCAATGTCTACAAGCTGATATTGGGCGTTGCCTTTTTTTAATTTAATTTAATTTAATTTATTTAAAGCTGTAAGTCTCAGAGCACTAAATATCTTTGAAAGATTCTTGCAACTGGAGTTTTAACACTTGAATATGAGTGGCGTCAACCGACATTCATCCACGAACAGCTCGCTGTGTTAGTCTGAGGGGAAGCAGAAACTCGAGTTCGCCGGCGATTGTAACGCTGCCAGCAGTCACGACTGTACGACCTTTGAGCTGGTCTGCGGCGACCCTGCTGGCTTTATGGCGAGCTGATAAAGATAACGATGGCTGTGGCCTGCGCGAGTGTTGGTTGCAAGGGTAAAGTTGCGGGCTCGCGCATTTCATTAGTATGAAAATACAGAATACGTCTACCCAGTTTAATAGCATTACGTAACCTGACCTTTTTAGTTTCTTTCTTGTGTAGAGATTATGAATTTTTTTTTTGCTTATGAAGTTTGTATTGTCATCATAATAATTATTTCTGCTAGCTGTCATTTTATGAAGATGGTGGTTAGCTAATCAAACATATCGATAAGTTTTAAAGTTATTTATAATCTTAGCAGAGCTCAAGGCAATTTTTTAAACTTAAAAATTATTTTTTAACTATTCGACTCCCTGTATTATTAGCCTAACGTGATTTTTTTCAGATACATAGTTAAACAATTATATGTCCCCGCAATAAACGACATAGTTAATACGTATATAAGTGAATCGCCATTTATCGAAAAAATGGAAAATAGCAAGCGTGAAGACCCATTGTTAAAATTAAAAAGTTAGAAATAGAAATATTTTAGACGATAAATATTTTACCAGTAATATTTGAATTGTTTGTCGTAGTAAAAATTATAAACGATTGATGACTTACCCGAATCATTCATACAATGAAGGAAAAAAATCCATTTTTCGTTTTCCTAACACTACAAGCACTAACTAGTCTTTTTGTACATTTCAACTGATGTTTACGAAACAATGGATAGCTTTCAAATAGCATTCTTGAGTTTTCTAAATCTTCGTCTCCTGTAGTCATAAGAAGTTGTTAGATAAGTTAAACAGTACTGGCCTATCTACAAGTGCTGTTACATGATTTGCGAACCACCTTAAAAACAATTCAACAGTTCCATGACACAGAAGTACGTTTTACAAAAATCGTTTACGTGCATTTCTCACTAACTTGAGGTTAGAAAGATAGATAATGATTTGAAAGTATTACTTCAGAAATAAATGGATATAGGATAGCCATAGTTATTTAATTATAGAAAGTGTAAATATTTTTGTAATTCGTATTTTTAGTTTGTTTATTAAGTTTGTCCAAGTTAAATAGATGTATAGGTGTCTGTTACAAAACGAAGTGTACGTGGGTTTATAAACAAAACAAGCAAATAAAACCAATAACACGTGACTCAGAGAAGCGCCACGGGACTCGAACCCGGACCACGACTGCCCGCCAACCAGGTCAAGGCGGGCGGCGACTTCCTGTGACCCCGGGGTTAATTGGTCGGTGGCGAGTGACGCGATCGTGTTCCGCTAATGAGGATGCGTGCGTTTAGCGCGCGATGAACTAGAAAGGCGTTCACGTATAGCCGCCGCGGGCACGTGTTATACAGCGTGTTTCGTACTGCCGCCACACTTCCGCGCGTTGGGGGGGGGGGGGGGGGTTTGCTCCTGTCAGGACGAGGGAGGACGACTGAAGACTCACTATCACATGCAGTTTAGTTTTGGTTCAAAGTGTGAAAACTGAAGTTGAGTGATGTGGGTCACTACTCAAGGTCACTTCAGGCGCGGCTGCAGACGAACATTAGGGGAGATAACTCCTCCCGAATCCGAATTTTATTTATTTCATTGTACTTGTAAAGTTGTATGAATCTATGAAATTACGTATTTGAGAACATTTGTAAAAATACCAAAGCCAATCACTGAATTAATGTCGTGTTTTGTAACTACAACCTTTCTGAGGACAATGGCCCCTCCTGAAAAGTCTTTCTGGAGCCACTCTGGATCCGATCCCGATGAATCAAGTCTCAGATATCTCGATGAATTGATAAGCATGGCTGTGAGTTTTCCCGTGAATTTTACGTTAAATTAACATTAGATACATCAAATAATAATTTTAATCACGAGTTGTATTATTTAATTAGAATTAATTGTAATATTTTTAAGGGTTTCGATGTGTGTATTTATACACACGTTTGTGTGTGTGTGTGTGTGTGTTTATTGATGGTAATACGGTAATGTAACGAGGTTAAAGGTTGCTGGTTTGATCCCACTGATCGTAGTCGAATCCATGCCGTTTGGTACCAAGCTTCAAGAAGCTGGCTATGTATTATCTTTGATGATGAGTCATAATTTTTCAGTTACTAATTTGCGAGCCCACGTAGTGACACAGTGCGCTTGCGGTGGTTTGCCAATGCCTATCGCAGTGGCGAAGGACAACATAGTAGCCAGTCCTGAAATGGGACCACCAGCCACACTGTAGGCCCTGTGTGTTATTAACGTTCTTTCCCCACGAATAATTCACCTCAGGTAAACGACGTGTTTTTATAGTTTCAGATAAATGGAGTTTAGTAAACACTTTGCCGGATACTTAGTCGCGCAGAAATGGATCCAGGCTTTCCTTCGCCCGGGACAGAAATTTTGATCCCCCCTTCCCTCTTTCCAAACATCAATAAACGTACCAGCCATAATTAGTTTCGCATCTGTGTACATTATACGCAACTTTTTAAATTCAATTGTTTCATCCCCAGTGTACTTACCAGTGTTTAAGTGAACGTTTTATTACACGGACAGTTTTTAAAGAAATAATAGTTTTCAAAATTCAATAGCCAGACAAAAAAATTAAATAAACACATAGTTTGAAAACTTACTCTAGCTGTTGTATTACCTAAGTCCTATGCATATTCATGGTCCAGTAAAAACGTTTTGGTACGAATACATACATATAAAATTACGTAATTAGAACATACATACCGTACCGTTTAAGACCATTTAGTAGATATTATGTATAGTTTAATATTCGCCAATATTTAACCCTTTTTGTAGTCTACAACAATTTTGTCGGCCCACCATGCCTCCCGTCTAGGCCTGCCCCCTTATCACAAACCTCCCCCCCCCCCCTCTTTCTATATACTTTACACCCGTCCCGAGATTACGAGTTGCCTGTTCCGTTGCGAAATATGCCCGTGGAAGGAAGAAGTGTGTGCCTGTGGTGGACTCAGCAAGTGTTCGAAGGTTATGTTAATACTGCACGATGATACTTGTGATTTCATGCTCAACCGAAGGTTTTCCTAGTTCACGCTACGAATTCTTACCAGTGTTCATCGTAACTTTTAAGATGGAACAACCACTCTTTAACACACTACCGGTCTTTATTTGTTGTGTTAGTTGTGCCACTGTGACACTGTATCTCCGCGTCATCAGCTGTGAGTGAGACGAAGCCGTCGTCAGTGACAGCTCTGTGTCACTGATGAAGTCCTCGCGACCCTCTGCCGCGATCATCAGTCACCGGCGCGTGGCGTCGCCGCCATCTTGGATGCACGCGGCGCTCCTGATGGACGACAGGCGTCGCACCGGCCCGCGGGGCTCGCTGATTGCCCCGCGTGTCTGCTGCGTGCAGCAGTGGCACATGGGGGCCCTTCCGACTACCGTCACCCCACGGCAGACGCTCTTGCCTTTCGGATACGAGCATGGAATCCAGTTGCCAACACATTCTCGACGGACGGCAGGGTAAGTCGAGGCGAGGACGTCATCAGAGCATTCATTTACTCCTGGTTTGGAGAAATTTGCGCCTGCTCATCGCGGTGAGATGCTGTGAACAGTGCAGTAACAACGACGGGAAACTGTGTCTCGATGGAGGCCTAGAATCTGTGCCCATGAAGGGCGACAGCTAGCTCTGGCAGACAGTCTTACAGCGCCTGCAAAGCCTGGAAGAGTCAGACTTGGCTCGCTGATAAATACTACTATCTTATCTCGCCCGAAACTCTTTGTGTCTCTCTCTCCCCCCCCCCCCCCCCAGCTACATGCAAGATGGTCGCGACCTTCGTTAGACAAATAATATTTGTTTTTGCAACAGAGAAAATTTAATTTTTTTTGTTAACTCTAGAATTTCGATAACGTCACCTTATTGAAGTAAAATTTTTTTCAAATCAAAATTATGGAGCGACCATTTGTCACAATTTCGTAGATTCTGTCGGTCCACGCTATATTAAACTGTTGTATACATATCTTACCGTACTCAAGTATGCTCCGAAGCTAGGACCATGCATTTTTCGTGAAAATATTGTAATTGGTGGCCGTCTGCAAGAGAAACCGTGGCCTTATTTGACGGGACCATTCAGGACACATGTTCTTCCACACCCAATGATGTGATTCGTGTACCAACAGTAAGCCTGCACCTGAAATAAACTCGATCAATCACGTGACACGGGCGATGATACAGTGTTTTATCTTTAAGGTAGTATCATAATCGCGAGAAAAAAAAATGCATACCCCTATCAGTAGCAGGTCGAATATGATTAGGTCGACACTTCTCGTACTTTATTACTGACTCAGGTCGTCCGTAGCGCGTCAATTAATGTGATTCAAACACTGCAGTAAAGCTAGGGGCATGTATTTTTTTGCGAAATAATCTGATTGCTCGTTAGACTGCAATAAGTAGGGAACGGAAAAATTCCCGGGTTCAATGACCTGCCGGATGAACTCCATAGTTCTACGTACAATCGGTAAAATGTCACCCACTCATTGGCTGCTGTCTTGCGAGACGTCCCAACGTAGCAGCCTGTGATTCGATAAAGCTTTGGTCGGGCGTTTCTCATTGGCCCAGAGTCACCCAGGTGAGTTGTGAGCCAATAGCAGAGGCAGCACTGAGTTATAACTATTTGTATTTTAGCCTTTCGCGAAATGAATTCGCGAATTTTTCCTGTCTCTAGCAATAAGACTCACCCACGCTAGCAGTTTGTTCCTTGTGATTGGCGGCTGTCTGAAAGAGAAGCTGTTACCTTATTTAGCCGAGCCATTCAGGATGTGTTTACTTCCTCACTGGATGGCTATTAATCCTATTATTGTTCCCAAGTACAGCAGACACAGGCTGCGAACTTCAAGACCGGCCGTTGGGTGGGCTGAGTGAAGCACCTGGTTGTATTCCCGGCCCGGGTGGGGATATTCACTCGTAGCGAGTCCCTCCCACAGAACAAGGAGGGAGATGAAGTGCGGCTCTTACAGTGGAAACTGAAACCATGTTTTGCATGACATGTGACTCTATCTATCATTTGGGGAATCATAACTTCTAGCAAAAAAAAAATCCAAAGTGTTAGGTTTATAAAGTTAATTTAACTACTTGAAGACTAATTGTTAGGTAACAGAGATATAATCTGTGCGAGAAACACTTCTATATAAATTAGTAGGAGATGCGAAACTTTTTTTATTCCACACCACAATATATGTGGCTAATAAATTAAGTAAAATTATTTTCATGTTTGTTTGCCTGATAATGTGTTATGCATTACTTCTAACAATCAATATAGCTATGTTAGTAATATATAGAGACCTGAAAAATTCGCGGGTTCATTTCGTGTTATGATAAAATTAAAATAATTATACCTTACTGCTGCTTCTGTCATTGGTTCATTGTTAATCTGGAGGACTGAGAGCCAATTAGAGACACTCACTCATAGAAGTGTCGAATCACAGGCCACCCAGTCGAGACGACTCACATGTCACCAGCCAATGAACAGTTGGCATTTTCCCGAGTGTGTACAGGATATTGGAGTCTATCCTGGAGGTCATTGAATCCGCGAATTTTTCCGGTCTAGTAATATATTATGAAAGCTGCTATCTGGCGGGTGGGTCAACAACTACTTCAGAAAGCTAGGTGTCAGTCTGGAACTAGAGTTTACTCCTGTCGCCTGCTCGAAGGAGCGAGGCAGCGTCAAGCCGCGAACCCCCCCGACTGGTTGGCGCGCGCGCCGCCAGGGGCGCTGGCTGGTGCGGCGGAGCGCAGATACGGCGCTGTTTGTTCCTGCGGCGGCGAAGAGAGTCAATATGTGCGCAGCAGGTGAGCCCGTTGCGAGGTTGCCTTGCCTTCCCACCGGGGCTCGGTCGAGCGCTGCCTCTGCACGGCCGAGAAACTTTAGTTGCCGAGACTGGGCCCGTCCGCTAGATTGTAGCTTCCGTGATGTATTATAGATAGGGACACCTGTATTTCGCGAATACATTTCGTGTCAAGATATTTCACAAAATACTGTAGCTTTTCTCCTGGGGTTATTGGCTGAGGTCGGTGAGAAGTGTCGTCCCACACTTGACGGGGCCAATGAGAATGTGGTCACCGTACTGCTGCACCCTCACAATTTGTCATGACTCTTAGAAAAAGCTACAGTGTTTTGTGAAATAACTTGACACGAAATGAAATCGCGAAATACAGGTGTCCCTAATTATAGAGACCGGAAAAATTCGCGAGTTCATTTCGTGATAGGCTAAAATACAAATAGTTATACCACAGTGCTGCCTCTGGTATTGGCTCACAACTCACCTGGATGACTCTGAGCCAATGAGAAACACCCAACCAAAGCTGCATCAAATCACAGGCTGCTACGTTGGAACGTCTCATTAGACAGCAACCAATGAGTGGGTGACATTTGACCGAGTGTACGTTCATCCTACAGGTCATTGAACCCGCGAATTTTTCCGGTCCCTAGGTATTATTAACATATATACGGTGATTACGAGATGCAATGCATAAGCTATTATCGGGCAAACAAACCAGAGAAGCCATTTTGTTCGTCCAAGTGCTCGTTACCACCGCTCTGCCGCGCTGCCTTCGCGTCACCCTATTGTTGAGTCCCTGACTACTAGTCCATTGAAATGTTACATTTTTTTGGGCTTAGCGTGCGTTTGTCAGAGGACGCAATTTTATTTTTTAGATATGAAGGGGGTGTTAGTGAAAAGTTGATTCGGGTTTGTGGGGTTGCAACCCATGTCCCACGGCCGCCATCTTGGAAAAAGAGGTTCAAATGGTTTTTACGGTTTATCTGCCAAACTATAGGTCTCACAAAAATAATTATTGAACATTTTTGTTGAAAATAAAATTATCTACAACTTTTGTCCAGTAACGTTTACTCGTAGAACCATTAATAAAAAAGTTATAAGAGAAAATCCATAACATTTTGAGAAAAATAAATCTATTTTCGATATACCTTTTTTCTAATCATTTTACAAAAAGATGATATCAGACCATTTTTATAGATGGTGTTTTAAGGAACAATTTTTATTACAAATTTTTTTATTTAATTTATTAGTTAAGGTTTTACAGAGCTGCGAAACGAATACTTTTCTTCAGTATTCATAACTATACATAAATATAAATAATAATATTAATTATTTGACATAATCATTAATCATCTTGTTATTTGTTTTATGATAATCTTTTTAATTATTGATAATGCAATATTGTTATCTATTAATTATTGATTTCACACTCCATCACAAAACTTTGGAATTATTGATTTTTAAAATAATTTCAAATCATTGAGAGTGTCATTACTGAGAATAATGCGCAGGTAGAAAATACCCACGTGACCGTTTGGGAATAAAAGAACATTTGCCTGCTATTATTATTATTATATTTTGTTGAAGTTGTTCCTCAACAAGAGAGTTGACCCTGCTTTGCTCACTGTCATTGGTGAACGTTTTTTTATCTCTTTATATGGTCGTAATAAAGATGATAATTCTCTTGGCAGCCTAAGATATAAACAATTCGCCAAGTCAGTGACAAAGGGTACATTTAATTTATCTTCACTTCCTCAACACAAGATACAGCTCGCTTTCACAGCTTCCGAGTCTACCATCAGGTCCAGTCATGACTTGATAATTATAACGATCCTGAAGACTGGGGCTGGAAAAAATGTGTAAAAATATTGATGCCAGTGCAGAGCTCTAAACCTCCAGCACCCCCTGAGCTTCTAAAATTAATTTTCTGCGGATGCAAAGGAAACTGTGGAGCGATGTGTTTATGTCGAAAAGAAGGCCTGAAATGCTTTGAGGTGTGCTTCCATTGTTCTGGGGAGACTTGCAGCAACATAATGGAGCTCTCGAAATTAATTGAAGAAAATGATTTTTAAGATGAACCGCCGACATTGACGCTACTTCCTTCTCCGGTTCTCCCTCAAGCATTTAATATAGAAAGCCAACCCGATGCTGAGCCGCAGCCTGGTCCATCAAAAAGACCGAGGACAGAGTAGTTGTGATTTAGAAAATCACCGTGGATTATGACTACTAGGGATACCACGTAAAAAAAACGCGCCTCCAGACTCTACCTCGTAGGTAGTGGGGAAGAGTAAATAATTAATTAATAACAATATTGCATTATCAATAATTAAAAAGATTATCATAAAAAAATAACAAGATGATTAAATAGTATGGCAAATCATTAATATTAATAATATTTATATTTATGTATAGTTATGAATACCGAAGAATAGTATTCGTTTCGCAGCGCTGTAAAACCTTAACTAATAAATAAATTAAAAAATGTTTATAATAAAAATTGTTCCTTAAAACACCATCTATAAAAATGGTATGATATCACTTTTTCTTTGTAAAATGATTAGAAAAAAAGTTATATCGACAAATAGATTTTTTTTTCTCCAATGTTTATGGACTTTCGCTTATAACCTTTTTTTATTTACAGTTCTACGACTAAACGTTAATGGATAAAAGTTGTAGATAATTTTATTTGCAACAAACAATGTTAAATAATTATTTTTGCGAGACCTATAGTTTGGCAGATAAACCGTAAAAACCATTTGAACCTCTTTTTCCATGATGGCGGCCGTGGGACAAGGGTTGCAACCCCAAAAACTTGGATTTAACTTTACACTAACCCCCCCTTCATGTAAAAAAAATAAAATTTGTGTCCTCTGACAAACGCAACCCCAAATATAACTTTTCAATGGACTATACCGTTTTGTTTCGCCTTAGCACCAATCTGCTCCTTGTTTGATGGGCCACTGAAGAGATTAAGTAGTTGTTGTCCTTTTATTTTACGAAAGTTTACATTTCCATCTCATGCAATAAAACATGGTTCGACCGCTATTTAATGCATCTAATTTTCCGGAAACTATTTCTCCGAGTTAAGAATTTTTTATAAGTTAGTATTTTTGTAGTTATTATTTTTCGTTGCTAGACTGTCTAAAATGATTTTTAGTGTATATAAATACATTTATTCTACACTATTGCTTGGAAATAGGTGCTTTACATCTTTACACTTATTGTTTATAAATTAGTTTGCGGTAAACACTATCGCTTGGGCGGTTATTTTGAGGAAAAGAGATAGGGAAAGGTAAACAGTCTGAGATTTAACAATGGAGACGCTGAAGAAAGAATTCGAGGATGTATGTTGTTGAGAACGGGTAAGATAGGGAAAGAGGAAAAAAAAAATCCATTGCTTGATAATACGGGCAACGCGTAGATTAAACATAGGAAGTAGGTGCCACTTGAGGTGTGTAAACAGCGGCAATAACCACAAGCGTAGCGTGAATCTGACGCGAGCTAACCACACAGAGCGATGCTTTGAGACTCGTCGCCGACGGCAGAAGTACACAACAAGGCGGGAAGGAATAAAGTGGTGACACTTCAAAAATTCCTGATACTGGGAAAAGCCCAGGTAAAAGCGATAATCCCAGTTTGATTTCCTCCGCAGAGACTTTTGTTTACAACCATATAATTATACCCGCAGAAATTTTGTCTCGCTGGTCTGTTGCGTAACTTTGCATCCAAGAACGAACTGAACAATGCCAAGCTCAGGTCGTGGAATCCTCTTGGGGTGTTAAAAATATCTATTTTAATTTTTAAAATTCATTTAGGACTGTGCACATAACCTAAATAGCGTGACAGCTTCAAAAAAATCAATAATTTAGTTGATTTTGTTTAGACATTTTTAACGTTTCATCGTAATGCCGAAGGGGCAGTTTACAAACTTTCTAATCGTCTGTGACTCGAACTCGTTACCTGACTGCGAGACAGTGTCAAATCATCTTGCGGCCCAATTGACGATAATAGTAGCCTGCACTGTGATATATATTTTTTGTACTTTACAGGGATAGTCCTTGGAAATTCATTTGTCAACAATACCACTTGTAAAATTGCTAGGCAGGGCTTTGTACAATTTGCAATTTCCAAATTTCCAAAGCTCTTCCTTGCAGTTTTACAAGTAATATCGTTGTTAACTGAGTTTCCAAGGATCTTCCTTGTCAAAAGTACAAATATTTTCTTCTACAGTGTACATACAACGTCTCTCAAGAACACCAACCTCAATAAACACATCACAATGCTGCTTATACAGGCCAGGTTTGTTCGCTTAAAGTTTCCATCAGTCATAATACAGGGGTATATTAATTGTTGAATAGTAATTTTTTTCGCAACTGGTTTGAGACCCCGACAATGCACAGCGAATTAACAGGTGACATTTGCCCGAATACGCGAATTTCTTTGAAACCTTGGAAAATTTTAAGTCCCGAGTATATGAATCCATGCTCTGTAGCGTGTCTCATCTAGTTTGCAGTACATAGTAAATGACGCCCATTGTAGCCAGATGGATACTACCCGGTGTGTTGATATTGTTACGAACGTACTGGAAGCACGGCTGCGAGGCGGACCAGGGGACCTTCCAGCGGTCATCTGGCCTGTAGGCCCCGGGTGGGCCGCGTCCCCTTGACGCAGAGCATACTTCGGTGGATTAGCGGCCTGGACTCGCAACCCTCCTTTCCCTGCTACCGTCTCCCGCGACGCTTTGTCACTGACCCCCAGCCGTCCGTATAGATTGTTCTGCGGGCTCCAGGAGACCGCTGCGTGGAGTGGCGTAACTAGAACGCTACTGTTCTGGAAACTTCGGGTGTCGGGTCGACCCTGATGACGCGACACGTCAAAGGGGTGCCAGACCATTCCAGAAGAGGTTCTGATGGGGTATGAAAGCTGCGACCACAGCCTTCCGAGCCAGTGGAGTGGAGAGTGAAGTGGCGAGCGATAAGTGACGGGTCTCGTATGTGGAGACTGGTGTGTCGGGAACTGTCGCGGCGCGGGCGAGTGAGTGGTGCGAGGCAGTGTGTTGGGACAGAGGCGAGAGGTAAGAGACGAGCGGTAGAGAGAGCCACTGTCGAGTCGAGCGCAAGCAGGGAGAGTGAACTGTGAACTGAACGAATGAGTGATTCATTTGTGGACAGAAATTTTAACTGTTTTAATATAATCAAGAGTTAAAATACTAGTAATAAATAAAACTGTATTTAATAATCGGGATATTCTTTCCGACTCTGTTTCCTTCTCGTAACAATATTTTATTAACCACCGATATTAATTAAACTTTTTATTGAATATATTTTCAATTGTGCTCTTTGTTGATTTTTCTAACACCATAAAATAGTGTACATGACAGCTTTGTTATAATTATAGTCATTCAGAAAGGAAATAAAATGAAATTTTAAACACAAGTTATTATTTCACAGGAAAAACGATTTGTAGCAGATGGTAATTATTAATAACAAGGCATACTATTCAATTATGTACAATTGTCACAAAGTAGGTACCCACATTTTAAATATAAATTGATATAAAAAATTGCTAACAAACGTTTGCAACAAAGATGGCGTATGTCACTTACGTCTCCTTAGAAGTCAATATTGAATATTATGTGATGATCATGATGAAATACAAAAATAAAATTATTTCCAAAACTTTCATAACAATTTATATATATAATTAAAAATAAAAAATTTCAATTCATTATAAAGTTGTCTAAAACTAGTGTGCTCTTATGTTTTGTATCTGGACCAGAGCACACTGAAACAAGGAAAGCGCTAATGACATGAATCGTGTATTAGAGAGAGAGAACGATCATTGCAAACTAACGTCACAGTCGAACCAGCTGAGGTTTCAGAGAGAAAGAGAGAGAGAGCATGGACTATCGCGAGAGCGCCGCACTGTCGCGAGAGGCAGCTACGGGGGACGACGAGACGAGGCCCCCGCGTTGTTCCAGGCGGAGTGGGGCCAAACTGCGTGCCTCGTGCCTCGTGCCTAGTGGCGGCCGAGCGGTGACCTCCGCGCTCAATTGCAAACATCCTGTCTGTAATGATTTATCCTCGAGCCCGCGGAGACCAGGCTCTTAATTATCAATGCCCCCTCCCCCCTCCTTCTCCCTCTGCCCCCCCTGGTCGTAGTGGGCGGCAGGCTGCGACCTGTCGAGTGCGGGGTTTATGGGGGAATCAAAGAACATGTAGCTACTGAAAAAAAAATTAAAATGTGGAAATAAAATAATAATATGCCTGGAGAGATATTAGAAATACTGTCGGTAAAGTATAAATTCAATCAATTCAAAACATTTAAATAAATACTCAGTATTCAATATTAATATAAACATATGTGCAGTATGTAAAAATTAATGATTTATTCTGGTAAAATAAAACGACTAACTTTAATTAATCAAACTAGTCGATAAATATGAACCTTTTTTATTTTAATGAATTAATTGTAATTATTTATTAAATAATAATGTTATAATTTAAAGTGCAAATAAAAATGATGTATAAGGTAACATACCCTCACTTATATAAATACACTAGAAAAAGTTTATAAACACAATTTATAATACTAATATTCACAATAAATAAATGTAATTAATAATATGGACCAGTATTTAATATCAATCACTAAACTATAACATTTAAAAGCACATATATAATATTTTTTATTTGCAAGTAAGCCTTTTTTTATTCATCCTGTGAAAATTTCGTTGCATGCTGCCCGTGCATCTTTAAATTTAACTCATTTTTTTTTCCATTTCGCTCCCAAAGAAGTATAACTTCAAAAAAAGGAAGTAGAAATTTCCTGGCAACAGAGTTTTGACATGTCTGTTGGTAAACAAGCCGCACAAAGTTATGCAATCTCTGTGCAGCTCATATGCATCCCCTACCCCACATTCCCTCTACCGCCCGCGTCGCTTAGGAACGATTTCCTCGTTCAAGTAGTATTGAATTTTAATTGTATTTGTACGAAAATAAAATCGCGGAACGTTTGGGGTACTGGTAAAGATAAAAGGGTTCGATCAAGGGTGCAATATTTCCTTCCAGAGACCAGGTTATAATGTGTCCGTATGAGACGTCTCAATGACACTGAGCCAGATGAGCGGCGAAGTGATTTGACCGATCAGTGACGAAAATGTCTCGATTACTGGCTTACGGCAACGTCTTCTGTGAATATGATCCCCACCCAAACCCACACGAATGATATATCTAGACTTTGGTTGGAGAGACGGATGTTATTCGTCAGAATCTTCTGGTGTCGCCTGTGCTGATGCTTGTCTTTCCTATCCACTATGTGTACATTTGCACGTATATTTGGACTATCAGTTGACGCGCTAACCTAAAAAAAAAATCAGCGCGTTTTCGCTAACAGTTCACGTGATATGATATGTCGTCAGCGCAAGTATGGATTATTGCTCCCCTGGCCACGAGAAGGACGTTAGCTGCGCGATAATGCTGCTGCCACCGTCACGGAATGTCTTCCTGTGCGCGTGGTGCGCATGAATGAGGTAACGGTCCGCAGCCCAAGGCGTCAACAATGCCACGCCAGCGACCGCACGTGCGATCGGCGGACGCACCTCAAGGTCGCGGCGCAGTTGGCGTGCCTGCCTTATCCTCGCCGGCCTTATCAGCGCCCCTGGCGGCCATTGTGCCAAGCACGCTCATGCGTTAGCCATGGCGCGGCCAAAGCCCTTCCCGCCCGCCGGGCTGAATAAAACATTCCACGCGGGGCGTCATTTGTCACATCGGAGGACCGCGACGGCCGCGTGTCGCGACAAACAAATGAGGAACAGTGTCGCGCCAGATAAACTGCTGTCACTGCATTCCGTTTCACGCATTTGCTATCTGATTTGTCGGGGTGAGAGGATAACCCCTGCAGGTTCCACGAATTAAAATTATTTTAACCTTAAATCATATTGAATATTTTAAATTATTAACCATCTCATTATTCTTTTCATTGAAAAATTTCAATCAAAGATGTATACGAGCAATTCAAATGCGATGAAAATCTTCTTGCTAGTGCGATATTCTGCTTATAAATTATATGTAAGCATGCGTTAACATTGGTTGTTATATTTTTATATATAATTTATCCATTACGGCTAGCTATGTGTTTAACCTTAACCATGTACATATATATTTTGTTGTATTTTTTATATGCTTACTGGTCTAAATTATCGCTTGTGGATATCTCAGCCTCCCATTCTGTTTAAATTTCATGCTCACTCTTAGTGAATTTATCGTAGTATTGGTGGCTATCTCTATATGTATATATCTACATACACATATACATATATTTTTTAACTCACTGAAAATGAGCCCCTGACAGTTTTTGGGGGTTTGTACGCAGTAATTTGGCTGTTAACACAAACCATTTGGTCCAAACGGTAACATGCACTCTTCCGCTAAGGCGGACTGTCGCTGAGTGACTGTAGCCTCTCGCCTGACATAAAACAAGGTCATCGTAGCGCTCCAAAGGCTGCTGACCAACTAGTATCTTATCTCTTTGATTCATAACTATTATCTTTCTGATATTGGCAGACAGCTGTTGTGAACTACCAAGGATATCGGTCAACCTCAATACAAACACCCACAGCAACCTGGCTGTGCACATTTTTTATTTCCAGAAATGATCTAGGTTCTTTTAAAATTACTTAAAACCTTACTTACATTATTCTTTCGGCCCTTTGTGGGTTTCATCTGAAATATGTATCAATACTGCTTTATTGTAGGTATGTGTGCTTTGATTTAACGGAACGATTAAGTTGTTTTACACAAAATTATTAATCTAAGAGAAGTTTCACGAAAATAAACCGGCGCTTAAAGCCACCAATTGAAGTATTGTACTATATATATATATATATTTTTTAATCGGATCAAGATGTACTTTAAACCCATTGTGAGTGTGTGTATATATCACGTAAATGTGTTCAGAATTCTAGGTACTCCACATTGCAGAAAGACGGGTGGGCAGAAAGACATATGTTTTAAACTTGAACAAGCTGTACTAGGTTTCGTCCAACCCAAGTACCTGTAGACAAACTATCCATAGGCGCCGCGATGGAAGACGCCGTCGACGCCCCAGTTGAGTTCGCGCCGTTGCCCGCAGGGGCGCCCGTCTTGCTCTGGCGGAAGCGTCGCGACGCCCCTCCGCAGACGCAGTCAGTGGACGGAAAGTCGTTCGCTCGAGATGTTGGAGAGACGACTGTCGGTAAGACGACGTTTCGGCTTGGACACTAGACAACACGACCAAGTTTCGGCCGTCGACTCTTAGATCGACGCGTGCAGCGCCCTCGACCGGCGTCTGTGCGTCATGCAGGGGCGTAGCCAGGGGGGGGTTTTAGGGGTTCAAACCCCCCCCTTAGCACCAAATATTTAATTAATTTCTTATTAATCACTCAAACAAATTTCATATTAAATTTAATAAAAATTTTACCATTACAATATTTCAATTTAAGTACCGAAAACCGCTAAAATAGCACTATTTTACACCTTAAAATCCAAATTTTCCCGGGGGAGGACCCCCGGACCCCCCGCTTTAATACGGGGGGGGGGGGGTTGCATGCTTCTTAACACCCCCCATACACAAATCCTGGCTACGCCACTGGCGTCATGACACCCGAGGGCGTTCTTTTTGCGAAAAAGCTTTTAAG
This sequence comes from Bacillus rossius redtenbacheri, assembly GCF_032445375.1. Lineage (NCBI taxonomy): Eukaryota > Metazoa > Arthropoda > Insecta > Phasmatodea > Bacillidae > Bacillus > Bacillus rossius. The sequence goes on from NW_026962011.1 coordinate 30,735,298, forward strand.
AACACGCTGAGTGCGGTTGAGTAGATCTGTTCCGCAATTTTTTTAAAAATGCATTTTTACGACGAATGAAAATGGTTAAGACGTATGTTTTCTGAATAATTTTTAGGCATGAAACAACCGGTACAGCACTTAAGGGGCTTGCATTACCTTTATATTCGTTACTCTGCTAATAATGTAACGGTCACCACTGAACTCTCATAATTGCCCTGTGCACGACGTGAAGACTGCGTTCCAATCCTCAGCCTTGCGCTTAGAGGCGACACCGCGCTAGAAGCGTCAGCGAGCGTCGCACTTATCATCCCGCCTAACACACGCCTGGAGAGTCTCGTAACCACATGACAGTGGCGAGACTCGCAACCTCTGGTTCCAGGTGGTGACAAGGGAGTGTTAAAACATTATTGTACGAGTTATTCAGCACCTATTTAAAAAAAACCTTACGCGTTTGTGTGCGACGTTTCTTCTGTTCTGGGTCTTATGGGGACCAAAGTTCATTCAAACTATTTTCCCACACAAGGTTATTCAGATTAACAGGCACAGGCTCTGCTGCAGAGATAGCCCTAATATAATCAGCAACACACAGACCTAGACCAGTTTGTGTGACACGCTCTCGTTAATTCTCTGATACCTTATCCTCTGACTGTTTGCGTTGCGGTTGGCGAGGCAATTCAGCGAGGGACGCGAAGAGCGGAATGTGTTTGCGTCGCTACGTCCCGTCTGAAGACGCAGCGGCTTAACTGGCGAGGATAACAAAGGGCGGAGAGCGAAAACACTCAAAATTCAATTACACTTGCGCCGCAATTTCGGAACCTGGGGCTTCGTTCCAGGGGTTTTAAATTAGCCACAGCGCTTTTGTGTGTAACGTTTGCAACTTTATTAGTCGCCGCGCCAAGCATCATTTTCTGCGTCGTTGCGCGCAGTTTTGTAATGAGAAAAGTTGTAATAGGGGTCTAAGTGGCGGTGTCGCTGGTCCGGAAATAAATGAGGAAAATACGCCATCCACGCATCTCCTCGCGAGCCCAGGCCTGGAACGGAGTTCAGAGACACCCAGACAGAGTGCGCTGGTGAAGTGTACAGCTGCGAGGAATGTTTGATGAAGGACGCTGTGGTTTACTGGCATTTTTAAAGATGTTCCGCAATTTTCTTCAGTGACGTTTCTTAGAATGCTAAAATTGACGTACTTCATTCTGTTACTAACGTCATTTTTTTTTTAAAATAAAGTGATAAATACTTTTTATATATATTCAATATTTTTAAAAAGATGACTTTGATAGCAGTTATTTCCTTAAATTACAATCATTTTGGCTACCTTTTGAACAAATGTTAAAAAGTAAAGAAGCACTTACCTGGTTCTGTTTACTGCTTAGTTTGTTGGCTGAGCTGCGTACAACTTCGCAAGGTTATGCACAGAGCCTTAAGACAGCGGTATCCCATCAGGATCATACGAGCTTCTAACCACTTGGGTGCAGACTAGGTGCTGTGTTGGGTTCGAACCCACGACCCTTGCCACACGAGCTTGGGAGGCATGGGCTCTGAGGCATTCACATGCGACGTGTTCGGTACTTCTGTTGTTGGCCAGCCCTGAGAGATCAATAGCACTATCTTGTTAAATAGAATTATAGTAAGGTTAAAAAGGCGAACTTTTTTTTACAGTTTTACCTAAAATGAATACTTTACGTTTTGTAACAAAGATATGTCTCACATTTGACATTATTTTTTTTATGAATTCTACGTTAAACATTCGTGTCCGAGTTTCGTGTTGTAAGTTTATTTGAAATATGAAAACACATTAATTTTTCTCGCTACCGAATTTGGATATTTACACTCCACGGGTAAGTACTAAAAGACTCGCAAATATTATTATATATATATTTTTTAAAATTTCCGACTCGTGGTACTCTTTTTTACATTCATTGTAAAACAATGGTTAGTGTTACAATACAATACACAGTTCCAGGCCTTGTATTTGCCTCTTCCAATGTTATGGATATTATATTTTCATTTTATTTATTGTCACAATCACCTTAAACTCTATTAACAGGATACTAGTATCACGGACAGACATTTCTACATAACCTGTTCTGAAGTTTCTTCAGCAGATATCCTTCACGCAGTTTAATAAACCCACTGGGTTGCAGTAGCGAGCCGCGGTCCACCGCTATCAGCTGACCAGATGGCCGGTGGGGGTGACGTCATCCGTCCCACGCGGCTCGCAGCGCTCCGAGCGGCCGTGGGCGGCACTAGCCGGGTTAAGGCGGAGCCACAGTTGAAGCACAGAGAGGAGGCGAGCACAAAGAGGAATTCTTCCAAGTCGCTGACCTGAATCGCAAACATTCGTTGTGCCAGCTACTTTTTTTTTTTTTTCCAGTTCCTATGATTTATCCTATGCAGCGAGAAAAAAAAACCCAGCGTTTGTAGAAATAAAAATATTGTAGCCACAACCCTCCAGATTTTCAATCCAGACACAACAATAAACTAGGTCGAGAGAGAATATAGCTTTTCTTGCAAAACTTGAGACTTTTTAAACATTAGGGATTCAAAATCACCTGTGTGAGAATGACTCTGTTTCAGAATCACTTTATAATAATGACGAAAGAAAGGGAAAAATATGTAATTAATCAACAAGTGTATAACTTTAATGTTCCATTCTTTATTTGCCTTAATGGTTGGCTGATATATCCAGTTGTTGAATATTTTATGAGTTTATTAGCTCCAGTGTGATTTATTATTTCTGGTATTAGGTATAGGGATTTTTATTTAAATATTTTAATCTGACTACCAGACGCTTAAATTTTATAGTGTTTGAAAATTATGCCCCTTTTGGTTATATTGGAGATCATTCCTTTGAAATTGGCAAGGAACATCTTGGGAGCAGAGCATGTAGGTCATGTTGATTGATAACCACTGCGTGGCTTGTGTTCACATCAGTTATTCCTGATGTTTGAATAAATATGTTTTTTGGAGCTTTCTCCCTCCTCGATCATTTGCTCAGCGTGATGTTTCCATCACATCTTGTGATAACACTACGAACACACACTGTGACGATCTTTGAAAAAAAAAATATCGTATGTGTGATCCCTACCTTAACAAAGGCAAACTTTCAACATTAAATGGTGCAAATACGTCGTGAAAACCCACACAAACTGCTGAAACCAATATGGCGTCTCTGGGTTGCCACGTCCCCTTATCGGCCGGCGGCCGAGGCGCCGGCTGTGTCTGGACCCGGGCCAGGTCTGCCAACAGTCACGGCACAGTTTCCCCTGCGGCCGTGCCAAGTGGCTGTGTTGCATGGAATATGTATCTGCGAATTATTCCCGTCTCCCGCCCTCTTCCAGTGGAGGCAGTAACATTTCACTGCTTCCTTGATTTGGATTTTATATTTTGGGCATTAATCCTTGGGTTGGGAAGGGGGGATACAATCCGTAGGTAATATATCTCGTTATAAATTGGGCAAGGATAAACTTCAAAGAAATAATATTTTGTTGCGGTTTACGGGTAAGATGACGTCAATATTGAAATTTCTCTGAAACAATTTTTTTTCTTTGTGAGATTTTTTTTTGTCCACGCGTTACTAAAAAAAAGTATGTTTACTAATAATATTTATATAAAATTCCCATTTAAATTGTATTTTTTTCGTGTTCACCATTTTCACCTGCACGAAGTTTTGCAAATATTTTTGTTCATCGCTGACGTAGTTCAAAATGTCCTGAAACACGCCACGACGATATATCTAAATTGTTACCTAATTAGTGGCCTCGCCTTTGAACAGACGCACAAGTGGCGGACGGTTTACATTATAAACAGCGGACCCGCTACCCCGAGGCTAAAAGTGTGGATCGCTACTCATCACTGGAAACATCCTTGCAACAATGGAAATGTACCTATTTGTTTTATAACGGTCAATTGTTTTAAGTGCTGATTATTGTTCCAAATTTTTTTCCGATTATTTTTTCTTTTGCAATTATAATTTGAGGCTGTTCATGAATGACCATTTAATATAATTAAAAATGTTCCAGTGTCTCCTTTTATGTGTTTGTATTTCCTGTTGGTTATTTTCACCACACAGCAAGTCCACTTCACATCGCAGGAGCTTCGTTTTGTGACAAAGCCCCATTGTTTTGGATGAACGACTATGCTAATGACGTCGTTTTGTTCCGCTCCAAGGAGCCCAGACGCCTAACGATCATATTGTATACAGCAATTATACATAATTCAGATTCTGATTTGGTGGCATTTACGAGAGATGCTTCCACTCGGAAGTCTTAAAAATTATTTTATTTTCGAAAATATTATTTTATCTCTCTTAGGAAACTGAGTTACGCGTGTTGGTGAATCAACTGGAGCGAACTACGCACGAACGCTAAGTGAAGGTATTGAATCCCCAGTCTTGACTGCCCGCGGCACACGCAGACATGGGCTGTTTTTGTCCGCAGAAGTTCCGTCTATTAGTCCCGTGTTGGACAAACTAGATCGACTCGGAGCTGGTTTGAATGTTTGCTTCGGCCGAGAAAGGAATTTTTTTTTCCTTCTAAAAGGAAAAAAGTCCGGCCTCCTTTCTTCCCTCGTGGTGGATGTAAAAGGCAATGGAGTGAGGGGCCCTGTATGAGCGCAGCTTCTGAGAATAAAAAGAGTGGTAAAGCTTTCATCGAGTTGGGCCTCTTTTTTTTCTTTTTTGTGATAAGTTCGGTAGCAGCACTTAGAAAATCCCTGCTCTCAACAGAGCTTGTTACCTACGTCTGTGACTATTTTTAGTGAGTGCTTCCAACGTTTCTACAAAACCTCGCTCTGTGAGCGTTCGAATGACTTCCTGCTCGCTTGGTCTGACATTTGTCACAGATAAGATCGAGGTTTGGAGTTCCCGCGCAGCTTGTCCGAGATTATCTCGGGTATTTGTTATTGGCGAACCTCTGTCGTACTGGGACGCTGTTCAAACAAGAGACGTGGAGTTATGCGCGAGTGTGGGTGCGATATGTGCGGTCGTTTGTATTCGTTAGGCTCTTTTCCTAAGGTTTTTTTTAGAGCATGAGATCTTCTAAAGATATCTAATTTAATGGTTATTTCCTATAGTAGAGACATTTCCGGGGGAAGGGGGGGGGAGGGAAGAAAGAAAATATTTGTGACTACTTCTTCTCCGGAAAAACATCGTTAAGTATTTTGAATGTGGCTAACTTAACCTAACCAACCAACCAATCGTACGATTATAAAGTATTTTAAAAGTTTCTTAAGAAAATCTTGCATAGCGTGAAACTGCTTATAGTGTCACAGTGCAGGTTTACAGAATAATGAAATATTGAACGGAAAAAAATTTACCAGTTTTGAGAATTTTTATTTTATTTTTTTCGGAAAAAGCATTAACTCTTGAAAATTACCCAATTGATGTTGGGTATTTTTTTGTGCGCGCATCGAAATTTTATTTCCAGCCAGGCTAACAAACAGTGCTGTTGAAATGGGTAAAGTGGAAGAACACCCGGGCTTACGTCAGATGATCCGGAGAGTACCCGTCATCCCTTGCGGGGCCAGCAATAACTACCCGTGTGAGGCTGGACTGGTTGGCGTGGGCTCCTAAGCCATCGGGACACTGAATACGCACTTTCATCGCGGCTAGGAGTTGTTTGAGACGCTGGTCAACCCGTCTCAGCATCGTGCCACCCAACACCCTCAACGAACTCGGCTATGGCGGTGGTTGACTCGAGGGAAATCCCACCGGGAGCCGCCTGTCATCTCCGGGATCTCTCAAGAGCCTGTGATCCGGCCGAGACACTCCAGCCTCTACCAGATGTCCAGAGCTGACTCGCCGCTCACTCGTCCGTCCCTCTCCGCACGTGCTCAAAGTGAGATCAGAGCCGCCAACTGCCCGTGCGGTGTAACCTCGGCATCAGCAACAAGGGTCGTCCCGCACTGCCTCCTAGCTTGGCAGTGGCCCTTGTGAGCTTGTGCGGTCTGTTAGTCCGCGGGCTGTCACACGGCATTCGCGGCAGGACCAGCCCTAGGAGGCCCTGCCGGCTCCAGCTTACAGCTTCTCCCTTTGCAGAGCCGCGCCCAGGGCTTAACACTGAACTAAGGCCTTTGGGACCCGCCGGTGCAAGGCCTGGCAGTGAAGGACAAACAACCCCCCCCCCCCCAAGCAAGGTTTCCTTACCTTCTGCCGTTGCCAGCAGATAGGGCCTTACCACCTCACCAGGTACTTTGTTCCAACATCTGAGGATGTCCTCGGCAGAGCTCACCCTGGTAAACACCCTTGGTACCACGAGGCTGGATACTGACTCGGACACTACTAGAGCCGTCAACAGCTCCGATATCTCAAGCAACGAGCACCTTCTCCCTCTCAGGAGTACTTACATCGACTGATCTTTTTTTTTTTGTTCCTAACCTAACTAATGCTGAGTGTATTCGTCTGGGAGGAGTCTGGGTTATGGACCACTCTAGGTGCGTCCCAGGCCGAAGCCCTTACGTCTAATCATGCTGGGCTTGAACCATGCAAGCATCGCGGGATTGGCCAGCCATGGCAGCGACTGATGCCGTGAATATCTCCCCTTCCTTGACTCTGGACTATAAAGGGGTTGAGGCGGACCCAGGTGAAGACTGCGCAGACACAGGGTTAACCCTGGGAGCAGACATGCGGGGAGCAATGTGGCCAGGTGAAGCACGGGGCTAGAGGGTGTTCCAGGAGAAGAGCTGGGCTGGGCAGAAGATTTTCTACCCCGCATGTTTGGGTGTTTGGACACGCGGTCCACATATGGACTCTTGGTTATAACCAGGCTGCGCATGCGCCCGTCGTTCACCCGGCCGCCGGTCCGCTCCTGAAACTTGTCTGCAAAGAATTTTAACTTCGTAACATTTGTTTGACGTGTGATTAATTAAATCGCGAGCTGGTGTGTCGTACCGCACGCCAGAGAGGATATAGCGGCAGATTGCCTGTCGCCAGTTAAAAGGGCAGTCGGCATGGAGCGAAATTATCAGATCTATGTCAGCTGCAAGTAACGAACACAAAGGCGACACGCTCCGGGTTGGCCGGTTCCAGCTGTCCCTTGTGAGCCTCGCCGCACGCCACACAGCCATGCCTGCCAACCAATGGGGTCGGCAAGCGACTCGCGAGCGGGGACCGACTCCAGTTCCCATCGAGCGAGGTCTGCCCGCGCACATTCGCGTCGAGTTCTTGTCCTTCGCAAATGGCGTGTTATTCTACGTTCCACTCATGCTCTTGTCATTTTTTTTGTAGATGGAACAGAAATATTTTTGTAAAATAACAGATATTTAAAAATTGATTACATGTACATGAAAACAAACTGTATCGCTACAAAATAATCGCGGTAATACTGAGTTCAGATTCTTACCCGGGCATTTATGCTTTGTGTTGTCCCAGTACCTCTAATAGTTAAAATTATTTGTAAACTATTTCCTGTATAGCTTTCCAATTTTATCTGTGCACATAGACATAATAAAACAAAATTAGGTCCAGTTATTGAATATAATATTGTATTTTCCGTGATTTAAAATTTTTTTTAAAGGAAACATCAATTAAAATATAAGATTACGCGCCAATTTTTTTAAAAAAAAAATCCATACCATCTGGAAAACGTATATCATTATTAGCATAAATAACTATAGCCATGTGTTGTACCAAGTTACAACCATTTCTCGGTTAACTGGTTATAAAGGAATCTTTGGTAAAAGTACAAAAATCATTTTTTTCTGTGTGGAAGAGCTTCCATCCGTTCATTTTTTAAAGGAATATTCGCCACCAATTTGTTAGTATTATGCTTAGTTCATCTAAGTGTGTTGTCACAAGAAAAGCTATCCCGGGGCCAAACGCCTTTGTTTTTCCAACTATAAGTAATGCTCTTCGAGCCAGGAAGAAAATAACAGGAACATTGTACAGATGAAAGATAACCAAGGAATAATAATAAAAAAACGGGCTTTAAAAGAAAGGAACGACCTCAAGAAAATGGAATGAAAACAAACTGTGTTTGCTCGGTAGGTAAGTAGATTCCTTTATACCCCTTCCGTGTGTGGCTCCGGACCAGGCGTGTTTTCGCTTCTCTTTTGTCTCGGCGCCATTGGAGCGCGTGTGCCTAGTGTGCCTGGTGTGCCTGGTGTGCCTGGTGTGCCTGGTGTGCGTGTAACCTCGCCAGGGGTGTCCACGCTGCGAGCAGCTGGTCGTGACGTCACTCGCCGCGTGGAAGATACCACAGTGATTCACTTTATTAACAATGGACGAATGTAATTAAAGTGTGAGTAGATGTTCTCTTAGTTTCAGGTGATTATGATTCCCCTATTTATAATCCAGTAATCGTTGGTTTGCAAGTCTTAATTTCCTGCCCCTTAATAACTTAACGTGTTCGGCCATTCGTCGATCGAGCGAAACTCTGTAAGTTTATAAACATAAACTCCACATTAATTGTTAGAGGCTGATGCGCCTGTAAGTAGGCAGCTACCACCACATCGCGGATGGAAGGGTTGCGTGACTTGTGGGCTAATGAATTGGCCTCCAGTTTGAGGGTACACGAGGACATGGATGATGAATGAATATGTCTCTCTCTCTCTCTCTCTCTCTCTCTTTCTCTCTCTCATTGGCGACAATGCGGAGTGACGATATGAAACTTTGTCAGAATGTATCTTGGTGGAGGGGGTAGGGCAGGAGTTTCCCAAAGAAGTACTGAAGCGATGACTTGGGTAGAACAGAAGAATGTACTCAACTCGTCTATTGTCTATAAAAAATAATCCACAAAATGTAAATAATAATCCATTTTCGGGTACTGCTAAATATTAATAAAACCAAGATGTTGAGCAGATAATTAGTAGTCACTACGAGTACTTTGTAAGCCCTTTTTATTGTTTTCTTTTAGTAACATTTACGTTAACGTAGAAATAATTCATTTCTATTTCGAGGGTGAATTCAAGAAAACGTCTGTGCGTTTCTGCGTTTGTATGACTTGCGAACACTGATATCACCGTCATGTTACGATAATTGCCGTATATTAGTTTTAATTTTAGTTCAATGTTTCAAAATTTACCAAGGTTTCCCATGTATGTACACGATGAAGTTATAACAAGAAAAGAAATAACCAAACGGTTAATTATAGCAAGGTAATATTTTTAACAAGGCCCACGTAGTATACATATTTTTCTTCCCTATCCTAACTAAGACTAACTAACAGATAAGGGTCTGGGTTGGACAAGACTCTAGGTGCGTCGAGAAAGGGTATCATGCATCGTGCGCTTTGTTCGGGGATTGGTCCGCCATGGCAGCAATTTATGCCACGACTAACTCCCCTTATCTTAGATCTAGACTATAACTAGTAAAGTTGGGCATAGACACAGGGGAAACCCTGGGCTCATTCATGCGTGGTTAAGGGGCCCGCTTCGTCAGGGGTGTATGTGTGTTAGTGAGGCGGGATGATAAGCGCGACGCTCGCCGGTGCTTTTAGCGCTGCGTCGTCTCTAAGCGCAAGGCTCTGAACTGGCGTGCAGTCTTCTCGTCGTCACAGGATAACTGTGACATTTGAGCGGTGACCGTAACATTATATTGCGGAGAAATGAAGATAAAGGGGGTAATGCAAGTCCCTTAAGTGCTTTCAAGGGTCTGTGCGGGTTGTTTCATGCCTAAAAATTACTCTGAAAACATGGGTTTTAGCCATTTTATCTCTTCTAAAAATACAGTTCGAAACTTTAATCCGAAATCAAAAGTACTTTTAGGTCCCTCGGCGAACTCTTAAATGCTTTTCGTAAGCAGACTCCACCCGGATATCTTGACTAGTTTAGAAATCGCGTTGATTTTTTTTCCTGAAGCCCTGCGCACCGTCTGTGTGACCAGGTAGGCGGAGCCCTTAAGTACTGCAAGGATCAGTGCGGGACAAGGAGGGTGTTTTGGGGAAGAAGAGTCGGTCGGGCAGAGAGTAGCGACGGGCGGTGTGCGGCCAGGGAGCGCATGTTGGGGCTGACGGCCGGTGTCGAGGTTCAAGGTCCCCCCACGAGCCGGCGGGCGCGGCCCCTGATTGCCAAACCAGCGCCGAGCGTGGTCGGGTTACCGCCGGCTGTTGCGCAACTGCCGGTCCTCGGGACAGCTCGCCGTGGGAGCCACCGGACACCTCGGAGACGGCCGCATGCCACTCCTGCCTTCATTTCATGACACTACATCAGGGTGTCCACAGTTAGTACTTTCCTACTAGATCTAGTACTTTTATAACTTTTTTAGTGGTCAAGTAACAGATCTAGTACTTTTTTTCTTTAATATAATATTATTACAGTAACTCCAATATGTTTTTTTATTAAGCGTAATTATTTTTCAAAACTATGGAATGTATGTGTGTGTGTTTGGTGTGATATATTTAAGTTAGAGCATTGTAATGTCATAATAACTTCCTGAATTGTTAAAACCATAACAAATTATAATTTAGTACTTTTTTTTTTTCAAATCTAGTACTTTTTTCTCGCTTAAGTTGGTACGAAATATTTTTTTCCTTGTGGACACCCTGACTACAGTTCTGTAACGCATGGCTGAAAGTGCGGGTTACCGTAGCTTCACCAGAGACGAACTTTTCGTGAAGTTTAGTTTAGCCGCTGTGTCTACTGCACTCCTGACGCTGTAAGTAGGGACCGCATATGTTTAGCCAAAATGTTATTCAGACCAGCTGTGTGTTAAAACTATGTAGCATGGTCTGTGTTTTTGTGGTTGTCTGGGTTTATTTCAAATACAGCCATCCAGTGCGGAGGTGGAGCTGAGTTACACTGCGTGGTTGAGACAGGCCGGGGCGCACCAGCCTGGCACTGGAACATGATACTTGTCCGCATGGAGAGCTATGCTCTCAGCTGGTGCACTGCAGCCACTAGGCCAGGCCGCATTGTACAGTGTAACTGCAGAGGTGTCCACCCCCCCCCCCCCCTAACCTAATGATGCGCCCCCCCCCCCCCCCCCCGAAATTTTTTATGCCATTTTCTCAATGATTTACTCAATTATTTTATAATATACTTTTTTAGTATTATATTTTATCACATTTTGCATTAATTAAAACTGATTTTCTAATAATAATAATTTTGGTCATATCAGGTAATATTTTCATCCTGAACCGACAGATGCCAAACTGCTTTTGTTGAGGAAAGTGCGGGGTTGCCAAATTGATTTACAAGATCCCTTTCAATTATCAAAGCACCAGAAACGTACTTTCACATTAGAAGCTATAATTATGTAAATAATATATACATTTTTCTCGTCTTTTAACCACCCCCCCCCTGAAATTTTAATGACTTAGTCTGCGTCGTTACCCCCCCCCCCCTCCCTTGTGGGCACCCCTGGTAACTGTGCCCGGCCGAGTGGGCGGCGCAACCAGCCTCTCGCGGGGCTGAGTTACACTGCGTGGGGGACAGGTCGGGGCACACCAGCGTGGTACGGGAACATGCACTGCAGCGAAAGACGCGGTGAACAGGTGGATGAAACTGACTGTATAATATACTGTAATTTTTTTTTGACGTGATAACGTCTTATAAATCGATGAATGCCGGCTGCACGCACGAAAAAGCATCACTCATTGTCACGTTCCGCCTGAGCCGAGCGTGAAAGAACCGGCCAACCACCGTGCGAGAAAATCTTCTATAATATCAAACAGGTTAAGGTTAAGGCGGGCTTTTTAAAAGCAGCAATTTAAAGAAATATATTTGTTAGTCCATTTTCGTTATTAAAATTAACAATTTTTTGACATTGATTTGATTTCAGTTTATTTCTATAACTAATTGTTCGTGATTATATTTAAACAAATTATTTAAATTAAATTTGCAAAAACTGTAAATAATTTGGAAAAAAAAGTATGCAATTTTTCATCAATGTTTTCTTATGACGTTATAACGTAAAATTATCGTCCGTAAACCGACTTTACAGACAACCCCCTTTTTTGTTAATGGAACAGAAATATTCATGTACCGGATTCTTACCAGGGAATTTATGTTTGTGTTGTCCCAGTACCTCCAACACTTAAAGTTATTTGTATACCGTTCCCTGAATAACTTTCCAGTATTAACTGCGCGCTTGATAAATAATCATGATACAACAAATAAAGTTATATTATTGAATATTCGATTATCTTTTCCATGGTTTAAAAAAAATATGCTTGAATAAACACACATTAAAATATAAAATTATGCTCCTATTTTCGTTATAAATACTCATTATCTCGAGAGAAAAAAATCGTATTTATTCCATACATGCAAAAATAACCATAGGCAAGTGTTCAAAGCTACAATAAATATATTTATTTTAGTATTACAAATGATTTCTTGGCAACTGGTTTCCAAAGAAATATTTTGTGAAGAAACATAAAATGTTTTCCTATGTACTTCCTTTTAGTTCCTACAGATAGAGAATACACGGAAAACAGGAAAAGTTCTGGGACTGGAAAGTCTGTCTTCCGGATCTGGAAAACTCTTGGGAATGGTGAAAACGTTAGTTGCCAAACTGGATGAGTGAATTTTAATATTAGTGCCTTATTTTACGTCTTAAAAAAACAATTTGTACTTAATTCACAATCTTATGTGTGGTTAAATTTTATTAGTGTTCATTATTAATTAAAAGTGAGAAATAATCAAACAACTGTTAATTGATTTAATGGTTTGAAATACGATCGTGTAGATAATTATTCACCAGATCACTATTCTACTGTATTGTTTTAAATGTTGTGTGAATAGAGTCGTTTTATTTTACAGACTGCCTGCTTTGGTAGCATAATATTGATGAGAATGATAACAATGCAATCTGTTTCTTGCGGTAAAAGATTACCATATTATACGTGCTTAAAATGTGTTTCGATATTATATGTAGATTAATACAGTATGTTTCTAAAGTCCGCTAAGTGTTAATATGTATTATATATAGGGATAGGAAAAATTCGCGGGTTCAATGACCTGCAGGATGAACTCCATAGTTCTACGTACACTTGGTCAAATGCAACCCACCCATTGGCTGCCGTCTTGTGAGACGTCCCAACGTAGCAGCCTGTGATTCGATAAAGCTTTGGTCTGGCGTTTCTAATTGGCCCAGAGTCATCCAGGTGAGTTGTGAGAGGCAGCACTGAGGTGTAACTATTTGTATTTTAGCCTGTCGCGAATTGAACCCGCGAATTTTTCCTATCCCTAATTATATATGTCTTATTTCCGTAAAATACTTTCTCCTCAAAATAACCCTCCGGTAGTGATGCAAACCATGCAAAGCGAATAGAGTAATAAATTAACGAAATAACAATAAAAAATATACAATCACGGAATATGTATTTTACTATAAACTTATCACTGTAGGGGCATGCAGATTTCGCGAAAAGATATCAGGACTAGTTGAAAGTTAAAACATTGTAGCGTCGTCTGTTTCGTGATTGGGAGAGTTTCTCCCAGGTACATATCGATTGTAACAACACCAATCACAGTGATTCAGTGCGGAAGTAAACGCGTCCTGAGTGGCTCAGTCAAATAAGGCAACGACTTCTCTCGCAGACGGCCGCCAATCACAAGGAAGAAACCACAGGTGCGGGTATACGATGTTGCAGTCTAATAAGTGTTCAGATCTTTTCGCGATAAATGACTGCCCCTACTTATCAGAAACCCCAAACGAATGGCAGCAATCGGTAAATCAAATCTAACTCGTTGAAAAACACGCGATTTCTTTACCACTGATATATATTAATAAACTATACCGTAAAATATTCTGCGCTGTTTGGCCGGGCAATTCAACACGTCTGCTTCCGCACTGGATGGCTGTGGTAGATCTGAAATATACAGACAGTGCTAAAAATTTTTAACACACAGTTGGTGTGGAAATATTTTCCGAATAGTACACGCACCTACAAGTAATTAGTTATTTTGTAAAGAGCAGCAATTCAAAACATCCGACTACCGGTGGCGGAAAAATAAGGTATCTAGAACATGCAGTAACTGTGGCTGCCGAATAGCGCGACGCAGTTTCCGGTTCCGTGCGCATTGCTCCCGCGACCTTGGCGCGAGTCCGTCCCAGCTCGGCGAGAGGGGAGTAACAGGGACTGGCAGGAGTGTCGCCTCGAACACTCCAGTGCGTCGTGCTGACCTCGAGGTGCCTCTGGTCTGCGAGACCCACTGTGCCCACGCCGTCTGGTCTCTCTCTCTCTCTTCCACCCTCCACCAACCTTGACCTGCACCGAGGATACTGTTACTCACAATTAGATGCCGGAAAATTCGCGGATTGTGCGATAGGTTATAAGTAGAGACCCGACAAATTCGCGGGTTCATTTCGTGTTATGCTAAAATTCATATAATTATACCTTAGTGCTGCTTCTGTCATTGGTTCACTGTTAATCTGGAGGACTGAGGGCCAATTAGATACCCTCACTCATAGAAGTGTCGAATCACAGGCCACCCAGTCGAGACGACTCACAAGTCAGCAGCCAATGAACAGTTGCCATTTGCCCGAGTGTGTAGAGGATATTGGAGTCTATCCTGGAGGTCATTGAACCCGCGAATTTTCCGGGTCTCTAGTTATAAGTAGGGGCAGGTAATTTTCGCGAAACATTCTGAACGCCTATTAGACTGCAACAAGGTATACCCGCACCAGCAGATTCTTCCTTGTGATTGGCGGCCGTCTGCGGGAGAAGTCGTTGTCTTGCTTGACAGAGCCACTCAAGACGCATTTCGTAGGGGCATGCAAATTTCGCGAAAAGATTCCGAGACTAGCTGAAAGTTAAAACACTGTAGCATCACCTATGTTTCTTAATTGTGTGAGTTTCTTTCAGGTCAATGTAGATTTTTACAACACCAATCACCGTGAGTCAGTGCGGAAGCAAACAAGTCCTGATTGGCCCTGTCAAATAAGGCATTGACTTATCTTGCAGACGGCCGCCGATCACAAGGAAGAAACCACTGGTACGGGTATACTTTGTGCAGTCTAATAGGCGCTCAGATTTATTCGTGAAAAATGCCTGCCCCTACGCATTTGCTTCCGCGGTGAATCAGCACTGTAATTAGTGCAGTAAGAATCGACAATGTGCCTGAATGAAACTCATCCAATCACGAAACATAGACGATGCTACAGTGTTTTAACTTTCAGCTAGTCTCGGAATCTTTTCGCGAAATATGCATGGCCCTAGTTATAAGTAAGGCCATGCATTTTTCGCGAGAAAAAAATAATGAAAGCGCTCATTAGACTGCAATGTGAGGTATGCCCGCGCCAGCGATTTCTTCCTCCTGATTGGCGGTCGTATGCAAGACAAGCCATTGCCTTGTTTGGCATAAAACAACTGGTGCAGATACTTGAAAGCACTAAAGGGCCTTGCAGTACACATTTACTCATATGCTCGACGAGAAGACTGCCCGCCAGGTTTTGAGGCGACACCACTGGCACAGACACGCCCCCTGCGGAGGAAGAGCGCACAGCACCGACCCAGGCAACGACCTCTGCTGGCGTTCAGTCACGTGTTCCAGAAGCGAGATGCGGGCGTGGATGTACGAGTACTGTGTCTCCCGTGACAGTTCCGGAGACAGTTGTGGTGGGAGGGGTGATCCCCACACCACGTATCCCACATTATAAGTATGAACTGGAGGTGTAAAAAAAGAAATCTTTTGAAGAAATCATTCAGCGGTAATTTAGAATCCGAACAGTCTTACCTTTGCCCCTGCTTCTATGATTGGTTCACAATTTATGTAAAGGACTCGGATCCAATAAGAAACTCAAATCAATAACAGTATCGAATAAAAGGCAACCCAGTTCAGACGTCGCTGTACCGAGGCACCAATGGACGAGTGTCTCCTGCCCAAGTGTACACAGAGGTCATTGAAACAGCGTATCTTTCCAGTCCTTAACTATTTATTATATAAACTTCTGCCTCCCCATTTAACTGGCAGGTATTTAATCCCTAACCCCCCCCCCCCACACCAGAAAAAAAAATCCTCCGGTCATCCGCTTCCCTGGCACCCTCAAACCGCCTATCCCTAAATTTGAAGATGGGTCCACTACTGAACAATTTTAAAATGTAGTAGTCAAATCTACAATACGAACAGGGAATTGGTTCTCGCGCAGAGATTCTGTACCATCTTCCTCATATTTCCACTATGCAGTGAAACATTGTCACTAACGGCAGGTAGTCTGCCTTTATACACGTAGCCCGGTGATGGTAGTGTATGTGAGGACAATGGAAGACTAATCACTTTTGACGTCACTGACTGCCGACCGACTTCCATCACTCGAAACATTGCAGGCCAAGGGAACGATGTTAGAATTTGAAGAGATAGTTGCCATATGGCATGTTATTAGGTCAGGAGCATGTTATTTTCGCGAAAATATTTTGGGAGCAGCGGTGGGGGTAAAATACTGTATGGTAATCCGTGTTTCGTGATTGGTTGAGCATGCATGTTGTCGGCGCACGAATCGCAGCGATTCAGCGCGGAAGAAAAGCTGTCCTGAATGGCCCGACCAAACAGGGCAATGGCTTCTCTTGCAGACGACCCGCCAGTTGCAAGGAAGAAACCGCTGGCGCGGACATACATCATTGAAGTCTAATGAGTAGAGACCTGCGAAATTCGCCGATTGATTGACCTCTAGGATAGACTCCACAGTCCTTTAAATACTCGCGCAAATGACACCTGTTCATTGGCTGCTGACGCGTGAGACGTCTCAACTAGGCTTTCCGTAATTCGCGCACTTTCTTGGTTTATTGTTTCCCATTGGCTCACAGTTCCCCGGATAAAATGTGGGCCAATCGCAGAAGCGGTACGAAGGTATAGTTGTTTCGATGCTAGCCTATCGCGATATGAATCCGCGAATTTTGCATGTCTCTACTAATGAGTGATATGTATATTTTTTTTTGTTGCGAAAAATACCTGGTGCTACGAGAGAGGTGGAGATTCCGCTGCGGGGAAAGTGACAAAGGACCGGACTTCGGTGCTGTGGCCGCCGTGTCTGTAGCTGGGATCGAGCTCGCGGCGCCGGCTCGGAAGGCAATGGCGAACCACTGCAGGAGCGGTGCCTCTCCGCGGGCCAGACCGCGTGACGGCGGCGCCCGGGCGCGCGTGAAAGCCGTCCAGGAGGAGTGTCGGCGGGGGGGGGGGGGGGTGGAGAAGGCGTCGTGACGCGGCCCGCACCGGGGCGTCGCCGCAGTCGGCGGGCAAGCACCGCGGCGTGGAGTGCGCGCGCGTCGCCGAGCACCCGAGTGCCGGTTCCGGTTCCGGTTCCTTCTCCCCGCCGCGGCGGTCGTGTTGTGACGTCACGTCGTTACGCCCGCGGGCACAGCTCCCGCCTCTTGCGTGTGTCGCGTGTCTGAGCAGTCCGCCGAACCGAGCTCAGACGAACCCATGCTTTTCAGCCATTTAGAAAGTGAGGTTGGTGGTGATCGTTCAAAGTTGACAACTCATTGTCTCGCTCCAGAGTGTTTGGGGGCGCGCCAAAGTAAGTCTTTGTCTCGTCACAGCATCAAAATGAACCTAATAGTACCTGTCTTTTAGTTAGATTGCAAATGACTAAATAAGGTGATTTACCGCGAAAAAATGCCGACTAGTTGTTAAATTTTGATTAGCTTTGTTTACGTCGGAAGTATTTCTTCTTGGTTCTGCCGATCATCGGCTGTAGTCAGTCATTCGTTCGAAAATAAACACGTGGTATAAAGAAATATTTATTATAGCTAAACGAACAAGAAGTTACAACCTATTGAAAAAAATAATAATATTCCCGGTAAGTTATTTCGCAGATTGGTTTGGTCACAAGGTAGACTACAAACGTTTATACGGTCGCATGACTTTGATGATAAGCTCACAAGGCTTTAGACACTCCCCTCAGCGACTGTGAGCCATATGACCCCCGGATAGTGGAGTGACCGAGTCACGATAACCACTGGAAAGGAGAGGTTTAGCAGTAATTAATCAGCCAGTCGGCAAGCAAATGTAGGTGGAAAATACACATTACTGAATTTTAGATTGACACCAAATGAATCCGCGAAATTTCGGGGTCTGAATCAATAGGGATTACGGAATAGTTCGATGTTTTTTGGGATGGATGCCTCAGTCCTCTACATACACGGGCAAAAACATGCCCCGCAAACTGGCTGCTCGCTTGGAGAAACGTCTTTGTTGGTTGTCCCGTGATTTGCTTCTTCTTTTGACGAGAATGTCTCATTGGTAGGGGCAGGTAGTTTTCGCAAATGAACCTGATCGCTTACTAGACTGCAAAAAAGTATGTCTGCGCTAGAGATTGTTCCCTTTTAATTGGCGAGCGTCTGCGAGAGAAGTCAATTGCCCTGTTTGGCCGGGCCATTCAGGATGTGTTGCTACCTCACTGGATGGCTGTGATTGGCGTGCTGACAGTAGGCATGTACCGGAAAGGAACTCAACCAATCACGGAGCACGGACGATGCTAAAGTATTATTATTAACAAACTTCTGGTCTCGAAATCCTCCTCGCGAGGAATACACGGCCCTACACGTTGGCGCGGAGTCCTCCACTGCGCGCGCGACTGCGAACCGACCTCAGGAGCTGTCCAGAGGCAGCGAGATGAGACCCGCGAGATCGCGGGCCGCGCCGATGACGTCGTAGTCAGGCGGCACTCTGCGCGCCGCTCGTGACGTATCTGTCGCTGGTTGGTCACCCGTCGGCGCCAGCCGTCCTTCAGCGCCTTTCCTTCACAGGTTCTCAGTCGCCAACACACTCCAGTGTCAGTCTGCAAGTAGAGCAGTCAGGGTTGCTAAAGGTAGAGAAAACGGAAAAGTCGGGGAAATTTAAAAAAATGCCAGGAAATACCTGGAAAGGTCAGGGAAATCACCAGATATTGCTATTGTTTTTTTTCTTGCGACAGCAGAATTAAAACATTCGGTAGTGCAGTATTTGCGTCGTCATTGGCTAAGTCAATGCGGTGCGAGCTTCCTTCGACAAGAGCCAATAACAAAAGGGCATGTTGCAAATGCTGGTACAGTCAGTGTATCGAAGCCTCTCACGCGGTCAAATGGTCCAGCGATAAGTCATATCTATACTGATATATTATCTCCCGCTGGTTTAAGATCACGTAAGTTGTGTGTGTGTGTGATAACTGATCCATATTAACATGTCTTGTTTTGCGAAAAGATTTTGAGACTAGTTGAGAGTTAAACCACTGTATCGCTGTGTGTATTTCGTGATGGGTTGAATTTATTTCAGGTTCATGTTCACTGTAGGTACACGAATCACAGTTGTTCGGCGTGGAAGCAAACGCGTCCTGAATGGCCTTGTCAAGGCAACGACTTCTCTTGCAGACGGCCGCCAATCACAAGGAAGAAACCGTTGGCGTAGACATTTCATATTGCAGTCTAATGAGCGTAGTGAAAATTTACACATTTTTTAAGTTCAATTTGGTGACGTATCGTATAGAACGATTAGTCACGATTATTTCGTGAATTCATTTCACTGCAGGATAGACTCAACTTGGCTATTTATAATCTAGCCTTTATTTATAATGCCATTTGGGTAGAAATTTGTTCTCCTTGCTCACAACTAGCTCAGGTCAATCAAGAGCACTGTAGTAATCATCAGCGTGCAGCAGATACATTATGTGCTATAAGTAGAGACAGGAAAAATTCGCGGATTCACTTCGCGGTTTGCTAGAATTAAAACACCCACTTCTATGATAAGCCCACATTTTACGTGAAGAACTGATGCCAAACCCTCGTCAATGGGAGCTGCGAATCGCAGGCACCCCAGGTTGGAAATCCCTCAAGTCAACGACCAACGAGGAAGGAACATGTCCCCGAGTGCGAGCAGGACTGCGGAGTGACCGGTGACTTGTGTCCAGCTGAGCTCGGACGGCCGCCTGCAGTCCGATGGTCAGACCGCGCTAACTCCGGAGGCAGTTATCACCGGGCGGCCTAGCGTCGAGGGCCATTCGTGACGTCTGCGACTCTTCACGGTCCTACCACCACCGACCATTCACAGCTCCACGGCGCTATCTGCGTAGCGAGTGGCTGAGGGCTCTTTCCTTCGGCTGGTCCATCTTCCTTTATACGGACCCACTTCTTCATACCGAGCATTTAAGTAATCTTTAGCCTGATATTAGCATAATAATGAATATACGTTTGGTTTCATGTACTGCGAGTTACATTTTACAAAATGTCAATACCGTTGCGCTTTATGACTCCAATCGCAACGTTAGTAAAATCTTAATAACTCTAGTATCTGCGAGAAATTGTAAGACCAAATTTAATTATTTATTATAAACTCTTGTTATTTCTCTATGTGATCAACATTTTAAAATTTTTTGTTTTACATCATATAGTGTGAATACGTTTTGATATTCGTCAAACAGTTTTATTTGTCGTAGTTTTAATGACGCGCACTTTGATTTAAGATCAAGAACAGGTAGCAGTAATCATTCGGAGCTGACCAGTGATGCT
This sequence comes from Bacillus rossius redtenbacheri, assembly GCF_032445375.1. Lineage (NCBI taxonomy): Eukaryota > Metazoa > Arthropoda > Insecta > Phasmatodea > Bacillidae > Bacillus > Bacillus rossius. The sequence goes on from NW_026962011.1 coordinate 30,755,649, forward strand.
GTCTGGCGTAGGCGTGCCACGTCACAGGACACCGGAGCAAGTCGCCGCGTGCTGTTGTTCGGCCTCGCGGGGAAGCGCGGTGTTGTGGGGCAGCGTAGCGGACAGTGGTCGCACCAGCTGTTTCAACCGCTCCGCCACGTGGCTCGACGTCCACGCTCGTTTCGCGCCCCGGGGTTGCGTCAGCGCGGTTCGCTCGCCCCGCCCCCTCCCGGCTACCTGCAAGAACCGAGTGTAGCTAACGTCTTCTTTCAACCGGCACTACTAACTTTTCAGCCGTGGCGATTACGAATAAACAAAAAAACAGACTCAAATGCATAGCTTTGAGGGAATTATATTTTTGCTGTCAATGAGTCGGCTGCTTTTATTATTTTGCTATATGGCGTCACTATGAGTTCAATATTTCGGTTCCTTCCTGAGAATAACCGCGACGGCAGTTATACTGTTCTTACGTCAGCGGCTCGTTATCAATCCGAATTGAATACTTTTTAATTGATTGATGTTGATATATGTGTGTTTTAGCGCGTATTAACCGCAGAATTTCAGAAAAAAATCTTAAATAAAAGTTTTTGCGAAAACATATTTGGTTTCTATATTGCGAATCCATCCTTTGCCCTTTTAACCTTATCTCCAGCGCAGTTGTAATTATGATACCAGTCACCTAAATGGTTCTTATTAGTCAGTGAATGCCGATGACAGTACCGGGTTTGAAATAATTTATGAAACATGATTGCAAACTTGACTTGGTCGCGTGCGAACCGAGATGCTTGCAGGCGACGGGGCTGGAGCAGGAGTGATGCTGCGAGAGGGGAGGGGGGACCGCTAGTCGCCCCAGGGCACCGCCCCCTCGTCGCGCCTCTAACCCACGCGAGAGCTGCGTGCCGGAGTTTATTTGCCTTGGCGCGCCGAGCCGGAAGTCGCGAGTAGCGAGAGGCCGGCGCGCCCTAACTTCCGGTTTTTCAAGCTCTCTCAGTATCCACTGTAAATAATTTATAATATTTTAATATTAAAACAGTTTTTGAAACAGGTTTAGGGCCCGGGTCTCAAACTCCGATTTGATATTTTCTTTTCTTGTCATTGCAATGATTCGAGGTTTTACGGTAAATTTATCACGGTAGGTCCCTAAAATTTTGTGTTTCGCCTCAAATTATATTAAATCTAAAAAAAAATTAATCAAAAAGTATCATAATTGTGATCATTTACGTGATATTTTACAGCTCGAATATAAAATGTGGATGAGCAAATTTGTGATCAAAACAATATACAGCTTTATGAATTGCCAGGAGAATTGAAGGGGTAAGTGGATGAAGGTGTATATGTTACATTTTTTTTAAAAATTGCACCAAGTCCAGGGATGAAGGTGTTATGATGCATTCTATGTAATGGTTAAGAAACATTCCCTCTAACTTAAAAAATAACATAGTTACGAGATGATAAAGGTGCTCTGTACACACAATCAAGTAGCAAACAAATTACTTTCGGAGACTTTTTCTCAAAACAATAGAAGTAATTCCTTCATGAGGAAATAAGCAGCTCGGTGCGTGACGAGAGCGTTCCTTGATGGAAGTGGGCAGCTGCTCTCGGCGGGGACATTGCGCCGTGCGGGTGCCGTGAAGGGCGAGTGTGGCCTGCCCCGCGGCAGAGGGCGAGTGTGGCCTGCCCCGCGGCAGAGGGCGAGTGTGGCCTGCCCCGCGGCAGAGGGCGAGTGTGGCCTGCCCCGCGGCAGAGGGCGAGTGTGGCCTGCCCCGCGGCAGAGGGCGAGTGTGGCCTGCCCCGCGGCAGAGGGCGAGTGTGGACCGAGTGATGCCGCGCCGGGGAGTTGTAGTCTCCGCGCTATTCCTGTCTGCGCCGGAAGAGACATGGCGCGGCAAGTGCTGCGCGCGCCGCGACGCCGCATGGACGCCGACGACGCCTGCCTCGTGCCTAGCAGCTTCCCGCCGGAGGTGCAGGTACGCACCGCTCCTCGCGAACAACCTCCCCTTGGAGACACCAGTGATGCCGAATGAGTCGAGCGTATTTCCAAAACCGGCCATCTCCACAAAAAAAAAATAATGGTTTTGTTCTAGAAAATCAAATTCCATGGTAACCCACAGTGAATAAGGAGCAGTTAATTACAAAAGCGGCCATATTCATTTTAATAAACCGTCTTGAATGCCACATCATGGAAATGAGTAAACAGTTTTCCTCGATTTCTCGCAAAACTGTTCTTGAGGGAGATGGCCAGTTTTGGAAATACACGTCTCATATATAACGTGTCATGGAAGTTATTAATCTGCAAAATTGTACAGCATGCCAAAATAATGATTCGGTATAAAATGTTACAGTAAAAATTCATATAATTTCCTTGCTGGTTTTTTTTTCTAATGCAGTTTCTTTGGATATTCACAATGAAACATTAACTACCAACTCTAAATTATTTTACTAACTCTTTTACAGGTGTAGGCAATCGGTTGTAATGGTATCCATAATAATGTGATCAAAATCGTTAGATATTAGAACTAGTTGGAAATGCGAAGGCGCTTTAGCCTTCGCCTTACTCACAAGCACAATGATAATGTAGGGATTATGATTTGTTGGAAGAGTTGGTATTGTCGTGCACGAATGTTTTGAGTGAGCTCTAACTGGCAAGCAGCAGGTCGACCTGAAACCAGCCCCAGTCCTGCTCGCCAGATAAACCACGAGAATAATGACTTAAACATGCCTCGATCTATTGAAATAGAAACATTAAACATATTAATATTACATTTGATAGTACTCAGTGGCGTAGCCAGGATTTGTGTATGGGGGGGTGTTAACAAGCATGGCCCCCCTGTATTAAAGCGGGGGGTCCTCCCCTGGGAAAAATTTGGATTTTAAGGTGTAAAATAGTGCTATTTTAGCAGTTTTCGGTTCTTAAATTTAAATATTGTAATGGTAAAAATGTTATTAATTTTAATATGAAATTTGTTTCAGTGATGAATAAGAAATTAATTAAGGATTTGGTGCTGGGGGGGGGGGGTGTTTGAACCCATAAACCCCCCCCCCTGGCTACGCCCCTGATAGTACTTCAGTGTATTGTGGAAAGAAACACATTTTAGGGTGAAGCCCTAAATCTTTGCAGCTGCTGTGATAAATAAATTAAAATGTAATATAGAATTTTTTTACTGCGCCAAGAAAATTTTATATATAATTGTGTTTGTAAAAAAATTATAAAAATATATTTACAACGTGATATCACTGATATCTTCAAATACTAATATCAGGTTTTGTTCCTCGAAACGAATACTTTTCCGCTTCACACCTGGAGTGGCGAAGAGAGCTTTCTTGCTTTATGGCACACACTTATGCTTGCAAGCACGTTGCGACATTTTGAAGGCAAACAATCTCCTTGCTTACACATGCCGCCACCAATACTCTTGTCCGTAAACGTCGTGAAAACAGTCTTCATCTCCCGCGTTGGTTATTAAATCGCAAATTGTAACTAAGAAATGTTGTATTTACAAGTACGTGTGACCAGGGGCGCAACAACGGGGGGGGGGGAAGGGTATTTTGCCCCCCCTCTGAAACCTTGAAGTGGGGGCAAACGGGGGCAAAGAAAGTGCTGTGTAATCAATTTTTAGATAATAAAACTGCTTAAATAGCACCATTTTCCACCTTGAAATAGAAATTTTCCCGGGGCAGGACCCCCCCCCCCCGCTTCAATAGGGGGGATCGATGATTCATTATAAAAAGGTATATTGCCCCCCCTCCCTTTGGAAATTTAGTTGTTACGCCCCTACGTGTGACGAAAACACAACCCTGCCTGCGTAGGGCTCCAAGCAGCAGGAGTTTACTGCGTCAGTGGTTTGAAACTTCGAAGAATTTCCTTGCAAGAGTCATTCGCCTATGCCTAGTAGCATATCTGTAGGTCGAGGACACGTTGATGAACTCTGAACTCTGTGAAAAAACTTCACATTCAATTTATGAAAAACCGATGGTTACAAATTATTCAGGGATCTTTGTAAAGTTACGAACAATGAGTTCACATACTATGAACATGAATCCAAAAATGTATTCTTGGTATATTAACAAAACATTTAGCAGCAATAGCCTCTTCTTTTGTCAACTATGTGTTTACCTTTGTTTGGAACGAAATAAACAACGAGGAAGTCTCAATGCAGCGTAGTTTCTACGACGATACAGTTATCTGGAATCATAAAGAACTTTTGGTTTATTTGAGTTGAATTCTTCGTTGAAAAGTCAGTAAATTTACTGTGATTTCTCAACAGTGTATACTATCAGGATTAAGACCAAAGCACTTTCAAAAATCCTGATACCCAACTTAAAAACAAAATTGTGTGTAGCCTACTATACTGAATGTTCGGAAGTTTCTTAGAATACATTTAATGGATAGCAAGGATTTTTTTTTTTAACGAGAAACGAGTATTCTGAAATACAACCCTGCAAAGTAACAGCCGCAAAACAGAAGCGCTCAAGTTTGAATTTAGCGGCTATTTGGTGGCACTGGATTGGCCGAGAGGACGAGGGACGGAGTGTTTGAGAGTCAGCCACATGCAGTAGACCCAGCAGTCCGGCGTGCAGCGCCGTTTCTAGTAGATAGATAACTCCCAGTTTCAGGCAGGCGCTGGTCAGTATATTGTGAAGGTATTCCTGTTCGGTACGCTTCTGTTGTGAAAAAATTGGTGCGTGTACTTAGGTACGCGCGTGAGAAGTTATACTTCTTTGGCATCATTAAAAAATAGTTTTTAATTGAAGGGCTTCGTGCAGTATAGTGACAAGCCACACTATTATGAAAAGTGAGATTTTATTATTTTTAGAGCCAGGATTGCTGTATCTATCGTGTGTGCAAAAGGTTAGTAAATATCTCAATAGATAGCAGCAGTACCTCAAAATCATCTTAATGCTGAACTGCCATTTTCATGTGTTTCTCTTCTATAACATGATAAGCCACAGTTAAAGATGGCCGACATCAGTGAACACATGCCACAATGTAGCTCAAGAAAACGTGTTTCTGAGGCAAGTTCGGACAGTGACGATGTAAGTAATTGTGCCGTTTTTGATGATAGTGATTCGGATGAAACCTACAAACCAAAGGATGACGAATATGCAAGTAATTTGTCTGATGTAAGTATTAATTGTAATTTGTGGCTTATCATACTCTTGCTCCCAATGGTATTTACGTACTGTCACATTTAATGATATGCCAAAATATTAATACAATCATGAATACAATTGCGAATTTTATCCCTATCACTAGATAATAAGTTTTATTTACATAAGTATGTTGTAAATTATGTTATATTGTCTGGATAATTAATAACCTATATAAATATCCCCGGTGTGAAAGAAGTGTGGCATATCATTATTTTGCTGGTATGTTTACATTAGCACGGCATTATCACACAACAATATTAGTATTTATTATTACATTTTTATATAAAATATAGGAAAGAGTGCTGTTGCTTAGCAGTCTTCAATCGGCAGTTGGCAGTAGCCAATATATTGATTGCAACGAACAGTCGTCAAGTTATTGATGTAAATGAAAGTTTAAAGGCAAACACATTATGGTTTAAAAAATCTATGTTGACGAGATGTATAGTCCACTTACCTTACCAAAATAAGAACTGGCCAGTAGTAGCTCTTTGGAATCAACTCATCAAAGAACAACGCCGTAAGGAAATTCATCATTATTTTCTTATAGCTGGATACACACATATGCCATCTGACAGAGATTTTGCTTTAATAGAGAAGTGCCACAGGAAGGTTTCTCAAATATTTTCACCCACAGAATGGCTCGATATAGTAAAAAAAAAAAAAGCAAACAGAAAGTGATAAGTATGTCACAAGTTGATTTTGTTAGTATGGATAGTCTTTTAAAAAACATAAGGAAATCTAAGGAAACAAAATGTGGCCAGGTAGTGAAATTTTCTTCCGCGCTTGCATTCAAGTTCACTTCTGAAAAACTAACTAGCTTCTTCATTAAGCATGCAGTGAATGAACACTACAAAGAGGTGAATTTGTGCAAGGTTGGCAGACCTACGGGAAAAAAAAACTTATGTAATCTGCTGAGGAAATATACAGCATCACTGAAGATTAACAAGAAGAAGTTGGATGAGGTGCGAAGCCTTCTTCCGTTTGTTCCTTCTGTCCACCACAACTTCTATAATGGACTTCAACCTGATAGTGCTACGGATGTTGATGCAGATGTGGAACTGTTGACTTAAACTTTGTTATGTAAAAAGAATATACTACTGTATTTTAAGTGCTATTTCCACTTACTGCCTATTTGGTATTGCTGTTTGTTCGCGTAATTTAAGTTAAATAAGTCGCACTAATGTTATAGTAACTGATCAGACATTTTCTATATGCACCACATGTGTTTATTACATATATAATTTGATGATTAAAGCAAAGCAATAATATGACATACCTCACATACATGTGCATTATCACAGTATTATTTATCTACATTTAGCAACTTATAAGATGAGCAATAAAGTGATAAGCCACAAATATTTACACAAATGAAAGTTAATAAAATACTACTGGTCTCAATTTACACCATTGGTAAAAATACAAGTGGCCAATATGCTTTCAAATAATTAAGTTAGATAATCATTAATCCTCACATTAAATAAAGCAAAAACAAGAATTATAGAATTTGGTAAAAGTTTAAAATTGCTATATCTCTGTTTGTGCATGATGTGGCTTGTCACTATACTGCACGAAGCCCTTCAATTGCAAGCAAAAATAGTGCGTGGAGTCCCTCCGCGCGGAAGAAGTGAAACTTCGTAATGTGGAAATGAAAATAGGAAGGGGTAGAAATTGATTTTTTAGTGAAATCATATTGTATAAAATCAAACTAAAAAAATAAAGGAAATAAATTTGTAACGATTCATAGATTGATTTTCAGAGAGAGAGAGAGAGAGAGAGAGAGAGAGGGAGAGAGAGAGAGAGAGACCTATTGAATGTCTATAAAACTAACTTTTTTATGAGAGCAGATTTTCATGAAATAAATCATGAAATCATTCAACGATAAAAGCTGTTTATTTAATCAAGCGGACGGGTTCGCCCCAAGGAGAAAATTGACGCGGCGAGACCTCGTGGACATGAAATGTCACACATTCACTATTTATGTGTCTATGAAACATGATTTTTTTGAAATTTTAATTGTAATATACAAAAAGGGTATTGAAAATTGAAACAAATATGGCGACACTAGAATCTGTCAGGATCTTTATTTTTGACGTGACAACGTCTAATAAATCGATGAACACCGGCTGCACGCACGAAAAAGTGTCCCACTACGGATGTCCCACTACGGATGTGTTCTGTTTGCTCATTGTACGCATGCGTGGCATCTCTCTTCATGCTCATTGTACGCATGCGTGGCATCTCTCTTCCACTCGATTGGAACAACCATCGATTTGACTTTTCAATCATATTTTCGTTGTTTGAATTATTAATATTATGTAATTTAACGATCGTCCACCGATTTTCAGCACAATCGGTACGGTTATTTAAAAGTAATGTTTAAAAATTCAAATACGTTTTGAACCAACAATGGTGTTTTACAGTTACACATAATAATTCAAATTACACCCGGGATCTTTTGCACAATGTTTTTAAAAATATTGTAACACATTATAAATAAGTTTGGTGTATTTGGGATGCGTATTTGTTATAAAATCGTGTTAATATTATACCCCTACCGTGAACAAAGTTTTTATAAATATTTATATATAACATTTGAAACTTCATCATTTTAGTATGGCCTTGGTACGACAGCACTAGCAGCGGAGGCCCTGACCGTACTGGCAGACGCTCCCAAGGTCACCCTCAGCTGCGGTTTATGTGGGGGAGGGGCGTAGAGGGGGCGGGGCCGGAGGCAAGGTCGCCTGCAACCCTTCATCATGGTAATTCTCCCCCTCCCTCCACCCACGACTCCACCCCTCCATTACCCATCGCGGCGCCAGCAGCTTTTAATACAGAACTCTCTGCGCTTGCCCCCTCCTCTCTATCATATTAGAGGTTGATGTATAAAGTATAAATAGGAAGAGGGGAGGGAGAGAGAGAGAGAGAGAGAGAGAGAGAGAGAGAAAGCCGTTGGGTGATTCAGGAGCTTCTAGGGGAAGGGAGAGGGGCTGATAAACGCCCGACGGGGAGGATTTCGAAAGTAAATTAAAACATAAACGCCCTACTTCCCCCCCCCCTCCAATCCGAAGATAGGCTCAACCCGTAGTAGTCACTTCGCGCAAGAGAGATCCATTTAGATAGAGATAACACTTGTCCTCTTTTTATTTGGAGTTGGGCAGCAGTTTGGGTTGTCGCGTCACGGCCCGAGGAAGGCTTCGTCAGGGCAAGAGGGGAATAAGAGAGTTTTTGAATCGTCAGATTTTGGTACATGAAGTTGTGTTTAGTTTAGCATCAGGCTTGAAATTTGAAGTTTTCTACGCAAGTTTTAAAAATTGTTTTGGCTTGTATCTACTAAATCCTAAAATCACGCAATATTCACCTTACTTTTAAAATTATACACGGAAGTACAGTAAGCAGATACTTATTAAAAAAAAATTGGTTGTCTGTAAAGTCGGTTTATGGACGATAGTTTAACGTGACAACGTCATAACAAAACATTGATGAAATGATTGCATACTTTTATGAATTAAATTGAATAATTTTTATTGAATTATCACTATTTTGTATGAATACAAAAAGGAGTGAAATGAAATCTAAAATTTAATTGATAAATTTACTTTTATTTGCACTCATTAATTCAAATATGTTTATTACTTTAACGAAGAGATTATTTTAACTATAACTTTTATACATGTTTGCTATTTAACTTCTTCCAATCTGTGTTATTCTGTTAAGGATAGGACGATGATAGGAAAAGTAGGAAACGAATGTGAGTGTTTCAAGTTTAATGTGCCTCGAAAAAGTCAAATCGATGGTTGTTCCAATCGAGTGGAAGAGAGATAGATGCGGCGCAAGCGTACAATGAGCGTAACGGGACACGACGTAACGGGACAATGTGCGTTACGGGACACTTTTTCGTGCGTGCAGCCGGCGTTCATCGATTTATTAGACGTCACGTCAAAAACAACTTAAAGACCAATAATGTAGGGCCAATCCTTGTTCTAACTGATACAAAATAAGATTTAATGTATTTCAGTGGTCACTTACTGAAAATATTAACTAACTTTCGAAGCTATCACTGCGATGACGCAGAGCGGTGGACGGCCATTCAATTAGGATCTCCTTCGACGACCGCGGAGAGGTAAGACGGCACACGGACATCGACCGCGAGACTACCTGGGTGGTCAGACAACTTGTTTCGAGTCTCCGGGCTGGCTGACCTGACATGTCTCGGTAAACTCGCAGGAGGGAAGGAAACGAATAATGACATCATGTTCGGACCAGACCGTCCCCAGGGCGGTCCATGATCACAGTGACTGAGGCTCGGCTTAATTGGGGTAAGTTCTAGGCCGGCGGCCGCTCCTGCCATAGAACAAGGAGGGAGATAGAAAATACGACTCTTACAGTGGAAACTGAAACCATGTTTCGCGCGAGATGTGAAACTATTTGTTGGGTGGGTACATAACTATAACTACTACAAATTAAACTCCGACGGGAGGTTCAAATCCAGTGTTAAGTTTATAATATTTATTTTACTGCTTGGCGACTAACTGCTTATTAAGAGAAATTTAAACTGTGCGAGAAAAACTTAATGGTGTTTTGCAGTAAAACATGTTCTATATAAATTAGTATAAGATGTAAAATTTTTGGTATGACACACCACAAAATATGTGGCTACAAAAATAAAGTGAAATAATTTTCGATTGTTTGTTTGCCTGAAAATAGCGTGTGCATAAATAGATAAATAGTATGTGAATGTTCCTCCGGGTACATGGAGTCTGGAAGAGGTGTGAGGTGGGGTCAATGACAAACCACTCTGACGTCACGGCAACCATCTTGGACTCAAAAATTCCTCAAATTCCCTCAAAATTCCTCAAACCTTCCCTATTTCGTGGGAAAAATTCCCGTTTTTAGGGAAAATTTCTTATTTTATTCCCCCCCCCCCCAAAAAAAAAAAGAAATTCCTCGCAAAGGAAAATTTCCTAAAACTAAAAAAAATGCTTACTTATATGTTTTGTTTCTCATTTCATTCCGGACCTAGGTTCGATTCCCGGCGAGAGTAATCATGTAATTTATGAATAAAATAATTCTTAATTACAGTTTAAAAATTAATAAAAAATTGCCTACGTCACACTAGCCAACATGGATTTTAGAAACGCTGCACTTTTGGTTTAGCTTGACATCTTGAAAATCCATAATTTGTATGCTAGAAAATCGGGAAAAAATGTAAAATTAATTAAAAATTTAACTAATACAATTTTAATAATAACTTCCACCATCTTGAATTAAGACGTTACCGTTGCACTATTCGTTACGGCCGCCATATTGGATTCTAACGTTGAAATATTCGTTACGGCCACAATCATGATAATCCGTATTTTTTTCCGATTTTAACGGGAAATTTTTTTAAATTAATAAAAATCCATTTTATTAAATTTAATTTTAATAAATAGCACTTTCTTCATGGAGTATTCGGTTCAAACCATTGAAGGCACAAAATGGTGACGGATCCCTTCTTCAGGGAAGCCACAGGCAGGCTGACCTCCAACCACTAATGGCAAGATAGATATTACGCCAGCTAGTATGATGTCATGATAGTCGTCTTGTTTTCGCATGCTGGAGGCCTCCATCTTGCATCCTACATATTGTTTATTTCTGCTAGAATGCGTTACCAACCTATTAGTTTAAATTTGCATCCTCTAAAATGCAGGAATCATTTATTACTGTGGCGGCCACCATCTTGACCTTTGGAACGTCATCTTTAATTTCTAAAATTATCAAGCTATAAATTAGGAAAAAATTCTAAAAATCATCAACATATCACTTGTTAAAATATTTATTGATTCGATCGATATCTGTCCTTGGTTCGAACCTGGATCAATACGAAAAAGGTAATTTATTTGGGAAATAAAACGAGAATCCCCCCCCCCCCAGAAATAGGGAAAATTTGAGGAATTATGAATAATTTTTTTAGGAATTTTAAGAATTTTTTTTTTGTCCAAGATGGGCGCCAAGACGTCAGACCTTACACCTCCACCCGGAGGAACATTCATATACGACTAGCATAACTTCTCACAATCAATATAGCAATGTTAATAATATATTATGAAAGCATGTAATTTTAGTGCTCGTTGATAAATAACACTAAATTAATACGCTACTCACAAATAAACTGCTTCCGATAAAAATAATTCTGTGTTAAAATAATTATACTTCCATAATTTTTACCAATTTCCATACGTATTATGTCAATGAATCAGTATTCGGATCCAGAGCCGGACAGGTACCGAGCCCGGGGTGTGAATTGTATCGAAAGCCAGAGCGAGAGTCGTAGTCGCAGCCACAATCGATTCAGAATCGAATTCGGAGAAGGCTTCGAGCTGGAGCTGAGCGGTAGTCGGAGGTGCAGTAGAAGTCACAGCAAGAATCGATTCGTAGTCGATTCTCGATATAGGTTCGAAGTTGGAGTCGTAGTCGTAGCAAGAATCGATTTGGAGTGAATTCGGAGGAGCCGACGAGCTGGATCGAGAGTCGGAGGTACAGCAGAAGTTGCTGCAATAATCGATTCGGAGTCGAAGCTTGGAGCGAGAGCCAGCTAGCGCGCGTGCCGCCCGAGTCAGGCAGCCTCCTTGTTTGTTGAAGCGACTCACTAGCGGCATCTTTGCGCCTGCGCCCACAACAGGGCTCATTCACGGCGAACTAAGAGGCCTTGCTCGTTCACTGCAAGTTTATTTATTTAACCAATGTTTACTATGTGGCGGTGTTTCGACTCAATCAGCTGAGATGTTGATTTTTATACTTAATAAGCGCTTTAGTGAATTATTTAAAGTCCTTTCGGAATCCCATCTCATGGCTGTGGCTTTTGTCACATTTGTTAGCATAATCGATGTAAACAAATTATTTATCTTTTACAAAAAAATAATTATAAATTGCAGCCAGTCTATTCTAGTTATAAAATACTTATTTGCGCTGTAAACTATAGTTTATATACAGATATATTTATATTAAAACTAGAACTGTAAACATAAGTAATGAAATATCGTTAAAATTAGTTTTTATTGCCTTACAAGTTTTATTTTAGTACTCATCCTTATTGTGTTCTTAAAAAAGGTTATCAGAGATTATAAAACGCTGTGTTGTCAGTATAAAACTATTATGCAGTTATTGCAAATATTTGGCAGCGTTAAAACCAAATATTTTGTGGTATTAAATATAGAGCGGCAATTTTTTCCAGATTGTGTTTTGATTATTTTTTTCATGCATTGTATACGAGTACGCAGCTGAGTTGTGGACGTTATGGGAGTTCAGCACTATTTTATTATTCGGTAAAGCAAAGTGAATGATAATGAATGAATTCTAAATCACACTCCAAATTACGAATTCTTGTGTACGGGCTTTTGAATTTTCGCGAAGATAATTCTGTTTCTCCAAAGCCAAAGACACACATTTTTTGAAACGGGACTTGGAAACCGCAAATGTCACGAGTGTTCTTCTTAATCTATGCTACCAAAGGTCACAGATAGGCAGGGACTAACTAGACTACATTCTACCCGTAGCAATAACTCATCTTGGCGCACCCCCTCCCCCCTCATTTTTTTTTTCAAACTGACCAAACAAAAACTTTTCCCGACAACACCTCATATCGCTATCACACATTAATTCCAATATTTCAAACAGCTTTTCACTTAGATGGTAATAAATATATTTATTTGCATTTATTTCATTTTTAATACATCGCAGGGGTTGGATAGTACGCGAAAAATACCAGTTTTTAAATATTTGCAGTTATACATATATGTATCTTTCGATAAAAATAATTCAATCCATGAGCCATCCAAACCCCCCTCTTTTTTTTGTGTTCTAACACTACGACATTCAAATAATTATTTATAGCAAAAAAATACTCTGCCAGTTTAGCTTCCCCCTACCCCCACCCCCATATGGTCACAAGCCCCATCTGCCCCCTCTAGTTACGTCCCTGCAGATTGGACCACTGTCCGCACCATTCATGACGTCAGAGTGTCATGTGGACCAATCGGCGCTCACAATTTTGTAGACGGGTGTTTAGATGCACATACTTTGCACACGTGCGCACACGACTGCTTGATTGTGTCGCGCGGTACGCAGCCCTGGATCGCTGGATAGCGGAGAAACCCTAATTGCCGAGACTGAGACCTAGTTTTTTGGAGTAGTTTTGGGCCCACCCTCCTCCCTGCCAGACCGTTACTTGTAAAATATATTACTAACAAAGATACGTTGATTGTGAGACGTAATTCATTAGCTAATATCAGGTAAACAAACCGGTGAAAAAAAAAATCACTTTATTTTGGTTGCTACATATTTTTTGGTGTGAGTACCAGAAATTTTAAATGTTTTCCTCACAACTTAAAACTTTTTTTTTACTAAGCAGTTAGTTGTCAAGCAGTTAAATAAATATTACAAACTTAACACTGTATTTGAACGCTCCGTCCGAGTCTTGTTTTGGCTAGTAGCTGTGGGCCCATCCAACAGATAGCGTCACATGTCGCGCTGTGAGGGTCGCACTGCTTGTTCCGTGGCGGAGGCCGCGCGAGGCAGGAAGCCTAAGATGTACATCAAGTTCTGTCCCTGCCCGAACACGCCCGAATATTCACCTTCAGCCAACCTCGGGTTCAATTATATATATTTATATTTCTCTGTTTATTTTTATGTAGCTATACTAACCTAACTAACCGTCCATAGTGTTTTAAAATGTTTTTAATGTAGCTAACCTAACCGACCACTTTTAATATTTGAATTCATTTTTTCCTGCGCAAGAATAAAACAAATCCCGAGGTTTGGCCGAAGGTGAATATCCGGGCGCGTTCGGGCAGGGACAGAGCTTGATGTACATCTTAGGCTTCTCGCGGAAGGCGGGTCTGCGCATGCGCGGCTCGGAGCAGGCCTCGTGTCAAGGCCAGGGCCCAGGAACTCAGTGTTTTTACGAGGCGGTCAGCGGCCGTGCTTCCTCCCCGGCGGGCTCTGAGAGCTCTGAGAGCTGCGATGTTGTGCCAGACCAGTCGCCGCGCGGCGGAGGAAAAGTAGTTCCCAGGCCCCCGACAAAGCACGTGCTTGTGTGCGTCCGGGCTGACGCGGCGCAGATGCTTGCAGTCGGTCCGCGGCTTGCCGAACACCCCTGTCGCAGGAGGGTTGTGACGTCACTGAACAGTCTCTTAGCGCAGTCACGTTTGTTTGGCAAAGTTGGAGGATTCGGGTTTCCATGAGATATTTTGTAAATAGGATGGGTTCTAAAATATGTTGGACGGAATCAACTACTCAAATATATGCCCCAGTTGAAACTGAAAACACGCCTGTTTCCGTCACAACGAAACTTTAAAATGGCTGAAGAAATAATGGGCGATTAAATGGGTAATGAAGGTGAAATAACTAAAATAATGATAAAATGAATGTTGAATGCAAAGAATTATATATGATAAAAACTAATGATGTGTCAATAACTTTTGAAAATCACTGAACGTTAATTTTATTATGTAACTGTTATTAAAAAAATTAAATTAATGGATGTTTTAAAAATTTAAAAAATCCAAAAAGCATAAAAGTTCAAAAATTCCATCCAGCACTGTGACGCATTTTAAAACCTGTTTGAGTTTATCTGTCCAACTTTATTCATGATTGAGAAAATTAGAAGCAATTTTTCCATCAAAAGTTACCCCTTGCTGATCTGTTGCCAAACATAGTTGATCAAAAATTTGACAGTGTGGCATGGCCTAAAACACCATCCCCTCGGAGCGAGGTGGCGAGGTGGCGAAACATTTGGCTCGCTTGTGGAAGAACCTCTGTTCGAACCTCGATGTTGTCAACGTAATGTCATTTTTCCATTGTCTCCTTGAATCACTCCAGATGGTGGTCGATTTCTTCCCCTGCGACGAGACGTACAGAACTCCCACCTCTCTGTCCCCCCTTCACGGTGATCCGGGTTCGATTACCGCTGGTTGTTGCCGATACCCTCCTTCCTCTTTTCCCCTTTCCACCTATCGCTGCACTTCGTCTTTGTACAATTATTCCAGTTCACTCATTAGTCTGTAATGACTTCCACATCACGATACACGTAACCTTAATGCAGTCATTCTCTATCTCTCCGTTTGTCTCTCTCACTCACACAGAGTGTAGTCAGCATGTTGCCAGGGCGTGGGTCCACTGCCCTCACTGGTTTACTACCAGTTCGGTTCACAGGGCGTCACTTAACGTCTAATCAACAATTTATTGTGATATTTTTAGTTCCTTGCTTTTAAAATTGGGGTTATTTTAGTCAGTTACAGTAGGAAAGAAACTAGCGTTGCATCAAGTCTTCCAATAATGCAGCAATTATGCCGCGTGCCGTGTGACGATGCTATTTGGGCGAGTGACGAACGGATGCTGAAAGTATATCTTGAAGAGGGCTCCCAGAAGTGACGGAACAACCACACGTGAGACCGTGCGTCTTGTGTCGTTCTCCCGACCCGAGCACGTGACCTAGCGCGACGGCAAATTGCCGGCCAGTTGCTTAACGACCTTTGCAGCAGTTGTAATTGGCGCAGATGCGATGATACTCCTCCCACCTAGAGTTATAGCAGCGGGGACTGAAGATGCCCGTGGGATGCTGCGACCCGTGTACCGTTCGTCAACCGGCCCCTATCATCAGAGGGGGTTGTGGGCGGAGCGATTTAGCTGTCACTCGAGAGTAGGTACTCTTATCTCGTCACTTCGGACAGCATCCGTGTACTACGGACACGACAGTGCATATCTTCGCCAACTCGTACACTTTGTCACGCATTGTGGTGCAAATACAGTGGCTTTATCTTGGAGTTCTAATTTATGGAAAACACTGAATCAAAAAATACTCATTTAAAACATTTTTATGTTTATATGCGTATGTATATTTTCCAATAGTTCTAAGCGCACTCTGGACTTTTTAAAATGAATAGTTGAATCTTACAAGTTTGGAGAAAAAAATCGGGAAAGACTTAATTTCAGTAATAATATTGTATGAAAATTGCTTCTTTCTCATCCTGAAATATTCAATCATTGTCTCAAGTGCAGGCACTAGCGCATCAGTGACAGCTAGAAACGTACACAGAATTTCTTTTAGAATTGTTTACTTTCAAATTTTTTTTCCCATTTGTTGGTGGATATTTATTGTTTTTTTAAAAGTACTTCGAGGGGAAGGAGATATCCCTTCTACCCCCTGCATACTACGTCTCTGGTGACAGAATTTCGTGCGAACACAGTGCAACTTCCTCAAGGCAGAGAGATAGGAGCAGGAAGACGCCATAGTGCTTTCACTGTTCTATGACTTTAACTGAAATAATGCTGACAATATACACTATTTTGTAGTCACAGAAAATCTCTTGAGTGTGAGCTTATTGCATTAACGAAGGCAAATTTCCAGTATATAACGATTAAAAAATATAGATATAGCATCAAAACTTTTGAAACCAATTAGCTTCATTCAGTTTATCCGTACTTCTTAAGCGATCTTTAGTTTATAATAAATACATTTTTTAGAAGTAATTCGCCGTCTAAATATCTAAACATAACAATCTTTGATGCAATAAATAACCTCTACACGCTATGATATTACTGATAATAATACCCTAGTATACCAGGAGGTGACGTGCAAAAAGAGTTGTCATTAAAATCTAAAAAATGTGTTGACGGTATTTTTATTGTATTCACGGTATGGACCAGTTTATTTGCTCCTATTAAAAATACTCAGCACCGCGTATAAACTATATTTTAAACTTCACCTTACCGTATATGAAAGTTTAAAATGCCATATCATTTAATAACAATTCTGGGGTTATGATCTTTACCACAGGCATGCTTTCATTCCGCGCGCTGCTGCTGCTTCTTGTATGACCGGACAGAGCTGTGCCGTTTCTCTGGAGGGGACTCCCGACATACTGCCTCTTCTGTCGTGACACGGAGCGATAATTCTCTCTCCATCCCGCTCCAAGCCGCTGACAGATACATTATCAGGGGGACGGCTTTATTGGCCTTGTGTGGCTACACCTGGGGTACGGCACTGTTCACGAGCGTCTGCAGCACGCTGTTGTCTTCTGTGCGAGGAAGACATTCTCGGAAGTTCTCGTGCGGAGGGCGAGTTCCTGCGCACAGAACACGTGCTAACACAGAGGCGAAACGGCGTGCTGATTTCGCCGTGCGATGTTCCGAAGCACACCCCACACACACCTGCCAGACAGCACTTTGATGCGGAAGAAGTTGCCGTGTGTGTAGCAACCCACGGAGCCCACGCAAATTTCCCCGAGACCAGTTTTCACTCCGTAAGCTTATATACGCAATCAGGTGTGTTCTGTGTCAATCTGCTACTGTCACGTTAGGCTGTCTTTCTGGGTTTACGAATGAGCTGAAGTCATAAGTAAATATGACATTTTGCGTACAGATGTAGTCTTTAAAGTACGCTGTTTTTAACAGTATGGCTGTAGGAAATATCCAACCCCCGTGTTCTTACTGGCCCGGTGGAGTGCGAAGCGATTAGCGTCAATACTGAGTAATGTTACAGACATAAAACCAATCATATGTTTGTCTCTCAAAGATCGTTCATTTAAAAACTGAGGATTTTTGTCTTATTTTATTGCGATTAAGGTGTGTGTATAATTATAGCATTATTAAAACCAAAGGCGTGACTTCTAATTAGGTTGTATTTTTTTTACTTTTGTTAACATAGCTCTGTGACAGCACATGTTAAATGAAATTCCTACAAATGATGTTTGAAGTGGTTTTGGGACTGGTATGAAACTATTATGTTTTTCTTGAAAAATTTACTTTGTGAATTTTTTTTCAGCATTGAAATGCACGCCAGGTGCTTCTTTCTATAGTGAAAGAGACCCTTATGGTGTTTCAATTTACTGGCGAGTCTGAACGAGACCGGATAAAAAAGAAAATACCCCTTGGGTAAACCGAGCAATCAAATAAACAAACTAGAATTTTCAAGTACCTGTAAATAATAATGCGCGGGTTATCTGTAAGGTATCAGCAACTGGAGGACCTGAACCTAAACCACGGACGGAGTTGCGTAGTTTCGGCCGCGCGACCTTGTGGTTGCAGAGAATGTGGAATGAGGATGGGGGGTGGGGGTGGAGGTGTAGGGCTGGCTGACGGACGCGGACGGATGCGGCTCGCTAGTCGACCTGGTGCTGCGCCACACAGAGAGAGCGTGTGTGTGTGTGTGTGTGTGTGTGTGTGTGTGTG
The DNA here is from genome assembly GCF_032445375.1 of Bacillus rossius redtenbacheri. Taxonomy (NCBI): domain Eukaryota; kingdom Metazoa; phylum Arthropoda; class Insecta; order Phasmatodea; family Bacillidae; genus Bacillus; species Bacillus rossius. The sequence continues at coordinate 30,773,991 of NW_026962011.1, forward strand.
TGTGTGTGTGACGGCACGACTGGCCTTGCAGGAGCTGTACCGGCGGCGGTACGCTGACGCCGCCTTCCAGATACACCGCCTGCTCCAGCGACGCCCGCCCCCCGCCGCCGCCGTCGCCGCCGACGAAGACCCGCCCCCGGCTCCCGCCGCCCCCGGGGTAAGACTCGTGACGTCGTCTGTCCGCCGAGGCAGCGGAGACGAGTGGCGGCTTGCGGGGCGTCTCGCGCTGACTGTAGTCGACGGCGCAGAGGCCGACAACCGCCCAGGGACCCGCGATTACCAGTCCGTCTAGTGCTCTGTTGAAAATACGAACATTCATTGGAGAAATAAAACTTGTAACTCAGTACCTGTTTCTATTCACGATTCAATATCAGAGAAACTTCCGAAGATTTATTTTTTTTTGCCACGTATAATGATGTGATTAGAACCGGGAATTCGATGTTAAGCATTCACGAAACTGACCCAAGGACAATGCATCAGGAAAGAATATCAAAATAATCCTAAGATAAATTAGCAAAACCATCGTCGAAACTTTAAGTTTCCGAGTTGGGTTGAAAATGTTTGAAAGAAGAGTAAATGTTTTGATATTTTTCTGAGGCGGGACTTCAAAACAGTGGATAGCCCAGGGCCCCGCAGAGTGTAGGGCCGCTACTGACCGAGCGAATGGTGCACTGTAGTCAGATTGATGCTGTTCCGCGACATGAGAAGTGGCTCTCCGCTAGTAAACTGTAATAACAATGGCTTTGCCTGTTTGCACAACATTTTTAATTTCATATGCCCCACCTTTGTTGCTTGCTTCTGACCCTATTTGCTACCGTTTAAAAACTATAACATGTTTATAATTTTTAATGTAGCAATATTTATTCATAAATAAAATACTAAAGATTTGTAATTCGTATATTTAGTCATTATCGGTGAGCATCAAGGGCGTTATGAAATGTGTTTTTAATTTCCCTCTACAAATTACATATTTAAGTTAAACGACAATTCAAACTGTGAATATGTTATAAACATAGTGGGAACTTTAACGACAATATCGTAAATTTATTTACTGTAATTTGTTTTTCTTCATTTAAGTTCGCAAATTTTGTTTAGAAAGTATTTTAGCCGAAACAGTACGACATTTCACTTACGGAACAACACTTTTCTTAATATTTAAGAAATTAGGGATACACTTAATGTAAACAAAACATTGTTTTTTGTATTGGTTGGGTTGAAAAATTTGTACATATTGTTTAGGCGGTATGCACAATAAATCAATACCGCGGGTCCGAAACAGAATATTTAAACGTTTAAATTTATAAACAACGTAAAAAAAAAGTGAGCTAGTACTCGCCAGCGACGTGTAAACATCTAACATTGGTAACGAGCAAATTCATGTGTTCTCAGTTTGCAAATAAAATTGTAATACGAAACTCGGACACCAAATTTCACGTAAACGATTTCATAAATATACGATATATAAGAAAAAACTGTAAAAAAATATAAATGCAACCTTAAAAATACGGGAAGCCTTCATTTCACAGACGAGTGAGCTACACCCGAAGTTCCCCGAAGTTCATGCTCGCTTTTTCTATAGCTACATTAAAAAGACTGTAAAATCATTTTATGGTTGCTTAGCAAATAACTTTTTAATATGTAGCTATCCAGGGATAGGAAACCGTTTACATGATTTCACAGTATCTTTAATGTAGCTATCCTATCCAAATCAACCTTCCACAATGTTTTAAAGTATTTATAATGTAGCTAACCTAACCTAATTGACCATTAGTTATCATTAAGAGTCCCGGAAATTTCTTGGATTCCTCTGGCCTCAGGATAGAATTCAAAGTTATACGTGTGCTCGACCCATGTTTACTTTCCCATTGGTTGATTTCTTAACGAGAACATTTTTATCCTTGTTATTTGGCATTACCTGATTCGCTTACTTCCCTCCCAGCTGGACATCGTTGGCTCACGGTCGTAGAGGGGCGTGTCCAGATAACTGCGGTCCAATCATGAACACAGTGCGACTGTGTGGAGGTTTGCATTCTAGCTTGCGACTAAATGAATTCGCGAAAATCCCGTGGCTCTAGTTATCATGAGTTACAATGAACAAAAAAAAACCGAAGATGCACGATCGGGTGTTTGGCTCTCTCGTCTGTGAAAAGAAGGCTTCCCATTTAACATGTTGGTTCTCTAAAGCACTACGAACGTGGCGCTATCTTTCAGGATTTTTTCAAAATAAAAGTTGCAGTCCAATAGATCCAAACTTTCGACTTGATCTTCGACAAGAATTTTATTAAAATACTGTCTATCTTGTTAAAATTCATTAAGCAATTATCACTACAAAGTTTTCGCACATGCTGGAAGTTATAATTCTGTGGAATTACCAAAGTGCTAACCTACAAATTTTTAAAACATATGTTATAACACTAAGTATACGTTTGTGTTAGTTTTTCCTCAGATGACCGAAATCAGTCTGTAATTATTTCCTACAAGCAAACCTTAAACTTATTGAGCTGATATAACATTAATGTTATATAATATTATGTTATTTAAAAAAGTAAAAAAAAAAGTTGCAAGATTTGAACTATGTTCCTTAAAGTAATCAAGCCAACAATTCGAGTTTAGGATGGGGACTTACCAAAATTTTAATGAAACTCCATATAAAAAAAAATGTTTTAACTGTTTGTAATACCTTTTTGGCTTTTAGTATTTTATTAACACAACAAAACAAGAGTACATACTACGCACTACGCGTACACTAGATTAGGGCATAAAGACTATCCAAACGTTAACAATCGTTTTAATCATATAATATAATGATTCTTGTCTGTGCATGACTACAGAATTTGCGTGCATATGTCAAAATCATCGGATATAATCAAGGTCATACATGTTTGTTTACAAATGATACTAATGCAGACGTTTTTAATTAATATTATGAAATGTGAGTAATTTGATGTAAAGCATATTAAATGTACTAGTAAAGAAAAAAATTGAGTCACTGTGTTAAACTCGGCCATGCAAAGTGTACATCGATAACGTGGCATCTGCGTCCATGACACACTTTTTGACAGTTTTTGGCAATTATACCGTTCAATACAAACTTTTATATTGGGAATTTTGCATACATGGTCTATTTCCATCTTAGTCGCTGCAAAACGTCTGGTTAAAACCATTGAAACAAAACAGCAGAAGCCCTGGCGGTTGAATTTGAAACACTATCTTCGTAGTGCAGAAGACCGATACTAGGAGCGCTGATCTTCACGAATGGCTTGCCATCTAGCGGCAACACTCGGAACTGTTTATAGAAGTTCTGGCGATGTGTGAACTCTGTTGAATATGCAATATACTACGCGGCACTTCATTGCGAGTAACATAACTACGTGTTTGGCAGGCGTTTGGTGCGTTTCCAAAAGGAGTTGATTTCTAATATTTTAAATGTCTGCAAATGACCATTAAAAAAAAAAAAAAATCTATAATTAAAAAAAAAATTTCTATACAAAGAAGAAAGTGTATATTTTATCTACTTTAAACTGTTACTTATTTAGTAATTGTATAAAATTAAAGCAACAATCTTTCTTAATTCCATAATTATTTTTATAATAATTTATATTTCATCGTAGGATATAATTTTATTTAGAAGATAAAAACATTGCATTGTACATTTAAATATTTTTATTTGTTTTTTGCTAAATAACATTATAAACTTAAACTACAGTTTTAAATATTCACGTTTTGAACTAAAAGCCAAATAAGTAAAGTATTTTTTGACTAGCTATCATGAACATGGTATAGGTATTATCATTTAGAATTTTAAAAATTAAATCTCTTTTCCCCCTACAGTAACGTATATTTTACTCAGTTTTTTTTAATTAAACATGTAGAAAAATGAACTATAAAATCTAACATCCATTCCGTTTTTAATACGTATTTATACGATTGCTATTATGGCACTTATGTGTGCAGAGCTTCAATTAAAACCACGCGATTAAAAATGTTAAAATTGCTAAAAATCGCGTTTTAATAATAATATCTTAATATATATATAAATCCAGTGTCCTGATGTTTGTTTCCAGTGAACTCTTCACCAAGTCAACCGATTTCGATGAAAATTGTCATTTATGTGTAATTTTTTCCAACTTGAGAGATAGGATAGATTTTATTTCGATTAATGGTCTTAATAATTTATAATTAATAATAAACTGATTATCAATGTTGATTGGTGTTTAAGCCCGGGAAACAGTGGGTACTTCGTCTCCATGACAACATTGCCTGTATTTTTGTATTAAGTTTTTGTTAAAATTAATTAATTTTCATTTTATTTAATTTATTATAACTGTAAATAAGAGATTTGGTCTCATTTCCCCCCCCCCCCCCCCATTATTACAACCGTGCCAAGCCGGGTCGGGCAGCTAGTTTAGACATAAATTAGCCGGTAAAGATTCTTGAAAGCACTTTAGGGACTTGTATTACACCTTTATCTTCATTTCTCCATCATATAATGTTACGGTCACCGCTTGAATTTCATAGTTGATGTATGCACGACAAGAAGACTGCGCAACAGTTCAGAGCCTTGCGCTTTGAGGCTATGCCGCGCTAGAAATACCGGCGAGCGTCGCGCTTATCATCCCGGCTCACTAACACACATACATCCCGACCAGACGGGCGTTAAAATTTAATGAGGGTTGGTGGTGTTGGGAGCGGGGAGGGGTTTGTAGGCTAGCTATGTGTCTAACCACGTGGTTGCTGTCGCGGGTCCTCCTTCGGCTTCAGCGCGGTGTACCTAGGTCGGTAGCCTACAACTCACGTAGTTTCGGTTCCCTACCACGTTCGTACAAATTCGGATTTCTCTCAAAAATTGAAATTAAAAAAATCGAAGGGTTAGGTTAAGTTAGGTCAGTCACAACATGCTTGTTTTCATTGGAAACTTCTGATTTAGCGGCTGAAGTGGCGTTAATACCAAAACGCAAAACTTCGGAAATCTTCGGAAATTCTTGCAGGGAACCGAAACTACGTGAGTTGTAGGCTTCCCGTACTAGGTCCGTGGCTGAAGTTACATACAGGAAACTTAACTATTACACTGCCAAACTTCCTAATCAGACTGATTCCTAGCTGACGTCAGCACGTCAAGACCTTTGAAGGAATTCAAACGAATATCACTGACATATTATTGCATTGCGAGAGTACACTTTACATCGGCGTTACACGTCACACTTTCGACGAACGGTACGTAATAGTTACTATGCTTATTAACACACGTGTCCTGGTGGCAGTCTCTTCGTGATTGGTTTCTTGCCGGAGTCGGCCAGCACCGTAAGTTGATAAGGTTAATTTAGTGGTCGGGCGCGATGTGTCGATATGTACTAGTAATTGTAAGAGACGCTTGAAAGGGACGCACCAGTGGGCCGAAAATCACAAGACCGAAATACGCTAGTAGTTCAGTAGTTATAGGTTCAAAAAGGGTGGGTCCTTCGATTAAATGCTGAGTTAATGAAACATGAAACTTGGGGTGGTGGTTTGGTATGGTACAGTAGTGCCCCACCCAAATTATCCAACAAAAAATCCTCGTGGAAACTTTTAGGGGCCGAAAAACCCCAATTTTTTGGCTTTTTTTTCAGTTTTTGCCTATAACTTTTTTATTTTACCTCATACGACTTAGACTATTCTATTCGATTTTGTAGAGCGTTAAATTTCCTACAATTATCACTATTCAAACATCTTTTTTGACTTCATACTTCCCGAGATACAGGATGTGCGAAATATCCCAAATTGGCGAAATATCCCAAATTTGTAAAATATGGCAAAAAAAACTGGTTTTTGCTGTATATGTTTCATATTACAACATATCCAATGGTATCATGATACTTGAATCCAATTAACGCCCTACAAAATCAAATAGAATAGTCTAAGTCGTATGAGGCAAAAGAAAAAAGTTATAGGCAAAAAACTGAAAAAAATGCCAAAAAAAATTGTGGTTTTTCGGCCCCCCAAAAGTTTCCACAAGGATTTTTTGTTGGATAAATTGGGTGGGGCACTACTGTACCATACCGAACCACCACCGCAAGTTTCATTAACTCGGCATTTAATCGAAAGTTGAAAGTAGGTAGGGTAGGTGACCCAAATATGAGACCCGGCCTTAAGAGTGGTATATACCCCTTTTTAAAACCAGTTATACATGCGTCCACTACTAGCCTATTTTCTCGAGAATTATGATAGCTACAGCTTTCAGATTATTAATCTGACGAGAAAAGTAATGCAGTTTTTCCAATATAGTTTTATATTTTGGAAATCGTGACGCAAAATATATTTAAAAAAATGGTAAAAACAAGAAATTCGTTGACGAATTTCTAGTTATTCGATGAGAAAAATGAAAATTTGAATCTATATTGGAAAAGATTATATTTTTCTGAATAAAATGGTATATTAAAAGTATAAGGTCACAGCATTAAATATCTGTGTATTTGGTTAGGAAAACTGGCTAATTTGGCATTTTTAGTGTCTGCCTTGTGCTGCTCGACGGGAAAGTTGACGCCAAGCTCCGGGAAGACGAGCAGGGTGGGGATGACACTGACACGCCTCAACGTCGCCCGCGGTAGGGGAAGTGCTGATCTGTAACGGTGATAAACCTCCTCCTCCCTTCTTCCTCCTCCCGCTACACAGCAACACCATTTCTCTAAAGGATTCATAGTCCAGGCATTTTATGAGAAAAAGGGGTCGATTTATGGACAAATTGCGAGAAAAGGTTTTACTATATCAAAATTTGCAGACAAATTTGTAGAATAACATATCCAAAATCCACCGAAATCCACTTTATTTTGGTAACGTTTTTCCCGGGATTTGTCCCGGAAAAATGCGGAATAAATTAATAACTGTAAAACGGTGCGTTCTACGAAGAAAGGTATAGACACTAAAATTAAAGAGAGCCAAATTTACCATAACATATCAAAATTTTACAAACATTCATTAATAACTACTGTTTTGTTTTCTGGAATTCGTCACGGAAAAACCTAAAATATTGAAATAAATTGAAAATGGCGCATTTTACAGCATGTTTCAGGACAAAGTTAAAGTAAACAACGATTTTCATAGTATATTGCAAATTCACAAAAATCAACACAAAATAGGTTTTTGGTTTTCCAGAAAATTTCCTGAAAAAAAAAAAGGACAAAACGAAAACGTATCGTACGTCAAAGAATATCGTGACTAAAATTAAAGACTTTTTTGTATTAAATATAATTTCATTTCAACAAAATCTGCTCATATATATAAATATATATTTACATATGTATATAGTTTTTTTTGTGACTCGTCCTGGAAAATCTTTAAAAATTCAATAAAACGAAAACGGAACATCGTATTGAAAAAGTTTCGGTGGGACAAACAGAAGCACACAAGATTTCCTATACCAGATCCTAAATTCACTGAAATCTGGTATATAGATTTTATTTTGTGATCGGCCACGGAAAAAGTATTGAATATGTAGGCAAAATAACAGAAAGCATTGTATCCCATGTAAAATTGTCGGATCCGAACTATATTTAATTTCCATAATATACAAGTATTTTAAAGTCACTTAAATTATATTCCTTTTTCAGTTAGTGATGTGTTAAAACGTTTTTGAAATCTACCAAAAAAAAATCAGACTCATTTCAACTGCTTATTGTTTGAAAGAAAAATTTGACACGTCCATTCTCACAAAACATATCATACAATTAAATTTACACAAGATTTCCAGTGACCTGTATCGAGAAGAAATAGAAAAATATACACACATTGGGATGCACTCTGTAACACACAATACTGAATAAATATGCATTAGGTAACATACATAAGTACTTTAATTTAAAATATAGGTTACCTAAACAAACATCAGCGTGATTTTATATTTCTATTAATGTTAAACTGATCCAAAAATTCGGAAAATAACCTGCATATCAGCTCGAAATGTTATTTAATAGAATCATCCTGTTTAAGAGCGTTATATACCCATTTTTAAAACCAGTTATACATGCGTCCACTACTAGCCTATTTTCTCGAGAATTATGATAGCTACAGCTTCCAGATTATTAATCTGACGAGAAAAGTAATGCAGTTTTTCCAATATAGTTTTATATTTTGGAAATCGTGACGCAAAATATATTTAAAAAAATGGTAAAAACAAGCAATTTGTTGATAATTTTCTAGTTATTCGATGAGAAAAATGAAAATTTGAATCTATATTGGAAAAGATTATATTTTTCTGAACAAAATGGTATATTACAAGTATAAGGTCACAGCATTAAATATCATTGTATTTGGTTAGGAAAACAGGCTAATTTGCATGGATATGTAGGAACACCCTACCTAAAAAGCCGTCACAGTAATTGCAGTCCTCGGGAGGTAATTCGCGCCGGTTTTTACAGGTTGATCCATGACAGTTTCCACAAGCCGAAGAACATGGGATGCCGTGTTTCCTACAACTGCAGTTGGATGCACCGCAACCATCTTCGTTGCAAGTGCACCTGATTACCTTCAAAAGGCATTCCATAACTGTTGGCTTGTCTGTCGAAATTGGCAAATTGTCTCCATCCCCATTCTTCTGGATTCATCTTAATTCCCTTCCATTCTTGTATCTGATAGAAAACCCTTAAGAAATGGAAACGAGCTGAAGCACTAGTTGGAGGTAACTGTTCTGGTTGTACACATTTAGAACTAGTAGCTGCATTCTCACTTAACACTTTACAACGCAAAGTGTCGAAAGTGTCACTTCTTGACCCATTGTACAGGCGTACTACAGCTGTTCTGCCGATTTTACAGTGTCTTCTTTTGACACACTGGGAATGCTATCTGAAAATACTTTCGCAAGTTGCCTGAAGGCACTGTCATTCTGGAGAAGATCCAATATTTTCCCCTTTATACCATAGATGTGTGATGTCGTGTCACATCCCATGAATGCATGACAGAAAAGAATATTACTACAAATTTCATCACCGAGCTTCAGCTTTAGCTCCTTAATGTGATATGTTTTCTTCTGCCTTTGTTCACTTTTTAAACACAAACAGTTATGTGATTGTGAGCCAAAATATTAGAGTAAAAGGACAAGTAAATCTGTGTCTGTTCCTATAACTATTGTCAATTGTTCTTTTGCACATTTAAAGCTTCTTGGACAATGTAAATATCTGCATCACCTGGTGCTTCGACAACAGGACATTTTCTTCGCGTACATGTATTGCTAATAACCTTAAAAATTGTCCTTTATTTCGCTCGTTCAAAAAAAAAACATATCTTTACGGAGTGATAGCTGCATTTCTCCTGTGAATTCAACTACAGGTGATGCATTACCTCTTGCTCTTCTAATATGTGCTGTGTCTTTAGTACTGTGAGTTTTCCCATATCCATCAAATACAGTAGTTGCTAATCCATAATTTTTCAAGATGAAACTCACGTACAGCTGAGCGATCTCGTTGTATGTTGCAGTATGGGACCAAGGTAACTGATGAAGTAAATATCCTCCGTCAATGACATATTTAATTTAATTTTATATATTTTATCGTTTGCAGAGTTATAACACATGGATACATAAAATCACTCAGTACAAGGGAATGGGAATTCAATCGTATAAATAGTAACTACATATACCAGGACAATAGTACATAAATTTTAAGCACATTTTGATAAAGGTCAATTATATAATGCAATTTTGTTGCCCTTAATTTAATTCACGATTTATTTTGAAGTACGGTGCACGGTTTCCGTTTTTTTTTCTTTCGATAAATTTTTTCCGGGACATTTCCTGGAAAACAAAAAAAAAAACAATTAAATGTTGATCTGTGTTAAATTCTCATATATTATGAAAAACATTGTTTACTTTATCTTTTTCCTAACCCATTATACTGTAAAGTGCACAATTTTCGATTTATTTCATTTTTAATATTTTTTCCGGGACTAATCCCGGAAAACGAAGCAGAATTTATAAGATGATTTTCTTGAACTTTGGATATGTTATGGAAAAGATAATGTTCTTTAATTTTTGTCTCTACAGGTTTTGTCGTCAGATGCACCGTTTTTGAGTTATTATTTTATTTCGCGTTTTTCCGGAACAAAACCCGGAAAAAAGTTACCAAAAGAAAGTGGATTTCGGTGGATTTTGGATATGTTATTCTACGAATTTTTCTGTGAATTTTGATGTAAAAAAAACTTTTCTTGCAATTTGTCCATGTTTTTTTCATATCTTTCCTGGACTATCATGGCGAGTAGCTTGAAAAGAATCTTCACTCGGTAGCAACCTACATTGTACAAGATTTTTAAGTCTGTTGATTCGTTCAATGGTTCGTTAATGCTGTTTGTGAGCTTTCGCATAATATAAAAAAGACGCAATTATCTGTTAGTCGGTACGCATGAAAAAAAAGCAAGACAAACGAATCGGTAAGTTAGGGCGACTTTATTTAAGTGCGAAACGGAAGAAAAGAAGAGCAACAGCTCTGATGGAGTACCAGAAACAAAGGTAAGATATAGCGATACCGATATTAATTTTTCTTTTATTAATGTAAAAGAACACCGGAGAATTCCAAACCCGGCTAAAAACTATTTTAAGAAACATATGTTACAAATTAGTTTGTACAATGCATTAAATTTTTTAGAAAAATCCGAAGAGTTGAAGAATATGGTGCAGCACAGTAACTGATCCCCAAACGGCTAACTTGACGGCTCATTTTTCTTTACCAAGATAAAGCAACGCAGAGAATGAAAATATGGTTCTGAATCCTGATGAGGAGTAAGTAGCCAGTGCTTTATACTACACAAACTGCGAACTGTATTTAACGATAACATTTAGAATTAGCATTTTATTACGTTCGGAGTCTAATGAAAGGCTTAAATTTTTCATATAAATAATTTTCAGTCCAGTAATTAACTTCTATGGATTTGTTTTAGGAAAATAATATATATACGCCTAGTGTTACGGACAGATTAAAGAAAAGTTAGATACTCGTTATTACTTTTGTATGTAAGTCATTGGAAGTTATTATGGCTTGACGACCATACATACGTCATCGATTATCAATTTCAATTAGTAATTTTAAAAAGTGAACTAATAGGGCATTAATCCAGTCCTAGAAAAGTCCATGTGATGTGAAAAATACTAGTGCTATTATAAAACAAGCCGAAAGATAATTAAATAAATCAGTATGGGCGAAGTTATGAGGGTGGGGGAATAATTGCGAGAATGGAAGGCAAGCTATTGATGACTCACTGTGTTCGGTTCCAAAAGACAGTTTCTTCATCCCCCACCTCATTTCCCTTGTTTGAGCGTGTCTCAGTTTACAAATGCGTTCGACTATCAACAAATTATTGTTACTTGTGGTAGCCGCTTGGCTGGAAAAATGCCAGGAATCCTTACTGCTGTATGTTGTAATATTCAACTGCGTCATTGGGTGATTTTCCATGTTTCCTTATAAAAAATATTGAGTGCGAAAAATTTTCCCCTTGTAGGCTTTCTAGTAAAGGACGATATACAATATGGCTCTCCTGCAAACAAAACATTCAGTAAATATATGATGACATAAATTATTATTGTTCCACGTAGGCATTTCTTGTTTTTGAATGTTACTTGTTTCTATGCAAGTTTGTACGTGCATGCATGTGTATGCCCGTATCTCGTGCTGTACTTACATTCTGGAATTAGACTTGTCATATTAGTGTACAATAAAACTCTCTTACATCATATCCCACACTTACTGATTAGTTTGCGAACAGTGGTAGTGTTTATAGGCAGGATTATAGAATTAACTGAATATGTCACTACCTTTAAAGAGAAATTCATCAACATTTTGAGCGGAACACACAACTATAAAATTGTACTCAAATATTAGAGCCAAAATAGGAAATTTCGTTACTTTTGGAATTTTGATACTCGACATGTCACAAATATATTTTGTTTTAATCTTTGCAGGACAGTCACCAAATCGTACGCCAAACTTCAGCCACCAATCCAACTGCTGGAAACGGAAGCCGGTGTTTTTCATTGGTCCACGGAAGTGTCTGACACCATCATCATAGAAAACAACATCGTTGAAAACTTAATAAAATGACGTATGAAATGAGCAGTATTCAACAGGAAAGAGAGGTATTTAGAACAAACATTTATCGCTGATTTAGAATTTTTGTAATAAAACGTTTGAACCTATTTGAAGCCAACAACAACCTGCTAGAACCTAGTAAGAGCCATAATATACTCTCATGACATACTTAATGTTCCATCAGTACAACATGGCAGGCAGTCCGAAGAAATAGTTATCAAACAGCTAGAAGACCAGGAAAAAATTAATATAAGTAAAGCTGGTCTTTTTATTGACCAAGAACACCCATTTCTTGCCGCAACATCCGATGTCCTTGTTGGCGAAGGCCGTCTCGTAGAAATTAAGTGTCCTGCTTCGGCATATGGAATGGACATAAATGAAGCCATGCGAGAAGGCAAAATAAAGTATTTGAAATATTCTGAAGAAAGTCCTACTGTCATTTCATTTAAAAAAGATCATGAATATTTCTATCAAGTCCAGAATCAGCTTCACATAACCAGAAGGGATATTTGCTAGTTAGGCATCTGTACTTCGAGCCAAAAGAAATTAAAAGTACCTATTGGAAATTTTCAGAGACGACACATTCTGGAAAGAAAAAATGGAGCCAAAACTCGTTTTATTTTACACACTATGCGTTCTTCCGGAATTAGTTGATCCTAGACACACAAGAAATATGGAAATTCGGGATCCACCGCACATAACAGAGGCTATCAGAAGCCATAAGATAAAATGCATGGGAAAACGAAGATAGTCCGAAACAAAACCGAATATTACACCCTGATTACATTAAACGTGAACATTTTTCAAGCTTTTGCAGAACTTTCAAGAAAATGTTGGTCTTGGATAATCATTCAAACTAATTTTTATAGTGACCTGTTTGATTTATCAATCTAAGTCGCCTGCTCACTTAGCTTCATAAACTGTCACCTTTCATACTGGAAATTATTCTTGCTCATTGTTTCCATGAACCTTCATTTTTAGTATGCCAGCACCTACATGTGCATAAGAAAGTATAGGCCGTGTGGTCACGTTCAGTGCCTACCTATAGAATCATTACCGTAATTATTTTGGACATGTAAAAAAATAAAATGTCTTACCTATAATGTAAGTTTTAAAGCTGAGTTAATCTTTCCAGAATGGTTAAATGCTCAAGTGAGCAATGGTGCTTCAAAATTATAGAAGACATTGCTTGTTTAGCTGAATAAATACTGAGGTGGTCGTAACTGTTACTTAGTTTGAAGGAAATAATTCATTTGGCAGCCAATTGAGAAATTTGTAAAATTTGTAAATGAGAAACAAGAGAATTTCCTAAAAAGAGTGTTCGGTATGCATAAACTTCTTGTCTTGTAAGTCCTAACAAAAAGGAGAAACGAAATAAATTTCGTTAAATAATGTATAATAGCGACCATAAAAATATTTTGCTTCAGTGGTAAGCAAAATTAAATTCTGTGTTTTGTTGTTTTAAAAGTGTGTGTGCATTAAATCAAATAGTATAAATGCCTGTCTAGTTAAAAATATAAAGCTTATGTACATTTTTTGTGCGTCACAGGTAAAACCAATTTGTGTGTATTTCTACTAAACTTGTTTAAATAATCTGTTGTCGTTTACTGTATCGGATTTGTAAAATTATTTCTATTTAAGCATTTGTTTCTCTTAAGTACCTCTCTAAAGGCCATCTACATACTTTTAAGATTGTTGGACTTTTCTGCAAACAGTTTTGAAAAAAAATTTGTGATGTAAAAATATTTGTGTTTGAAATGTCTATTATACCGTACAGTTTTTTTTTAATTTGTCTTTCTTGGAAGTAAATCGTGCGCACGTTGGTTTAATTTATAGTGCTCTTTTTAAATTTCTTTGTCTTTTATAACATAATGAACATTGTCTATTGGTGTGAAACAAAATGTATGAATTACATGTGAAATAAATACATGTTTTTTAATGTGTAATTATGTAACGATTTCTTGTATAGTGCCTTTTTCTACCACGTCCAAATAAAATATATGCTACCTGCATGATAACTCATTGCCATGACACAAGTGAAACAATTATAAAGGAGATTTTTCCATCTTATAAAGTCACGAACACTTTTTTTTTTAAATAATACATAAGATGTATGTATTTCGAAACGCTTTTACAACTATCATTGACAGATGCGAGTTATAAAAAATACATAACATCGATTCGGGAAATATATTTAACTTCGGCAAGATTTGTTTGCAGAATAAGGTAAGTTAATGTTTCTTGGAGGATATGTAACGTTTAATATCCACGTGACTTCGAAAATTACGATGTAATGTCACTTTTCCCATTTCATGTAAAAGTTTGTGTTTTTAGCAAAAACAAAGTAATGCATTTTATCTTTTTTTTTACTTATGAACTACTAAACACGCGTAAAAAATATGCTACCATTACGATAAACATACTTTTCGCGTTATTTGACATTTGAGTTGAATGAAACGTGTGTAGCCACTGTTAGCTCGCGCGGCGCTCCGCTCCTACGGGGAAGGCAGGCAGGCAGGTAGCAATGCTGTCGAGACATCCCGACCCGTACCGCGCCGTCATGAGGAGGGAATGACCACGGAGTGAGGGAGGGTAAACCGAGTCTATCCCCTCCACCGACATCATTTCGCCAGGACGCGCTCCTAGTAGGCCACTCCTCCAAGGCTAAACTCCGCCCAGGCTAGAGGTATTTTGTGCTGCTCGCGCCGGATTCTGAGTAGCCGCTTCCCTATATACCACTCTTAATATGAGACCCTTGGTTATCTTGACAAGTAAGAGTTGCTACCTATCAACCGCTCTTGGAACTACCAGCAGCCTCCATTTCCCGACCACGGATAGAGTGAGACTTTTATCTGACGCGCCCGAGATCCAGAATAACAGTTTATACGATTTTCTTCATTTTGAGTTTTCGTGAGTGGCATCTTGCAGCTTTATTATCTACATAGAGGTACGTTTATATTAATTATCCATTCATACTCTCTTATGAACAGTGAAGTAAGCTTCCATGTGTATAAATAAGGAACTATGGCAGTTTAAATTTTCAGCCTTGTTGATGTGTTTTGTAGCGGCCATTATAAGGTGCCTAATATGAGACCACTTACGTGTCCTAATTTGAGATAGGGTCTCATATTAGGAGTAAGGGTCTCATATTAGGTGATTTAGATTAAAAATAATACTGTCGCTGTAAGAACAGTAACTAATAAGTTAAGCCATTTGTAGAGAAGACCAGAGCCACCCAAGAGAAACTTCGATGCAGACAGATCAGCCATGTTGCAGCAGTGCAGTTAGGCCCTTTATCAGACCTGTGGATATTTCACCACTACCAAATTTTCCTTCAAAAGAAACATCCAGTAGATGTGGCAGTGCTAACGTTATCACATCATCGCCATACAAAACAAGCTTGGATGAAAATGTCGCAAGAAAGAAAAAGGCTGAAGCTCGTAAGAAATTGGTTCTTGGGAAACAGAAAGGAAACGAAGCTAGACCTACACAATCAAGATCTCGCAACACGGACAAATTAAGGATAACTACCAAATCATTCATCGCTGTAGATTCTGAGGACTCCAGTGACGAAAATATTTCGCTGCATGACAGTTTAAATGAAAGTGATGGATCTGAAAGTGATGATGATGCAGAGTGTTTGTTATGCGGCTGCCTTTTCTCAGAGGACAAACATGGCGAGAAATGGCGGCAGTGCCTCAAGTGCTATGGGTGGGCTCATGAAGATTGCGGAGCTGATCCATGTTTTGTGTGTCCTATGTGTAACAAACAAAAGTGCAAAAAGTGACTAAATTATATCAAATATGGAATTTGGAACATAATAAAGGGGATGTCTCATATTAGGAACACATTTTTGTTTTCATAAAATTTCGCATTTTTTTTTATTTCTTAGTTTAATTACTTTCTGTTTTAATACAAGTGCTCAATCCTTTTTTTAAGTAAAAGTGCATTACATAATATATAATCTACTTAAGATAAATAAATCTACCAATAGTGGTTTTAATAACAAAACATTAATATTTTTAAAAAGGGGTCTCATATTCGGTACACTTGCCCTACATAACGACTGGACTATAGGCCGAAATGGTTTCTCCGGAGTTTCCGTCAAACGACTTTTGGTGCAGTGTCTGCTACCCGGCTAGACTGCCGTTAGGAAAAAAAGTTCAACAAATTACGTTAACGTTTAAAACTAAATACGTGACACTTTTTTAAATAAAACAGGGCTTCTGACATGAATGGCTGAAAACCTAAACATGTTGTTAATAATAGTTTATTAATTTTTAAGAATATTAATGAGTGAGTGTGTTCCGTAATTGAGGCCGGCTCCAAGCTTCCAGTCTTGCCTGGAGGTATGGCGTCAAGCGTAGCCACGATGCATTTAATTTCTATTTCATTTTCCGTCTGATCGTACATTATAGAAGATCGAATTTGTAAATATCGTTTATTTTTATCACCATTTTCTTTAAATTTGGTTTATAAATAATTTTTTACGGATCACTATTTAATATTTTTAGTTTATTCTCTGCTGATACAATTCATTCTATGGTTGATTTAAAACAGTTCCGCTTTCGGCTAGGCCAATTACAGATCTAGAATGTAAAAAAATAATCATAATTTTGAAACTTCGTTCTTTGGACATGCTTTAGGTGAAAATACGTTAAAAAGGATGTCGGGTCGTTATGGGTGATGTTCGCCTATTCGTTTGGCCGTATTTATAGTAATTTTACTGTGTAAAGCCCTGGGTTAGATTATTAACATTTTTTTGTGGAGGAGGGGGGGGGGGAGTGTGGAGGGAGCGTTTTTGTCATGCATCAAACCCTTCAATTTACGGAATGCAACGGGCAACCACTGCGGAATCAAAAAGCCTTGACAGAACTTCAGTAAGCGAACTGTTAAGTCTCGTGCGCTGAAATGAATAATTGTGCACCTCCGTATCCGGCGAGAGATTGCTTTGTTTTCCCACTAGGACCGCAAGAGGAAAGCGACCGCAATGAATGTTAAAACATTGCGTCCGGGTCAAGGTGACGTGGAACGCCCTTTTTGCGGAAGCGGAAAAGGGCTGCGAGGCAATGTCGGCAGGGTTTCCCCTCCTCCTCGAGACGCCCGAGACGCACTTCCGGCCCGGCGTGGGGCCACTTCCGGGATCGCTTCAGCACTCCCGCCGCGCCCAGCGCTCGCGGAACAACGGTCCAGGAACAATAAACCACGCCTGCTCTTTAAAAAAATAATTGTATTTTCCTCAGTTTAGTGGTAAAGATTCCCAGTTAGTATCATTATTTTATGCATTTTTGTTAATACGAGAAGGCAGTTGTGTAGATCAACCCATTGATGCAAAGCGCGTACAGAATTATAATAAAATAATGCTAATATAATGACATGTAAATCTTCTTGCCATTAATTAGTACACTTGTGACGAAGCTCACTGGGTGCATAAGAGCGGGGCGAGGGGACGATGATACACGGTCTCTTGAACTTCCTGGGATTCGATTAAACGGAAATGGTATCAAACTGAGTTGTATTTACTCTGAAATAATCCGTAAATTTGGCTTCGTTCTCACACGCGACTGCTTCATCAAAAGATTTAAATTTTTCAATAATTAGATTGACTTCATGTACCCATTTCTTTTAACATGACAACGTCTAATAAATCGATGAACGCCGGCTGCACGCATGAAAAAGTGTCCCGCTACGCACACTGTCCCGTTACGATCATTGTACGCTTGCGCCGCATCTATCTCTCTTCCACTCGATTGGCCTATGAATCTACTATTATATTAAATAGGTTAAGGCGGGCTTTTCAAAAGTAGCTTTTAAATTTAGTACTTT
This sequence comes from Bacillus rossius redtenbacheri, assembly GCF_032445375.1. Classification (NCBI taxonomy): domain Eukaryota; kingdom Metazoa; phylum Arthropoda; class Insecta; order Phasmatodea; family Bacillidae; genus Bacillus; species Bacillus rossius. Next base: position 30,791,861 of record NW_026962011.1, read on the forward strand.
AACTAAACTATCATTTCATCAATGTTTTGTTTTGACGTTGTCACGTTAAACTATCGTCCGTAAAGACCGACTTTAAAGACAACAATTTTTTTACGTGTTCATATTGGGAGGACAGCAGATTATCATAATGGTCGGAAACACCACTCGAACCCCACGGCGCGCGTTCCTCCGACATAGCGAACCAGCCTGATCTGTCCGTCCGCCAGGGCCGGTGCAAGGTAAATTGGCGCCCTAGGCGAAAAACCTTAATGCCCCCCCCCCCCCCTCCGAATACCCCAAAAAAAAAAATTTTCCTTGCTTCAAAATACATCACGTAAGCCTAAGATTTTGTCAACAATCAAATGTAAGCAGACTTGTGTTTTTTTTTTTTACTTTTTTACCTAATACAAATCATAAAAAGGTCATCGCGGACTTTACATAATTACTTATATCAATATAAACATTCCGAACTGTTACAAAAAACCATTTTCATCTAGTTTCAATAATCGTTAAACATATTGTATCAGCTGTTATGTGTCGTGCTGCGCTGCCCCCAGCTACTTGGCGCCCTAGGCGGTTGCCTAGTTCGCCTATATATTTGAAAATATTTACTGTATAGAAGTCGCGAGTGGATAGGATTTACTCTACGCTTTTCAGGAGCGTATGATGAGCAGCTTGGGAACTTCACCGCTGCAGTGCGCTGCCGTAACGCCCTGTATCGTCTTAGGTTGTTATTTACACGTTAGAGCGCAGCACTGTCGCCCGCTGTCATTCCCCGCACAATCATTCGCTGCAGCTCAAGGTCGTTCAACGGGAGGGGGAAGGGGTGTTTGAAGAGTTCGACACTTGTCCGCTAGGGACCACCACAAGTCGATGCCCTAGAGATGGTGGCGATTGCGGCGGTGAATTAACCAACTACCTCAAAACCGTATTAGAAATTTTAACCTGGGCTGGCGACTTCTATACAGTATATATATTCAACGCCTACATGGACTCGCCGGCCCTGCCGGCCGCCTGGCGCAGCGAACACGGAGACTGTGGCGCGGCCCTCGGTGTAGGCTGCGGCGGCGCTCGACACCAGACCACGGCGCACGTGCCTCGCGCCAACAGCCGTATATAGCAGGGAGCTTCTTGCAGCTGGAGGGCTCAGTAGGGAGGGCGGGGCGCAGCCAGGCGGTCCTCTGTGTCGTGCCGGCCGGCTCGTGGTTCGCCCGGCGTCCGCCAGGGGCGCGCATGGCCCCGCGCCGCTCACCAGGTCAGGAGTGAAGCCTTTCGGCACGCTGTGTTCTATGGAACTGATCCTTCCAACTGCGGGAATTATAGTCCATACTCATTAACCACCGTCAGACGTGGTCATGTACCATTTCTGCAGTGTTTTCGGGTTTGGCGATGATGTCTCAGGATTGCTTCTCGTAATGGTAATATCATACCTTAATGAGCACCAGGTCACATTAACAAGAGTTATTGATTCCCGCACTTAAAACAAAATTTGCACGTTTAGGTTTTCTCTGGGAAAGTTAAATAAAATACATCAGTTCACACCCATTTTTTTTTGTTCCTATTCAAAGCGTCACGTGTCCGCGTAGCAAGAAGTTAACGCTTATTTACGGAAATACGGAACGTCTCGACTCTTCCTCGCCCATCGATTCTGTTCTCAGTATGCGAACGAGCGTTTCGGTACTTAGAAAAACATTTATTTTTTACTGATAATATATTTTTCAGGTAGATTTCGTTTCAAGGACAACTTACTGTAGTTGTTACTATGGAGTAACTATCGGAATATGTCTATATAGTTTGATATGATAAATGTTGTAACATAGTGGTAGAAAATCTTGATCGATTTCGTTAATGGACGAAATCGAACCAAAAGTGGAAAATCGTGAAGATTTTTTTGAAAAAAAAATTCATTCTAGATAATTGAATATTAAATATATCACATCCATTTGCAGTTTACATAACTTGTGATAGGAGTACTAAAAACGTGTACAGTCCAGGGGCTTTTTCGCGGTACCTAAAGGACCACATCCATGCTTGATTAATGATTTTGCAGGATTATAGAACGCCATTGTAGTTATAACGAGAGTACCGAATGTGAAATGTAACTCGCTAGAGAACAGTAAACAATAACGAGCCAATTAAAAACGTCGGCTGATATGAACCGCCGGAATCCACCGGAAAAAAGACTGAACGCGAGGCGAACCACTGAATACCGAATTAAGGAATGCCGGATTATAAAAATTCACCGAACCATAGAATTTTTGATTACAGAATGTATCGAATAATGTAATGCCGGATAACATAACGTGCCGAACCATAAACTGCCGGAAAACAGACATTCTAGTATATTTTTTACTTCAGGAAGGTTTGGTTGTCGGGTTTGACGGAAGAGTCAAAGTGGGCTGCCAGGGGGTGTTTAATGGCACACCACTTCCGCCGATACCTGGGTGCCGAAGCACCGACCCACTTCCCCGCACACAGATCGCGGCAGGGCAAGAGGCGAGCCCGCCTGAGTGACGTCAGGCCGCCGCCGGCGGGTCGTGAACAGCGGCGAACAGCGGCGAACAGCGGCGAACAGCGGCGAACAGCGGGGAACAGCGGCGAAGAACAGCGACCGCCCGGGAGGTCCGGACCATTTATCAGGATTAGCATTCGTGATCAGTACTCACTGCCGGCTCGCTAAAAGCTCGGGAGATTCCTGCCGCAGATAACCAAGATCGTAAATGCCGGTCAACGATAAGTAAGGCGGGGGGGGGGGGGGGGGGGGAGGAGGAGGAGGAGACAGTTCCTGTACGTTTTAAGGCCCCTGCCTACCCGGACCACGCCTGGCTGCCACGCCGTCGCAGGTAGGTACTCTGTCTCAATGACCCCGATAAATCTCTGCACGAACTTAAGGGGGTGGACTCTTAATTTTTTTTGCTTCTTATATATCGTATATATTTAATTGTTTATAAATGGTTTTTTCTAATATTTTTTTTCTAAATTAAATGGTCAATATTATCACAATCCTAGCATGTAGGTATTGGAAGCATGGAATTGTTGGTATGGTAGGTTTTTCCCAAACCATATGCAAACCATATGAACTTTTTTTTTCAGGGTCTTGGGGAAACCTAATTTATATTTATTTATGAATGATGCATAAAGAATAAAGTTTTTGAAGACTAAGGCTACGTATTCTACACGCGAAAATTGTGTAACACACGATTCTATGCTCTGTGCACATAAAAAGGGGCTTTAAGTTGATAAAAAGTCAAGAAAGAAATAAATGATTAGCAGATAAAGCCTTGTACAAAATAATTTAATGATTAAGATTAAGAGTTTATTTAAAATCATGTATAAAACATGAAATATTAGAAGGAAAATAATTAAGATCCTTTCCCATTAAAGTTTTTGTGTGTGAAGCTACGGATCGCTGAATCTATCGGAATATTGTCTGGAAGAAAGTGTATTGCGCATGCTTTACAAGTTTCTTACATCAGTTAACAAATTTTTTTAAAAATGCAGAAAAAAAAGTTATTTGAGTGATTATTCGGACTTAACCCAACAAACTTGGTTAATGCTCCCTGGGTAATCCTAGGTTTACTTTTTATACCATTACCCTTAACTTATATATGTTTTTATTAAATTTTTAATATTATGTTCATAAGTTAATCGTTTGATTTGTAAACCCTATTCATAAGTGGATATTTAATAATGTTATTAAATACATGAAACACGCATGTAACATTTGTTACTTGGAAAGACATGTTATTCCTTCCGCTTCATGTATGAGACGGGTCGGGATATAAAAGGGGGGGGGGGATATATTATTGTAACCCACTAAGGATTGGCAATAATACGTATTTAGTTGTTATTTTCTCTTTCTGTCTTCGCTAGTTTTTTTGTTCTTGTAACTCCTGGGAGGGACCTCCCCCTGGCTACTTCCAGACACCTAGGACTATACACGACTGTGTTCCCGCTGCGACTGCAATGTGGCACGATTTATGTCGCATATCATCATGTTTACTTGTATTGTGTTTACCTTAGCTAAGTTGGTGACATCTGACCAACAACTTAGCGCTTACTATGGCAAACGGTTTGGCGGCCAGGAAATTTTGTAAGTTTTTCTGCGTTCCGGAAGTTCATTATAATTAAGTCGTCTGTGATGAAGACGGAAAACTACTTATCCAGAATAGGCTTTGCGCATGGAAACCGCAACCTTTTCAATGCAACGCCTTGGCGGCATACTATATCGGTAAACTTAAGAAGAATTTTTTTTATTATGAAAGTCCTATTGGTGTTTATGTAGGTTTATATGGTGATTTACGTGATGCATGAATAGCTTTTTAATTGTAGCGGGAGTGTTCTTGGAAAAGTGAAAAGGGGGAAGGAGAGAACACAAATTCATCGACGTGTTCACTCGTGTGAGGTCCTCACTTCGCACACGCAACCTCGCACTCGCATGCGGTAATATATGATTTTAAAGCAATCACGTTACGAAGTTAAGGACATGAGTCGCCTTGTGTTTATTAGCAACTGGAAAACTGGTAAGCAAGACAGCTTCGCGGTCACTTGGAGCAGCGCGGCTGGGTCAGGCGTGGCTGCCGGCGGGCGCTTGCGACAAGACTCCAGGAGGCGCGCTGTCTCCCCGGTGCCGTCAGAGGCTATTCCAGGCGCCCCCTCCCCCCCCCTCCACCCGGGGTGCTGTGGGCGGGTCGGGGTGTGCCGCGAGAGCTGATGCGGGTCTTGGCGGGCCGCTCAGCGACGCTTCCCGCGATGACGCCTCTCCGGGGACTCTGGGGCGCGGCTGCCGTGGGTGCCCCACTTCGGCCATCCTCGGCGCTCCCAGGTCACTCCTGGTCCGCACAGCAACAACTTCCTCACAGCAGGAATAAAACAAACAAAGGAAAGTACCTATACAAAATACTGATAATTTAATAAAAATGATTAAATTTTATTCATAAAAGTATACAATCATTTCATCAATGTTTTGTTATGACGTTGTCACGTTAAACTATCGACCATAAACCGACTTTACAGACAACCAATTTTTTTTCTTACAATATGTCATGATTTTATTAAATCCATGAAACACACATGTAATGTAAACAAGCAAAGGAAAGTAAGTGGTAATAGGCCTCCTATATAAAATAAAACCAGCATGTAAACACACGGGTCGGATAAGACTGCTGACTGTTAGCATTTGATCCAAACCGGTCATTGGGGGGGGGGGGTAGGGGGGGGGGGGAGGAAATTTTCGCGAAAAAATCTGAACACCTACTAGACTGCAACAAGGTATACCCACACCAGCGTTTTCTTCCTTTTGATTGGATTGGCGGCCGTCTGCGAGAGAAGTCGTTACCTTGTTTGCACGAGCCACTAAGGACGAGTTTGTTTCCACACTGAATTAGTATGATTGGTTGTTGTAGCAATCGACATAGTAACTCACCCAATCACGAAACACAGACGATGCTACAGTGTTTTAACTTCCAGCTACTCTCGGGATCTTTTCGCGAAATTTTCATGGCCCTAGTCATTGCAAATCTTCTGCGAGCCCAGTTCCCTGACTTCCAGAAGGCAGTAAGTATCGCCGGTAACGGCCACACTCCTTGCGCACACGTCACACGTGTATGTCGTGGACGTCTGCAGATGGCAGCTGGCCCAAACCGGAGCCTGGTGTGTTCGCCGCGCGGTGCGGGCCTATCTGCAGCCTCGGTCTGGGCTGTGTCGTGACGTGTCGTGTCTGTTACCGACGGTGTTTATTCGTGTGTCGCCCCGCGCTGTTTGTGTGATGCCGGCTTGTCCCGAGCGGGCCGCTGGTTGGCGGTGTCAGGCGGCGCGGGGACTCTCCTCCACGTACGAGGAAGAGGCGCGCCTTATCTTTATTGATTCGGCGTGTGTTGGCACCCTTGGGCCGCGCTGCGAGGTGAAGCCTGGCCCTGCGCGCGCCCTCCATCGGCTACCTGGGGGCGCGAGCAGGTACAGTCGCGTCCCGCGGGGCATCTGGCTTCCGGGGCGACGGAAGACTACCATACTGGAAAACTACCATAATGGAAGTATTCCGTCTGGCCTCTTCGAGAAAGGCGGAAAAGTACCATAACGGAAAAACTTCCATGATTTTTAAGGACGAGGCGGAATTCTGCCATATTTTCTCATACACTCCATGGAATGAGTACAGCTGCTTTTCTCTCGAAGTAGTGTGAAGAATTTATCGCTAGGTAGCGCTGTTAACCCCCTAGTTGTTTCTTAGGTTAACTTAAAAGGTTAGAGACAGCGCTTCTGACGGTGACTTTCTGTAGTTACAGTCATAAATTACCTCAACAGATCGCGCACTAATAAAAAAGAAATGTTTCCAAAAATGGGCTATAGGAAGCAGCACTGTATACTTATAACTACGATCTGTAAAAATAAAAATATGATAGTTTTCCATTATGACACATTTCCTCTGTTTTGACGGGGGTCGACGGAAGACTGCCATACTGGAAGACTACCATAACGGAAGACTACCATAATAAAAGAATTCCGCCGGGGGGGGGGCGACGGAAAAGTGCCATAATGTAAAACTACCATAAGTTAAAACGCGACCATACAGTCCTGATACTCGAACGACATGATTTAATTATGTCTATTATCTTAGAAATAATTTATATAAATAAGTAGCAACAAAGTCTTGTGATTCTAATAAATGTTTTAACTCCAGGTCACTAGTTGAAATTAATTACAATCTGGTGACCGAAAACCACTATTACCTGACAACCGACGGTTAAGTAAGTAAAATATTGCATTATTTATATCGTATGTTTGAAATTCCACGACAGATTATCACCATCAGGTGTATATTCATCTATAGTACTGAGGTTGCAATTCAGTTGAGTTTATTTTACGTCATGTCTATTAAAAGAACGATAAACTAAACTTAAGCATGAATTATTTTACAAAAATTATTTTTACGTTACATCTTTAATAATACTTATATTATGTTTCTGATGGGCTGTTGGGGTTCACTTTTCGTGGGCTGACTTCACTACGACCTTACTTTTTAATGGTTGTGGTGTTGTTTTTGTAATGTTGGGGATGTTACAGGGTATTGTGATTCCAGCATTATGTTTTTAGCATGTGCTGTGAAAACCATGAGAAAAGACATATAGATTTACATAACATATAGATTTACAGAAAAACAATTGCCATTAAGAATAGATCCAAACAATCACAAATGTGAATACGGAATAGTGAGAGCGATTGATGTTTGCTGTTTAAGTATTATTGATTAAGTATTGTGACATTAAGCCTATATTTTAACTGCGTCAATGACAACGAAATTATTTCACAATATTAATTTATGAAACCCTTGAAATCAATTAAATATTTGTTTACCAAGATATTTCCGGTTTTATTTTTCTTCTTATTCTGAAATGCTTGCTTGTCCTTAAACATATTAGTAGCGAGGTCAATGCAAATGACAAAAAAAATTACTTTTATTTTCACTCATTAATTCAAAGATGTTTATTACGAACATATTATTTTAACTATAACGTTTATACATGTTTGCTATTTAACTTCTTCCAATCTGTGTTATTCTATTAAGAATACGACGATGATAGGAAAAGTAGGAAACAAATGGGAGTGTTTCAAGTTTAATGTGCCTCGAAAAAGTCAAATCGATGGTTGTTCCAATCGAGTGGAAGAGAGATAGATGCGGCGCAAGCGTACAATGAGCGTAACGGGACAACGTAACGGGACAAAGTGCTTCCCAACAATGACATAGCTCAAGTCTTGAATGGACACGAAGGCTCTAGAAACATACAGGAAGTCAATACAAATACATCAATAATGTCTGTTACAGAAAATGTAAGGAACATTGAACTTCTGTCAGCTGAGAGTTTGTCTCCTGTTTCAGATGACGAATCAAAAGTTTCAGACCATAGTACTCAATGTCGGCTATCATCACATGTCTTGAAAAAATATTGACATCTAATATTATAAGTACAACTATCATAAATTACAGTCACGAAAATTTTAATTCACGTTATTTAAGTATATAGTGTAGTAGTGTGTGTAACTACATGTGATTTTGTTTACACATTTACCATTGGTGTAAACAGTATTTGTGGAAGGGGAGGACGGAAGCCAGTCACTTCTCCGGAAACTCTTTTACAAATATAATGCTTGAAAAAACATTTTTATTATATTTGACGATCCCTTAAGTGCTTCTGCAACTCCTGCCATTGTAAATTTTGTAAAATAATTTTTTTTACTACGTTCTTGACACTTATTGTTACAGAAACAGGTTCCTCTTTTGAATAAGCTTATCGGCACTTATACCTGTGCCTTGTTAATAGAAGTGTAAACAAATATACACATAAAACAAATCAAAATACAATTTTTTTTTTAAAGAAAGTCAGTATCTAAGTGAATTTCAACAAATTCATTGTAGTTCATTAAATAAAATTTCAACCGACAAAAAACATTTCTAATAATAGGTAAATTAATTCTGGATGTAGTTTCGGACAAACACTATCACTCATTAAACTGTATGTCATGAGAAACCTCAGTCTGTTTGTGCCTTAAGAAGGGAATAGATCTCTCTCCCGAAACGTCGCAACTGTTGTTTTGGGACAAACTTACTGTGTTATTCTGTGCTACCATCGTTGTGGTTTTCAAAATATCTGTTTTGTCGCTCAACTGTTGCTTACAGCGTTCGTCTGTGCTGTCGTCGCTGTTTTGTAACATCGCTGGGTTCACCTGTGCGTCTCTGTATAGCCGCTGTTTTTATTTTTAATTTCATCGTTTGCCGTTGTGCACCGTAAATTTTCTTTGTAAATGGAACATAAATATTCATGTAAACTTACATATTTGTTAATTTGTATATTTACATGAAAATAACTGTATCTCTACCAAATAGTGTTACCATTTATGTTTTGTGTTGCCCCAGTATCTCCAATATTTAAAAGTTATTTTTAAACCCTTGATTGAATAGCTTTCCAGTATTATCTGCGCATATTAAGCACGGTAAAACAAAAGAAAGCCAAATTTTTGAATATTTGATCGATTATCTTTTCCATGGTTTAAAAAAAAAATTGCCGAATGTACACATATATTGAAGTATAAAATTATTCGCCAATTTTTGTAAGAAATCCTCAGTTATACCTCGATAAACCGTATTTCAGATGTGCAAACATAACCATAGTTATGTGGTGTACAAAGTTATAATATATTTCATTTAGAATTGCAAACTATTCCTTGTCAACTGTTTTACAATAGAATCTTTTGTAAAAGTACTGAAAAATAAATTCTGTGAGTTGTCCAAAGTATTTTTCGTCTTTGTTTACTGTTCTTGTTGCTAATGTCTCATCGTTGTTAGCCAACTGTGACCGTCTGGGCTGAAATAATTTATTTACCAATTATTTCTACGTAATTTTCTGTCTATGTTTTAAATGTTTTGATGTTCCCTGCGTTTCTCTGGTTTTATGTATGTTTGCACATTTTTCTTTCTTGTCTGAGGTTTCTTATGACATACATTTTAATCAGCAATGGTGTATGTCCTAAATTATATATATATAATCAATCTCCCCAATTGCAAGAACCATAAAAAAATTAAAGTATTTATTTGATTTTTTGAAACCCGTACGTTTACAAAAAAATGTTTTTAAAATAAAATCATATATTATTTCATAATAATTTCAAAATATCAAGTGTAGCATATATGGAGAATTTAATTTCATAACTTAAGTTGTTGAACTGAGGGAAAGGTTCGAACATAATTTAAAACAACAAAATTATAAGAAAAGTGAAATCTCTTGTTGTAGGATATTTTTTGTACAAAATATTTTTTTTGCACGATAATAAACATACACAACCATTAAAATAACTTTTGATACTGTAACAGTTTAAACATAATACATGTTTTATACTATTACAAGTAGAAATATCACACATCCAAAATAAAAAAACCGAATTCCAATTTTTGTTACAATTAAAATTACAAATAATTAAATAGCGATGTCACTGCGATGTGCACAAATATTAAATAAAAACTTTCGGTTGTTGTGTACTCAAAGAAGTTCATGTTTAATAATCCCGATGAGTTAATTATTTTTCTGATGTAAGCTATTACCAAGAATTCTGTACTCAAGAGTACTGTAAGTTCCAATAAAATATAGTTGTATTCAAATAATATCAATATTTATCAATAAGTAAGCGAATTTAACAAAACTAGTCTCATCTAAATTCTTAGTCTTCAGAATCTGATCGATTTAAGGTCAGTACTATCATTACCTAAAATTCCGGCAATGTCAGTATCTTTTAATTTGACATCTCCAGTATCATTGATTTAGTACTTAATTTAAGATTTTGAACATGCCTATTTGCAAACAGTTGTTTGAATAGCTTTCCAGTATTAGCTGCGCAAGTTAAGCACGGTATAACAAAAAAAAGCCAAAAGTAATATAAAAAAGTTAACTATTCTGTGGCTTGAAAACCAAATAAATAAAATGTTATACAATAACTTGATGCTTGTAAGCACACACATATTTTAACTAAACACACTCTTTTAATATCTAACATTTATTTCAAAATAACTTTACCATCGACAGTGCAAGCTCTTACATATGTTTTTACTAGTCTATATTTCTATATAATTATTGCACAGCGGGACAGTAAGTTTGTTTGCAGGAAATCAACTAATAAAATTGCCAGACTAGCTATACAAATTATATTTCACTTTTACGAAATTACACAATTCATGCTGAACGAAGAACATAAGAATACATAAATTTGTTCGTTAACGAGGTCAGATGTTACTACACTTACTGCACGTGTTATTGACACACAAAACTACAGTAAACTCGTGGAATAACATCATGTCAGTGTTAAGAAGACTGCAAGTATCCGCTCTACCACTCTGGTTCTGGGGTAGAGCACCTGCCTTGTGACTTGAAGGACCCGGGTTCGCGGATTGCCCAGACAAAATGGTGGCATTTTCTCTGGTAGGAATACAATCCCTTGCAACAAGTCAGGCTACCAAAGAAACGGTGGGTGGAACAGAAAAAAAAACCTTCCAGGTGGCTTCCAAATTGGGAGCCGTTTCTTTTCTTGGGCTCCCCATGCGGTGGCCATTCCGGGGGTTTCTCCAGGGGAACGGAGTTTTGCAAAAAAATTTATTTTAGTTTTGTAGCGTTTTAGTTTTAAATTACTGTAGCATTATCATTCCAACTTGTTATAAATAAAGCTCAAACAAATATTTAAAACATTAAAAAAAATTGCTTTTGTACATAAAATATTTGAATGAAGTGAGTTGTTGTATTTATCGGTAGCTATATATTTTCTTGAAGTATTATTGACGATTAAATTTTAGTCACAAACTATTTACCAGAAACTGACCAAAAAAATATTTATTGGCACATTTATTTTATTCCGAAAAATATTATTTCTGAAAAACAACGTCGTTTTCAATCAGGAAGATCGTCTTCGATATATATTTGTTTTATTTATCGTACAAATAGACGCTTTGAAGTCAAATATAAAAATGCAATTTCAATTTCATGATATTAGGTTTTCCGCAAAGTAGTAGTTTATCTGAACCACTCTTTAATATTTAATAAATGATATTCCAACTGTAATCGGAATTGATGTACATCTAGACATAAATAAAATATTCTATTTATTTCAACATGAGCAAAGCCTTTTATACTTTCCAACCCAATCTGATTATTAAAAAATTATAAATTTTAGGCCTCGTCAAAAAACGCCTGTGCTGCTTGCCCTGTACACAAAAATATTTCCCTCGCATTTCAGCATTTTAAAAACACATTTTGTAGAATTTATTTAATTTAATATGGACATTAAAAAACTTAATATCTGAGTTTTTTGTGTACTGTCACCCTAAAAATGAAAACATTACATAAGAAAACCCTTGAATGTAAATTCTATGAAGCTAGTTACATTACGATTTTACGAGTAAGGCCGTTTTCCTCATTCATCATGGCAGAATTCTTATGTATTTTTTTTAATCATATGTTTTTTATCGTCGTTATAAGAATACAGTGCTGCTCGCTATAAACCATTTTTGGAACCATTTCTTTCTTCTCGTCCGCGACCTGGACGTTATTTGTAATTGCAACTATTACCTCCAGAAGCGCTATCTCTAAAAGCTTTAAGTTTAAAGTTAACCTGAGAAACAGCTAGAAGGTTGACAGCGCTAACTACCAAGTATTCTGTACACTACTTCGAAGGCAATGCCGCTGTACTCTTTCCATAGAGTGTATACGAAAATATGGCAGAATTCCGTCTCGTCCTTTGAACGTATGGCAGATTTCCGTTATGGTACTTTTCCGCCTTTTTCGAAGAGGCCAGGCGGAATACAGCCATTATGGTAGTCTTCCGCGCCCCATGGCTTCCGGCAAACTTCTGTGCGTGGTCCCGTCATCGGCTAATGACTGTGTAATGCTTGCTGCTGTACTGTGGCTAGAGGGTCGATACAAAGCCCCCGGTCAAAACCACTTGGTTCGGAGCCCCGGTGCTCCCGTAGCTTATGACCTCTATGCATGATCGCACGGCCTAGAACCCTCCACATGTGATCTTACTGCGTTGGTCTTCGTGCATCAATACGCGTCCGAAAATCGAAACCGAAATAAACTCCGTTGCAATTTCCAAATATTATATTTATTACATTACGTAGACTACGTACTTCAATGTGCCTGTTGCTAACTTGAAACTTGTGCAGGTACGGTATGACAGTATTCAAAGGTAAAGGTTCTGATATTATAGTCCTATGTAAGCTCACACGAGTGCGCGCCCTTAGGCTATTGCCACCGTGTTTAATGTTTCTTAGAAGTAATTTGCGGTGAATTCATGCTCCATAAAGGTATCAATTCTGTGTAAGAACACAAATTTATTCAAACTGATTCTGGTACACGGCATTCCTTTTTATCAGCTGCACGCAAGAAAGGAAAGGAGGTTTTGACATTAGAGATGAATGAAGGGTGAAGCGGCGAGACGGAATTCAGACGGAATGCGTTGGTGGAGAAAACCGATTGCAAGTGTTTTGAGCATGTCTCGTTAGGACTTCTCTATCTCTGATAGGTTTGCCCCGCGTATCCGTTTTTATTATAGGTATTTTCGAAAGATTTCACGAACTCAGTAAGTAGTCTCGATCAACCGAGTTATGTGGACCGCGGGAACCTCGGCCATTTTAAAATTTCTGATAACGCGGATGGAATAAGAAAACAGTCTTGGTTATCAGTGAGCCCATGTAGAATCATTTTCCAGCTTTTTTCCGATGTACGTTCTTTCACGTTACTCCGTGATCGGCCCATCGAGTAAATTGCAGCTTTTAGGTTAATTTCTTCTTCAGACTTGCGGCAACAGTTACGTCACCCTGTAGGTCCTCGCTCTCCTGAACGGCTGCCAGAGGCAGTCGGACAGACGCTTGGTGCGCTGAGAGACGGCGCCCGGCGCAGGCGCCGCTGTGGCGTGTCACGTGGTCACACACTGAGCCAGAGTTCACAGACATCGTCTCCAGATATTCGTAGCATCGTGGTCAAACATATTTAATGCCAGAATAATTTTACTGGCGTTGAATTTTATCAATTTGCCTTCGTGACAGCATAGTAGCTATATTCTTTGTCCAGTGCCTGAAAATAAAAGAGATTGGCTGCTACAAAATAATTTGATGTTTAGTATTGAATTTTTTTTTGGGGGGGGGGGGAATTTCACAACTGTAATCAGGGGCGCAAATCTTTAGGATTCGCAAGGGGTCACGCCGGAAAATCTAGGAGGGGGGGGCGGCACCGAGAGTTTTGTGCATGGGTTTTAACTGACAAAAGTCATCACTGGATGGGGTGCTTGCACCATTTTGTGGACAAGATAACTGTCACACATTTTCACAAATCACTTACATACTGATACCTAAAATCTAGTAGTGGAAAATCTCGGTCGAGTTTGTTATGGGCAATATTCGACCAAAGGGGTAGAAATGGGGAAGGTGTTTTAAAAAACATAAAATTCGCTGTAACTCCCATAATATGGAAAATATCACATCCGTTTGAACGTACCTCGAAGGAATAATACAAAAACCCTTTGTCAGAATAATTTTTTGATACGACTTACCATATCTGCAAGGAGTTGAAAACAAACAAGCGTTGGCGGACAAAAAAAAATCATAACTCCCTTCGTAGGCACAACATCAAATTCGTACAAATCTAATCATTTTTACCCAAAACTTATTTATAACTTATTAATTCCCTTGGTTGGCATAATATGAAATTCGTTCTGCGCTATTTAATGCTGCGTTGTAAACTATTCAATGCTGGATCCTTTGAGTTAAAAAATATTGTTAATATTTTTGCCCGCGTGGCGCGCCCGGGTTCACCAGCGGGTATCGACCAGTCGGCGTGGGCGCGGTGCCTGTCGCAGCCAGCCCCCCCCCCCCATAACCCTCCCCCCCTCCCGGGGGTACACGTAGCTCATCGGCAATAAACCAGAGCAATTGGTCTGTGCTGTGGCTTCAGTTTCCTTACCGACTCGTCTGAAACAGCCAGGACCGCCCAGAGAAGAGAAACTTTAGCGTCTCGAGGGCTAATGATTTCCTCGCGCCCTTTCCCCATTACTCAACGAACAACTTTCCAAACAAACGAATCAAAACAAAATTGAGACTTTAAATTATATACTATGGGTCACTACAGTAAATATGATATGCGCGTAATGCATAACTTGTAAGGTTTCCAGTGAATTGTACTGGCAATATACGCTTGTAATCGTCGTGCTACTACTGGGGTAAACTCAGATGTGTGTGTATATATAAATGGATGTGTGTACTTATGTACGCGCGTTATAAGTTATACTTACTTGGGGGTAGTACAATACTAACATTGATTTTGCATGCAAATAATTAATAGAAAAATAATAAAAGGGCTGGAGTGATATTATAAATACGGTTAGCAAAGTATAAATCAATCGAATGAAACCTTTTTATTAAATACTCAGTATTCAATATTAACATAAACATGTGCATGCAACTTATCATTTAATTTAGTAAAATAAATGAGATAAATTCTAATTGATAGTGAAATATTACTTTAAAAAAACCTAAAACTGAAACCGGGCCTCGGAGATTTTGAACCATTGCCCGCTCTCTCGACGACCCTGGAAACAGGAAACAGCAATGTCTCGCACATCGGCGATATCCCGGGCTCTTGTTCAACAGACGTGGTCCAGCAGCGCTGACCTGTGACAGTCGCAGCTTCCGTGATTCGTCCCAATGCGAATGCTGTGATGCTTTCCTCCCCCAAGACCCTGTGTGTGTGACTGTGTCTCTGTATCTCTCTGTGGGGAGAATTAATGAGTGACTGATTGAGATGGAGGGGTTTGAAAGGGCGAGATGTGGCAACGTCCGCCGCGTCAGGCTGGCGAAGCAGCCCTAAACGGGAGGACCCTTAATTTGTGAGAATGTGTATCGTCATTTCACTGAAGCAGCTATGATTCGCTTCTTTTTATAGCTTGTAGCGAGTTCGTTTGGTCTCAGTGTATACTTCGAAAGTGTAGTTGTGCGTTAGCGCTTTCTACGTCCCGTTTCCAGCGTAAGGTTTGGATTGATAGTCTTTTTAGATCGATAATTGTTTGTACTTGGAACTAATATTTAGTATTTTTTTTTTGCATATTTCATTTGATTTCATGTATAGCGGTTTCGATTTTAACGTTTAACGAAATGAGACAATACGAGAATAATTAAAAGCAGCAGAGTTTAGATGCTTTGGAACCACAACCAATGACAGCAGACACTATAGCCCGTGTGTTCTCATTGTGGACGTAACGGTCTGCTCCACGGATGCTAGCGGCGACTTGTCTGTCCAGCATCTCTCTTTCAACGTCCATTCCTCGCTGGTTCTTCCCCTTTCCGTACCAAATAAACTGGGCAGCTATATGCTAACAACATAGGCGATAGTGTGCGATTAAAAAAAAATATATATTATAGCTAAATGTTTTAATGATATATTATATTATCCAGTGTCAAGCGTGAAAACTAATTTTTAAGCAATCCGCAGAACTGGAAGTATATATTCCCTCATAAAAAATCCGTATGATATACATTTTAGTTGCATTTGTCACAATGTTGGTACAATAGGATACCATATGTATTAAATATGTATACGTTGTTCATACTGGTGCGTCCGTCTGCCATCTATCTGACTGACGTGACAACAACGCTAGTTTTTCACACAAAAATCTCGGAGCGGTCCGGTGCTAGTCTGTAGCGTATTTGCCCGTACTCCACTTGTCTCTCCGCCCGCGCCGCCGACACGCCTCTACTTGTAGACGCCGTCACTGCTTTGTTCTTTGCGCCCCGTGTCAACAAAACCTTCCCCCCCTCCACCCAACACTCTAAGAATGCAGGCCTCTTCCCACGCCGTCATGCGCAGTGGAGTCGTGTCGCTATTCACTAATGCTCTCTCTCTCTCTCTCTCTCTCTCTCTTCCTGCCCCCCTCCCCACACTTTAGTCTCCTTCTGCCAGGACGTAGAAGTAGTGTCGTTCTACACATGTTGTTTCACTGTGGCCGGCGTCAGTTATTATCGACACTACTCCACGCAATTTTTTGACGTGACAACGTCTAATAAATCGATCAACGCCGGCTGCACGCACGAAAAAGTGTCCCGTTACGCTCATTTTATATTGCTCTTTGCTAACCTGAACCTCCGAGCATTGCGACCGAGTCCGTGGCGTAATTCTGTTTTCATGCATTTCAATGTAACATTTTCATTGCTCTTTGCTAACCCGTTCCTCCTAGCATTGCTGCCGAGTCCGTGGCGCAAATATATTATTTTTGACTGCATTTTGGTGTTGGGTAAGCCATTTTCCTTCACATCATCCTTGAAACACTCCCATCCGTTTCCTACTTTTCCTATCATCGTTCTATCCTTAACAGAAACCAATTTTTTTTTATTTGTTACTTGTTATCGTCTAAGCTTAGAATGCAACAGATATGTTTGGAAATTTGCAAGCGGCCGTAAGATACCAGCGTTTTTATTCACAGAATTTACACAAAAATACATTTCTATAATAATAAAGGACTCGAACGTGATTGCTGGATTTTAGACATGATTCCGTAACTTGGAAGAGCTGTGAATACGCCAAGTAACTGGCAATTATCACGTATGTTGGATAACAATTACATTACATTACAACTGGGCTACACGAATTAAAAGAAGTTAGACCTGTAAACAATTTCCGAGCCTTCTTCCCAACTCGTCGCACAAGTTCAAGATTTATCGCTCGCTGGCTAAACGTTTTGAAATACGCGCTGTATTTCGAAGACAAATGAATCTCGTTTGTGTTTTGTTTGTTTCCAGTAATGGTATGCTGATTATTGCTGAATCTAACTTCATTGAATCAATTGTTCCGTGATTGTTCGAACGTGTTTTTTTTTTTTTTTTTTTGAAAACGTGCTCTACGTATTTTAAAATTATTTTTTTCTGCGGAGGAAAGTTCTCCAGCCTGGGTGTGTTTTCCGCGCGCGCAAAGCTGGCGGTGGTCTCTCCGTCCGCACCAGCGCTCTCGGCGGGCGAGCTCAATTCTCTCCCCGCTGTTGTGGGGCGCGGTGTTTTATCGCGAGTGTTTTGTCTCGCCCCTTACATCCTTCATGAATATGCAGCGCGCTGCAGCGGTGCTAGGGGCGCTATCACCCCGTGATCTGACGGCGCGCAGGCATGCCCACGTGAGTTCGTGAGGCGCGCTCTGCCCTTTACGCCTCGAGGGCCATTACTGCTCGCCGTTAGCCCAGTGGGTCCCAGGGGCAGGGTTCTGCACGTGGGGTTCACCGACACAAGTCATCTCTGGGTACCTTGTCTACTGCCCGCATTTTGGCCTGCATGCTTGCAATAAGCAGACAACTTTAAAATATACAGAAAGTTTTTCCATGATACATAGTTTTGACATCAAACCAGTTTCACAGTCACGTGTTTGGAACTATAGGCAGACCTCCGCTTGATTCCTGGAAAGGGGGGTTAAATCCCGGTCCACCATCCCAACCCCCTCCCCCTCCTTTCCGTGAACTACGCCCCTGCTGAGGGGGATGGCTTCTCCTGCAGACGGCCGCCAGTCACAAGGGCATGTCTTATTGCGGTCCAATGAGCGATCAGATTATTTTTGTGAAAATGTCATGCCCCTAAGTCATATGGAAACTGATAAAAAAAAAATGTCCGGGCAGAAGAGTTTTAATTTTTTTTTTCAACAAGTAGCGTTGTATGCAATAAATAGCCCAAGAAACATAAATAGTTGAAATTACATTAAATGAAACAGGAAACTCGTTTTCAGTAATGTAACTATGTTATCTGAAAGCTTCTCTAAATATTTCTTTGAATCTCGCTGAATACAATTCTTTGGGAAAATACGGTGCTCTGATTCACATGTTTCCCACCTCGACTACTTCGGAAGATGTTGGTGGGGGGGGGGGGGGGCAGTGAAAAAAGAGCCGAAAAGGGACAGGAATGGAATGCTTCCTTCTGTGGAATCCATAAAAAAAAGGGGGGGGGGGGCAACTCCTTATTCTTCCCTTATCAGGTAACCCAAGTTTCCTTAACCTTACGTCCATTGTCGTCGCCTGAAAGAACTTCCCGAAAGCGAGTGAAAATGACGGGTAAATGGAGCTAGGACGGCTGTGAGAAGAAGAGGTTCATGTTATTGGACCTCTAAGAATGTAATGCGATTCAAACCACTCTGTTACCAGCTATGTGCTAGGGTAAGCTGACGTTATTGGCCACGGTTTAGGGATGGAAGTTATCCACCCCTGTCTTGCCACATGCACTTGAGAGCTATGTCCTACTAACCATGACCACACACCTACATCTCCTTCTGTGCACCCTTCGGACTTTTAGTGCACATTCAGAGGTGGTGAATGGTAACTGCTCTTTAACATTTTTAGTCGAGATAAAATTCTGCATGACTATTTCACTTGTTCACCATTTATTAAGCCCAAATATTCGTAAAAAAATACACTAATTTTTTTTGCTTCATTATTCATCGAAACCTGTCCACCAAGGTGTTATCATGATAGAAATATTGTGTTTCCTTGTCCTCCGTCTTGTAACTAGTTTTTTTTTTTTTTTTTACGGCCAAGAGGGGATAAAAATATTAGTGACTGATAAATCGTTTCGCTACGAGCGCAGCTTGGCTCACCGGCGGATAACCAGTTCTACTGGCCACATGAAAAATCGATGCCACTGAATTTGTAAACAGACTTTCGCCATCTGTCTGTTCGACGTAGTAGTCGCGGACTGCTTGGAACGCTTCGTGCGTTTTAAAAAAAAAAGGCTAGCTTCTTTTGAAATTGATTCGAAATGCAACGGAGACCGCTTCTCCGTCTCTCTTAAGGCTAAACGCAGTTAATTTTGTTTTAATTTTGGTTATATAACCGTTTTTATTTAAGAAATGACTATAAGTTCGTCTTCTAAGTGTTTGATTTTCAAGTACTATTTTTTGACGATACTAATTGTGAAATCAGTAGAATTTGAAAGAATTGAAAGAAAGTCAAAATTGTAACACATTAAAAACTGTTTTTTATGTGCAGTTATTTTGTTTTTAGCTAATAAATTTTATTTGCCACGTCAATGTAGAATAAAGCCGGAATTGGCAGAAAGAATGTAATCAGTTACCTCTGTTTGACTGACCCTTCTGCCAGATTGCGCTGATTGGTCAGCGCAATTGCCCTTCCCCGCGGGAACACCAATCAGCGCGGGAGGGACACAGCTGCCACTTCTGGGCCGAGACCTCGGGGCCCCGCGAAGGCGTACAGAGTTTACGAGCCGTGTGTTTTACGGTTGCCCGTAAATAATACTTGCGAAATGATTTGAAATACAAACGAAGGGCGACTTATTTTTTTCTTCTTTTTTTCATTTCCGCCGAGCCGGACCGCCGAAGGTCACGCCGAGGTCAGCACGCTCCCGCAGAGTTGCTCTGTGCGCTTTCGGCGGCTCAAATATTGTGATGTAACCTTGGGAGAGATGGGTTGGCGAGGGGAGGGGGGGGGGGTGAGAGAAGGAATCCCTTGATTTATCGGCCGGGAACACGGGCTATCCTGTTCTGGCCACGAATTCCCTCGCGAGCCATACGTCTTCGGCTTGTTCGCCGCCATTTTCTTTTTTGGGGGATCTCCGTGCCGGAGAAGCGGAGAGGAATTTTGTTGGTCGGCGGCTCCAGGGCTCGCGCCTGACGTCCTGGACTTTCCACGGCTTTGCCTCCCTTGACTCTGACGGAGCAGCAGCAACGGTAATCCTAACACTGCATATGAATCTCACCCAGAGCTAAAATCCAGGTAGTCAACCAGCTGTCCTTGGTATCTTTCATGACGTTTCCTCGAATCTGATTGTACCACAAAATTTATCACAACACGAGGCAGGGTCTTCGTCAAAAACACAGAAAAATTTTTTTCTATACTTTTATAAAACATTCCTTTTGAAAACCAGTTGCCAATAAATAGTTAGTAATACTTCAATATATTGTAACTTTGTACGACACATTAATATGGTTATTTTTGCATTTATGAAATAATTCTTTTATTCGCGATGACACCGAGTATTTCTTGTAAAATTTGGCGCATGATTTTATATTTTAATTTATGTTTCATTCAAGCATAATTTTGGAAAATATAGCCGAATAATCAATACCTGGACCATATTTTGTTTTATTATGCTTATGAATGTGCGCAATTAATACTTGAAAGCTATTCAAGAACCTGTTTTCAATAACTTTAACTATTTTAGGACACCTCCACGCTACCAACTGACAGAAAATGTACCTAAACTCTTTTCCTCAAAACACAGAGCTGATTTAAAATGAACTTACACAGTTTAAAACGACTTTCATTTTTTGTTTAAAATTATTTTGCTCTTTAAATATGTTATATGCAACGAAATAAAAAATCCTATACCGGATTTATTTATTCCTCTGTATGTATACTAATTTGTTTTGAGAATGATTTTATGAATTAGTACCGTATCAACACTGTTTATCAATAAATTAATCATTTTTCTACGAATTACGTTGTTAAACACACATTTGTAAGCTGGCCAGTGGCTGAATTTATGATATTAATCTTTAAAAAAAAACACGTTTTGGAAATCTGGTTTGTTCGATAGAAATTTGTGCTTTAATTTCGTGTCGTTCGGCACCAAGGCCACGTATGATTATTTATTTTACCGGATTATCAAACGCCAGTATAGTCTATGCCGTGAAAAAAGAGCGAAGAAAGTAAAATAAAAATGAAAAATTTTTTCCTTGAAATGTTCGTGTTTAATTACAAGGGTGCTAAAAAGTGTTTTAACTCAAACACGCCGGGCGTACAAAAAAAAACCCCACTCCCACCGGCTTCAGCCGTAGGAACGAACTGACCTTCTCCGTCGGTATCCTCCAGGTTGGCTCAGACGTTCTAATGACGGTTGGTTTAATTTTCTCCCGGGACAAACGAACAACGTAATTGTCTTTGGTTCTCTTGTAGCTTCTTTGGAGAGGGCGTGTGTTTTACAAACATTCCTCTCTGTTCCTAGTTCTTCTGCCCGGTCGTTGACGGCAAGAAGATGATGGGGAAGGGGTGTGGAGTGGATGGGAGGAGGAAAGAAGCCGTCTCCCGGATCGCCTTGGGACAGGAATTCCGCGCGGAATGCCGTGTCATGTCGGTGAAGTGGCCAGCCTGAGTGAGTGCTGCAGCAGACACGTCTCATGCGAACTACCGGAGATTATTATCAACGATACAAGTGAGAATATATTAATGAATGGGCTGTAAAACTGTGTACATAAAAATCGATTGTCTTGGGTGGAGGGTGGGGGGCTCCCCTTTATAATTAAGAAGCTCCATCACTGAGGGGCCACGCTAGCGCTTGCAAAATAGTAACCATGAAAAGGGGTTGTTAAGCGTAAACGTCAAAACCATGTTTATGGGAAAACTGTCTGTACATTTTTTTAAATTTTCTGCTTATTGCATGCACAAAGGTCAAAATATGGGCAGTATACAACACACGAGCACCCTATCCACCTTGAGAATACTACGGATTTGCGCCACTGCTTCCTGACTTTTAAAAACCGTTCAGTATTTCAAAGTTGCAAATGTTTGCGCTCGACGATGGACAGACTGTCGGTTTTTGCAACGCCTATGTTCCCGCCTTCGTCTCCAAATATGATTTGAAGACGGTTAAAACGGGGATTTTCACAGTCGTCTGAAACAGAGAGGCGAGTCGTCAATGCACGGACTGCACGCCAGTTAAGGACTTGCTCGCCGTCCTGAGCAGTACGGGCGACTATAATCTACTCAAGAAGCTGTGAAAGGTGTACTACAATGAAGAACATGATATGATAGTAACTGGGCGCATGGAAAGAGCGGTGAACTGGGTGGAGGTACTAAGAAACGAATTGGCATTGAAAATGGAAGACGAATAAATTGATTATGTTGTGCCTTACGAAAGAGGAAATGGAAGTTGTTTGAAACATGCACTACCAGGGAAAAGTCTCCAAGTAACGGCACTGGAAGGAATATAGGAAGGGATAAAATAATAAAGAGGATGCAATGGGTTGGACGTTGGTACGTGAAGGTTAACAAAACTATTGCGTCGCACGGCCATGCCTCGTGGTTGTCACGTGACCGCCAAGAGCATGAGCTAGAAGACCTGTGTCTCGGTCAAGGGCGGTCAGGAGCTGCGATAGTGTCGGTGACCGGGCAGGAGAACAAGAAGCTACTTCACCCGAGTCACTCAACCAGCGGCAAACCTGTCCTCTGCTGATGAGAACGTTTCAAATATTAAATATGCTTTTTAAATGTTTGGTGTGTAAACATCTTAGCTTTCGATATTCGGTTTCTGGTAGCAGTCATTTCGTTGAAAAACGGAACGGAAGTCTTTGAACGGAAATTTGACAAAGATGACGGACTCACGTGCAGCAACATAAATCCGTACATAGTCTCTTTCGTAAAACATTATGGTACACACCAAACGTATTTGTATGCCAAATGTAACTTCATGATAGTGAAACTACCCTGGGATATATTTGGTAAACTAACATAGTCACGGTAAAAAAGGAATCACAATTTTTAATATACCCGAATTGTCCCGTTAGTGATTGGCATCAGAAGGCGCGGTTAAAAAGCTCAAGAGGTAATTTTTGACAGGGGTTCAAACCTCGTCAATGGAAAGAAAAACAAATGAGTAGTGTGGTTATTATAGTAGGGTGATAAACAAACAAAATCTTGACTTAAATTCGGGTAAATGTCGAAAATACACAAACAATATCCGACCATCGAACGTATAATCGACCTACGGTCCTCGCCTCATCTCCACAAGCACGTCCTTGGCCGGGCGCGGGCCCGTAAGGCGGAGTATCGCGCGCGCGCCCGGCATCTCTCCGTCTCGCTCCCTCCGCGCGGTCGGTCGCCATGGCGACGGGGCGCGTCCCGGAGTGCGCCGAGCGAGAGGAGAGATGCGGTCCTCGCAGCATCCCGGGGCATTTGGGCGCGGCGCCCAGTGCGAGCCGGGCCGGCGTGGAGCTAGCTCGTCTCTCCGTCCCTCCGGCTCCTCGCGAGGTAGGCCAGTGGGGCGGCGCCTCGGTCCCCACCAGGTGTCCGCGGGTTGTCCTGCCTGCACCTCGTCCCTCGCCCCTCGGCGGGGGGTTGCGCGCGCGATCATGCGCGGGCCCGCGAGCACGACGGCGCGCAAGGGCGGCCTCGCCGGGCGGCCGGCAACCGCGTGCTGCTGCGGCAACCGCGGCAACCGCGACGACGGCGAGCCGCCGCCCGTGTACCTGGACGAAGCCATCCTGCACCGCATCGCCTTCACCGTGTGGCACACGGCGCTGCACCTGGAGAGCGAGCAGGTCCGTCGTCCTCCCGGGCGCTTCCCTTCCCTTGCTGACGTCTCTTGCACAGTACTTACATTGTGCTACTGGCCTCGGGGAGTGTCAGTCCGACCTTGACCGGGGGGGGGGGGGGGCTGGGGGTGGCCCCGTACTGAGGGGTCCCGCTTGCTCTTGCGAAATAGTATCTGTGAAACGGGGTTGATAAACGTAAAAGGGGCGACTGAATCGTTGCCAATTGGGCAGAAAAATCCTGATGGGCCGCCCTTCCAAAGGGCAAGTTTTCAGGATTATTTAAACACTAAAAGAAACATGTTTTCAGAAATCGGATGGGCTGCCCTTCCAGTCGCTGTACAAACAAACCATTGCCAGAAAAATCCTGAAGGGCTGCCCATCCAAGGGGCAACAATTCAGCTCCCCCACGTAAAATTCAAAACTTAAGTTGCATGGTCATTTTTCATGTATATTTTTAAAAGTTTTCTGCTTTTCATGTGCATACAGGCCAAAAATATGTGTGCAGCATGCTAGATGCTGGCACCCTATATCCAAGATGGTTTCTGTCGGTTAAAAACTATAGGCGCGAAACTGTCGGGCCGTTCTCACCCCCCCCCCCTCCTTACCCGCCCTCCAACGAATTACCTTGGGGCCCCCTTGAGAATTTTAAAGATTTTCTCCCCTGACCGTGCCCATGTTGAAGACACAAGGACATATACGTGTTCGAAGTTTAACTGTCCTTAATGACTTACATTTAGCGAATCTCCCTCCGGGTCATTTCTTAAGACAGTGTCTGAGACGTCGAGGATCATATATATTTCAAAGCTTTTTCATTATTTAAAATGTATATTTACCTAAATATTGGTTACGAATCCATTTCTTAATATCTGAGGTGTTTTGGCTGTATCATATGCTTGTAATCGCGTGTGTTTGTTTTTTACTATCGGTATGTCGTCCTCGGGCTTACATAATAAGTAGTCATATTTTATCATAATCGCATCATCCTAAGTACTCGTGTTTGTCGTGGACTGGAACCGCCCGAGATGAAGGTGGGATCCGAACCACTGCGCCACTGGGTGTTAGCTAGTACCAGACGGGCCGCGGGGTGGCGTCGAACCAATGAACGCGGCCTCGTCTCAGGGCTGTGATGTATCTGCTGCCATGGCGTTAAACACCCTCTTATTTTCTAAACAACGCGCAAGGTACTGCGTTGTAAGCATACCCGGTTCCCGAACCATTTACACTTTTATTGCTTTTAATTTACTCAAGTCACCCGTAAGCCTTCAGACAGGTTAAGTGCGTCAGAAAAATATTAAGTTTTCATTAAAATTTTCCCTTTTTTTTTGCGGAGTAGGATTAGGTCTAACAATTACGAATAATTTATCAGAACACAATGCTAAGCGATTAGTTGTGAGTTTTTGGGGAGGGGGAGTAGATGTTTGGGTAGTTGGAGGGGTACATTACCCGTGCTCAGACACGGAGGAAGCTAGCTACCCGGAGATACTCGTGCGTTTCAGTTTACATCGAGAACAAGTGTATACAACTGTTTATTGATCAAACAGCAACATTGAATTAGATTTTTTTTTTTTTTGCTTTTATTATCTGCTTGGTTCTTTAATTCAGACAACAGAAATCTTTCTTTGAAAAACACATGTAAATGTTTGGTGGCACTTATTCACACCATTATTTTGTTGGTTCATAAAATAATGTATTTCATTGCATTTTATTATCAGAAAGGTTAGAAAAGTAGAAAACGTGTCAGCATTTTTATCCTTAAATTGGCTATTGACTCTTCAGCTTTAATAGGCAATTTGTGCAGTCAAACAATGTATAAAATATTTACTTCCTTCTCCTACCAGTACGTGACCTCAGCTTTATTCTGAGAGTGACGTCAGACGACTCGTTTGAAACCTCCTTATTAACATACTCGTTTTGCGATTCTTAAATTAGCTCCTGAGCAAGAAACGTGTTGAAACAGGAATATTGCAAGCGATAATTAAAAAAATAATCTCTCTGAAAATGATTAATTATTGTTGAATTTTTCTGAAATTTTGCAGTTTGATTCAGCAACGGGATTTTGATGTATTTTTAATGCTGATTTTAACCGATTAGTTCCCTTATTCAGGAGATAGTTAAACGTTGACTTTCACGACCGTACTAACTTTACCTCAAGGATAAATCTATTTAATTCTGGAGCATGTCATGTGGATGACTTATAAGTATTTTGCGAAAAATATTTTTTTGCGTTCACCCTTGTAAGAGAACACACCGAAAGGCAGAGAATACACCGAAAGGCAGAGAATACACCGAAAGGTATGCAATATACCGAAAGGCTGAGAACACAACGAAAGGCAGAGAATACATCGAAAGGCAGAGAATTCGCTGAAAGGCATATAATACATTGAAAAGCAGAGAATGCACCGAAATGCAGAGAATATCCCGGAAGGCAGAGAACACACCGAAAGGCAGAGAACACACCGAAAGGCAGAGAACACACCTGAAGGCAGTGCGGGCTTCTCCCGCGGCAGGTCTCTGACGGCCTCGCTCGCCCACTCAGGACCTCTGATCGGCTCTGCCTGTCGGCGTGGCTGGGATTACCTCTTCATCAGGGCGCGATTAGCTCCCCTGAGTCTCTGCTTGCATTGTGGGGGGATTTGGGGGGGGGGGGGGGGTAGGCGCACAGCGCCTGCGGTTTTAATCACGCGCCGTTCATTCTGTTAACCTTGCGGTCATCCGCTGCGTCGCTGTTTGAATTAGCTCCATTTCCTCGCCCCCTCTCCTAACCTGCTCTTCTTTCCAAGCCTTCCCGTATCGTGGAATGATTGAATTGGGACTTAACTCCTGGCTGGCAGCTAGGTGGAGTGAAATGTTTTTATTAGGTTATTCCAATTTTCGGCACATCCTATAAGTCGGCACCAATCGAGCCGCTTAGGTTTGTAAAAAATATTTCCCGGTGTATTCCGGCTGCTGTCCTTGGTCGCCAGGTACATATCTTAGTTCACATTTCAAAAATACATGTTCCCATCAAAACTTTCGATAATCCTGTAAAATCGCTAATGTGTACATAGCCATGTATTTTTCGCGAAATAATTTCGAAACTAGTTTGCAGTTTCATCTGTGTGTCGTGGTTGGTGGAGTTGCCGGGTTCACTGTTGGCGCACGAATCACAGCTACAGCCCTTCAGCGCGGAAGCAAGCACCTCGAGAGCTGGACGGCTGAACTAGACGATGACTTCCTGCAGGAGGGCTGCAGTCACAAGGCAGACCTCCGGCGCGGGCATACCTTGTTGCAGTCTAACGGGAGTTCAGATTGTTTCGCTGAGAAATGCATGGCTAGGGCCATGCATATTTCGCGAAAAGATTCCGAGACTAGTTATAAGTTAAAACACGGTATCATCGTCTTTGTTTCGTTATTGGGCGAATTTCTTTCAGGTGCGTGTCGATTGTACAAC
The DNA here is from genome assembly GCF_032445375.1 of Bacillus rossius redtenbacheri. Lineage (NCBI taxonomy): Eukaryota > Metazoa > Arthropoda > Insecta > Phasmatodea > Bacillidae > Bacillus > Bacillus rossius. The sequence continues at coordinate 30,819,086 of NW_026962011.1, forward strand.
ACCAATCACAGTAATTCATTGCGGAAGTAAACGCGTCCTGAGTGGCTCGGTCAAACAAGGCTTCGACTTATCTCGCAGACGGCCGCCAATCGCTAGGAAGAAACCGCTGCTGCGGCTATACCTTGTTGCAGTCTAATAGGCGTTGAAATTTATTCGCTAAAAATGCCTACCCCTATATATGGCCCTCACACCCTGGATCTCGTCCACAGTGGGGACAAGAGACTGCACCACGCCACAGTTGCTGCACTAGCGACAGTGAGCCATATTTATTTCCTGATCTGACTAAAAATAAGTGTATTTTTTGGGAGGGGTCAGCGTCCTAGGCCGAAAGCCTTTACGCCTAATCATGCTGGGTGTCAGCCATGCAGGAAGGGTAGCATGCATCGTGTGCTTTGTTCGGGGAGTGGCCGGCCATGGCAGAGATTGATGCCATGACTAACTCCCCTCTATCTTAAACTCTAGACTATGACTAGTTAAGTCGGGCCCAGGTAAAACCTGCGTAGACACAGGGTAAACCCTGGGCTCATTCATGCGGGGTTAAGTATTGCAAGCAGTAAGCAGGCAGATACAGAGCAGGAAGAAGAGTTGGTCCAGCAGAGAGTTGCAGCCATGCTGGATCCTGCGGTCCGCACTGGTGCTTGGGCGTGTCTTGGTTGGTCCCAGTGACGCATGCGCCCCTGGCGGCGAGCTACAGTACTCGTCGCCCTCCAGGCAGCCAGTCAGCTCGTGTGCTTGAACCTGTGGAAAGCAGACGGTGCCGAGCGCACACAAGGAAACAGCAGCGGGCGACTGCCCAGACCCACAGTTCCGCGCGGCAAAACAAAACACACCTTGGTTTGAATCATATCTTCGGAAATTTTTTAGCCAAATTGTTTGCAAGGAAAACTTCCTTGTTTATGATTTTTTTTGCGAACTCTTTGAAATGGGGTTCAGTGCGGTATTTCAAAGTTTTTTTAATGTTTTAAATTGTAATTTTTTTAGTTCACTCACAAAGTTTGGCTTGTTAAATTTATTAATGTTAATAACTAATAAAAATAAGTGTAAATATCCATAATATTTCATTCTTGGTATTTAATATATTTAAAACAAGTTTGATATATTTAAGTATATAATATTAAACCTAAATTGTAAATAGCTTAAATATTCGTCTCGAAAAGCACTAAATAGACTGCGCGATGATTCACCTAACAGTCCTACAAACCTTCAAGGAATTAGAATTCGAAGTAATTACTACTGGTACTGTTTCAGCCGTGATGGATTACCTATTCTTGTAGACTTGAATTGTGAATCCGTTAACATGTGTATAATAATAGAAATAGTCAGCTTTGTCTACAACATTGGTTTTAGTGTTCTCATTTTCCTTGGTTTCGGAATACATATTGCAAAGAAACTGAATTGCAGATGGCAAATAAAAGAATGATTTGGTCTCATGATCGTTACATAAGTGTCCGTTACAATCAGTTTTTGTCAACCGATTGTTTGAATGATGACGTCACCAACGAAGGAGAGAGCTGCAGACACTTGGCACGCTGCACGCGCGGGCGCTGGCCGCGTGCAGACACGTGCAGACACGTGCGCAGTGGCGCCACGTCTCTTTGTTTCCCCGCCGGCGCGCGCGCGCTCGTAAACTGGCCCGCCGCGTCCGTACGCTGGTCGCGTCCCCGCTCGTACGACCGCCGCTACGCGCGCTGCTCGTCGCTGGCCGCCGGGTTCGCGCACACGGCCGTGCGAACTGCGCAGTCACGCATCACATCAGAGGCGCCGACATCGACTTCTTGTTTGTCAACTGAATGGTCGAAAACGTAAAGTCATTGCTTCAGACCGGATACATTTGGCGGTAGTCTAGAATCCAAACAGTTTTACCTTTGACCTGCTACTGCGATTGACTCAAAGTTTATTTGAAGGACTCTTGAGTCATTCATCAATAAAAGTATCGAATGAAATGCAACCCAGTTCAGACATCGCTATACTGAGGGACCAATGAGTAAGGACGGGAAAAATTCGCGGTTACGATGGCCTTCAGGATGGACTACAAATTCCCCTGTACACTTGGACAATAAACGCAAGTTCATTGGCTGCTGACTTGTAAGTCGTCTCAGCTGGTTTGTGTGTGATTCGATCCTTCTTTGGTTGAGGGTTTATAATTGGTTGAGATTCTTCCAGATGAACAGTAAGTAATATCAAAATCATCTAAAAGGTATATGTATTTGAATACTAGCCTATCGCCGAATGAATCCGCCAAATTTTCCGGTCTCTAACAATAAGCAAGGGACTCATGCACAAGTGTACACAGGACTGTGGAGTCTGTCCTATACGTATCTGAAACAGCGAATCTTTCAAGTTCTTTGTCATGATTAGTGTTGGGCACCATCGACTAATTTCTAATATCGAATAATCAATCATTATTCGTACCGTACTATGCAACGGTGTTATTAGTGACGACTGAATGTGTCTAAACGAAAACTGGAAACTGTTCCAATTACTTCAAAACCAGCAAAATATGATTTTTTTAAAATACCGATTTTGAAACCATCATTACCGGCTCAGTGTTCACATAAGGGAATTAACAGAGTACCGTATATATCATGATAAGGGTGTGAACTAAAATAATAGTAATATTTTTTAAAATTAGTCTAATGATCAAAGATATTTTCAATAAATTCTACATATAAAATATTTAGAGCTGAAAGTAATACAAAAATATTGTTTATAATAAACTATAAACACCATAATTCCTGTGCTTAAAGAAAACTTACGAACGTAATCTCGAACAATGTAATACTCGTTTTACATCTTAAGACATGACTTGCATAACAAATCAAACTTAAAATATAAAACTTGCCTTGCAGGTGAATCCAAAACAGTGCAATAGGAAATGTGATACTAAGAAACCATTTATTAGAAATTTTCTGACCACTTCGTAAATTATTCGCTCTTGTCTGTGTTTTTATAATTATTTTCTTTTTAATCTTTATTTTATATTTTTTTCTGTAATTTTTTTGATGACAAGGAAAACTTGCGTTAGTTTTCTCCGTGTGCTCCTTATTATTTCTGCCAATATATTGTTGGTTTTCTCCGAGTGCTCCGTGTTACTACTGGCTAGACATAAGTTGATGGTGGACGTGACGTCATAATAGCTGGCTATATATATATATAGTCATTAGTGGTGGGAGGTCTGTGCTGGTGGCTTCCGTGGAGGAAGGATGTATCGCCATTTTTTATTTTATTTTTTGCATTTGCCGAGTTCGAACCGAGGACGTTAGTGCGTTTTTAAATTAATATTTGATTTAATTTTTTATTAATTTTTAATGTTTTCCCGATTTTCTTGCTTAAATATTACGGATTTTCAAGATGGCGGTCATAACGGAAATTGCAACGATCTAGAATCCAAGATGGTGTCCGTAACGAAACGCACAACGATTGTCATAAAGTCCAAGATGGCGGGCATAATAACGAAATGTGCAATGTTTCTAGCATGAAAGATGGTGACCGTAACGATATGTACAACGGTGTTTTTAAAATAATTTTATTAAAATTTTATTCATTAAATTTTTTATGAATGTTAAACTTTTTCCCGATTTCCTAGCATAAAAATTATAGATTTTCAAGATGGCGGGGGTAACGGAAATTACAGCGGTGATGTCATGATCCAAGATGGAGGCCATAACGTCCTAATTGTCAAGGTGCGGCTTAGAGCGGAAAGTCGCTATGGAATTTAAGCATTTTAAAGAATTACGAAGCCGATAGCTTTTTTGAGGATTTAAACGGGAAAATTTCCCTGAAAACTTAAATTTTTCCCGCGAAAATGGGATTTTTTATAAGGAATTTTGATTCATTTTTGAGTACAAAATGGCCGCCGCGACGCCAGAGAGGTCGGTCATTGACCCGCTCCTAGCTCCACACCCATGAACCCAGGGGCAGGATCCCCATTTACACACTACTGACGGCCGCTGCTGATTATTCTTGGATCCCGAGCCAGGTTGAACCAAACCTACCAACTTCAACTGGTGTACCTTCTCTCATTTGATCACAATATCTAGAAAACAGAGTGTGGCTGGAGCTGGGCTTTCGCGCGCCGCGGCTGTCTGTCGAGGGCAGTGCTGAGCAGAGCTGGAGCTGTGTGCGAGGCTTGCGTCGAGTGCCCGCAGGCCGCGCCCGCACGGTCAGGGGCGTATCTGCGTCAGTGAGGTGAGACGGTTACTCGCTGGTGCTTCCAGTGACGTGGCTCGCTGTCTTCTCGTCTGTGACATTTGAGCGGTAACCATAACGTTGCATGACGGAGAAATGAAGATGAATGTGTAATGCAAGTCCCTTGCGTGTTTGCAAGAATCTGCACAGAATGTTTCTAGTCTAAAAGTTGTTCTTAAATCACACGTTTTTTTATTTTTATTTTTTATTTTTTTTTGCCATTTTCATTCTCCTAAAAGTACCGTTTGAAAACTAAACACGGAAACAGAACTACTCAACCGCCCTCAGCGTATTTTTAAATTAGTTGCTTAGACAGACACCACTCGGAAAGCTTAAGCAGTTTTCAAATCGCGAGTTTCCTCAGAAGCTCTGCGTACCGTGTGTGTGCCCGGTTAGGAGGGGGAGGGGGGTGCCGAGTCTTACGCCGCTGGTACTAAACGGTGTGACATTAAGCCCGCGTGTTCTCGTTTACACCGGAGCGCCTTTTTTTTTTTTTTGGTGGTGGAGGGGGTGGGAATCGGTGACAGGGACGACAGCCGCGGATGTAAACCGGCCCCACGACAGGTCGATACCGGAGTCCCTCCATTCCCTCCGTCACCCCCCTCTGGGTGTCGGTCCTTGTGCGAGGGGGCGGTTGTGGATACTGCACCGCGACTCCAGTGTCGAACCACGCCGTCGTCCTTTGGGAGGTTCAGGTGTACCAACCTCACCTCAGCGGGCCTTAGAGTACGTGCAGAGGCTGCGCAGTGGAGCATTTCGTTGCCAACACATACCACACGTTTGCTCCGGCGTTCACCTTCAAGGAAACGGATCCCCCCCCCCTCCCGCCCCTAAAATAAACTTAAAATTGAAATTTTATCTCAAGAAAAAAAATGTATGGGTAGGCTGTATTATGGACTGCAGCCAGGGCCTGATTAACCCTTAGGCTAATTAGGCTGCAGCCTAGGGCGCGAGGATCGGGAGGGGGGAAGGGGGCCGCTGAAATCGTGTCTTCGCATGCACTATTAATCTAGCATCATTGCATCTACCTTACATATTTCAACTGGACCGAGACAAAACACTAAAACTGAATGCGCTGTGAACTGAAAAAGCTTGGGACTTCCTGATTTTAACTTTTATAGGTAGTATGAACCATGTTAAAATTTTCATACAAGTAAACAAAGTCAAAACTAATATACTACTTTTTTTATGCCGACCGTAACACACACACCTAACGGGTGCGCGTCCTCATAATTAGCCTTGGGCGATCAGAACTCTTGATCAGTCGCTGACTGCAGCGTGTGATACTGTGTCAGAGCTGTTTTTGCCTTGTTCTGTGTCCATTCCTCGACAACCAAGTCTAGCGTGGGTGTGTGTTACTGTCTCAGAGCTGTGTTTTCCTTGTTCTGTGTCCATTCTTCGACAACCAAGTCTAGCGTGGGCGTGTGATACTGTGTCACAGCTGTGTTTGCCTTGTTTTGTGTCCATTCCTCGACAACCAAGTCTAGCGTGGGCGTGTGATACTGTGTCACAGCTGTGTTTGTCTTGTTATGTTTCCATTCCTCGACAACCAACTCTGGCGTGGGCGTGTGATACTGTGTTAGAGCTGTGTTTTCCTTGTTCTGTGTCCATTTTTTTTTTGTGTATTTGCCAGCAACGACGAATAAAATTGTGTTAATTAGTGTCCGTGCCAGATTTTTTCATTGTGAAATTGAGATATTAATCATATAATTTTTAACATATCTTTAAAATAATATTTATGTAATTAATTTCATAGGCACTGCAAAGTGATTGTAGTTTCAATCTTTTCAGGAGAACATTTTTTTCTAACTATTTATTTAGCAATATAATTATTTTTATATTCTCAATTTGATTAATAAAAAGTTCTAACATATTTTTTCTTTTGCAGCACAACTATGATTCGTCCTCGAAAACGTCATCTAAAGTCAGACAGGTGAGTTAATATTTTAATATATATTATATATATAAATATAAATAATGAGTAATTCGGGTTTGGCATTGTTTTTAAAGTAAATTGTATAAATTTATATATGTGTGGTTTTTGTCGGAGCAGTTTTTAATTTGTAGAATTAATTGTTTTATAATATTTTAAGTTAACTTGGCAATGCAAAGTGTCTAGTAAGTAAAATCATGTGATGAAGTGTGAGTAAAATATGTAAATAATTGATGGTTCTTAGGGCGGGAGGCGTTTCCATTGTTTCTGGTTCTCCATGTACGTTAAAGCAAGTTAACGTAACAAATTCTTTAAAATGATTTGTCTTATCAAGGGTTCTGAATATGACTGTGGATAAACATTACAAGTAATAACCCCAGGAGTCGATACTACCTGAAAAATTGAAATAGCGTAATTGATTCACGAGATGTGGAATTTTAAAGTTCACAGTTTTTTTTGCTGTATATATTTTCGCGTGACGTGTTAACTATAAACGAAGGCCAATTTCATACGTGAAATGCCTGGGCCAGCCCGTGCTTGAGTGGACCAATAATATTTATCTACGCAAGTCACAATTGAATATTCTCCAAATCGAATTTTCATTTGACGAGGTTTTGGCCACCTTTGCGGGATCTCGTCCCGAATGGTCGGCGTCGAGGTCGCCGTGTATGGGAGGATGGGGGGGGGGGGGGAGCAAATCTTCACACGCTCATGTACAAGCCCCCCCCTCCCCCCCCCCCCGCATGGTAGACTCTTTTCTACTCTGTCCAACTCTTCTTCCAGATCCATCCTTCTGTTTTCCCGTAAGCCTCCTGCTTGATACTAATGCATGGAATTTTGCATCCCGCATGCCAGAGCCCAGGGTTTTCCCTGTGTCTATGCAGGTTTTACCTGGGCCCAACTTATCTAGTTTTAGTCTAGTATAGTCAGTGAGGGGAGTTAGTCATGGTGCCAATCGCTGCCATGGCTGGCCAATCCCCCTCCTAGCACATGATGCATGCTACCCCTCCCGCATGGCTAATACCCTGCAGGATTAGAGCGTATGGGCTTCGGCCTGAGACGCACTTAGTCTCCCTCCCTAACCCGGAACCCTCCCCAACATACTTGGATTTAATTTAGGTTAGGAAAAAAAGAAACAAAAAAAATTCACACGCTCGCCGCTCAGAAACAGCCCTGGCGGCGGGAGTCGATGAGGCAAGACGCGCCCGGCAGGGTAGCAGCGAAATTTAGAAGGGGGGTGAAGTGGAAGGAAGTTGGGGGTGAAGTCATTCTCGAGAACGGTCAGTTCTGGAACTTCTGAACACCTCTGCCGCTATCTTGACGTAGGTATCTGAAACTGCGAGTCACAGCAGTCATCGCCGCTGTAAGTGCGAGGCGAGTTTGAATGCCGCCTCACGTCTGCCGCGACTCGAGGACCGCGTATTGAGTCACTGCAACTTCTGTGTGAGAGATTCTCAATCGACCGAAAAACGTTTTCATGTATAGAGACTGGAAAAAAATTCGCTGATTCATTTCGTATTAGGCTGAAATTCAAACATGTGTACAATTCTGCTGGTTCTGCTATTGGCTCGCAGTTTAACTGGAGCTCTCTGGGCCAATGAGAGACTATCGACCAAAGAAGCGTCGAATCACAAGCTACCCAGTGGAGACGCCTCACAATTTAGTACCCAATGAACACGCGTGTTTTACTTGAGAAATGCAGAGGATAACGGAGGCTATCCTGGAGGTCATTGAATCCGCGAATTTTTCCGGTCCCTATTCATGTAAATTCGCCTCATCGTGTAGTTTTTATGATTTTTTTTAAAAGTGTACTGATCATTTTTACTCACCCTGTATTTATGATATCTACTGCGATAACTATACTTCGGCATGATGTATGAGACCTCTCGTATTTGTTTGGGGAAAATTTCGATTCACAGGACAACACCAAATCTGCAGGTGGGTATCTCGTGCGAACTGTAGGTTAGGCTACCGCGACACCGGGCCTGGCGAGTAGAGGCAGGCGTGTCTGGCGGGCCTGGATAGCCTGGAAGCCTGGAAGCCTGGAAGCCTGGAAGCCTGGAAGCCTGGAAGCGCGCGGAATGGCTTCGTGCGGGTGCGTCGCGCCGCCACGCACGCCGCGTCACGTCCGCAGAAGGAGGCCCCGTCTTTGTTGTCGGCGTGGAGGCGCGCATGCGTGCCGAATCCGCGCCTCCGCGAGGCAAATAATAATTCTGAAAAGGGTTTGTGAAAGAAAATGGCGTTGGGGGGAGGGGATGGGATGTGGAGGAAGGAACAAACTCCCGAGCGCGGGAATCCCCGAAGAAAGTTTTCCTATTGTGTTACGCCCCCCCCCCCCTTTCCAACACAACCACCGCCCACCTGGGGCCGAGACATAGAACAGCCGCCATTGCAGAAGGGCAGACAGTGCAAGTACATAAACAGGTTCCTGCTTGCGAACCCATGCAGTTAGTTCACTCACCCTTGTGGTGTACTAGAACCGTTCCCACTCTTGCAATGTTTGGACTCTACAAACGACATTATCCAGCTGAACATAAGTAGATCAGCATTATTTTTTTTAAATAAATAAATTTCTTCTCAACATAATTATTTAACTGAATTTAATAATTTTTTTACATTAATTTTATGGCTCACGAATTTATGACAGCCAACTTTAGAATTCTATCTTTGTTGCGTATGCATTAGTTTCGAGTTTGAACCTTCCTTATAAACAATTTTATATATGTATTACTTCAAAAAATTGTTTAAAACCCTGTTAAATAATTACCACGGTAAATGATTTGACTAGTATTTAAACTACATGAAAGTTATATAAATTATAACCTACAAAACGCTTTACAAAATGATGTTTGTTTACCCGGGAGTACGCGAAAAGTACGTAGATTGGTGTACATGGTTAAGTATATACTTCAGACGAATTCAAAAACAGTTCAAGGTGGAGACGGCGCAGCAATTTAGAAAGTTGTGTATTATTAATAATTAATTAATTTTTAAAATGCTTATTTATTGACGTACGGAATCCACGAACTCTTTTTTATGCTATTGTTTCAGATTTACTGATATCCAAGTTTTCTCGCGTGAGATAAGATTTGTAAATAAAGAAATCGGCAAGATACTTTTAAGGATTTTTAAAGAACACTCACAGCAATATATATATTTTCCTAAAGGGGTTGGGATTTTTAAATACTAAAATCTAAAAATAAGTAATGAAGGATTATATCAAAACGTAAGATGGCCTGTTCAGAACTTTGGTTCTTTAGATGATTAAAAAAATATTATAAAATAAAGTAATTAAGTATTTAGTTTTAAACGTATTATGATTCACGCAATGAAACGATTAAGTTGTACATAAAATTATATTGCTCAAATATTGATACCAGTCACTGTGTTAAGTTTTTTTCTAGTAACTAATTTTTTTTCCTGCAGGCTCTTTCAGGAAATCTAAATACGGCGACTTAAATCGAGTGAAGTGTAATTTTTAAAAATATTTTTTTGATATTTTACTTTATTTGTTTTTTATTTCTCACCCTTCTTAATAATTTAAAAGAAAAAAGTGTCTTTATGTAGGAAAACATAATGATACCTCACGAATCTAAAACTTATTTTTACTGACCGTAAAAAAAAACAGTCTTTTTTTCTCGAAAAAATTTGCACGTTAAAACTATTTTTTTCAAAATGTTACATTTTAACTGCTCACTTTAAAATCTCACAATCCACTTATATATTTTATTAATTACTTTTATGTACTTCTTTGGAGCATGTTAGTAGCTACCGAAAACAAAAGAAATGCGATAAGTTTTGACTTATAATTTGGCTACGGCGTTGGTACTGCAAATGCCACGTAACTAATGTAATGAAACATTTGAAAATAAAAAAAAATTAAAAGGGGAAGTTATTTTAGTTAAAAAAAAATATGTTTTCACGTATTTTGTCGTTAAAATTCTTGGGTAACTAGTTCTCCGTGGTTTACATAATAAAAGGAAAATTCTTGAGTGGATGCGTGTTTCGCGCAGACGCGCGCACTATGACTGCTGCAGACCCAGGCAGCGCCTGCAGACCCGCCGGGTGAAAGGACCCGGGGTTGAAAGGGCTGCGGCGAAGCGAACCTCGGGCGTAGGGAAGGACTTCTTGGATTGGGGGGGGGGGGGGGGAGGAGGCAAAGCTTGTCGCGGTGTGGCAGGCTGGGGTCAGAGAGAGAGAGAGAGAGAGAGACGCAGAGACGCAGAGACGCAGAGACGCAGAGACGCAGAGACGCACGAGAACAGAAAGAGGAACTGCGGATTACAGAGGACGATAACGCTCCAACTCTCGCCCTGTGTGAGAGCGAGCTTGGTCCAAGATTGCATTTGGGTCGCTGTGTGTGTGTGGGGGGGGGGGGGGGTAGAATCTGCAATCCGCAAAGGGATGCCGGGGAATAACCTCGCGCTAGGGCCTCTGGGGCGGGGGGTGAGGGGGGTGAGGGGTTTTGAAAGTAGTGTTACTTTTCTCCGCCGCTGGAAAACTCATTTTCCCATAACGTGCATCGTTCACGCTGCTAGTCTTATATTCTTGTTGCTACTTCAAAAAAATTAACATTACAATGGGCCAAATTTGCGTCCATTAGATGACAGCTGTAAACATATTACTGTAATATTCAGAACATGTAACAGAATAATTGGCCAACTAGGAGCCAACACTTTTAAATTAAAATTTCTGTAATACATCATTTAATATGATTTGACGCTTCTTTAGCAATCAGTTGTTAAATGAAATGGTACCTATATCCCACGAATGTAAGACACTGGACGCGCGCCGGGTGACTGGCACAGTGACCCCGCCGACCAGAGAGACACACCCGCGCACACAGCGAGAGGGGCGCTGAATGGCTTCCTGACGGCGCACCACGTGTTCTATTTGTGTGCCGGAGCTGTTTTTGCGGTTATCAGCCGGCGGAGCGGCGCGGGAGGCTATGAATAGCCCTGCTCCTCGAGGCTCTGGCGCGGAGTGTCGGCGAAGCTGGAGGCGTCTGGAGGCGTCTGGAGGCGTCTGGAGGCTCGCCGCTCATGCGCGATGCGGTGGGCTCCGAACCTCGCGGTCGGGATCCCTCACACCAAGGCCCCCCGCCTGCCCGGGCAGAGTGAGGCGTGTGCCTCGTTACTGTTGTAAATTATTTGGTATTCAGACGTGTAAAACCGCTGCTTTTTATGAAGTCAAGCTTTTTGTTTTGAAAATAAATGTATCGCAGTCGGAATCCAAAAACAAGTCATTTGAGTTGTTTGTACAACCTGTAGGGGCTAACACTGCGCGAATTATTCTCATAATATTCTCCGCTAATGTCTGTTTAACTCTGCTTTTTTGCGTGGGTGTAGACAGCGCGTTTGATTGGTAGTTATTTTTTTTTTTTTTTAGATGATTACTGCTGGTCTACACCCAATATTTAAGTTGAGGCCCACCCTGTGGGGTGGTTTAAAGCCTCAAGAGCTTCACAACAGCTGCTCAACTGATCCGAGTCGTGTCTGATTACCAAAACATTCAAGATATTGTTTTCAGGATAATTCAACCGATGGAATTCTCTGTGCAGTCTATGCATTTAACTGATTTTGCTTGTTGTTGGGGTTTTTATATGTCATACAATGTAACTAAACATTTGAAATCGATCTTCTCCATTGCAGATATCATTCCAAGAATGTAGAAGTTGTCCAGTACTTCAAACTGGCACTGCGTCAATTCAGTACTTCCTTTCAATGATGGTAACAAAATTGCGTCTTGTTAATAAGTACTGGTCGTACACAAATACATGTTAATGATCATATTAATTAAAAAGGTTGGTCTACACTTTTAAAAATTCGTAAAATAACATATACAAATATTTAGTAAATATATTGTCGTTTAGTTATAAAATAATAATACAGTTTGTTTAAAATAACACAAGTATTTCTAAAAAAAAGTAATTTGTGCCACGCGCTTTTAATTTAAAAACTGACTTTCTTAATGACAAAATTGGATGTGTATGTGCAATTACACATAAAAAATTTAAATTATTCAATGTCCTATTTTCTTGTCAGTACATTATAATAGTATATTAACACTTATGTTACTGTAAAAGTGCATAATATCTGTCAGTATAAATTCACAACAACCAAGAAACTAAAAAAAAATTCAATATCAATCTAAATTCATACCGACAAAAACCCATTTAATTTACAGTAGGCTTAGATATGATGTTCCTATTACTTAATGATTCATTAGTGTGCGCTAGATCACTCTGATTGTAAGAAGTGCTTGCTTGATCATTAAAAGGCGGAACGATAAAAAGCGTTTTAAAATACTCATTGAAAATTCTCATAATAATAATAATAAAAAGTAACTGGCGGTTGTAGTCAATTAACGATAAGACAGTTAGAAGTAGTTTAAAATCGGCTTAAAAGATTTTTTGGTCATAATTTGTTAGATGGATAAATTGTTAGGTCTTGGTGTAATTTTTTGGACATACGCCATTGCTAAGAACTTCTTAGCAATGGCGTATGTCCAAAAACTTACACCAAGTCATGCACTCCCATTGCACAAATCTTTTAAAGATAACAAATTGTTAGGTGTCTCGGTTTTCGATTCGCATTTGTCTAGAGACTATCGTAATTAAAAAAAGGGGGTTGTCTGTAAAGTCGCTTTACGGGCGATAATTTTACGTGATAACGTCATAAGAAAATCTTCATGAAAAATTGCATATTTTTTAATTTTCAATTGTTATTTACAGTTTTTGCAAATTTAATTTAAATAATTTGTTTAAATATAATCACAAACTTGTAGTTTAAAAGCCCGCCTTAACCTGTTTGATATTATAGAAGATTTTCTCGCACGATGGTTGGCCGATTCTTGCACGCTAGGCTCAGGCGGAACGTGACCATTTTTCGTGCGTGCAGCCGGCGTTCATCAATTTATAAGAGGTTATCACGTCAGAAAAATTTTAAGTTTAGTATTTCACATTATTTTTATTTGTGCACGATCGTAAAAATACGCGTCGGTTTAAAATTACCCTAACATCGGTGAGGACTTAGTTTCAGTATTTACAGATATCCTGGACAATTATAGTTCGAGTGCTCCAGGGGCGTAGCCAGGGGGGGGAAGGTTAGGGGTTCAACCCCCCCCCCCCCTTAGCACCTAATCTTTAATTAATTTCTTATTCATCATTCAAACAAATTTCATATTAAAATTAATAAAAAATTTACCATTACAATATTTTAATTTAAGTACCGTAAACTGCTAAAATAGCACTATTTTAACCTTAAAATCCCAATTTTCCCGGGGGAGGACCCCCGGACCCCCCGCTTTAATACGGGGGGGGGGGGGGGGGAGCCCATGCTTCTTAACACCCCCCCATACACAAATCCTGGCTACGCCACTGGAGTGCTCTCTGCACAATGTTCAGTTGCTTACGCGAGTTGAGACGATAGAGTCGCCCACGGCCGCAACAGTGTTGCCTGTTCGAAGTCCCAGGGGTGTCGTCGGGAGAAGCGATGTCTGCCCGCGGTCCTTAGGCGAGACCAGTTGGTAGTTTGTCGGCGTGGAGTGAGTCACGGCAGGTGTCGCCGCTCGTAACAGCGTGTGTTCTCGCCGAGTGAGTTGTGGCCCTGTGAGTCAGCGGGGCCTCCTCGCAAACACGGCACATCCGCGACGCCACATAGCAGCGCTGATAAGGAGCTCGTAAGTCTAGCTGTCTTGACAAGTCACCTCTCCTTGCCGGGGTGTTTGCAGGGTTTTTACCCGGCTGCCTGGCTGTTGTCTTGTCACGCTGTTTGACCACAGTTCTTGTTAAGTGGCTCGTATTTTCTCTTGAGCCCTGGTCGGACGAGCTTTTGTGACAAAACAATTTATAATCCGTCCTGTCGCTCTCACAGGGTCGTACACATGCTGTCCTCATTTATTAAAATAATTATTTTGGACGTACGCCATTACTATAGTTCGCACTGCAGAACCTGAAGAACAGAGAAGGAAAAACGAATTCGCAAACACACATAAAACAAGCCAAAATCAGCCGATGTAAAATGTTAAATGTAAAGAACAGCACAGATAATTTCGTGGAAGGAATTGGGACGGAACAATTGTCACAGCCCAGGCGAACACAGTGGGCTGGCCACAGTTGCAGCAGAGTTGAGACAGTTGCGGCAGAAACGGCAAATACAACCCGGAGCCAGACTGAGGAACCCAACGATGATACTAAACATATAACCTGGACTGCACACCGGCATACTACGACGCACGTGCGAACCCAGCAATGAAATTAAACAGGTGTTCTGAAAACACAACGGCGTCAGCACCGACGAACACAAGAGGGCTTCCCAAGACAAAGAACGCATAGACCTCAGTAGCTGCGGTGGTGGTGATATATTTTCCGAGTCCAGAATTCGAAACACTCTCTTAGCCAGTTTTATGTTGCTCAGAGAGCCAAGTTGTACGAAGCCACGACCGCGCGCAGTGAAGTACCAGACCGTCGCTCGCGGAACTCTCGGAACTCCGGAACTGTCGCGGGACTCTCTCGGAATTCACGCTCGGAATTGTCGCCTAACTCGTCGCAGGATTCACGCGACACCCGTCGCGGAACTCACCGCGGAACTCTCGCCGCACTCCTCGCCGAACTCCGTCGCCAAAACTCCGCACTCGCGGCACTCACTTGTCTTCACCGTCGCGAGAAACTGTCGCCCGAAAAAACTCTCGCGGAGGCCGGCGTCCCTGCTTAAGTAGTCTGTGGCGCCCTTCTAGAACTGACGAGAGCAGTTGTGAAGAGTCACGCCATCCCGCGCCGACCCGACGCCCGAAGCGTCGAGAATAGCTTCGCTCGTTCACGCGGCGACCCGCGGAATTCCCAAGGCCGCTCAGCGATAGATAACGCCGTCGAGGCAGGACGATGCGCGGAGAGCCGGAGGGAGGGGGTAGCGACGACCCTTGTAATCCGGCCAGGCGCGCGTGGCATGCCTTACGTCAGTGGCGGTCACGTGATACGCGCATTTCGCCTGTGGCCTAGTAGGGCCGCCAGCCGGCTCCGAACCTGGCGCGCGTCACGGTCCTGTCTGCGTTCGTAACAATATGTAAGTTTACTTACTTAATATTTTACACTCGAAGTAGGTGTATTTTTGCACGTAAGTATGGTTAAGTTATGAAAACTCATTGCATGTAATTCAAACAAATATTCTTAGTTAATATACCTTATTTAATTATATAAATTTCAATTTATTATGCACTGCATAATTACATAGACGATGTATGTGTAAATTTACATGTCAATTAGTAAAACTAATCATCCAAACTGTGTAAAATTACGCTTTCAGTGTATGTGCGATTTTTAATGTTAAATAGTTAATTTACATGTCAGTGAGGTATATAATAACATCTACTTGGTTGGTATGTGTTAGAACAAAACTAAGTTTTTATACACACCTGTGTATGTTAAATTACACTGACACATGTGGGCTAAAAATACACGTACATCAGTGGAGGTACAGCTGCCAACTACATCCATGTAAGGTTACTCTTTTTTTACAGTGTGTGTCACTGTGTGTATCCACCTCTAATGACTAAGTTGCCAAAATTAAAAAAAAAGTACACGTAAACTAATTCCACTGTAGACAGTGTTTCCCAAAGCAGTACACAAGACATGTCGTACTCGCCACGACAAATCCTTTCCGGCATGGAACAGTTAACCTCCAAGGACCAATGCGTAACCTGACAGAAGTTATTTGGCAGCGCGATGTTGGCAGCAGCGATGCGAGCTCTTAATGCACGCAAGCGTCAGACATGGTATTGAACGTCTTCTTGTTACGTATACTGTCTGTAGGCTACACGTTCCGTGCAACATGACACAAGCTGGAGAGGAAGGGGAGTGGTGCAGTCTCCCTTCTCCGCCATTGCAAATCCTTGTGAGCCATTAGGTTCGGGCAGTTCGCTGGGACGCGCCCGCGATTTGGGGCATTAATATTCATCCGCGCATTTTGCTGGTTGGGAGTGTGGACCAGTGGTGAGGAGGAGGCGGTAGGATTCGTTCCACGCAAAGGGGAGCTCCCCTCACCCCTCCACCCTCACCAAGCAGCAAACTGCACCGCTGTGGCCAATTGCAGCGTTTCTGATGATGTCGCGGGCGAAATGGAAGTGGGCCAGGGCTTATCTGCCGCTTCTTCCCCCTCCTCCCCTCTTTTAGGCCGCGTCGCGCCTCCCTAAATCCCGCTGTGGCGTTTAGACAATCCGCGGCAGGCCATTTGTATAATCTCTGAACTCCCGTCTCCCCCTCGCCTAGCGGCAGGCGCAGGCAGGCAGGCGCCGCGGTTTGGCACACCGCCCTCGCGCGCTACTACGCGGCCGGGAAACATCGACCGGGTCATAGCTTTACGTAGTTCAATAATTCCTTAAAAATTTCTCTACTTACATTATTTCTACGCTCAGCATATAACTTACCCATATCACTCTTCTGTCTGGACTTTTAACACTTGCAAGTGCAGCAATAAATCCGTGTTTGCATAACCCGTGCTACACGAGACCCTGCCGCCCCCTTAGTCTGCTGCAACCCTGCAACACAACGTACCCTTCTGTTGTGCGGGCTGCATAGCCTCCAGGCGTCACCAGCTCCTGGGTTCCTCTCGTGCTGCGGGCGGCATCGAGATCTCCGGAGCAGCTGTCTCGCCTCGCAGCTGGAGACTCGCGTGGCTTGTGGTTCACTGTGGGCGGTTAGGGAGGGAGGGGGTGGGACTGGTGCGTGTTCGCTGCAGCTGGTGGTCGTGACTGCTTCCTGTCGTAAAACCAGCCTCCTCCCCTCCTGTCTTTACTTTCCTCACACCCCGTTCGAACTGTCGTACGCTGAGGGGAAAAAAATCTGTTCTCTGAATTCTATAACAAAGTACACGTTCTTTTTATGATTCTTGCAGTGCGGAAGATTGACTTAAATCATTATTTTGGACTTAACGCCATTGCTAGTTGGCGCTGTACGTCATAGAGAAAACCCTATTACGTAAAGTTCAAACTTGCAGTAGCGTATGTCCAAATTAATTGTTTAAATAAACAAAGCAAACTTTGCGTGCATTTTAAGACTTTAATGATTAAGAGAGTGATTGCTATAAACTTTACGCAATTCTAAACATTTTCTATTTTATAAGGGTTACGTTAGGCATAAAATAATTTTTTTGAAGTTTTTCTCGACTCAGCTGTTTCTTTGTAAAGGTTAATATAAATAAATTTTACTTACATACGTATTTATGTTTATTTCGTTCTAAGGGAACAGCATTGCTAAATAATTCCAATTCCTGTTTAAAAGTACTTAAAAATTTCTTAACACATACTATACATTATTTTCCCCCAGCACCAAATTTAAATCCCTATGGTCTTTCTTAAAAATAATTTCATACAAAGAAAGTTAGAAGTTTTTTTTCATGGGGTTTTCTTAACAATCGCGTATGTGGGTTTTTCGATCATAGCTGGCTTCTCTAATTTGCAAGGTTCTTGCTCGCTGTAATCTGCTGTGTTTATATTTATTGTTGTTGTTTAAAATTTGATAACATTTTTATTTTTACTCAAGCTGTACATTAAAAAATTTGAGTGCGTGTTCTTATGTACGCGCGTTAGAAGACATATTTACTTGGCGTGAAAATAAAACCAATTTTAATTATGCATACAAATAATTTTTAGAAATGAAATAATAAAAAGTGTGGATTGATTTTATAAATATGTTTCGTAAAGCATTAATTAAATCAAATTAATAATATTTGAATTAAAACTCAATATTTAGTATTAATGTAAAAAGTGAACAAAATATATTATGTAATTTAGTAAAATTATTGATATAGATTTTAATTAGGAAAGAAAATAAAAATATATGCTGAATGTTTATTATAATTTTTATTTAGTCACTACAAGTAATCATGCATGCTACTGATCTATAGTGTTTACCTTTAAGCCCGTCTGCGCACAACTACATATCGCTAGTCGTGTTTGTGGCGAAGCTATAAATGGTTTTAGTTTTTGTGACGATATAATGGAATTTTTCGTTATAGTTTGATAAAAGATGCTGTAAAGCTAATTCATAATTTGATAACATACAGTAGTTAGAAGACATATTAGTAACAATTCGTTTTATATTTTTATATTATTTTGTACTTAATATACGTATTAAATACTTCTATTTTTAGCAGTTATCGAGTGCGCCATATTACCCCACACACGCTATATTAGTCCACACAAGCACGCCATATTACCCGATATCACGGCTTGTTTTATTAATATGATGGCTCTGATTTTGAAGATGCCCTATAAAGTATAAGAGGCATTATAATTGAGCCTTGTGGTCAGAAGAATCAGTAGTAGATGTTCTTAAAGAGGTTTTGCCTGGGATTCAATGAAGAGTTCTTCAAAATACAGTTTTCCGGACGGTACAATTTGGAGGAAAATGAAAATGTCTTTTCTCCTTTGGTTTAGTTTTGCATGAGGATTATAACAATTCAACAGCGCCAATAAATACTTTATAATGTTTAAAGGCAAATGCTAGATTACCCAGCTTTTCTCTTATCGCGTTTTCATCAGGCTTCCTAAAAAAATAAACCAGTGCCGAAACTTGCTTTTCTGATTGGAAACTATTCAAAAGGAAAAACAAAATTCAATCTTTGATTCTAAGAGCAATACCAAATAAAGTGAAGGTAAACATTGAACAAATATAAAATTTAAGTGTGGGAAAATTATGATAAAAGATTGGTACAACATATAAAAGTCTAAGTATCTAAATATCCAAGCCCAATAGAAGACTTGAGTTTGATTTCAATTCTAACTCAAAATCTCAAACGGTTAAAGCCAGTACGCAAAACAGAAAAAAATAAATCCAAAAAATATAAGGAAAAACTATTTGGTAAATTGACGTGTATTTAAGATTATAAAAAAATTAATAACAGAAATACATTGCTAAGCACTAAATTAACATAAAAAATTGGAGGGGTATATATTTTTATTTCCATAGGTTAAAAAAAGGTACGACAACGTATGGTATTATTTTTTGATCAAGGTGTATTTAAAAACCCTTTGCTTTGCCTACAGTGCATACGTCATGTGCACGGACGTCTCAGTAATATTTTTTTTACATGCAAACAATGTTTTTTTGTTTGCAATTAAAAACAGGTCTTCGTTTGGCGAATCATAGAAATATGTATTTGTAATATTCCCGATATCACGGCCGTGCCGGACTAGCGATCTTGCCGGAATACGGAGGCCGTCAGTATAGTTCGAACAGGAAACACGAAGCTGCGACGTGACTGCGCACTGCACGAGTGCACACACGCGGAATGCAACCTGCTGGAACACAGAAACGCACCGGAAAGGAAAAAGAGCGAGCGTCTCGATTGGCGCCGGGTTACAGAAGGTGCTGAGCCGAGGAACGCTGGACTTTGAAGCGCGGACGTCGCGCAGAGCCGCGGCGGTTCCCCGCTACGTGCGCGCGATGCGCCGGCGGGCGGGTAAAGACCTTTTCACAATACCGCGATGCGACGCGATCTGGCGACGCGATGTAGCGAGGGCAGCGACGTAAATATATGTCGCCAACTAGTGCACTTCATAATAGCGCGACGCGATCGCCATGCAGCTGGCGGAAAAAAAAAAAAACCGAACCAGCCTGCACTCTGCTGGGGATATTTTACAACATGGTTGTAAACAAAAGTTTTTTGGCGGTAATATTCAGATTGTTGTTATTATATTTGTACACTGACTGACTGGCAGAAGCATTTAATTATGGATAGGAATCGCGAAGCCCATAATATATTTCTAACCAAGCATTTTTTTTCTCCGTCTGATTACAATATTTGTTACTAGAAACATCGTACAAACACGGCTTTTTCTGAACTTCATCAATCAGACGCTCTTCAAAAGTCATTTCAATTGAACAAAATCCACGTGTTGTTTACTAACATTACTTAGATGCACCGATACATAGTTTCTTACCTCTTGTTTTCAGTTCTTCTTCTTCTTCTTTACCACAATCTTGTTTCTGATTGGCTGTTATTTCTGACGTCATTGGCGACGAAACAGCCTCGTCGCCAAGTGAGCTGTCGCGCATCGCGGGCGATGTAGTTGTGATTGGCTGGTCTGGTATGACGTCACGTCACATCGCGTCGCGGTATTGTGAGAAGGGCTCGAGGGAACGGCTGGCCGCGTCTCCCGGGGCCGCGGGTGACGTAACGGGACCGCGCGCATCTGGGCCGGGTGTCCCGCGCAGCTGAGAGACCGCCACGTGACTCACAGCGTCCTCTCGCGTCATCCTCCAACACCGACAAGAGCCACGAAACCTGCGAAACAATACGTCCTGAGCTGGTTGAAACATGCCACCCACGCGGGTAATTGCTGTCGTAGCGCTCTGGCATTTGTTATTGGGCGCTACAGTTCAAACACGCAGATGTTAAAGAAGCAGGGGCGCTGCCAGGGGGGGGGGTTAGGGTTTAAACCCCCCCCCCCCCCTTAGCACCAAATCTTTAATTAATTTCTTATTAATCACTCAAACAAATTTCATATTAAAATTAATAAAATTTTTACCTTTACAATATTTAAATTTAAGTACCGAAAACTGCTAAAATAGCACTATTTTACTCCTTAAAATCAAAATTTTCCCGGGGGAGGACCCCCGGAACCCCCGCTTCAATAGGGGGGGGGGGAGGACCAAGCTTCTTAACCCCCCCCCCCCTCATACACAAATCCTGGCTACGCCACTGTAAGTAAGTGTACCAGCAATTGGCTCGATCGATGTCGGGAAATTATGCTAAATCTGCATCAAGACGGGGCTGGATTTGAACCCGCGACCTCCAGAACGCAAGCACACCTGCGCCACCTCGCTTCGTTGAGGAAATATCTAAACTGAGAACAGTTTTTTTTCCTTCTTCTAAATGTTGCAAGACCTTCCTTCAGTCAGTGATAAACAATAGTCGAACAGTCAAATTTTACGCGGTCAGTTCTAATAGAGGGTTGACTTACAATCGAAGCGGATGCCAGCGAATCGATGACTGGTTGTGGAGATCGTATAAAATGCCAAGTCTAAACTTGTTAGTCATAAAGAATGTCTACATCCTCCGAAAGTCCGGAAAGTCACGAAAAAAGTAAGGAAAGTCACAAAAACAGTAATGTTGGTGTAAATTACGAATATATATTAATATTAGCTATTTGCTAACTTACATTTGATTTCTGATTCTCGCGTCAGTTTATACACGTTAAATACAGGTAGTTGGAGACAGTCAACTTAAAACATATGGAAATTATCTCGGAACATGGTTTTAGTTTTCTAACTTAAAATACGTTACGTTCTTGCAAATTGCAAACAGTTTCTTAATGCATTTTTATATTTGCTCGTGTTTTAATATTAACATTCCCGTTGATAAAAAAAATCTTGAAATATATTTATAGAATGGTCACGAAAAAAATCTTGAAATTAGTTCACCAGTTATCTGTGGACACCCCGTTAAATTTTTGGAAGCATCTGACTTCAATAATTCTTCATTGAGTACAATCGCGCTCTCAGTCCTCACAGCCTGTTGGTCGAGGCCTCTCGGCGGGAGCGTCTCCGCCAACCGCAGGAGGCAACACGTAGTATCAGATCTCCCGCGCCATATCACCCTCGTTTCGCGACCGGAGCTGTCCGCCGGGTGCCCGGGCATAAAGATGGCGCTGTGTTTTTGCGGACAGTTAATTACATTACCGTATCGGACTGCCATCTCGGCATGCGGTCTCGGCGAGTCGTATATCATACATCCCGGCTTCTTGAGCGGTTCCTTTAACCCCCTCCCCTCCCTTCTCCCCGCATCACCACCAGCTCCAAGTTTGGCGTGTTGACGTCACGACTAACTTACTTCTGAACTTTGTTTCCTTTTGCATCCCGCCAGATTTCCTCTGCAACAAGGAACCTACTGCAGTTAAAACCTTTCAGTTCGAATGCAATCAGTTTAACACACTTGTTTTTAAGTAATAACTAGAGACCTGCAAAATTCGCGGATTCGTTGACCTCTAGGATAGACTCCACAGTCTTTTAAATACTCGCGGAAATGACACCTATTCATTGGCTACTGACGCGTGAGACGTCTCAACTAGGCTGTCCGTGATTCGGCACTTTCTTGGTTTAGTGCTTCCCATTGGCTCACAGTTCCCCGGATAAAATGTGGGCCAATCGCAGAAGCGGTGCGAAGGTATAGTTGTTTTGATGCTAGCGTATCGCGAAATGAATCCGCGAATTTTGCATGTAATTAGTAATAACTTGGCTTTGATCCTTATACACATGTTTGTGTATATGTTTACGTACATGCAAAGTTAAGTCCGAAAATTTTACTTTCTCATTGGCTGATTTCTGTGTGGGGGGAAAATCTTGATCTTTTGTTTTCGCTCGCGATCACTGTCGGATCATTGACTCGAACCCACAGACGGATTGTCGTGAAAGCACAGCCCGGTGTATGCACGGTGGAAGTTCTTAAATCTGGCAAGTTGAAATCCACGACCATCCCGGAGTATCGAACCGCAGTGTAGTGTAAACGGGAATGCCAACTGTGAAACGGTATGAAGCAGGAAAACACTGTACTGAAACGAAAACCTGCATTAATGATAATCTCTGAGATAGATCAACAGTCTGAAGAATGTGTTAGATTACTGAATGAAATAGATTACATGTACCGGTTTACAGAATATGCCGGAATGCAGAATGAGCCGGACTGCACAATGTTTTGGATTGGAGAATGTGTCGGATTAGATAATGTGCCGGATTAGAGAAATAGTCGGGAGTACAGAATGTATCTGATTACAGAATGTCCCGGATTACAGATGTGCCATACATAAAGACCGTTTACTATATTCCATTTCTAGTGTGCGATGAAACCATTTTGCAAAATTGCCGATATTTGTGATCAGCATGTTGTCAGTTCCAAGAGACGCCGGCAGGAGACTCGCCCGCCGGTACCAGACGCAGTACCCGCGTACACGTGCTCTCGTCGGTACCAGACGCAGTACCCGGGTACACGTGCACTCGCCGGTACCAGAGGCGGTACCAGGGCATAAGTGCATTCGCCAGTACCAGACACAGTACCCAGCTACACGTGCACTCGCTGGTACCAGAGGCGGTACCCGGGTACACGTGCACTCGCCGGTACCAGACACAGTACCCAGGTACACATGCACTCGCCGGTACCAGAGGCGGTACCCGGATACACATGCACTCGCCTGTACCAGAGGCAGTACCCGGGTACACGTGCACTCGCCAGTACCAGACACAGTACCCAGGTACACATGCACTCGCCAGTACCAGAGGCGGTACCCGGGGACACGTGCACTCGCCGGTACCAGACACAGTACCCGCGTACACGTGCACTCGCCGGTACCAGAGGCGGTACCCGGGTACACGTGCACTCGCCGGCAGCAGGGCTGACGCCAACTGGCGCTCTGGCTGGTCGTGAGTCCGTCAGACCGCCGAGCGAACAGCGACGGAGTGATTCGCGGGTTCAATGAACCGAGCCCCTCTCTGGCGCGTGCGGTAATGTGTGTGTGTGGGGGGGGGGGGGAAATTAACGTGATCAGCGAATCAAAATCGCATGTTCACATTGTTGCAAACTTTATATATATGTATATAAAGGTATTTGTATATGAAAAAATTTCATTTGCACAATATTAAAAGAATTTGAATTTTTAATGAATATTTAGTGTATATTAGGCGTCTTACAACTAACTAATCTATACTTATATTATAAAGCTGAAGAGTTTGTTTGTTTGTTTGAACGCGCTAATCTCAGGAACCACTGGTCCGATTTGAAAATTTCTTTCAGTGTTGGATAGTACATTTATCGAGGAAGGCTATAGGCTATATTATATTATCAATAACATTAGGGATCCTTACTAAAAGTCCAATTTAGAATCAAATGCGTTGGAGGGGGTTAGATACAACATGCAGTAGACGTACGAAGTGTGTGTTGACAATGCCACAGGCGCTAGAAGTTTATTTCCTATTGTCTATTAACATTTTTGCCACGCACTAGATACCTTATCATTCTTAAATTTTTCCCATACAAGTAAAAGACACCCGTGTGATATTAACAACGAAGCAATCAGTACCCTCATAAGAGTTCAATTAGTATTTAAATACTTTTTATCACTTCAAAGCGCAAACCTAAACTTTTGTTTTTTTCCCCTCTCTATGTGTTTAATTTGTTTTTTTTTCTTTTACTAGAATTATTTTTATTATTTTTAATTAATTTTCATTTTCGGACCATCAATAATTTTCCTCTCCCGTTACAATTCTGACAAGGACTTATATATATATATGTATACATATATGAAAGTGAAATACCACTCACTGACTCACTCATCACGAGATCTCTAAAAATATACACCCGATTGACTTGAAATTTAGCAT
Organism: Bacillus rossius redtenbacheri; assembly: GCF_032445375.1. Taxonomy (NCBI): domain Eukaryota; kingdom Metazoa; phylum Arthropoda; class Insecta; order Phasmatodea; family Bacillidae; genus Bacillus; species Bacillus rossius. Next base: position 30,843,577 of record NW_026962011.1, read on the forward strand.
AGTTACTCATTTTGTGATGTAGACGTTCACTAAGAACGGATTCTGCGGAAATCCAATCCCAAGGGGAGTTTCGGGGGACGTAATATATCAAAATTTCCAGTTTTTGGTAGGAAATCACCATGGCAACGGCTGTTACTTTGTTGATGCTTCATTCGTCTCTATGGCAACGACTATTTCATTGTTTGTGCAGTCCTCATCACCGTTGAAATTTTACGGGTACTTTAAATATCAAAAATTGCCCTTTTTTTCAAGTATATATATTTTACAGACTTGAAACTTCACAGTAATGTTCCATATGTTACGCAGGATGACATTTTCCGAAAATTAGATCCCATGGGTGGTTAAAACCAGGCATCAGTGGGTACTTTGTCTGCATGAGAACAGGATTATGCATTGTTCATGTCTTCTGCGTCTCCATGACAACGGGCATCGCGCGGCAGTGGCGTACCCACAAGGAGGGGCATGTATAATGAGCGGCGCAAGAGTGATCTGCCTGTAGACTGCCGTAGCGAAGTACGGGTACATCAGTTGTACGTTGCGTGCACGAGTCGGGAAACCATCGGTGCTATTCATTTTCTCTCCGGTACATTATACAGCATTGTAATAAATTTTCACTGAATTTTTTTATTTACTATTACTGTAAATGGGAGATGTGGCTTAATTTTTTTCCATTAGTATAGCCGTGCGAAGCCGGGTCGGGCAGCTAGTGTTTAATAATCTTGCACGGCTAGAAAGAAGAATCAAGGCCAACGAAGGCATATTTCTGAACGAAGCCAGCATGCGTCGACTTCTTTCAAACATGGCATCGGACACGATGAGGTGAGGGCGGTGCAAGTCTCGGCAAGGGGGGTGTGGGGGGAGGAACCCCGATAAAACTCACCGGCCATCAGCCAACATCCTCCGCGTTTTCCACATCCGAAATTCTGGGGGGGGGGGGGGGGTGATCCTGTCGGGATTCGAAACCAGTTCGTCTACGTCCCATGCCAGTAAAACGACTCGATGACGCGCGGCTTGTGTGGAGTGTTGGCGTGATCCCTTCCAGGGGCGAAGCCGGGGGGGGGGGGGTTAGGTGTTCCAACCCCCCCCCCCCCCCAGCACCAAATCTTTAATTAATTTCTTTTTTATCACTCAAACAAATTTCATATTGAAATTAATAAAATTTTTACCATTACAATATTTAAATTTAAGAACCGAAAACTGCTAAAATAGCACTATTTTACACCTTACAATCCAAATGTTCCCGGTGGAGGACCCGCGGACCCCCCACTTTAATACGGGGGGGCCACGCTTATTAACACCCCCCATACACAAATCCTGGCTACGCCACTGATCCCTTCACCTAGTTTACGCCACTGACTCGCTCAGGTCGACCCGGGGCTGTCGGTGCCTTTGCATCGTGTGGCATTTTGAATTTGACTGACATATTTAAAAATCATTCTTCGTATCTGTATCGTAAACATGCTAGTATCAGTTCATGAGCGTTCAAAGTTTATCGCAGTGAGATGCCCTTTGCAAATGGTTTCTTTGAATGTTTTTTTTTTCCCCTTCTTCCGATTGGTGAAATTATCTTTAAGCTGTACTTAACAGTGCGTAATGGTTTAAATTATTCATGCTGAATATGACTGCATAATAACTGGGCCCTGAACCTTTACGATAGCGTATCTACACTGTAATGCGCAAGAATTACTCGAATACAGTTCAACAATTTTCTGTTTACTGTACACTACGCCACATACTAATGTTGGAATCTGTGAATAGTCACGTAAATTGTTTGCATCAAAAGATCTTTAACTTTATCTTATTATCGGGGTAGGTTTGCATTTGAGTTTAAGTAAAATATTTTTCCATTGCTAAACTACATTGTAAAATGTAAGATTACACAAAAACCACTAAAGACATTAACAACTGGTGAAACAAAGAAGTAACACAAACGAAAAGTTAACAAAAGGGTTTATAAAAAAACATGGTGTTATAGAGAACAATAATGTCCTCCCTGGACTGCTTGTAAACAACGTATCCTACGAACACTCTTGTCCCAGGAGGAACTAGACTCGAACACACAACCTACCGGTAGCAGTCGGAAACACTGACCACCTGGCCATCAGACCACAAAGGCCAGCTTGTTTTTAAAACAATGTTACGAACGCAGACAGTACCGCGACGCGCGCCAGTTTCGGAGTTGGCTGTGACATCTCTAATTAGCACTGTGTAATATTCTCGTAAAATAAACTAACAAGGGCGCGCATATATTAATATAATTTGCGTAAGAAATTTTTTTACTGTTTCTAACGACTTCCTAATGTCGTTTATTCTTTCATGGTCGTCAAACCTGTTGGACTTAATTAGGTCTTCCCGTGTGGCGGACGAATGGAACACTCGATTAGCAAGATGGCTGTGTGGTTTGGGCCGACCTTTGGAAGCGTTTCATTAATAACGAAATCAACTATAATTAATGCGAAGGAGGGCGTTAGTTCTCGTGGGATGTCGTAAAGTCGAAGTAGGTAATGGTCCTTATGTGGATGTTAGCCTTATCGGCTCGTCTCTGCACCTGTGCTAGCGACCGCGTCGTTTACGGAGTTTTTGGTGTCTTTTAATGTGTTTCTTTGTATAAAGAATTTAGAAAGTGATACACTCGACCACGAGTTGTTTACGACATTTGTTAAAATAATGACGTGGTTAGATAAACGGGCAATCAATTTTGTGAATAATTATACAGATTAAAGTTTAGACTCACTAAAATATTAGTCTAGCCCAACGAAAAATACATATATTAACTATTACGATTAAAGTTAAACAGTTGTTTGAAGGAACAACTGTAATTTGTCAGTTGTCATAACGTAATGTACAACTTTACTTGTTTATTGCATGAATTTAAGCTCTGTTCTGCTTCACAACAGCTTTGGTCAGCATGATATATAGTATTTGGTAATATTAACTATTATGTATATTTACAAATTTTCATGCATGTTTTTGTTTCGCCCACACACAACATTTCCTGTGTTTGTTTAGGAAACGGTACACCTAAATATGTTCAGAAATTTTGATGAAAGTAAAAATTGAAGCACAGAAAGACGGACTGTTTAGTTAGTGTGAAAATTTTTTTCGTTACAAGACTTAGTCAAGGGTTCATCTTTACAATTTTTAAAAATATAATTTATCTTTTAATTTCATTAGTAAGTTTACATATTTAGTATGTTTCCTTTTGGTGAGTGATCGTTTGAATGTGTAACAATGTTGTAAAATAAACATGTTGATGTGCATGTGTCTGAGTCGCGGAGTTGTCCGTAGATGCAGGTTTAATGTGGAGCATGTATCATGTTGTGTGATCTACCGTCAGAAATAGGCTTGACTGTGATTCCACCACGTTTTCTGCGCACTATTGTGTTTTGAGCACTGAACTAAGATCATTGGGAACTTCGATATGCACTGACTCTCGGGGCGGTTCATTGACAGTGATCGCAGATCAACACTGTGCGAGCAGACTTGTCCGGAAATTTTACGGACTTAATGCATGTCAATTTAATCTAACGTAAATATTGGAGCGGTTTATTTGACAAAATTTCAGATCATGCATAAGGCAAGTATCAAAACTGTTACTTCTAATGTTACAAGCACTTCTCACGGGAAATGCCCTATTTTTAGTTTTTGAAATGCTTCCTATTTTATTTAATGCTTTAATATGGCTTTTCATTTCATATTAAACAGAGGCTTCTTTTAGTCAAAACCTATGAATATTTCAGACTGCTTTGATTTATATTTACTTTTAAACAGCAGTGTTGTTTTTTTTTGCAGTCGTTATTAAAATTGAGCCAGTGGCCGTTATGTGCTGCTGTTTTTTGTGAACAGCATTAATAATTGACTCACCGTGTCACAATCGACTGTAGCGACTCCTACAGTCCAGCCATCCAATATAAATGCAGCTAACATTTCTTCGACATTGCTGCTCCTTGTTGTTACAGTTTGGGAATGTATTAACTTCTGTTGACGCAAAAAAACGATGGTTCTAGTTTTCAGTATTGTCGGTGCAAAATTTAGAGGAATAATAATCCCAAGATCTTTTTTGGGGTAAGATCATTGGATCGCCAATCGTAGAGCAGAATGGTGCAACTGGCCATAAGTCATGGGTATCTGATATCGGCTCGGTAACCGTCTACATTACATACATCCTACCCATGGGCGAAATCAAGCGCGTCAGCTCCCGGGGGATACAGAGCACTGGTTTCCGGTAGCCGAACACTTCCCCAGAGTTGTTTTGTTCCTAGGAGTGCGCGCAACACACACCCGGTGGCGCATCTCGACCCGCTCGGCCAATGAGAGGACAGCACAGAGGTCATTTCCTTAGCTCCGCCCCTCTCTTTGCCCCATTCTACAAACCAGAATAAATGTGAAATAAGTCAAACTCTACATCGTTTTTTAAATGCCAATTGTTGAATTTTAGTCACAATAAATGATCAGAAATTTTTAATTAATCAAAAATGTTGTTTGATTTACTTTTTAGTATGGAAACTAGATAAATCAATGAATGATGGTGAAAATTACGAGAAAGTCACTTCTTTTTAGGTAGGATTGCGGAGATGGTAAGACTTGACAGCGGGACAGCAGGAAGTGCACGTGTCTCGACCACGCAGACACGTGTCGTTTTGCCTAAAGGCGTTTTGCCTAATTTTAGGCGAAACGCCGCTATGCAAAACGCCGTTAGGAAAATCGCCGTTAGGCAAAACGCCGTTGGCCAAATAGGAGTAGGGCGAAACGCCGTTAGGCATAACGCCGTTAGGGTAAACGCCGTTAGGCTAATCGCCATTGAGCAAAACGCTTTTTTGTCTTTTAGGCAATACGCCATTAGGCAATTCGGCGTTAGGCAAAACGCCGTTAGGCAAATCGCCGTTAGGCGAACCGCTGATAGGCAAAACGCCGATAGGCAAAACGCCGTTAGGCTAATCGCCATTAGGCAAAACGCTTTTTTGTCTTTTAGGCAAAACGCCATTAGACAATTCGGCGTTAGGCAAAACGCCGTTAGGCAAATCGCCGTTAGGCAAACCGCTGATAGGCAAAACGCCGATAGGCAAAACGCCGTTAGGCAAATCGCCTTTAGGAAAATAGCCTTTAGCCAATTCGACGTTAGGCAAAACGCATTTAGGCAAAATGACTTTAGGCAAATCGCCGTAACGAATTCATGTTTAGGAAAACCGCCTTTAGGCAAATCGCCTGTTACTCGACCACGCCACCGGCTCTGGCGTCTGCTGGAAGAACCCCCGCGGGGGCGGGGGAGGGGGAGGGGTGTAGGCCAGGGTCCACTACGGGGAAGGCTTGCTTGCAACTGGACCGCCGCGGTCGCCGCGCCTCGCGGTGACGTCATCTGCCTCCCCGACACCCGGGCGCGGACCGCGCGTCGCCGCGCCAGTGTGGCTCGCTCTGTCGGCGCGCGCGGTCAGCTCTGTCAGCTCTCCGCGGTCAGCGCTCCGTCCCGCCGGCGATGGAGGTGCTGGTGGGGTGCTCCTGGGGTCCGCAGGTCAGTCCATCCGCGAGACTTCTTGCGGGGCCATCGTCTCTCCTTCCATTCAGCTTCGGATCAGCTAGAGACATGCAAAATTCGCGGTTTCATTTCGCGATAGGCTAGCATCAAAACATTTAAACCTTCGTACCGCTTCTGCGATTGGCCAACATTTTATCCGGGGAACTGCGGGCCAATGGGAAACACTAAACCAAGAAAGTGCCGAATTACGGACAGCCTAGTTGAGACGTCTCACGCGTCATGTAGCCAACGAACAGGTGTCATTTCCGCGAGTATTTAATGGACTGTGGAGTCTATCCTAGAGGTCAATGAATCCGCGAATTTTGCAGGTCTCTACGGGATCACGTACACGAAGAGGGATCTCCCACGGCTCTGCTGCTTCCACGATATGCACGGAAACGTAACAAAATGTCAACCAACGATATTGCATTTCAAGGTTACCAATATATATATATATATATATATATATATATATATATACATATATATATATGTATTATGTTTCTAGATTATAGCACGGATAATAATAGAACACTAGATATTCTTCTACTTGAAATAGTTTTCAACATTTGTAGAACATAAACAAACATGGCTACAAACGCAGCCAAGTACTCGGCTTCTATTGGTCGCACGAAGCCAACGAAAAACGGAAGCGCTCAGCATTGCCGAGCTAATCCTTACGGGTCCGTCTCCGTTTTTACGTGCCGTTGTAGGACGGGCCTTAGAGTTTTTCAACATACATACTGGTGTTGGTGTGGGCTGGGTGTATTTCTATACTTCTCATTTGAGATAGTTACAGATGCGACGTAAATAACTGCAGTTTAAGGGTCCCCCCTATCCAAGTACACGTGCGGTGTACAGTGTTTCGGAAGGGGGGAAAAAAACACGCGATTGGAAAGCTGCTCAAGATATCCTAGTGGTGTCCGGTCACGAAAAGTTTTTACGAATACGATGAGGGGTGGGTGAGTAGTTCTGTTTCCGTGTGTCGTTTATAAAATAAAATTTTACTTTCAGAAGACTAAAAATGGCTAATACGCATGTTTCCAAATAAATTTTAAGTCATGAAAAACCCGGTACAGATAATTGAACGTACTCAAGGGAAGTGCATTAAACGTTAATCTTCATTTCTTCGCCATATAATGTAATGGTTAAAGCTGATATCTAATAGTTGCCCTGTGCACGACGAGAAGACTGGGCGCCGATTCAGAGCCTTGCGCTTAGAGGCGATACCGTGATAGAACCACTAGCTGGTTTCGCACTTATCATTCTACCTCACTAACAAAATGCGATCCCGACTAATGTGGCATATTAAAAAAAAATACTTTGGTAATGTTATTATTCATGTCTAGATATGACCTGTTTCTCAAAAAACGTGACCCTAAAATTAAGTAATGAAGAAATATGTTGTAAATCTAAGATGTTGGGGACCTATAACCCACGATCTTGAACAACATTTTGTGTTCTTCCTGATTCCTAGACGACCTTTGGAGTGTGACGGGGCCCCTTGATTGCCATTTAGCACGCTCTATAATGGTGATAACTGTGGGCAAATATATGGGCGGTGGATAGGTTTCAACATGCTATATGCGCAATAGTGGGGTTCCTTTTTTCAGTGACAGGTCACCTACGTAAGGATGTTCTTGACAAGCCGACATCTGGAATGCCAGGTATCATACAGTCAGATGTTATACAACTTTGGAGACTATCTTGCCAGTAAAGATTTTTGCAATGAATAAAAAAAAGTAGGCTAATATACGGTTGATGTGTACAGTTGGGAATTTTCTCCTTTACTTAATATTAACTGTTTAAATATTTAAACTATTCAAACCTTTTACAAAATATTTTTCGGCATAAAATTCTCTCGCGTATTCTTTAGATTAGTTAGAGGGGGAACTTCTTTTGTTTATCTTGTGTCCTGTTCCACGAAACTTTAGGATATCAAACGTAGCGTTCACACAGGTGCCCACTTGTGGCAGATAATTAAAATTTTTCACTTGTTTGCTTTTTCGGGTGGAAGAAAAGGAAAGGAAAGTAAAGGGACGTATACGACGAATATATTTTTTTCTGGGCGCAGTTAGCACTTGCAATTACATTCCAGTTCTAACACTCAGAGAGAAAGGTTGGTTCGTCTCAAGCCTATATTTGCTTGCATTTGGCAAAATAAACATTTTATAGAGTTAATTCAAACATATATATTGGTGTAGAATATATTTTGTTGGGTGAACAAATTAATTTTGCAGTACTCCAAATATGTTTTGGCCAAAGAAATAATTTGTAAATAATTGCTTTTCTGCGCGATATGCAAATAATAATTTGTTTGTTTCGACCAAACTGTTTCCTGTGTACCTTCATTTATGATTTTTGTGAAAAGTAGCGAGTTGGAAAACGTAAATTAGGTGTATATAGGTACAACACTCGTACCGCCCTTTAATAGATTTTTGACTAAACGCACAAATACACACACGAAATACTACACATTAAAATAGTTAAGTTAAAAAATAAATCTAGAAAATACACAAATTGTTTTCGTTTTATGTAAATATTCAAGTTATTTCAGTAAATGTGGCCATTAGTTAGATTCTCCACTTGTAATAAAATGTTTCAACAGGAAACGTCCTGGGTTTTTGACGAATTGACTGGGAAATATGGCTGGTAAATTTTTAAGTTCATCCATTTCTGTGTATTTAAATGTTCTACAAACGTATCTTCTAAAATGCCGCAAGACTCGAAAAGTAATAATTACGTTTTTTTCGAATACCCTCTCATGAATTACACAAGAAGCAGAAAGTAACGCAAGCATCCATATTTGAATTACAGTATTCGAAAAAAATATAAAGATACGGACGTTCAGATTTATAGAAGGCTGCGGTTTTCTTTTTACAACACGATTTACGTTTTATAATAAACTATCAACCAGTTAAAACAAATTACGCTATTAAATCAAACTATTATGAATCTCACACATTTTCGTGTTAAAGCAACATTTATGACAGAAAAATTGCAAGGGAATTTTTTTCCCCACATTTTTTTACAGTTTGAAGTTGTAGGTTTGTGGCGATCACTTGCCAATTGCGTGTTTTTTTTTTCAAACAAACGTAGTTTTCTTGCGTTTGTTGTGTGTCGCAAGCTAGAGCTGTTGCGAAGTTTATAAACCTTGTCATGGACTCGGTATCAACAGCTCAGCGAGGAATATAATGGCCAACACCATTGTGCTGCCGGCATGAATGGCGCGGGGGGTCGGTACTGTGTTCCGGGTACTGGCGGAGACCCCGGTCACGTGGCCTGGGCGGTAGTTATTCCAGGAGTGCGAACAGGCGCGTGTGGGCCGCGCGTGTAGCGGAAGACGGAGTGGGAACTATCAACAAACAAGCACTTTGCTTCCCGCCAGCGAGACTCAAATAACTACCTGCGAGGAAGTTGTAAATCCTCGGGCCGCAGCCCCGACGTTACTCCGAGGCATCCGCGAACATAGTTCCAACTGTCGGCAGTTGGCTGCCGTGGGGCTGTAGTGATGGTAGTATAGAGATATACACCGACACACTGTATGAACAGTAACATAGTTCCAACTGTCGGCAGTTGGCTGCCGTGGGCTTTAGTGATGGTAGTATAGAGATATACACTGACACACTGTATGAACAGTAACATAGTTCCAACTGACGGCAGTTGGCTGCCGTGGGGCTGTAGTGATGGTAGTATAGAGATATACACCGACACACTGTATGAACAGTAACATAGTTCCAACTGTCGGCAGTTGGCTGCCGTGGGCTTTAGTGATGGTAGTATAGAGATATACACTGACACACTGTATGAACAGTAACATAGTTCCAACTGACGGCAGTTGGCTGCCGTGGGCTGTAGTGATGGTAGTATAGAGGTATACACTGACACACTGTATGAACAGTAACATAGTTCCAACTGTCGGCAGTTGGCTGCCGTGGGCTGAAGTGATGGTAGTGTAGAGATATACACTGACACTGTATGAACAGTAACATAGTTCCAACTGACGGCAGTTGGCTGCCGTGGGCTGTAGTGATGGTAGTATAGAGATATACACTGACATACTGTATGAACAGTAACATAGTTCCAACTGACGGCAGTTGGCTGCCGTGGGGCTGTAGTGATGGTAGTATAGAGATATACACCGACACACTGTATGATCAGTAACATAGTTCCAACTGTCGGCAGTTGGCTGCCGTGGGCTGAAGTGATGGTAGTGTAGAGATATACACTGACACTGTATGAACAGTAACATAGTTCCAACTGACGGCAGTTGGCTGCCGTGGGCTGTAGTGATGGTAGTATACACTCTAAAAAAAAATTTGTACTTTTACAAGGGAATTTCTTGGAAACCCTGTTGCCAAGGATATTTCTTGCAAAACTACAAGGCAGAGCCTTGCAAAATCGCACATCGTACAAAGCTCTGCCTTGTAGTTTTACAAGAAATATTTTTGGCAGCAGGGTTTCCAAGGATTTTTCTTGTAAAATATACAAAAATTTCTTTCAGTGTAGAGATATACACTGACACACTGTATGAACAGTAACATAGTTCCAACTGTCGGCAGTTGGCTGACGTGGGCTGTAGTGATGGTAGTATAGAGATATACACTGACACACTGTATGAACAGTAACATAGTTCCAACTGTCGGCAGTTGGCTGCCGTGGGCTGTAGTGATGGTAGTGTAGAGATATACACTGACACTGTATGAACAGTAACATAGTTCCAACTGACTGCAGTTGGCTGCCGTGGGCTTTAGTGATGGTAGTATAGAGATATACACTGACACACTGTATGAACAGTAACATAGTTCCAACTGACGGCAGTTGGCTTCCGTGGGCTGTAGTGATGGTAGTATATAGATATACACTGACACACTGTATGAACAGTAACATAGTTCCAACTGACGGCAGTTGGCTGCCGTGGGGCTGTAGTGATGGTAGTATAGAGATATACACTGACACACTTTATGAACAGTAACATAGTTCCAACTGTCGGCAGTTGGCTTCCGTGGGCTGTAGTGATGGTAGTATAGAGATATACACTGACACACTGTATGAACAGTAACATAGTTCCAACTGTCGTAAGTTGGCTGCCGTGGGATGTAGTGATGGTAGTATAGAGATATACACTGACATACTGTATGAACAGTAACATAGTTCCAACTGTCTGCAGTTGGCTGCCGTGGGCTGTAGTGATGGTAGTATAGAGATATACACTGACACACTGTATGAACCGTTACATATTTCCATCTTTCGGCAGTTGGCTGCCATGGGCTGTAATGTTGGTAGTATAGAGATATACCTACATTGATATGCTGGGATTCTTTAGCCTTGTAGTGTATCTTGTACCTACAGTGATATGATTCTTAGTTTGCAAAATAATTTGTAACTGCAACTCAAAATAAACAAAAATATATTAAAGACTAGCGATAAAATATTTTTGTAACTATTCATACAAACTATGTTTTTAAATATAATCTGTGTTTTAGATTTATTATTCTAATTTTTTCCTTTTTTTTGGGCGTGTTGCAATGTCAACAAAAATTTCGCTGAAAGCTGTTGAAAAGTCAATTACAAATTGGTTATGTTAAAATAATATTTTACTTAATATCTCTGAAATATGTTAAAAAATTTCTAGGATCCCTGAAAGGTTAAAAAAAATAAACTTACTGCGTGAATGTATAATATTACCAAAAAATAATTAGTGATAATTTTTTGTGGGGTTAAGAAAGTAATAAAACAATTCCTAATTTTTCGTGATGGGGCTTGTGACCTGATCGTAACCAAATTAAGTGAAAAATTTTGTGTTTCTCACAGAATATTAGATTTGATCTCTAAAAATGTGGTCAGTTCTAACCATAACCCTCGGACGCTCAGATAGTGAACTGTGGGTATCTGTTAAATGTTAGATGCTCATATCTGAGTGTAAGAAATAAATTCAGTCAACGTGGTTGTATTGGCAATATGTTGTGAATTATTTTAAATTGCAATGATTTAAGTTCTGCCGGAGAATGTTTAGTTCGGAAGACTTCAGTTCCTCCAAGGAACAGATTTTCGAGACCCACTCTTAGGCCAAGGGAATTCTAGAAAATTTGAGCGGGAATTAGGTTTCTACGAAGTGACATTTCCAATGTGTTAACATTACATGACTTAATAACGTCCGAAGCGGTTCAGCCATAGGGAAGAAATCAACGAAAAAGTGGACTCTGCGCATGCGCGGAATTTTGGCAACTGAACGGCACAAAATCCGTTGCCCAAAAATAAGGGACTGGCCGTGTCCACTCGTGCACCAGGAATATTGTTAGGTTACATGTGTAGCATATTAAAACACCTAAAAATTAATTTTTTGTGCCTTGGAATACCGGCCTAAGTGTGTGTTTTTCTACATCTACACGGAATAAGGTTTTTTTGGGCATTTTGTCCGTTTTCAAAATTCAAACTTGTTCGGATGTTGTTTTGAAGAGCTTTCATATTCGCGCGCGGCGTGCTCTGCATTCCTGGAAGGAAATGGCTTCTCGGTGGACCACAGCGCGCGGGTGTCCCAACGCCCCGCGCGTGACTGCAGTCGTACACAGACACGCATTGTCTGCGCACACGTCACGGCCCGCGAGATACGCGCAGGGGTGTGCAGCCGGTGGTCCGCGGCTCGACGACCATCTCCGCCATCTCCGCCATAGCGGGTCTTATCCTAGATTCTTTTGCTTTTATAGATATTGTTTCTGCGCATTATTTGTATGAATAAAAATTTAAATGTTCGTTCAAAATCTTACATCTCCGAACGTTCTTCGCCGATTGCTTTGAAATTTTGACACAACGTTAAATTCTAAAACGCCCGTGTTGTTATATACCTATGACACACCTGTGACAGGTTGAAAGATAGATAAAAATATAGATAGGTAAAAACACAGATTTCTATTATTTTCATTGCTATATAGTGACATAGAGATATATAGATTTAAATATAGATAGAGAATAAGAGATAGAAAGATGCTTTGTACTATATTGTGTGCCTGCTTCAAACAAATCACTATATATATATATATATATATATATATATATATATATATATATATCTGATGCATTTCAATGCATGCCGGGCATTAGCTAGTTTTAAATAAATCTACATTACAACCGCATTTATTTGTTTATAAAAGTTTTTTTTTGAAGTTATACTTCTTTAGGCGCGTTATGGAAAAGTGATGAGAGTGAAATTTTATAATGTAAACTGTAAGTGTAACTTCCAGCCCGCGTACATAAGTACACACACCTTTTTTTATCTCTACCAAAAAAAGTCCTTATTAAATGGTTTTATGGACTTGAAGCAAATATTAATGTTAGTCTTATGACTGTGTGGTTCGCCAGGCATATGCTTGAAGATTCGCGGTCAGGTATGTGTTGGGAGACAAGCCGCACCAGGCGGCCTTCACGCCTGGTCAGGCTTGTGCGCGGGTGGGAGAGGGGGGGGGGGGGTCCGACTACCTTCTCGCAGTCGGTCCGTGATGCAGGTCTGGGAGAGAGAGCGTCAAGGCTGATGCCCCTCCGGCTGCGGATGTGACGTCGTCGCTTCGCAGCGAGCAGGCGAGAGGTGATCGGTCCACCTTTTCCAGCCCGATCGCGACACCTGCCGCCTTGAGTTCCTGTCTCTAAGATCAGCATTGCCCTTTCGCGCGAGGCAGCGAGCTGGTGTACGTGGTCTTCACTTCGTGCTGCGTGAATCTGTGGCGCTTCGCATGTTTTCGTGTACAATATCTGTGATTTCACATGAATATTTCTGTTCTGTTCGCAAAAAAAAAAAGAATACAGTGGAGACCACAGTGTGTTCGTCGAGTCGTGCTTGAGCTGGGCTCGAAGCCCCAGAGATCTTGTCCACCGAAGACTTGTTTGTGATCTCCTACACCAGAAATGCGGGCTGGTGTGATGTCACCGCGGCGGGGTAACAAGCCTTGGGAACGGAACACCCAGGCACGTTCACAAGCGGCGAGCTGTACCGATGAGAAGTCTTCCTCAGCGTGTGATGTGGCCAATCACATGCAAGACCGCTCCCCGCGCGGTGCCGCGCAGCCAATAGACGAGCGAGTACTGTCGGTTATGCGAGAGTGTCGAGCCCGTTGCATGTTGAGAGCAGCTGGTATGTGTTCCTCTCGCTACACGCTGGACTCGACTGTCCTGTACAGAGTGCAGCCCCTCCAGCGCGATGATTGGCCACTGCCACGATCACGTGCTTTCACTTTCACGCCTTGGTTTGTGTGTGATTCGGTCTCACTGCTTCTGTCAGTTTGTTGCTTGCTAGAGGCCAGGGAAATTCGCGGTTTCTTTTTGCGACATGCTATACTTCAACTACTTATACCCGTGAGCTGTTTCTGTGAATCTGGAGGACTGTGGCCTAACAACAACAACAACAACAACAACAACAAGAACAATAAAAACAAATCCAATCACAAGTTACCCAGTTAAGGGCGCCGTCTACCCGGGCACACATACGGCGCGCAGTGCTTTAGAAAAAACAACGTGATTTCAAAACTACTGAAGATATCCGAGTGGGGCCTGTTTACGAAAAGCATTTAACAATTAGCTGAAGACTGAAAAGTACTTTTGATTTCGGATTAAGTTTTAAAACTGTGTTTTTAGTAGAGTGAAAATGACTAAAAGCCGTTTTGTCGGAGTAATCTTTCGGCGGAAAACAATCGGTACTGATTCTTGAATGCACTTATTAAATATAATGTTACGGTCACCTCTCAAACTTCACAGTTTTCCTGTGACGACGAGAAGACTGCGCGCCAGTTCGGAGCCTTGCGCTTGGAGGCTATATCGCGCTGGAAATATCAGCGAGCGTCGCGCTTATTTTCCTGCCTCACTGACACATACATTCCGACAAGACGGCGCCCTTAAGACGTGTTATGAGTCTCAGCAGCCAATGAGCAAGGCTCATGAGCTTGAATAAGCCGAGCGGTGGAGTCCATCCGAGAGGTCATTGAACGCGGGAATTCTCCTCCTGTCCTTATTAATTGCAGTCACCCAACACATTGCAAGGATATTGGATGAGGAATAGGCTAAGAGCCAGGGTCGGCAAAAAAACCGTGGCATTTTAGAAGAAAAAATAAGCCCATAGGTTTTTTATTTTTTTAAAAAAAAAAAAAGGTTGTTTTTAGAGGCCATATTCCGCCTATGCAGTCGCGCCCCTGGAGTCTTGTGGGAGGCCCGTCGTCCATGCATATTTCAACAGGCGGTCGCATCTCAGCGACCTTTGACCCCCGGCCCCTCCCCGCTGCCTCCCGCGGCCTGGCCCGCCCCTGCACGCCTGCGGTCGTGTTGGCTGTTCGGGCGTGCAGACAGCATTCCTGTTTGCACAGCCATTGTTCAGCATTCTGCGACGCGACGTGATGGGCTGTACGCTGAATTTGATTATTTTTTTTGTTAATCGAACAAAAATGTTTTGTATACTTGTAAATTTACACGAAAACAACTGTACCACTACAAAATAATGTTTGCAGTAATAATGGGTTGTTGAGGTTCATCAGGTGCAGCAACACCGCGCCCCGCGCACGGGTCTCCGCGCTCCGACGCGGCAGATACAGGAACCTACCCGCTGGAGAATGTCCGTCCGCCCGGATAACAAGTCCGGGTGGCCTTTGGAAAGCGCCTGGAAATTGCCAATAAATCCAGCGCCGCGCCCAAAACGGCGCAGCCCAACGCGTGACGGGCGGGTGGGGTGAAGGATTTGAAAGAGGTGGGGGGGGGGGGGGGGGGCTGGAGCCGCGAGTTAACTGCTCGTTACGAACTACCCACTAAACTTTGATTAAAGTGCCAGGAGAAGATTAGCTCCCAGATCATAAAAGCACCCGTTCCGGCTTGCTTGAACATGCACACGCCTTGTCCTGTTTTTATTTCCCCTGTGCAACGGCTCGCGGTGTTCCGCTAGCCTTACGTCTTACGTCATCCGCGTGTGCCCACACTCTTCTCCGTAAGTCGCGTCGAGGCCAAGCGGTGTGCTCGCAGTGCATCGCCGAGTACCGTAACCGATTCGCATGCGGATATGTTGGTTCACCAATCCCTACTTGATATTATAAATTCTAAAGTGTGTTAAGTCTGTTTTGAGTTTCTTTCACGCAGCAACGGATCAACATGATTTTGTTTGCATATACGTAGTTTTATGGGCCGGAGAGTGGCTTAGACTACATAATTATAATTATAAGATTCCATCTCAAAGGAAGTGATAAAGAGGTAAATTCAATTTCATAATAGGAGGTAGGTCATATAGACACGAACAGTGAGCCGGATTAAGGACATTCCGCCTTATCTGGCTGTATCGATGAGACGCATGCATGGAAAAGGGGGGGGGGGGGGGGGAGTTGGAGAGGGGGCCCACTTGCGTTTCAAGATCGTGACTGTGAAACGTCAAAAACTATGTTGCAAGCATGCAGGGCAACACATGGGCAGTGTGCAACACACAAGAGGCGCCATGGAGCGGGCGTGGCTTCGCCGCGCTGGATCGTCAGCACCGCCGGCGATCCGCGACATCGGCCCCTGCACCTGTATCGACCCACCACCTGCCGGGGGGTCGTCGACCTGCCCCCGCGCCTTTAAGGGCGACTGTCGCGCGACTATCGCCCATAAGTACGCCCTTGTTCCCGCTCTCCTCGGCACAGTTCCACACACTCGGTTCTCACGCAGCAATTAAATTGTTTCACTTCTTTTTCGCTAGACAAATCACTCATCTTAACTGTCAACCCATTAGTTACAACTTGATGGACATAGGTGATTTCTAAAATTCAGACTTATTATTTTTTTTCCCCAGCAATTCCTTATTTCTCCTTGTGAGACCACAATTTCGACAAACATACTGTGTTTATTTAACTTTTAAATCCTTCACAAATACTAAGTTCACCATCTTCTGTATGCAATTTGCCCTAAACATTAATTGTGGAATTAATGGAGGACACTGGGACATTATGGTGACTACGTGGTAGTTTTTTTCTGAAGCTGTGCACACCGCGTGTGTGCCCGGGAAGGCGAGCCGCCGAGCTGTCGCGGTGAACCCCGCTGTCCGCTCAGATGGCGCGCCTCTGGCGAGGAAGCGAAGTGTAGTCGACGTCTCGGCGGCGGCTGCTCGCTTGGCTTCAGTCCTTGACCCGTCGCTCTTAATTAATTAAAACAAGAACTTTGCCCGCGGGCAAAACTCGATATCAAATCTCCGGACTTCCATTTTTTTTATTATTATTTTGTTTCGCCCACATGTCAGTCAGATGACGCAAGTCAAATCAATCTCCACATCTCTCCCTCACTCGTCAGTTCGCCGGGACTGACATGTGCGGTGGCAGCGTCCAGAGATGAGCTGGACCAGGAGTCAGGGGTTGTGGGTCTCGCTCCTTCCTCGGACATGACTGCTTTTTGCAAAAAGTTAGTTTGCAGTCATACCAAGGCGCTTAAAATGGTATGGGCGTTGATATCTACTACAACATATAATATAATAGATAATAAAAATCAGTGTTTTTGAATGGCATGTAAGTGCAGAGCTTTGCCGTCTGTAGCGTGTTATGGAATATTGTGGGGTCACCGCATATAGTCCCGTGGCTGCTCGCCAGTTTATTGCGTTGCGCGTAGAGGCGGCGAGCTCCTCGTCGTGCATGCCATTGTCGCACTTAACGACGATCCCTGGCTCCTGGCCGTTGAAAAACTCGCAGCATTACATCGAGGTAGGCGCGAGCAGTTGCAAAGAGCAGTTTTGATACGGGGGATTGTAGCCGAGTGTCTCTATTCTGTAGGTTAAGCTGTGTGAGTTCATCGCTCTTGGTCGACTTGTCTACTGACGAGCGCAGTTAGTCCAGTGAAGGTTCACGTGCTGTGCCGATGTTGTGTGAAATATCGCAGCCGCATTCGTTGAACATCTGTTTCCGATGAAGGGCAATGCAAAATTGAATTACAATATTTTTTTTTTACATTGGTGTCACTTCCCCAGTATCTTAAAATTAAATTTTCATCCTTTCACCAGTACTTATTTGAGGCTCTCCCCATACATATATATTTATATCTCTTTCCAGGGAAAATAAAACATGAAACCAGACCCGTCAGCTAAGTAGTCAGCGAGTGAGTGCTGGAAATAGCGCTGCAGCTTGATAAACTGCAGCCGAATTCACCGTCGAGCAACGGCCTGCCAACTGAAAACACGCCATTCTGCGGGTTTTGATTGGTTTTAATAATAGACTTCGCGAGATTGGGAGTGGCTCTGAAACAGGAGCGGCAGTTCGTGCGGGAGGGGTGGGGCGTAGGCATCCCGCCTCATTGCAATTTTCGCAAACTAATTAACTTCGACTTTTGTGGAGCTTCTATACTGATGTTACCATTCATATCCATTCTGTTATTAAAGGAGCTGTTTTGTTCATTAATGTGAGTACTGAATTATACATTTTCAATTGCAATTTTACCGTATAATATTTTACTGTGTATGGTTTGTTTTTCAATTCGAAACAGTGAAAAATTGCTTAAAATTGTTGCAGTTCATTTGGTAACTAATTGATTAAAACAGTCAATATGTGGCGAAAAAAGAGGTTCAAAAACATTTTTTTTTGGCCCCTGGCTTAGCAAGTGTCTATTCCACAAAGTTGCCAGCTCGCTTGGTACCGTTTCCGCGATGTTTTAATGTTTTTAATGTTTGCGTAAAAATAATTATGGCATAACTACGGTGTTTATTTTATATCAGTTCAATTGTCGATATAAACAACACGGTTTTACTGGTTCAGACACCGAGTAACGAGAACAAACTACCTAAAAAAAACCCATTTGCTATTTTAAAAGCTAAATTAAAAGAGTACAGCGAGATGACTGGTAACTTACATTGGCCGAGTGAATTTGAATGTGAGTAGATGTACGGTCACCCAGTGTTGTTGATACGGGAAATAGGCCAAGAGGCAGCGGGATTATCAGTAATGAAGCTATCAGTAATTGACTTACGAGCCACCGCTTCACCTAAATGTATACAACTAAAGCCAGATCCGCTGTGAACACCGCCAGATGGCTGTTGTTAAGATGTTGACGCGATGCGACAGGGTTATAGTGGACGTAGATGAATCTCACTCAGACCGACGCGACGTGACATGCTGGTCAAAATTACTTTCTTACAATTTCCGTAGCTTTCATTTTAGCCTCTACTGCCCGAATTTGATTAGAACAGATGTCCCCCGCGCTTATACACATTATAATAGATATGAACCTGACATACGTTACACGCTTTTGTCAGAAGTATTTCGGTAGTAAGTTTTTTGTGGAGACTGCAAAATATATGTGAAATCTAAGAAAAAAACCTCAGTCTTCTACGTTCTGTGATTCTGTGGTGGCTTTTTTTTTTTTTTTTTTTACCTTTACCTCTACTGGGCGCGCACCACAACATGCGCGTCGTCCTAGGGCAAGTATTTAATTAGTTGCAAAACAATAGCAATTTTTCAAACATTTTAAATTATACGTTATTCCACCTGGAACAACGTGGAACGAAAGTAAACAACTGCTGCTGCTGGCAGAGGCAGCTTGATGTCGGCAGATGCAGAGATTTTGCTGGCAGAGGCAGCTTGATGTTGGCAGATGCGGAGTGCTGCTGGCAGAGGCAGCTTGATGTCGGCAGATGCAGAGTGTTGCTGGCAGAGACAGCTTGATGTCGGCAGATGTAGAGTGTTGCTGGCAGTTGCAGCTTGATGTCGGCAGCTGCAGAGTGTCGCCACGTAGCTGGTGTTGTTGCAGACGGCGGCGCTCACTACGCAGCCGCGCACCTCGGGCGGCGGCAAGGCGCAGTGGGGGCGGGTCGACGCCATGGACCTGAGCTACGTGACGGAGCGCATCATCGCGCTGTGGGTGCCCGGTGACGTCAGCGTGGCGGCCTACCGGCAGGGTCAGCAGCAGGCTGCACACATGCTGCACACCAAGCACAGCGACAACTACATGGCGAGTAGCACCACCTGTGATCCTGCTGTCTGGCTTGCTGACACGGGCAGGTTGATTTCCTTATACCGGATTGTTAACATCGATATCCACATTTACACAGGGCCGGTGCAAGGTAAATTGGCGCCCTAGGCGAAAAACCTTAATGCCCCCCCCCCCACCCCCCGGACACAACAAAAAAAAATTTCCTTGCCTCAAAATACATCACGTAAGACTAAGATTTTCTCAACAATCTAATGTAAGCAGGCTTGTGTTTTTTTTTTTTTTACTTTTTTACTTATTACAAATCATAAACAGGTCACCGTGGACTTTAAATAATTACTTATATCAATATAAACATTCCAAACTGTTACAAAAATCCATTTTCATCTAGTTTCAATAATCGTTAAACATATTATACCAGCTGTTATGTGTCGTACTGCGCCGCCCCCAGCTACTTGGCGCCCTAGGCGGTTGCCTAGTTCGCCTGTATGGACGCACCGGCCCTGATTGCAAATGTTACAGGGACACTCCCCAACTGTTACCTAGGCTCCTGAATCCGGGAGACCTGAGGCTTGCTGGTAGCAGATTGTTCCAAATTATATGTATTAGTTATGCAACGAATATTATTCGCATTAGCATAATTCGCATATTTCTTGATATTCACATTCGGATTCGCAAAATTCATGCGATTATTCATACTAATATTTTGCGAATATGAATATCAGAAATAAATATTTTTTTAAATATAAAATTAATATTAAATAATAAAATTATATGAATTTATTACCATTTCATTATAATAATTTTTTCTTACTCCTTAAAGTGTGAGTTTTTCACTAAGTAAACCTTGCAATTATATAGTCTATTTATCAGTTTTTACTTTAACATTAAGTAATAGGTAATAAAGCTTTACTTAGTATTATAAATATTCAATTTTTCATTATAAAACAATAAATATATAATCTAAAAACAAAAACATTTTCTTTTCTTAAACTTTTATTAGTGTTTACATAAACATTATTTAGAATTTTAGTGTTGTAAATAATCAACTTCTTTTAATAAAATTAAAAAATAATAATTCAAACAAAAAAACGCTATTCTTCACTTAAACCTTTATGTCAATGCTTTAACGTGATTTTTATTTTTAGTGTTGCAAAAAAGCAACGTCTTTTAAAAAAATAGAAAAAAAATTCTTCAGGTGCACAAATAATATATCATTTTTTCTTTTTATTTTTAAATTTTCAACAATCCAGAATTTGAAAACTGAACGTTCGCATTCTCGAATTCCTAAAAATTGGCATTCGTTGCATCACTAATGTGTATGTATATCCAAACCCAATACAGGGTGTACTAGGGGATACAAGTTACCTGTGTAATCTTGTTTGTACCGTATATTCGCGGGCCTTCTTATTTTAAAATCTGATTCCCAGGGTCTTTATTCTGTTGGCCACGGGGCGACTGAAATGTTCCCCCTTGGAAGGGCAGCCCTTCAGGATTTTTCTGGCAACGGTTTGTTTGTACAGCGACTGGAAGGGCAGACCATCCAATTTCTGAAAACATGTTTCTTTGGGTGTTTGAATAATCCTGAAAACTTGCCCCTTGGAAGGGCAGCCCATCAGGATTTTTCTGACAGTAGTGTTTCTGAAAGGTTGTCTGAATTGTTGCCCCTTGGATGGGCAGCCCTTCAGGATTTTTCTGGCAGTGGTTAGTTTATAAAGTGACCTGACCTAACCTAACCCAACCTAACCTAACCTAACCTAACCTAATCTAACCTGCCCTTCTAAGCGGCAAGTTTTCAGGATTATTTAAACACTTAAAGAAAAATGTTTTCAGAAATTGGATGGACTGCCCTTCCAGTCGCTGTACAAACAAACCATTGCCAGAAAAATCCTGAAGCGCTGCCCTTCCAAGAGGCAACAATTCAGCTCCCCCTTGGCCGCACTGTCAGTTTGGCGCAGCACGCTGTGTTACCTGCTGTGATCCGGGCGGCAGGTGTTCAACCTGTCGGAGCGGCGACGCGCCGCGCGCAGCCACCACGAGAGGGTGCAGGAGCTGGGCTGGCCGCCCGACCTGGCGCCGCCCTTGGAGCGCCTCTGCAAGGTCTGCAAGGACATCGACGAGTGGCTGAGCGGGGACGCGCACCGCATCGCCGTCATACACGCCAGGTACCAGCATCGCCGTCATACACGCCAGGTACCGCTGGCATCGCCGTCATACACGCTAGGTACAGCCAGAATCGCCGTCATACACGCCAGGTACAGCCAGAATCGTCGTCATACACGCCAGGTACCAGCATCGCCGTCATACACGCCAGGTACCGCCAGCATCGCCGTCATACACGCCAGGTACCGCCAGCATCGCCGTCATACACGCCAGGTACCGCTGGCATCGCCGTCATACACGCTAGGTACACCCAGAATCGCCGTCATACACGCCAGGTACAGCCAGAATCGCCGTCATACACGCCAGGTACCAGCATCGCCGTCATACACGCCAGGTACCGCCAGCATCGCCGTCATACACGCCAGGTACCGCCAGCATCGCCGTCATACACGCCAGGTACCGCTGGCATCCCCGTCATGCACGCCAGGTACCGCTGGAATCGCCGTCATACACGCCAGGTACCGCTGGCATCGCCGTCATGCACGCTAGGTACCGCCAGAATCGCCGTCATACACGCCAGGTACCAGCATCCCCGTCGTACACGCCAGGTACCGCTGGCATCGCCGTCATGCACGCTAGGTACCGCCAGAATCGCCGTCATACACGCCAGGTACCAGCATCGCCGTCATACATGCCAGGTACCGCTGGCATCGCCGTCATACACGCTAGGTACAGCCAGAATCGCCGTCATACACGCCAGGTACCGCCAGCATCGCCGTCATACACGCCAGGTACCAGCATCCCCGTCATACACGCCAGGTACCGCTGGAATCGCCGTCATACACGCCAGGTACCAGCATCGCCGTCATACACGCCAGGTACCAGCATCCCCGTCATACACGCCAGGTACCGCTGGAATCGCCGTCATACACGCCAGGTACCGCTGGCATCGCCGTCATGCACGCTAGGTACCGCCAGAATCGCCGTCATACACGCCAGGTACCAGCATCGCCTTCGTACACGCCAGGTACCGCCAGCCGTCCGTGTCGACACTTTGGATTACGAGTGCCGAACCTTTTATATTCCACGTATAAATCTGTATTTCGTCCTAGTCACGAGATTTAAACATTTTTTACACTGAAACTGAGACATACGATAAAGGTTTTTTTTATTAGCTCAAAATTGTGTCATTTGTGTCCGCCATGCCACAGTTTTTAGTAAGTTCTTCTGGCCAGTAAGCAGTTCAATGCTGGCGTCACAAATGTATTACTGCGCAACTTTCGAACGCGTCTGTCTCATCATTGGCCCGAGCTGAAGGATAATAAATTATGTTGATGGGGGGGGGGGGGGCTAATGGTGTACACGGAATTTGCGACTTAAGAATTTTAAGCGTGCGGTTAACTGATGCAAGTCATCACAGGATAGGCTGCTTATATGTTGTTTACTTAACAATTTTCAATTAACAAAATTCTTCAATCTTTTCTTGCTTTTATATTCCGGAAAAAGGAAGGGGGGGGGGGGGGTGATTTCTAGCCTCCTGGCATGTGCGCCCGTAAGGTTAACCCATTCGCTCAGCTATACATTTCACCAACTGGCCTTCAAACATTTATATCTGATTGGACAATCTTTCGTTTGGCTTGCATTTGCATAACCTCGAATAAACGGTAGACAGCAGTTACGAATCTTGTGCTCGATATTCGAATCAGAGGCAGGTACAGAAGTTTTTTTTCGGGTTGGGGAGGTTCTGAAGAAAAAAAAACACTTTAAATTTAAAATTTTAACACGTGTACTCAAACACTTACGTAATTATTGGCACTAGCTTACTGGCATGTTGGACATGTCTGACAATTTTCTCCCAAAATATGTTGCGATGAGGGAACGTTTGGCTCCTTTCCTAGTACACGCGGAATAAACTAGCCTGGTGGTAAAATGATAAGATTTATAATTTATATACATTATCACACTAAGCTTTACATATACACCTATTTGCTGCATTCTGGTATATTTCTGTATGTTGGTATTGGCTTTTACTCTAGAGATATGAAATTCATATTAGCCACTATTCTGTTTACATAATTAAAACGGTTTGCGAACTAGTCAGAAATACACAATTAATGGGTATTACTTGGCTTGAATGTTAAATACGTATTATGAGTCCCAATACAATTCATACCCTTGTTAGTGTTCGTTCATTGCAAGTGCTAAATTTTATTTCGTGTAACTTGTGCTATTACGAAGGAGAATATTCCAGCAACAGTTAGAATATTTGTTAGCAGTTTCGTGAACGCGCACGTGCCATCGTGTTCCCGCGCCTGGGCTCGCCGTTCCCCCGAGCTGTTCTCACACGACTTACGCCCCCGGGTAAGTTTGACTGGGGCGGTACATCTGTAAAATGATAACGCTGGTGTCCTTAAGGCCAGCTCAGCGAGGACAGAAACCTCGCGTGGAGCAAAAGGGCAAAAACTGGCTTGAAACCGACACTCAGTAAGTGTAGCGCAGGGGCGCAACAACTAAATTTCCAAAAGGGGGGGGCAATATACCTTTTTATAAAGAATCATCGATCCCCCCTATTGAAGCGGGGGGTCCGGGGGTCCTCCCCCGGGAAAATTTGTATTTCAAGGTGGAAAATGGTGCTATTTAAACAGTTTTACTATCTAAACATTGATTACACAGCTTTTTCTTTGCCCCCGTTTGCTCCCACTTCAAGGTTTCTGAAGAGGGGGGGGGGGCAAAATACCCCTACCCCCCCTGTTGTTGCGCCCCTGAGTGTAGGGACTGCGAAAGCACGGCCTATCGATCCTTTTGGCTTGGAGAGTTTTCAGCAAGAGGTGTCAGAAAAAGTCACCGCAGGGATAACTGGCTTGTGGCGGCCAAGCGTTCTTACCGACGTCGCTTTTTTGATCCTTCGATGTCGGTCGGCTCTTCCTATCGTTGCGAAGCAGAATTCGCCAAGCGTTGGATTGTTCGCCCACCAACAGGGAACGTGAGCTGGGGTTTTAGACCGTCTTGCTGCCGCCGCGCGGAAATGACGCAGGACGCGGCTCCGGTGATCCTAGTGTCTCGAGTGTCTTCAGGCGGACTGGTTCCTCCTCATGCGCGGGCCATGAATAATGCACGGGGCGAGGGATGCCGTGCCAGACCTCGGTCGCCCACGCCATCATGAATTTATTCATTTCATCGTCATTATGTACCATTATTTAAGGCTTACTTCTGAAATTTTTAACGCGGCACCTCCGTTGTCTTTCGTTCTTGTGTCGATAATATTTTCAACAGATATTTACTACGTAATAAAGTGTTTTTTTTAAGAGTCGCGCAAGTTATCGTAATTATTATCACTTACTCTGCTTTTTACACCCTTTATATTACACTAAGTGAATAAAACTAAATATCATAATAAAGAAAATATGGGAAACTGGTGAGACAAGCGAAACTAATGATTGCAGCGAACCTGGCGGTGTAGCGTTAAACCAGTTTCATTAGTGGCATTAGCGGCGTGGAGTGTAAACTAGCTAGAAATCAATTGCAGTAATGCGTCTCGCGTTTCGCCAATGCTATTTGGTTAGTTTCCCATATTGTCCTATTACGATATTTGATAAAACTAAGAAATATCTATTAAATAATAGTAATGACAAATGGAAAAGTGAAAATGGCATGGGAGACAGAGCCTTAAGAGCGGGCGACACCTGAGAAGCCGCGCCGGCCCGACTGAGCGTATCAGTGAATTGACTTCTCGTCATGATGTCACTGGACACTGTGAGACGTGACGCATTGACGGAACGAGTGTGTGAGGGAAATGAGAGCACCCCGAGAAGACCTACCGGCCCACGGAAACGCCCGCCACGGTTCCAACTTGCCACCCGTCGAGACCTGACCGCTCGACCGCCGCGCGGCTGAGCGCGTGGCGCAGAAGCGTCGAGGCGCTAAGGGCGACGATGGCCGGCGAGTCAGTGGCCGCATGGGCCTTGTCCCGGGTCCCGGCTGACGTCCCTCACGATCCCAGTCTTCCGGCGTTAAACATGAGTCAGTTGGAAACGTCGGCAGTTGGCTAAAAATTCGGGTACGTCGCTTCTAAATACCTTTATATCGTTTGGTGGACATCCGTACGTAGTGATCGTACGTGAATAGCTTCGTATCCTACAACAGTGCAACTCGCGGTTATAGCTACCGTGCATGTGTGTGTTTGGTGTAGCAAAGCTGCTTGAAGCTGCCAGGTAGTGACGGAGTGTCTCGAAGGGGGGTAGCCACGCGCCGGCCACGTGGCAGCGAGTCGCCCCAGCTGGCGGAGGAGGTCGCCAGATGCCGAGGGTGGCTCTGCCCCACTAGGGGGGGTGGGTGCTTGCCCCCCCTCTCTCCCAGGGGTCCCGGAAGTGGTCTCCCCCCCCCCCCCCAAGGGATCACCGGCTCGCCTGTGATGGTACCGGCCGATCAGAGCGAGCGCGGTGCCCGTGTTTGCAGGGGCTGCAAGGAGCGCATCGGCGTGGTGGTCGCCGCCTACATGCACTACTCCAGCATCTGCGGCAGCGCCGACCAGGCCCTGGACCGGTTCGCCATGGCGCGCTTCCTCAGCGACAAGATCGGCGACCTGCAGCAGCCGTCTCACCGCCGGTGCGTGCTCCCCTCTGTCGCTCGCGCGTCGGGCCATTCTGACGTGCATGCATGTTCCACTGCGGCGACATGGCCGAAATATCTACCAGCGGAGTAGTTTTGTCATTCGCCGTAGTTGCTTCTCTCATTCAAGGAAGGACGCAGATCTGCAGTATTCTCAAAGGGGACCCGCCCGACTCGAGAGTTGTGCGCGCGGTGTTTAACCGACGCAAGTCGTCTCTGGATGGGTGCTTGTGTGTTGTATACTGCCCATTTGTTTACCTACGTGCATGCAATAAGCATAAAACTTTATAATATACAGAGAGTTACCCATAAAACATACGTTCATCAACCCCCGTTTCACAGTTTCTATTCTGCAAGCGCAAGCGGGGCCCGGGGTTTGAAGGAGAACCGAAAGTAAGTTTCTTTATTTAATGCGGAATTAATTGTGGCAGTCTTAAGGGTACGCATGTAGGTAGTTTCATCAACTGATGACCTGTCCCCCCACGGAATCTCTGTTCGCGTGTACGCTCGACCAGATCGGTAACTGTCAGCTCGGGGAGAAGCCAGGACAGCCGGGACTTCTCGGCGCAGTCCGTCGGCCCGAACTGGGGCTGGAGGTCGTGGCTCGTGGCAAGGAACCATCGCAACCGTTTCCCCGGCATGACTGCGATGGACCATGGAGACTGTAGTCGTCAGGTGTCCACATTCGGGACAAGTCAGCGAATTTACTTAAAAAATCCTGGAAAAAGGAAAAGCCAAGGAAATCTCCCAGTGATAGTAGTTCGAAGGGGAGATGTGCTCCAGTCTGCACTCAACCCAGACTGTGGAAGCCAGTAATCTTTAAGGTGGTGTTTTGGTGCGGTCGTACACGATACTAAATGGTGCGTGCGAGATTCTGTTTGAAATACATTAAGTGGAGAGGAAAGTAGGCCACGTTGGGAGTGGGGGAGGCTGGATTCTCATTATATCTTTCAGAATATTGCAAAATTTGTGGTTTATTTTTTTTTTTAAATGTTGGTCAGGGAAAAGTCAGGGGAATATTATCACAGTGACTTGGCTTCTGGGTTGTAGCCGCATCGACGTTTCTGTCGACGTTGCAGTCGCCATCACCAGGGAGCAGGTACGCCAAGCAACTCCAGCCAGTGGTCGCGAAAGCCTGCAGTCTTCACTAGTATCTTTGAATATATATACTGTATAGAAGTCGCGAGTGGATAGGATTTACTCTACGTTTTTCAGGAGCGTATGATGAGCAGCTTGGGAACTTCACCGCTGCAGTGCGCTGCCGTAACGCCCTGTATCGTCTTAGTTGTTATTTACACGTTAGAGCGCAGCACTGTCGCCCGCTGTCATTCCCCGCACCCCCCACCTAACATTCACTGCAGCTCAAGGTCGTTCAACGGGAGGGGGAAAGGGTGTTTGAAGAGTTCGACACTTGTCCACTAGGGACCACCACAAGTCGATGCCCTAGAGATGGTGGCGATTGCGGCGGTGAATTAACCAACTACCTCAAAACCGTATTAGAAATTTTAACCTGGGCTGGCGACTTCTATACAGTATATATATTGAAAGCTAGTATTATCACAGTCCCGTGTGGACACCACGATCGCGAGGGCCGACCCGGGCGCGAAGGGCAGGAAGACCCTGGTCGAGGAGAGCCCCGGTGATCGATAAGGGCGAGGAGGAGGAAGTAGTCGTGGGAACCTGCGGGCCAGAGGCGCCACGCCCAGGCCGCAAGGTCGCGACCCACTCCGCGGCGGGGCGCATTAGGCGCTGCAGTTTGCTCAGCGGCGCTGGCCCCGGCAGCAGAGCTCTCGGCCTCCGCGTAATGGACGCCTGTGTGCCTGGCTCGGGTTACACTCCCCCCCCCCCCCGGCGGGGTCTCCGCTCTAATTGGAGGACGAGGTCAGCACTCATTAGCGACGCATCTTCACCTATGACATTTCAAATATTCCCACCGAGTAGGAGCTCGTAGTTCCCGCAGTTTAAAAGTGTTTCAGGATTCGCATCGTGTTCTACTCGCGCACTGATTAGAACGCCTAACTCAGGGATGATGCCCAAAAAATCAAGCTAAGACTGAATAAGAAAAATTACAGCACCTTAGCTGTACAAGGTTACAGATGAATTATTTTGGAAGGATTATTTAAATTTTTAATGGGTTACCATAACGTATTTTCTCGCCAGCCCGAAATGCTTCATACGTATTGTTTTTTTTTCCAAATAGTCCATATTTAATGCAGGTTTGCACAGGTGTATTTATGATTTGTTTTTAACGAATTTATCAAACAGTTGACTTAAGGACAATGCATTAAAAACAATTAAATACACACCAAGATATAAAATGTACAGGTTTTTGTAAACGGAGTTCTTAAAGTTTACTGTTACCAAAGGATTTTAGTCTGATACCCTTTTTTAAAAAAATTCAATTATAAAGAAAACTTACTCATAGAAATAATATAATGGTCACACGGGACCCTTCCTCTACATAGTTCTGGCCACGGCCCTACCTGATTGGTTGACTCGAGGACAACTACGCCGGGTTTTGTGTTGTCCCTTCACACGCACACACACCGCGGATGGCGACGGTAAACCGGTGCAGAATCACCGTGCCATGAGAACCTGGGGCCGCCGTCATCAGAACGCTCAAACTGGACAATGACTGGGCCTAAGAATTTCAATATGCAATTATTTGTAAATATAGACTATATTTTACAGCTATTTTTACTGAAAAATAGATAAACAATATATTTATATTTAAACTGTTAACGTGTCTATGAAATAATTTGGAATATGAATTGACAAGGTATAGAATTAAACAATCATGGCCACTGTACGACGCGAATGAAATAAATTATTGTTTGCAGGGTGTCTACAGATCACAAAATCTCTGAAATTCACATAACCGTAAAGAAACTGAAGGACTGGTAACGAAAGTCACGGAGAAGTCACCAAATAAACAAACAGCAATGTTTCTAGAATTCACGAAATTTCAATTTACATCAGCCTTTTGCTAATTTACATTTTTTTTTTCACACGCCTCACCTGTGTTTTTATAGTTACATGTTGATAAAGGGTTTAGCTCTTTTAAAATTTAAAATCTTCACGTAGAAATTTCGTATTATTGCTTTTGCTCGTTATTTATGCAGTTATAAAGGTCATCTTTTGATTAGAAAAAAAATATTGTTAAAAGGTTCTGAAGAAGTCCTGAGAATTTGTACACTAGGTATTTAAAAGCACACTGATTTGTAAGTTAGTTTCGCGGTATGACTTCAAGGCAAGGGCGTCGCCAGGGGGGTAGGGGGAGAGGACAGTTGCCCTCCCCTAGAGCCCTAGAGATTCAAAAAAGTGTAGCCAAATGCAAAAAAAAATACATACTTTTCCCACAACTAACCCCCCCCCCCCCCCCAGGCCATCGGCTGGCGACGCCCTTGCTTCAAGCTTTGAATATATATACTGTATAGAAGTCGCGAGTGGATAGGATTTACTCTAAGTTTTTCAGAAGCGTATGATAAGCAGCTTGGGAACTTCACCGCTACAGTGCGCTGCCGTAACGCCCATGTATCGTCTTAGTTGTTATTTACACGTTAGAGCGCAGAACTGTCGCCCGCTGTAATTCCCCGCACCCCCCACCTATCATTCACTGCAGCTCAAGGTCGTTCAGCGGGAGGGGGAAGGGGTGTTTGAAGAGTTCGACACTTGTCCGCTAGGGACCACCACAAGTCGATGCCCTAGAGATGGTGGCGATTGCGGCGGTGAATTAACCGACTACCTCAAAACCGTATTAGAAATTTTAACCTGGGCTGGCGACTTCTATACAGTATATATATATATATATATTCAAAGCTTCAAGGAAGCTCGTGGTTCGACGGCGGCGGCCATGCTCGTGCGAGCGTGTGGAGTTCTCCTGAGAGCCGTGCTCTGCCCGCAGGTACGTGGAGTACTTCTCGGGCCTGCTGTCCAGCAACATCCGCATCAACGCCGCGCCTCTCTACCTCACCCACGTGACCGTGCTGGGGGCACCCTCCTTCGAGCCGCCGGCCGACGACGGCGGCTGCAAGGCCTTCCTCAAGGTCAGCCGTCGCCAAACACCCCCCCCCCCCCCACCCCTTGTCTGCTCTTAATTCTTTTACATCCAGCGGGGCGATGTTTTCTCAATGCTAGATACACGGATCGGTTTAGTATCGATCTCTTGCTCTTTTGTCCCAAATCCGACCTCTCCGCGACTATAGGCCAAGTCGTGTAAAACAGCAATTAGTGCTGGAAATTTTTTTTTTTCAAAAAATCCTAATAAATGTGGTGTACATACAACAATGTCCAAAGTCAAAGCAGTTTATTTGAATAGACTGTAGGAATCTTTCAATAAGTAGGTTAGATGTTAGAATTAAAAAAATATATTTATGTGCATTAGAAGTTTTACTTAATTGGCATGGATAAAATTAATTTTTATTTTGCATTCAAATAATTAATATAAATAAAATTACAAAATAACTGGAGGAATATTATACACGGTTGATAAAGTGTAAATTCAGTCACATTAAATAATTTAAATAAATACTTGCTATTCAGTATTAATATAAACATGTGTATAAATTTAATTATTTAATTTAGTAAAATAAAATAGATAAATTTTAATTAATAATGAAAATCAATAAATATTTGAATGTTATTTTTTCAATTTAATAACTTTAATTTTTACTAAATAATAATGTAATAATTTGTAATTTAAATTAAAAAAAATTATACATGCAGGAACATAACCTTACGAACACTCCAATGAAAACAGTCAGTAGGCTACTAAATCTTCCTACAGACACTCTCTGCTAGTTACAATGGAATCTCACTAATATTCACAATAAATAAATGTTTTTAATGATATTATCCAGTATTCAATATCAAGCCCCAAAGAATAAGATTTAAAAGCACATATATAATTTTGATTTGTATGTAGCTTTTTTTCATCATGTGAAAATTTTGTTGCATGGTGCACATGCATTGTAAAAAATCACTAATAATTTTTTTTCATAATGCACCTAAATAAGTATAACTCCAAAATTCTTTAGATGAATTTATTTAATATAAAGCAATTTTGCGGACTGCAGCTTTGTGTCACCCATATTTAGTATTTGGTTTTTTAACTGCTACCATTTCAAAGTTAATACAAAATTATATGTGTTTAGAAACAACTACCTATGTCAGAACAATGTAATAAAGTAAATAATTAAGTAATTGAAGAAGTAAGTCGAGTTAACTCGTCAGGTAAGGTTTCTTCTGTTAGAGCTTCTTGTATCAGGCGAGGTTAAGACATTACAACTAATGAATGTTGCATACTTCTTTCTCTTAGTAAGGCAAAGTTAGTCGACCTAGTTTGCTTAATCATCCTCCGCGGGCAGTGTGCACACTGTTTCACCGACTGAGCTTGCATTGTGCCCACTACAATCTGCAATGGGTTGTACACCATGTGTTAATTGGTGTAGTAAAATATTTTTTATTTATCAAAAAACTGAATGTCATTTTTTATGCTACATAGCTGAGTTTTATTATTGTTTGATACTTAAAGATACGATTTTTTTTAAGCTGGGAAATTGCTAAAATTGAAATGGTAATATCATGATCAGACATTGTTTGCATTGCAGTTGAAGTGTACTTACCATTATTTACGAACTTCTCTAATTACGAGCAAAAGACCACAAGAGTGAGGGAAAAAAGTTTATAATGTATGTGTTGTGTCGTGGTTGTCTTACGGTAGTAAGCATGGGCGTCGCAAGGAAATATTTTTTGGGGGGACTTCAATTGATTTAGTTGTTGAGGAATATCCATCCCCTGGGAAAAAAAGCGGGGGGTCCGGGTCCCCCGGGAAAATTTGGGGTTTGAAGGTGCAAAAAGGTGGTTTTTAGACATTTTTTTTTCCTAAATATTCTAATTATAGTTGGTTGCAATATATAATTTATTTTTTCTAAAAAAATATTTTCAGATAACAAATTTGTAAAAACACAGTTAACATATCTGAATTCGGTATCGGACCTGATTTTGATTTTGCACGAAGATCGAATTAAAAAGTGCTCACATTACCACGATTGGACTAAATGCACCATGCGCAACATATGGCTTATATCACAGATATCATGTTTTTAATATAACTACGCAAATAAATATATTATTGGAGGGGACGAAATTGAAGACTTTTATTATTGGGAAGGGGGGGGGGGACGTGTCCCCCACGGTTGCGACGCCCACGGTAGTAAGTGAAAGTGGATGAAGGTTCGGCATCCATGTGTGTGGGGAGTGTCAGTGCTGCAAGTGCAACAAGGTGTGGCCGGGCGCAGGTGTACGAGGGCCTGGTGCCGGTGTACACCTCCGGGGTGCACGCCGTGTCGGGCGGCACCCGCCAGTTCACGGTGAACGTGGCGGCCGAGCGGCACCGCCGCGGCCTGCAGCTGCGCGGGGACATCCTGCTGAGGTGCTACCACCGCCGCTACCCGCGCGCCGACGCCCGCTCCCCGCTCCACCCCGCCGCTCCGGCGTCGCCGCGACCCGACGGCGGCCGGGAGCTCGTCTTCGCCTGCCAGTTCCACACGTGCGCCGTCGCCGACTACACGCTCAGCTTCACGCGCCAGGAGCTCGACCACGCCTGCAACGGTGCGCGCTCCGTCCGGCTCTCAGGCCCGCCTCATGTCGAGCTTCCTCCCTATTATCCTCCCTATTTCAAACCCTCAGTTAAAACAACAATATATATATATATAAGAAGACTTGAAACGTGATTGAGGCCAGGGGCGTAGCCAGGGGGGGTGTTTTAGGGGTTCAACCCCCCCCCCCCCCACCTCAGCACCAAATATTTAATTAATTTCCTATTCATCACTCGACAAATTTCATATTAAAATAATTAATATAAATTTTTACCATTACAATATTTAAATTTAAGAACCGAAAACTGCTAAAATAGCACTATTTTACACCTTAAAATCCAAATTTTTCCGGTCGCTTTAATACGTTGGGGTGGGGGGGGGGATGCTTCTTAACACCTCCCCATACACAAGTCCTGGCCACGCCACTGATTGTGGCTATACCTCTAAACATGATTTGTGCTTGTCACATCAGATGTGAGGTTTCCTTATGAATTCTGTTAACCATACATTTGAAATTGTCATCCTATCAGGGTAAACCCAGGCTTTGAAAAATATTTTGAAACTCAACCGGGACCTCTCTGGTTGTTGGGCTCCGGGAATTTCCCTCCCCCCCCCCCCTCCTTCTCCTAATAATCCGGTCTTTGCTTCTCTTCCGGCATCTTCGATGCAGATACGTATGTCTGCTTCCGTCCTGCGGACAGTTCCACTTGGTCACTGGACACTACCATATTCTTCCCTGAGTTGATGAGGAGGTGATTGGGACTCACGTGCAGGGGCGCAAAAAGGGTATTTTGCCCCCCCCTTCCCCCTCTGAAACCTTGAAGTGGGGGCAAACGGGGGCAAAGAAAGTGCCGTGTAATCAATTTTTAGATAATAAAATTGCTTAAATAGCACCATTTGCCACCTTGAAATACAAATTTTCCGAAGGGGGGATCGATGATTCTTTATAAAAAGGTATATTGTCCTCCCTTTGGAAATTTAGTTGTTGCGCCCCTGCTCACGTGCACAACACAAGTAACAAGAGTTGTGGAAGGAATTGTTCATTGCCTATATCAAAAATAAACATTTCAGCCTTTGGCTGCATTGATTTCAGAAAAAATGTGTTAAACAAAAATTTAGGATGGACAGACAAATCCTGGTGCTTCACGCCTGTAGTTCCGGTGCTTTGATCACTATGTCACCCGACTCAGAAGCTGTCTATAACTTATGTGCATTTTTTTTATTATGCAGCAAGCAGGAACAACGTGAGCTTGTTCATTTTGGTGGTAGGGATACCCTCAGCATAGATTAAGGAAGTAATTTCTACATTATTTATACTCTCTTGGTTATGGACATTAGGGAAGGACATGAAGAAATACAAAAATCATGCGGGTAAATAAATCTTATGAGTTCCATTTGTATTCAGACATCTTATGTCTGAATTAACAAACTATTGTGGGGTTTGTTTTAGTAGTTTTTATCGCTATGGACTATATTCTGACGAAGGATGTTAATGATTAGTCAAGAAATTCAGTAATATTTGCAATTGAAACATACAACAAAATTTTAATTTTAACTGTGAAAGAGAAAATACTTTGCATACCGTACTGATTAATTCCTTTGCATAGGATATTAAAAGTATACATTACAAAAAAATATTCTTCAAAATCTTTAAACTGGTACAATATATCCACCCTACAATATATTAAAACTGCCGACTGAAGACAGAAATTACTTCCAGTTAAACATTTTGTGTAATAAAGCCAAATACGTAACTTGTGTTTCATCCTCCCTCACTTTCCATATTATGTATAAGAGTATGAAAACCAATGTGTTTTAACTGAGCGGTTGACGCAAGCTTAAAATAGGAACCATGTTTCTACTGCTTCGGGGGAAGCATGTCTGAGAGGCAACTGTTACTTTGCAATCCTTTTGGGATAGTGGTGGTTGTGTTATGAGGCTACTCGAAATACTGGTTGCATACACAACACACAACAGATGAAGACCAGCAGTTATGGCTAGGGACAGGATTATATGGTGGATTGTGATAAATCTGAATTGAAGTCTAATTATAGCATAACACCAGAATGCAAGACAAAACTAAAAAATGCAGCTAGATTCACATCCATTACCTGTTGTCTATTAAAATATAGAATTCATTTCTTAAATATTTTGTTTAGGCATTTAATTTAAAAAGTTAAAATTTTATTTACAAAGTAAAAAAAAAATAGTTTATTTGTATTTTTTTTAACGTAAAAAAATAAGAGCATTCTCTAGCTGATACTACACATTCATGGCTAAAGGTGTGTGGAGAAACATCACAAGGAAATGTATAATGATTCTGGCTTTTAACTTTGCATATTATTTTGATTCAATTAAGGGTATTGAAATAACAAGATAGTGGCAAAAAGTAGAAATCAGATTTGAAAATAATTTGATACCAGAAATAAACTTAAAATCACACATTCAATCAGATAGTACCCCCCCCCCCCCCCAACCAACTGCTATAAAAATTTTATTTGTTTAGTATTTCCAATACAATTTCTTGTTTTGATATTTGAGTCATTCTGTACAATATTATACTTCCAAATTAAAATGATAAATAAATTGTCAATATTTAAAATCATCAAAACTTGGCTCTAAAAATTGCATTTAAAAAATAAGAGCAGTTTATTTTCATGAACTTTCTCATAAACTAAGGAACATTACTGAAGGATAGTAAATTTAGCTGCAGTTTTCTGGGTTAACTTACTCTCATCATGTAAGTTATGTACTATGATTGTATTTGCACATTTGAAGTGTCTTACCATGAATGGTTGAAGCATTTGATCAAAGTAATTGTGCTTGATATGTAATAATTATTACATGTGCTTTAATTTTTAATAATGATAAATACGACTCTACTGTAGATTTTTATAACACCATAAAATATGAGCCTTATTCATTGCATAATAGGTTGTTTTTAACATGTGCTTGTGTCTGATTTTTTGGATAAACTATTATTTATTATGTTGTTAATAGAGCTGTCATTAGAGCTAACAATAAATTTACATTAAGTTTTGCGAAAAATAACTTCTTTTTTTCCTGAATTTATCTAACAGCTGTCAATTTCTTACAAAATGTTACTTTGATTGAAAAGTAAACAAGTGATGTGGCCATAGAATCATTTATATAAATATTTAAAATTCTGTTGGACAGAATTTTATGCATGATGGTTAGTCAATAATTAAAACACTTAAAATACACATCTAACAAAATTAAAATTTTATTTTCAAATATTTAAAGACAAGTGTAATTTTTGGATTATGATGGATGAGACTGCATGCTCCAAATGTGTCATTTCATTTTGTATATTCTGGTTAGAGTTCATATTTGTGTAGCACATACTCATAAGCCTTTAATTCGTATCTGATTTGTTTACAATGTTCAATAAGCCTACAAATTTTAACTTAAATAGTACTGTACAGGAATGCCAAATTTTTTATTTCTTTAAATCAAATTATATACTGTAGTTTTGAATCTAAGGTACCTACAAGTGCTAATTCAGCTAATATATCAATTTCTGAGTACACACCTGTGTAACTGTATCATATTGTTTGAAAGTACATGTCGTAGGGTTTCGAGAAGAATTGGGCAATGTAGGTTTCATAAAAACTAATGCCAGAATACCAAAGTTAAGGAGAACAGTTTGTGTATTTAGAAGAAGTTAATAAATACAGGGCATATTTCTTATGATGTTTTAAACAGTAATTAAATTGGGTAAGAAATGTATTGTTTCACTCCTGACAGCAAATCATATGAATATATATGAGACCACTGAGCATACACGTAGTTTCATTTGGGATATGTGTTTTTTGGTAAGGAGGGAGGGGGGGTTAGAACCCCTTTGCCTGCTGTTAGTTTTCAAATTCTTTCCCCTTTTGTTGGTGGGAACAATAGATTTATAATGATTTCGTGGATTGGGGGGATAGTGTACCTCCTTCATCTCCCCGTCTTGCATATCTCCCTGAAAAGACCTTAAATAATAGTATAAATAGTAGAATAATTGCATTACAGGAGACTGATCATTGGTCCATACAGATGCTTAGAAATAATCGAAATTATGGTTTTTGCTCAGAAATGAAATATTTTCTTTTCCTTCTATTTATATTTGTAGATAAAATAAATTGTATGAAGTGTTTGTTATGATCAGAAAGAGGTTTAATTAGTTCTCATGACCCGCTCCCTGGGATGATGCCTTGTAGGGCTGTAGTGTGAATGTCAGGCCCGGGAGTGCAGGAGGTTAAACTGCGGGCAGAGGAGGCGTGTCGTAGCAGACCTGAGGGAGTGTGTCGTGGCAGACCTGAGGGAGTGTGTTGTGGCAGATTTGAGGGAGGGGTTGTTGTGGCAGACCTGAGGGAGTGTGTTGTGGCAGACCTGAGGGAGTGTGTCGTGGCAGACTGAGGGAGTGTGTTGTGGCAGATTTGAGGGAGGGGGTGTTGTGGCAGACCTGAGGGAGTGTGTTGTGGCAGACCTGAGGGAGCGTGTCGTGGCAGACCTGAGGGAGTGTGTTGTGGCAGACCTGAGGGAGTGTGTCGTGGCATACTGAGGGAGTGTGTTGTGGCAGATTTGAGGGAGGGGGTGTTGTGGCAGACCTGAGGGAGTGTGTTGTGGCAGACCTGTGGGAGTGTGTTGTGGCAGACCTGAGGGAGTGTATTGTGGCAGACTGAGGAGCGTGTTGTGGCAGACCTGAGGGAGCGTGTCGTGGCAGACCTGAGGGAGTGTGTTGTGGCAGACCTGAGGGAGCGTGTCGTGGCAGACCTGAGGGAGTGTGTTGTGGCAGACCTGAGGGAGTGTGTCGTGGCAGACTGAGGGAGTGTGTTGTGGCAGATTTGAGGGAGGGGGTGTTGTGGCAGACCTGAGGGAGTGTGTCATGGCAGACCTGAGGGAGTGTTGTGGCAGACCTGAGGGAGGGGGTATTGTGCGCAGACCTGAGGTTCCCTCTGGACGGCGCGGTGGAGCTGCACTTCTCGCCCACCCCGGAGGTGCGGCTGCCCTGCCCCGCGCCCACTCCCGCCGTGCCAGTCACCCTGGCCGACGACCCCGTCACCCGCTGGGACAGCTACGAGAACCTGGGTCTGCTGGACTCCCCTGACTCGGAGGAGGACGCCGCCGGTGAGTGCCAACCTTCTCAACCGTCTTTCCCCCTGGCCGGCCGGCTTGCACAGTCAGGAAGGAAAATTTAAGAAATACTCTGCAGGCAATCAAGTGGGGGCAACAGGTCCGGAAAAGATGGCCCAATTATTTTATTGCAATTTTATTTGTTAGATAATATTAACACTTAGTTAAAATACAATAATCTGAATGACCATAAGCTCACTGTTTATTCTCCCCACTGGAGCTCGGCTCAACAGTCAACGCACCTCGGTCCCAACACATTGCCTCGCACTACTCACTTGTCCGTTGCACCGTGCCATGACTGATCTTCACACACCATTGCGTGTCGCTCGATGTCGCTCTCCAAGGGGTCACTTAACCTCTTCACGTCACCGCTGTATCACTCCGAGGATTCACCAGTGTCGCCACCAGCCTCTCCCTTCTCGCAGCGGGTCTTCTATACTTGTCGGCATTACCCATGGAGAGGTCTTGTAGCCCTCAGATGTGTCGCGCCATCAAGGTCCCCAGATGTGAGAACAGTGGCTTCCTAGCTCACGCGACAGTGCTCTGGGGACCTGCAGTGAGTCAGAGAGGCGCCCCGGACTCCGCGGGACAGGGGGGTTGTTTTCAGAAAGCAGCTGCCAATGAAGATAGTTCATCTACTGGTACAAGGAGGGGAAGGGGTTACCTGTGTCGCGGGAGTATGTGGGATCCAGAAACCCTGCAGGTGGCACGCTGAGCTGGCTGGCCTCTACTATAGTAGCCTTGTAACAATACTATACTTTGCCACAAATCACGACAGTGCAAGTGAGCCTTGAACAGAATTGTCAACTCATTCTAAAGTTGAGTT
This sequence comes from Bacillus rossius redtenbacheri, assembly GCF_032445375.1. Lineage (NCBI taxonomy): Eukaryota > Metazoa > Arthropoda > Insecta > Phasmatodea > Bacillidae > Bacillus > Bacillus rossius. The sequence goes on from NW_026962011.1 coordinate 30,882,269, forward strand.
TAAAACTTAATTATGCATGTTTTTTGTGAAAACTCAAAATTTTACTCAATGTAACCGAAAAAAAGTTGTGGACATAATTTTTGAATAGATGCCCTAAAGATCGCACTGCAGTTTAGTAATCAAAAGTGACTAAATTGTAAAATACATCTAAAATTAAATTTAGTGCATATTATTTTTGTTGATAAATTTACAAAATTCATCAAAGTAGGCTACTTTTTTATTTGCACTTGCTAGTCTGTAATTTCATACCAGCAGTAACTTATATTTTTGTTATTATAGCAGTACATTTATTTGTACAGAGACTCATTTTGTGATACATGATTGTAAATTATTATTCCTTCATTTGCAATGAACTTGCCTTTTGTATTCATAGAAAATAGAATAAAATAGGTTTCATTGCAGGAAATGCAATTAATAAGATGATGGATGCAAATAGCTGACTGAACTCAACTCAATGCTGTGTTTTTAACTAATAAGGATTCTGGTTGGTTCAGTTGAGTCTACTTCTGTCAGGTTTTCATTTAAAGAAAAACACAACTTAGGAAACTGTTACTTCATTTGTAGTCATGTGACATTCGGATTGGAGAAAAGCAAGTATTTGGAACTTTTTAAAATTATTATCACTGTTTCTATATGAAATTCTTTCTATGAGTGAAGTCATGGAAGATGTTATTTTGATACATGATGCTCCCCTCCAAAACAGCATAACTTAGTTTGTAGCTGCATTTCAAATATTTTGATCTGAAAAGTGAATTTCAAACCCTAATTAAATCCTGGTTCTGCCTACTGCCAGCTAATATGAACACTATTTATCAAATTCATATTATTTACATGCTCACGACAGCACAAAATAAAAACTTAAATGCTTAGCACCTCTTTCACCAAACAAATGACATCTTTTTTCAAATATCAATTGGTTATTTAATGAATGTAACAAATTTGATAATTTTAAATTTCTGACTTTTCAGAAAACATTCTCACGAGGTAACCATGGAGAGTAGTTTGATGCTGGAGCAACATATGTGAGGACTGCACTGTAGTCAAAATTAGGAAAATAATAATTATATATAGTTTTATCAAAATTACTGTAATAGCTCTCAAATGAAAAGTAAATATATATTCAGTGAAACAGACTAATCATTTCTAAAAATTAAAGTGTTTATTCTTGATTTGTCATGTAAACAAAACTGCAGAGAAAAGGTAGTAAAATTTCAAAAATCACTGACTAATTTTATGTGTAAGAGAGAAAATATTTCTCATATTTGTGTTGAATGTGTATAGATAAACGCAAATACGTATAGTAGTGTTATGGGTAATCTAAGGATATCGAATCTCTGAACTTGGCCTATTCACAAAGCAAGGCTTGTTATTAAACTTGGGCTTGTATCACTCGCCTGTTGCAACATTTACATTTCAGTAATTTAAAAATCCTATGTTCCTTTTATGTATAATGCAAGATTTGTATCAGTAGCTTACATTATATTTTGTGTTACTTGTAAAGATATTAAATCTGTGATAAGTTGGCACTGATATCATCTATGTAAGAAGCTAACTTCTGACACCAAACGTAAAGCCCCCAAATGTAAGGGGACCATTCTTTGATTTCCGAGGCCATCAGTGTTTCCCCTGGAAGGAAAGGTACAGGATAGGAGTTGGTGTTTGCTAGGGGAGGGATCCGGGATTGGATTTGGCCGTTAGTTCGTGGTTCTCGCACGTGTCGTTTAAGTAATGCCGTTTATTCTCCAAACACTGTTCTGCCGTGTGCATGGAGGGTGTCGCTGGATGCTGCTACTCCAGCAACTGGGTGTTTCTGCGGGCAGTTCGATATAAGTGTTCACGAGGTCACATCCCGCTGCACAGCTGCAGTAGCGACGTGATAACCAGTGCAGCAGCTGCTGTATCGAGCGCCAGCTGGATGTATCTGCGGGCAGTTCGCTAGAAGTGTTCACGAGGTCACATCCCGCTGCACAGCTGCAGCGGCTACATGACAACCAGTGCAGCAGCTGCTGTATCGAGCGCCAGCTGGATGTATCTGCGGGCAGTTCGCTAGAAGTGTTCACGAGGTCACATCCCGCTGCACAGCTGCAGCGGCTACATGACAACCAGTGCAGCAGCTGCTGTGTCGAGCGCCAGCTGGATGTATCTGCGGGCAGTTCGCTAGAAGTGTTCACGAGGTCACATCCCGCTGCACAGCTGCAGCGGCTACGTGACAACCAGTGCAGCAGCTGCTGTATCGAGCGCCAGCTGGATGTATCTGCGGGCAGTTCACTAGAAGTGTTCACGAGGTCACATCCCGCTGCACAGCTGCAGCGGCTACATGACAACCAGTGCAGCAGCTGCTGTATCGAGCGCCAGCTGGATGTATCTGCGGGCAGTTCGCTAGAAGTGTTCACGAGGTCACATCCCGCTGCACAGCTGCAGCGGCTACATGACAACCAGTGCAGCAGCTGCTGTATCGAGCGCCAGCTGGATGTATCTGCGGGCAGTTCGCTAGAAGTGTTCACGAGGTCACATCCCGCTGCACAGCTGCAGCGGCTACGTGACAACCAGTGCAGCAGCTGCTGTATCGAGCGCCAGCTGGATGTATCTGCGGGCAGTTCGCTAGAAGTGTTCACGAGGTCACATCCCCCTGCACAGCTGCAGCGGCTACATGACAACCAGTGCAGCAGCTGCTGTATCGAGCGCCAGCTGGATGTATCTGCGGGCAGTTCACTAGAAGTGTTCACGAGGTCACATCCCGCTGCACAGCTGCAGCGGCTACATGACAACCAGTGCAGCAGCTGCTGTATCGAGCGCCAGCTGGATGTATCTGCGGGCAGTTCGCTAGAAGTGTTCACGAGGTCACATCCCGCTGCACAGCTGCAGCGGCTACATGACAACCAGTGCAGCAGCTGCTGTATCGAGCGCCAGCTGGATGTATCTGCGGGCAGTTCGCTAGAAGTGTTCACGAGGTCACATCCCGCTGCACAGCTGCAGCGGCTACATGACAACCAGTGCAGCAGCTGCTGTATCGAGCGCCAGCTGGATGTATCTGCGGGCAGTTCGCTAGAAGTGTTCACGAGGTCACATCCCGCTGCACAGCTGCAGCGGCTACATGACAACCAGTGCAGCAGCTGCTGTATCGAGCGCCAGCTGGATGTATCTGCAGGCAGTTCGCTAGAAGTGTTCACGAGGTCACATCCCGCTGCACAGCTGCAGCGGCTACATGACAACCAGTGCAGCAGCTGCTGTATCGAGCGCCAGCTGGATGTATCTGCGGGCAGTTCGCTAGAAGTGTTCACGAGGTCACATCCCGCTGCACAGCTGCAGCGGCTACATGACAACCAGTGCAGCAGCTGCTGTATCGAGCGCCAGCTGGATGTATCTGCGGGCAGTTCGCTAGAAGTGTTCACGAGGTCACATCCCGCTGCACAGCTGCAGCGGCTACATGACAACCAGTGCAGCAGCTGCTGTATCGAGCGCCAGCTGGATGTATCTGCGGGCAGTTCGCTAGAAGTGTTCACGAGGTCACATCCCGCTGCACAGCTGCAGCGGCTACATGACAACCAGTGCAGCAGCTGCTGTATCGAGCGCCAGCTGGATGTATCTGCGGGCAGTTCGCTAGAAGTGTTCACGAGGTCACATCCCGCTGCACAGCTGCAGCGGCTACGTGACAACCAGTGCAGCAGCTGCTGTATCGAGCGCCAGCTGGATGTATCTGCGGGCAGTTCGCTAGAAGTGTTCACGAGGTCACATCCCGCTGCACAGCTGCAGCGGCTACATGACAACCAGTGCAGCAGCTGCTGTATCGAGCGCCAGCTGGATGTATCTGCGGGCAGTTCGCTAGAAGTGTTCACGAGGTCACATCCCGCTGCACAGCTGCAGCGGCTACATGACAACCAGTGCAGCAGCTGCTGTATCGAGCGCCAGCTGGATGTATCTGCGGGCAGTTCGCTAGAAGTGTTCACGAGGTCACATCCCGCTGCACAGCTGCAGCGGCTACGTGACAACCAGTGCAGCAGCTGCTGTATCGAGCGCCAGCTGGATGTATCTGCGGGCAGTTCGCTAGAAGTGTTCACGAGGTCACATCCCGCTGCACAGCTGCAGCGGCTACGTGACAACCAGTGCAGCAGCTGCTGTATCGAGCGCCAGCTGGATGTATCTGCGGGCAGTTCGCTAGAAGTGTTCACGAGGTCACATCCCGCTGCACAGCTGCAGCGGCTACATGACAACCAGTGCAGCAGCTGCTGTATCGAGCGCCAGCTGGATGTATCTGCGGGCAGTTCGCTAGAAGTGTTCACGAGGTCACATCCCGCTGCACAGCTGCAGCGGCTACATGACAACCAGTGCAGCAGCTGCTGTATCGAGCGCCAGCTGGATGTATCTGCGGGCAGTTCGCTAGAAGTGTTCACGAGGTCACATCCCGCTGCACAGCTGCAGCGGCTACGTGACAACCAGTGCAGCAGCTGCTGTATCGAGCGCCAGCTGGATGTATCTGCGGGCAGTTCGCTAGAAGTGTTCACGAGGTCACATCCCGCTCCACAGCTGCAGCGGCTACATGACAACCAGTGCAGCAGCTGCTGTATCGAGCGCCAGCTGGATGTATCTGCGGGCAGTTCGCTAGAAGTGTTCACGAGGTCACATCCCGCTGCACAGCTGCAGCGGCTACGTGACAACCAGTGCAGCAGCTGCTGTATCGAGCGCCAGCTGGATGTATCTGCGGGCAGTTCGCTAGAAGTGTTCACGAGGTCACATCCCGCTGCACAGCTGCAGCGGCTACATGACAACCAGTGCAGCAGCTGCTGTATCGAGCGCCAGCTGGATGTATCTGCGGGCAGTTCGCTAGAAGTGTTCACGAGGTCACATCCCGCTGCACAGCTGCAGCGGCTACATGACAACCAGTGCAGCAGCTGCTGTATCGAGCGCCAGCTGGATGTATCTGCGGGCAGTTCGCTAGAAGTGTTCACGAGGTCACATCCCGCTGCACAGCTGCAGCGACTACGTGACAACCAGTGCAGCAGCTGCTGTGTCGAGCGCCAGCTGGATGTATCTGCGGGCAGTTCGCTAGAAGTGTTCACGAGGTCACATCCCGCTGCACAGCTGCAGCGGCTACATGACAACCAGTGCAGCAGCTGCTGTATCGAGCGCCAGCTGGATGTATCTGCGGGCAGTTCGCTAGAAGTGTTCACGAGGTCACATCCCGCTGCACAGCTGCAGCGGCTACGTGACAACCAGTGCAGCAGCTGCTGTATCGAGCGCCAGCTGGATGTATCTGCGGGCAGTTCGCTAGAAGTGTTCACGAGGTCACATCCCGCTGCACAGCTGCAGCGGCTACGTGACAACCAGTGCAGCAGCTGCTGTATCGAGCGCCAGCTGGATGTATCTGCGGGCAGTTCGCTAGAAGTGTTCACGAGGTCACATCCCGCTGCACAGCTGCAGCGGCTACGTGACAACCAGTGCAGCAGCTGCTGTCTCGAGCGCGTCGTCGCGGCCTCCCGAAATAACCCATCCTGCGTCTGGGAGGAAGTCGACTCTCTCCATGAACGAGGGGTCTTCACGGTAGGCGCGATGCTATCGGCCGCTGATAAGGGTCCTGAGAATGGCGGGTCTCTGCCCTCGAGTTAGTCTCGTCGCAGACAGCTGCCGAGTCCGGCCCTGCGAGGCGCTCCTAAGGTCGCGGCTCTACTGGCGGGACCATGCCTTGTCGACCTTCAGGTAAAAAGCTGGTCCGTTCGTGCTTGCCTGGACATACTTGGGAACAACCCCTTGACAAACATTCGCTGGGAGTGAAGATCGTTTTCACAGTCGGGTACACACCCAGTTTACAGGCCCGTCTAGCCAGGCGTGTGTTAGTGTTGGTGAGGCGGGGTGATAAGTGCGACGCTCGCTGGTGCACCTAGCGTTGTATCTCTGAACTGGCGCGCGTCTTCTCGTCGTGCATGGGGCAACGATGTGGTTTGAGTGGTAACCATAACTTTTTATGTCGAAGAAATGCAATTCCCTAAGATGCTTTCAAGAATCTGACCGGATGTTTCACCCCTAAATATTATTATAAATCACGCGTTTTAGCTCTTCTAAAAATACAGTTTAAAACGAAGTCCGGAAAATAAACTACTGATTTGTACTAGCGTATTCTTATATGGTTTTAGTTAGAGACCTCACGTCAGATATCTTGGGCAGTTTTTAAATTACTTGGTTTTTTTTTTCTGAAGCTTTGCATATTGTATGTATGCCGAGGTAGGTGCGGGACCCCTAACATCTTTAGAAATATATATTTTAACGTTTAACTTATCTTATGCACATTACCATAATATTTAGCTTGATATAAAGAGTGTGTTTTCCCAACAGTGCATCCCGGTAACCCTGCTCAGCGCAGCCCTTAGGGTCACTGGGCTTGTGGCAGTGTTATTCAAGCAAGTGGCGGTCGAATAGTTAAGTCAGATCTCAATTAGGACTTCTGGAAATGTTTATTTAGCCGTTTACCAACTGTTGTATTACCTCGCTACGGAACCAGGTGACACAATGGTTCAACACTGGACTTCCACTCCAGAGGGCTCACGTGGCAACCTGCTTCCATCCTCATTTCAGGTTTTACATTATTGCCCAAAAATGCTTCATTACCATATAGGGGATGTCTGTTTCTTTATTTATTATTTCTGATGCTTATGTTGTGTGAGTGATTCTTGAAACGGGGAAGATTGATTTAAAAAATTACTTTTGGCATACAAAACCTGAAGAATGTTTCCTGTGTAATTATGTATTATTTTTTTCCATTCTTAAGTTTTCATCTGTGCCAGCCGGGAATTATTAACTCGGTCATAGTGTATACCGCCCGGTACGTGATTTCTCCGATTTCGAATTTAACTTACTCCCCTTTTAGCTCTTGTAGTCGCTAAATTTCAGAGTTGCGTAAGAACTTAAGGGGACGGGGAAGGGCTTTCCGTATCAACGGTGGAAGTGTCTCTGAGATTTACATTGGTGGAAGTGGCGATAGCGTGGCTTATCGTGCAAACACGGTTGACTAGCGGCAAAGAGGAGGTGTTCCTCAGCCAATCCCAGGACTGAAGGCCGGACAACC